>NW_026294436.1:73557726-74157726 GCF_007827085.1 Peromyscus californicus insignis | reverse complement strand
AATAGCAAGGAGGTCACCTTGTAAAATAGCAAGGAGGTCATCTTGTGAAATACTTTTCCAACTGCAGACATCTGGCTCCTAGACTAAGAGGAAGTTTGCTGATGATGGAGTTCACACATGCTATAAATCAGGTTCTGAGTTTGTTACTATGATCCACAAATTTTGACATGTGTATATTCCTTTCCATTTGGAAAGGTTTGTTGTATGGCATGTCTTGGTATGGATCTAAATCCAGTCATTATGTAAGTGAAGGAAACCTCTACAGTAGCTTTGATTCTAAACCCTTGCTCTAGGCAGATGGGTAATTAGTTCGATAAATCTGAGCTTTAATGTTTAGTAACTAATCCTCAGCATGCTATTGGGCACCAGCAAACCTCAGTTTCCATATTCAGAAAATGTGGGTAATTCATTGTAAAACTTCATAAGGTCATCTTAAAACTTAAGGATATAGATGAATTAGCATCACGAGTGTTACACAAGAGGGAGTACATATTCAATAAGTAATGCTGTTTTTCCATGACTTCTCTTTGGGGGATGGAATTATTTATTATTTTATCATGGGGAATGAGCATATAGTTAGCATAGTGTTGGCTTTGATGGGGTACTATCATTCAGATAATTCAGGGACTAGAGATCCCCACCAATGAGAATTTGCCTTGAGGTTAAAGGTAAAGGTAAAGGTAAAGGTCAGACTTAGGACCTAGACCTCCTCTCATCTCTTCCAAAGGCCTCTTCCTTCATGTTTTACAAACCCTGAGCCTATAATAAGACCATAACCAACCTCACTTGTGAGATACTAAGAATGCACAGTACAGCAATTTAGCTGTTGTGGGGCAGATAGTTTAAGGTCTCATGTGTGATTCTTGGCTGAAAATCAGCAATATGAGAACAGCAGTCAAAAAGTGAAGAAATAAATGCATTCTTTTATGAAAACATGATTTCTTATTTTGAATCATATATCCTACAACTGTGTTTGTTCTTTGGTGTTTGGTTGAGTTCTTTCCTCATTTGGTACAATTCTGGATTTAACTAGCTTTTTTGTTCTTGTTTTTGTTTTTGCTTTTCAGAAAGATGAGATGTAGGTGGGCCTGGAGGCACATACTTGTAATTCCAGCACTTGTGAGGCAGAGAGGGGAGGGGCTTGAGTTCAAGGTCAGCCTGGGCCGCACAGTGAGATCCTGTCCCTGAAGAATATACACATACACACATACACATGCATACATACATACATACATACATACATACATACATACATACATACATACGACAGCTGCGTTTCACTTGGATGCTCAATAGGCTGGCTTTTCCTAAATTGCTTACGAAGCATCTTTTGGATTTTTCTGACCTCTCACTTCACTGCCAAATTGTCACAATTTTTGCTTTATAATATCAAAATTGACTTTCTGTATCTAGAATTACTTACATTGCTGAGTGTTAGAATGGTGTTTTGATTATTACATTTGGGGTAATATC
This sequence comes from Peromyscus californicus insignis, assembly GCF_007827085.1. Classification (NCBI taxonomy): domain Eukaryota; kingdom Metazoa; phylum Chordata; class Mammalia; order Rodentia; family Cricetidae; genus Peromyscus; species Peromyscus californicus. The sequence continues at coordinate 74,156,253 of NW_026294436.1, read as the reverse complement.
TATAATTTGGATTTACCAAAATTGCCTTTTCTGTGGCTCTTGAATAAAATTAAAAGCAACATAAACAACTAGAGCAGTAGAACTATCTGGCTGTAAGCATGTCCATGTGATCAAAGCATGTAATAGGAATTTCTGTAGATGGGTCAGTCCAACTCAGTGTTTTCTTGAAACTCTGCAATGAGTTCATACTCACACAGACATGGAAAGGTGAATGAATGCAGCAGGGTTCCTACTCCCAGGAAGTGTGTGAACTAGAAGAAAGCCAAAAACTTATACTAAAACCACAAGAATCCACACTGGATTAAACAAACAGTTCCTTAAGGAATTAGATAAAAGTCTGTGTTACAGCTTGCATGTGAAATGCTCCCATAGGCCCATGTGTATGAACACATGACTTGAACATTTGCTGGCATGGTTTTGGGAGATCATGGAACCTTTAAGAGGTAGAGTCTCACAGGAGGAGGTGGATCCCCGAGGGGGTGGCCTTGAAGGTTATATCCTGGCCTGGGTGACAGCTTGATCTCTTTCTGACTGTAGAGGTCATGTACTCAGCCACCTCCTACTTCCATGGCCAGAGCCATGAGTCCTTCTCATGGCCATGCCTTTCTTGAGATTATGGATTATATTCCCTCAAACTGTGAGCCCAAATAAATCTTGCCAGGTGTTTGCCTACAGTGATAAGGAAAATGAATGATACAGTGTGTTTATTGAAAGAATCTAAGGGCCCAGCTGGTTGAAAGGGGGAGCATAGCTGTGCATTGGAAGTTACTGTGTGTGAGGAAGGCAGAAAGGACAGAGGACACTTCATCACAACAATAGAAAGGCCACTGGAAGAAGCAAATGCTGTAAAAGACTAAGGAACTGGGAGAGTTCAGCATATTTCTCCCAGGGAATAATGGTGGCTTGGTGTTACTGAAAAGCAGAATAATTACCCATCTGGAAATGCTGGGATGTAAAGAGTGGGAATTTGTACTAAAAGATCTTGGGATATTTTGGGGCTTTAAAAACTCCAAACTAACAAAACAGAAGCTGTGCTTTCAAGAGTGTTAGCTCTTGTGAGATGGACTCAAGGAGAGAGGACCAAGGCAGGCTGTTCTGGTACCCTGCAGTATGGGGACAGGGAGGTGAGTTGTGAAGCTGGGATGGAAGTTTGTGATGGAAAGGGTCCAGCCATGCTGCCTACAAAGCCACTGTGGCTTGTAACTTGGGAGATGGAGGAGTTAGATGATCCTGGTCACTGGGGAATAGTTTGACTGTGTCACAGTCATGTTGGTGAACATGTAAGGGACATGTAGGGTGTTGTCTAGCATGTCACAGCATTTGGGGCCTGCTTCCCATGAATGTCAGGTTGTAGAAGAGGAAGTCTCTATGAAAGAGTGATCTATACAAATGTGCTTGTAGTGAAATCTATGGGGCTTTAATGAAGGCCACTGCAGAGAAATACCAAGACAAAGTAAACTACGGTACTTCCTGCTGTCACTGAGGATGAACCACTGAAAGCTGAAGAGAAGAGGAGAAAATAAGCCAGTTGGACTTTTCAGATTTTCGTTTTCTTGAGACCAGTCCCTATTTAGTCCATACTGGCCTTGAAATTGCTGTGTGGGCGAGGACGATGCTGAACTCTTGATCCTTCTGCCCCTACCTCCCAAATCTGTGATTACAGGCCTGAATCCTCACTGCCACACCCAGCTGTAGTCTAGTTATTGTTAAAGGAGAAGCAGAAGTCTGTAGCACGAATCTTAGAAGGCCTTATTAATAAAAATAAACTTGGAACCAGGCATTGGGGTGAATGTTGGAAGATCAGAGAAGCAGAACAAGCCACAGACACCTCACCTCACTAATTCCTCAGCTGACCCTGTTTCCTCAGACTGGAAGCCTCTGAGTCCTCATCCAGAATGAATCTCAGCTGAACTGTTGCTCAAAAGCCTAAAAGCTTAACCAGGCTTTAGTTCCTGGTCCTCATGCCTTATATACCTTTCTGCTTCCTGCCATCACTTCCTGGGATTAAAGGCTCACTTTCTGGGATTAAAGGCATGTGTCACCATGCCTGGCTCTTTCCAGTGTGGCTTTAAACTCACAGAGATCCAGGTGGATCTCTGCCTCTGGAATGCTAAGATTAAAGGCGTGTGCTACCACTGCCTAACATCTATGTTTAACATTGTGGCAATGTTTAACATTGTGGCTGTTCTGTTCTCTGACCCCAGATAAGTTTATTAGGGTGCACAATATTGTGGGGAACACAATACCACCACAGAAGTCAAGAAGTTCAGACAATAAACTGGAAATGCAAGTTAAACCTGTGCGCAGAGTAGATGTTGAGAGTCACAAACACGTGACGGTGGTAAGGTAGCTTCGTGTGACATCTTTCCCCGTGTCCACTATTTCCCTAGCAGCTATGGCAGGATGGCCGTGCGGCAGCCATGGCAGGATGGTCGTGCGGCAGCTATGGCAGGATGGCTGTGTGAAAACATTTTGGGTCAAAGTTCTCTTGAAAATATCACACTCAGAAGGGAGACCAGTAGAAGGAAGAGAGCGTGCCAGTGAGGCAGAGATGACAGGCCAGTAGCTGTGAGAAGTGGGGAGTGTGTTTGGTTAGGGCCAGAATGGTAGCCAAAATGGGGCCCTTGTCCGTACACAACTTCTAATTCATCTAGTGAGAAGAACCTTAGAGAGAAGATAGTGAGCTCAGTCTGGTCTTGGGAATGTGTGTAGCATGATTTATAGAGAAATTGATGTCAAACGCAATAATGGGTGATTCTCAGTCACAAGCCCGGTGAGGAACAGTAGGGAGGTGTGCATCTAAGGCGAACAGGGGAAACCAGTAGGGGACCAGTATGGAAAATTTGATTTGTTAATGTTTTTTCACCCTGGTACTGTGAAGATACACAGGTTGAGTATTTTTTCTCTGAAATTGTAACCAATTGCCCCAGGATTACTAATGAATAATTATGCGATTTCCAACTGATGTGTCCTGCTTGTTTTAACGATACCTTTACAAACTGATGACTGCCACCCCAGCCTTATTCTGTTCTTTTCCCTTCTGTTCCCTCCCAGCCTCCCCTAGATCAAGCTGTGTCCTGAAGTTCTTGTATGTCTTCAGAGTCATTTGATGCTTCTTTTCATTTTAAAGAAGTATTTTTCCATCTTATTCCATGTATAAGAAAATGTTCAAATACTAAAATGCTGTTGGTTCATTTTGTATTTTTCATACACTCAGCTTTTCACCAAGTTTTTCTAATTTAACAATTTTGAATATTCTCCTTTATTTACAGGATATTTAAATTCCACCCACAACTAATCTGCTTGTCATCTTTTTTATAACAATTATTCCTTTTAATATTTTCTGTCATTATATCTGCTAGAACATTCAGCCTAATAAATAATTGTTGGGAAATGGCTATTGTTTTCCCAGACTTTAAGGGAATTCCTCAAGTTACACTTTAATCTTCTATATAATATTACGTGTTTTGATATGGATAGCCCTTGTCACGATAAGGCAGTCATTTTCTATTTCTAGTTTTTATTTATTTATTTGTTTTTAGGAATTCATATGTGAGTACTGTATTTACACCATAACCACCCCTCCTCTCTCTTCCTTCTCCAACTGCTCTCATGCCCCCTCTCAAATTCACGACCTCTGCTTTAACTGTATTATTTAATATATGCATACATATCCACATATGTGTATATGGATATGCACACATACGCCTGTGTCAGTCATTATGTATATGTGTTTAGAGCTGACCACGTAGGATTACAGTCTATCAGGAAGCTTGTCTCTGGATAAAACCGATTCTCCCTCTCTCAGTACCCATTGACTGTCTGTAGCTCTCTCTTTGGGAATGGGACCTTGTGAGATTCCCCCACCCCTATCATGTTGTCAACTCAGCTGGTGCTGTCACTGTGCAGGTCTTGCTTAGTGACCCCGGTGTTGAGATTTCATGAGTGTGAAGTTCCCTGTCACGCCGTCCCTTACAGCATGGTCAGATGCTATGCTCTGGCTCTTAGAGTCTTTCCGCCCCTCTTCTGTGATTTTCCCCTGAGCCTTGGGTACAGGCACACTGTAGATGTGTCACTTAGTCTCTGTATTTTGACCAGATGTGGAACTTTGCAGCGGTCTCCATCTGCTGATGAGCGGCGAGAGCTGCACTCCCCAGGCTGGGGACAGGGCATGAGCTCTAGTTTTCATAGGATTTTAAGGACTGGTACACAGTATTGCTTAGGATCTTCTTGATCTATAAACTCCCTTGCCTTTTTTCTTTGTAACTGTCCTGGAATGCTCTAAACAAGCAGGCGTGTCTGAAGAGAGCAATGGTGTACGGCAACTTTATCCAGTCCTACCAGTTTCTCCTGCCATTTCTGTCACTGCTGTTGAGTGAGACACGTGACAGAAAGTGAGCAGCCCTTGCCCATCTTGGTGCAGAGATACTGTCACCCTCCTTCGTTTGTTCACTAGTTGATAGCTGCTCATACTTCTAGATGTTTGGGTCTGTTTCTGAGATCTCTGTTATTTCTTATTACCTTCCGTTTCCACGACTAATTTGCCATTCAGGACTGCATCATATAAATCACACTGCTTCTTGATAGTTAATAGTTAAGTCCTGGTACTATATAGGAGGAATCTTTCTACCTCATTCATTTTGTTTTCCAAATATTTCTTAGCTATTACTGTACTTTTAAGTTTTAAAATGGCTCCCATATTTAATGCAATTACATTATATCTGCACATAAATTTTGTAGACATTAATAGAAACTGATACTTGAACATTTGTTTCTTTGAGTCTTCTCTTATGTCAGGGTTGACACACCATGATCGACAGTAAGGAAATGCAAAACACATTTTCCTCTCTGCTTACAAGTTAGCTTGGATTTCAGAGATTAAAATAAAATGGATGTAAACATGGCATTACAGCTATTTAATCATGGTGTTTCAATGGAGAGATTTTTTTCATGTGCAGATGAACATCCTTGATTTTCAATGTAAGAAGTCTTCATTGATTCGCCTATCTTCATTAAGGCTTTAAGGAAGAATTTGGAGGGCATATGTAGTTTGTTGATTTTTGAAAAATAATTTGGAAATGCTCAGAAGAATATTTTCTTTATCTTTGTGTCTTCAGTATGTAGCATTATTATGAGAGTTCCCCAGTAAGTCTCAGTGGATCATTCCAGTAAGGCAATTAAAGCTGAGGAACTGTGAAAAGCAGAGGGGAGATTTAATGACTACATCTCAGGGCAAGGATCAGATAAAGAGGCCCAGTGACCCCAAATTCATCTTTACAGTTCTAACATGGGCTTTACATTTATATGGAGGAAGGCTTGAGCAAGGAGCAACAGATACTCTTGATTAAGCAGCCTGGTGAAGGTATGGTCTGGGTTATCACAATCTAGGCTCTTCTAAATGGTAAGGAGAAAAACAGTTAGACCTGTTTGTTGATGGAACTTTTTCTGTGTCCCACCTGATCCCGTAGCCACTCAGTCCCAAGTAAACACACAGAGACTTATATTAATTACAAACTGTATGGACTATGGCTCAGGCTCATTATTAACTAGCTCTTATAACTTAACTCAACGCATTCCTATTAATCTATGTTTTACCACGTGGCTTTGTGGCATTTCCTGTTCTCTCACATTTTGCTTCTCCTTGCTACGGCTTGCAGTGTCTGCTCTAACTCCATCCTTCTTTCTTTCCATCTTCAGTTTGAATGTACTGCCTAACTGTATTCTTCCTTGCCATTGGCCAGACAGCTTTATTTTTCAACCAATGAGAGCAACACATATTCACAGCATACAGAAAGACATCCCACAGCACTTCCCCTTTTCTGTCTAATCAAAAAGGAAGGTTTTAACTTTAACATACTAAAATTATATATAATAAAAACAGTTATCAAGCAAGAATTACAGTTACAATATCTAGTCTATTTGTATTTGGTAAAATTAAAGAAAATATTCTATCATCTATCCTATATTTAGGAGTCTAAAGTTTTATATCTAATTTACCTTTTATCATAATTAAGGAAAACTATTATTATAACTAGTCTTCAACTCCATCAAAGACCCCAGAAGGATATAATATTGCCTAAGTAAACAGGAAGTGCATTGCAAGCAACTTCCATAATTCCCGAAATAACAGAGACATTTGGCTGCCTGCACAGTCACTCAAAGTTCCTCTGTAATGTTAGGACATCCATCTTTAGTCTACAGGCCAAGAGTCTCTGGCAGACATTTTAGTGAAGCAGGAAATTTGAAGGATTGTCTTGCCTATTGGCAAAGTTCATCAGTTGCTTTCCTCTGTGTCCTACAGAATGTCTGGCAGTTTCTTCTGTGAAGCAGGAACCTGAAGGACCATCTTGTCTTGTTTTGGCAAAGTTCCTATGGGTCCTGCATGTCTATTTATACAACATATTGTCAAGCTGTCCAGGCAAGAACATTTTCTTGCCCAAATGACTAGTTTTGCCATAAAGAAAGCAAACTCCTATGGAGTTTCTTTGATGCCCATCATCTTCTTTGAAGTAGATTGGTGCTGCCAGGAGCAGATATGTCTCAATGTCTAGAAAAGTCTAAGTTCTTAAAACATTTTAAATGCCATATTCTGTAGGTCTTTGAAGTGTTTGAAGATTACCTACCTAATTGAAATATACCTATGTATATCTAGAAAACTTAACTAAAGTGACTATAAATTTGACTATTAATTTTTATTTCTTAATTATACATTACATTTTTAAATGAGTTGCATAAACATAATACCTTAAACAAGAGTAGAAATATACATACAGTATAACAAAATTAACTTTTAATTTGTATCAATAATATAAAAGCCATAGTAGTGTAAAATATATCAAATTGTTGCTCTTTAAAAGTAGATTAAATAATGTACTCTTTTATCTTATCTATATGACCTTTTCTTCTTTTGAAAGAGATTGCATTTATAACCAACCCACTTTAAATAAAAATAAACATTCATAAACAATATTTTAGGAATTTGGGCATAGCTTCCTGTATACTTCCTGCTGATTGGGGGCATTGGAAATCTTATGGGAATCCTGAGAAAATAAGAATTATAGTTAAATTTTGGATGTAGTAGTCTGTGAAAGTGTATCAACCTTTCAGAGTATCTTGACTGATCAAATCATATTAGCCTGGAAGCAATCCACAGGTTCTCATCTTCTGTAGAAACAAAAGCAGAACCTCTTTTCCAAAGCAACATATCCTTAGACACAAATTTTGAAGTCAAGATACCTGTAAAGTATACATATTGGTTTAGCTCAGCAGCCTTTACAGTCAAATGTCTCTCTCTAGTTAAAAATCCCAAAGACATCATAATCCAGACTCTGTGTAATTTCCATCTTTACGTGGCTTATTATATATTTTTATTTTTAATAATATTTTTATTTTATAATTAACTTAATTTCACATATCAGCCATGGATTCCCCTGTCCTCCCTCCTCCCACTCCCCAGCCCTCCCCCCCAATCCAGCCCCCACTCCCACCACCTCCAAGGCAAGGTCTCCTCTGGGGAGTCAGCCCAGCCTGGTAGATTCAGTTGAGGCAGGTCCAGTCCCCTTCTCCCTACACCAAGGCTGAGCAAAGTGTCCCGGCATAGGCCCCAGGCTCCAAAAAGCCAGCCCATGCACCAAGGACAGGTGCTGGCTCCACTGCCTGGTATATATTATTTTGTGTTTTAAGATTTTATTTTATTTTTATGACTATATCCTGTCTCTTCTCTCTTTCAAGCCTACATACTTTTTACATACATTGTAAACTGTTTAAAGTTTATTCTGTCTGAATCTGTCTTATTGTGTATCTACAATCCTTTTCTGGCCAGGAGAGAATTTAAACTGTTAAACTGCATGGCCAGAATGAAAGCAGAAGCCCTGGCCGCTGACTCCACCCCACTCAGCTTCCCAATACGGGGAAGGTACGTTTACCAACAAGTCTGGGAGCCGTGCTCACCGCCAGCTCTGGGAAGCAGTAGGTCTGTGCCTCCATCCAGCAGCACGTAGCCCAGAAACCATTTTCTTTTTTGTCTATACTAGCAAAAGCTAAATCCATCATGCATGCTGTGTGGCTTAGAGACGCCTCTGTATACTGTGGAGGGAATCTGCCATACTGTAGGTCAAGCCCATTGGCCTGGAACCTGCCATGCTGGCGTTTCTGTATCAGGGCTCACATGAGAGACACAGCTAGGAAGCTGCTCTTGACTCTGTTTTAGAACCCCTTTTTAAAGCTTTCTCAGGTTTAAGTGGAAATTCTTGCCCCAAGTTGAAATCTCAGATGTTGATGGAACTTCTTCTGTGTCCCGTCTGGTCCCATAGCGACTCGGTCACAAGTAAACACACAGAGGCTTATATTAATTACAAATTGTATGGTCTATGGCTCAGGCTCATTATTAACTAGCTTTTATAACTTAATCCAACCCATTCCTAGTAATCTATGTTTTGCCACGTGTCTTTGTGGCATTCCCTGTTCTCTCACATCTTGCTTCTCCTAGCAGCGGCTCACAGCATCTGCTCTTACTCCACCCTTCTTCCTCTCAGTATTCAGTTTGAATGTGCTGCCTCATCTTATTCTGCCTCGCCAAAGAGTTTTATCAACCAATGAGAGCAGCACATATTCACAACACACAGAAAGACATCCCACAGCACCTGTTACTGACTGCCTGAGGGGAACCTGGTTTATGTGAGAAGGTTGGTCCTGTCTAGTCGTTTTGGTGAACTGTGTCGAGTGAGGTTCTGCTGTTCCTGGAATACAAGGAGACTGAAGGTGACTGCAAGACGGTCACCCTCATCTCTAACCTTGAGCCTTGAAGAAAGGGGGAAGAGAGAAGTCAAGACAGACTCTCCTTGGGTGAGTGACATACCTGTACAGAGTGAAGCAGGTGTCTGACCCAAAGTGACAGGAGATAGCCACAAAACGAAAGCAGAGATGCCAGGCTTCCAATCTCCCATCCTTTCAGTTACCTGGTGGACACAAGTGAGGAACTGGTGCTTATGAGCAGATGCGGCTTCCAGGTGGCTAATCTGTTGTGGCGACTAGCAATGGCATTCTTTGAAACAGTTTTTACTGTGCATTGTAACGGTGGTATTGAACCCTTCTGTGTTTCTCTTGGGTTTATGATAAGTGATTCTCAGAGTAAGGGAATGGCACACATTTTGGTCTTGTCCCTACTTTTGATTTTGAGACAAGATCTCCCCATATAACTCAAGCCTGTAGTTCCCAACCCTCCTGCTTCCACCTCAGAGTACTGGAATCACAGGTGTCATGCTTTGCTATTTCTTTTTTCTGATCTAATATTTTCCTCTAATATTGCAATTAGAATAAAATAGTCCAAACTCCTAAATTTGGGGTCAGAATGATTTGGATTGTTTAAAATGGGGTTAGCATTGGAGCAGTTTATGTGGGTAGAGTGTCCATTGCTGCTGTCTTTGTCCTCCCTGCTGGGAAGAAGGGCACACTGTCCACACTAGAAGTTGGGAAAGAGACACGAGACTTCCAGGATCTGCCCTTCAGTCAAGCAGGCCTGGCCGAGCCAGAGTCTGTGAATTCCAGCCACTGAGTCTAAGCACTTTGTTTCTTAAAGCAAATCATTCACAGAGGGTGGGAAAGTGATCTGAGGATGTTTCCAATGGCCAGACAGCCAGGTACCTTGCCATGGAGGTGAACTTGTTTGCAAAAGTTGGCCGTTTGAGGGATTTTCATTAATTTTCTGAAATACACAGGACTAGTAATGGATGTGAGGTTTATCAGCTTATCATGCTAGGCGTTTAGAATTTCTGAGGTCCTAGGTCTATAAGGACTCAGGGTTTCAGTCTCTGTGGTGATCAGGGAACTAAGTTTTCAGCTCATTTCTGAACTGAAGACTACCTTTGTGCCTATTCTAGTGGTGGGAGATGTTTTCTGAAGACTCAGCCTTCCATCACAGTTATTATAACCTTGGGTCCATAGATACCTAATATTTTTGAAATTTGACCTATAGCAACTAGTTTTTTTTTTTATATAGTCATGAATCTTTTATGGTTCTGCCCTGGTAGTGATACTTAAAAAATTACTCCATTGCCTCATCATAGTCTTGTATGATTGTATTATTAATAATTGATGATCTTGATGATTTAATCCATCTGATAGTTTTATGCATCATGTGAGTTAAGGGCATTGTTTATTACTTTGTGTGTTTGTGAAAATGTGTGTGTTTGTGTGTGCCACGTATGCATACCCCTGAGCACATGAAGATGGCAGAGGAGGAGGTGAGATGGTCCCTTCCTACCATTCTCTACTTTACTCTCGGAGACGGTGTCTCTTAATGAATCTGCACTTGGCAGGCTGGCAGGCAGCTAGCCCTAGAGTTAGTGCCTCCTGTTTCCACTCCCCACAGCCCTGGGGCTGGGCATGAGTGTAGCCACGCCCAGCTTTGCATGAGTGCTATGGATTTTAACTTCTGTCTTCATGCTGGTGTAGCAGCACAGTCATCTCCACAGCCCTGGCACAATTCATTTCTTAGTAGCTACTCACTGCATCCCTACCTAGTTAGCACCAATTACTGTTAAACGCATTTATTAACTACTGAGTCCATGGACATGCTGGAGTCGTTTTCAGCTTTTTTTTTTTTTTTTTTTTTTTTTTGCTGGTTTCATTCATTAATATCCCATATGGTCTTAGTTATCCAAGCTATAGATAACCTTTTTAATTTGAGAGTAAATTTTATATCCCTTTAATCTTCTTTAAAATATTTATTGATAATTACTTTTTATTCCAATGAACCATAAAATGCTATCATTAACTTATAAAATGCTTTAAAACCAAATAATTTTTATTGGAAAGTAAGTTTATTAATTACTCAGGGAGTTTATTTTTTACATTTTTACATGGTGTTTCTTTATACACATTCCTTTCTTTTTTAAATACTATTTTTATTATTTGAAAATTTCCTACAATATATTTTGATCATATTCATATCCTCCTTAAACTCCTCCAAGATAGTCCCACCTCCCTACCCACCCAAGGTCATATACATTCTTGCATGCATGTTCTCTTCCCCCAACACATATGCTATCACTCTTTTCTTTTAAACCCACCCAGTGTAATTTGTGTTGGCCAAAACTCCTGACTGTAGGGCCTGATTTGTATTGTGGTTGATGCACCAGGGGTCACAGCACTAAGGAAAATGGACCTAGCCTCTCCTAGCAGCAATCTAATGCCGATAGCTCCTAAGCTAGGGGTAGGACTTCATGCCCACTTCTCCCCCTCAATGTTGGGATTTTGTCTGGCTTGAACTTGTGCAGGTCCTGCATGTGCTGCCACAATCCCTGGGAGTTCATATGTGCATTTGCCCTGTTGTGTCCAGAAGAGCACTGTTTCCTTGAAGTCATCCACCACATCTGACTTGCAATATTTCTGCCTCCTCTTTCCTGTGAATCCCAGATGTACCATTGAGGGCTGAGCACTCTGAAGTCTCTTATTCTTTATAAGCTGACCATTTGTGGATCTCTGGGTTAATTGTCATCTACTATAAGAAGAAGCTTCTCTGATGAGAATTGAGTGATGCACTGGTCTACGTTATAGCATTATCTCATGCTCTGTCCATTTAACTGAATAATAGCGGTAGATTCTTCACTATGCCACATAACCTATCAAGCTACAGGTTCTTGGCCTCATTGACATTTTGGGTATGAGTTCCATCTCCTGGGGCTGGACTTAAATCCAACCCAAAAAAAAGGTTGGTTACTCTCATAAAATTTATGGCACTATTGCCCCAGTGGACTTGTCTAGCTAGGCAGGTCATTATTAGAGCTTGTGAGGGTCATTCTGGGGTAAGGTTGATCATTAATTCTCTCCTCCAGGAGCATACATAGCATCTTCTAGTGCAGTGAAAGCTAGCCCATAGGGATGGAGCTTCCCAGTGAGTACCAATTTTATATCTCCATGCTCTATGACTCAAGTATGTGATGTCTTCAGCAATGGGGTTTTACCAAGTTTGAGGGATAATCGATAGCATTGACAATAGCCTGTTGTGTTTAAGGGTCTATGGGACCCCATTGGCTAACAATTCAAGAAGAGAGCTAATTCCTGGTACTGGATTTTTGTTTGGCAGTATGTGGTGTCTAGTTGAGTTATTGCATCCCCTTCCCCTATTACAGGGTAACTCCATTTAAGCTCCTTTATATATGTATAATATAAATATATTCACATATAAGCTTCTACAGTAGTAGGTTTCAACATGGCTCTTTGGAAAGGCTTTGGTATTAGCTGTCCCTCTGCATAGTCTCCTCTCCCCCACCCTCCCAGTTTCATTTTTTCCCCTTTCCCCATTTCTAATACCATATTCTATTTTCTCTTCCTTGAAGCACAGGGGCATCTACTTCCCTTTTCTTTCCTTTTTCTATTCTATCCTTGGTGTTTCTAACTTCACATCTCAGCCTCTCTTCCTGCTGCCATAATAAAACCCTGACAAGAACAACCGAAGGAAGAAAGGTTTATTCTGGTTCACAGTTCAAGGTACAGTCCATCATGGTGGCAGAGTCAAGACTGCAGGATCTTGAAGCAGCTGGTTATATCACACCCACAATCAGAAAGCCAGGGGATGAGGGGACACATGCTGTCACTCATGTCCCTTTTTCCATTTTATATGACCCAGGATCCTCTGCCCAGGGAATGGTTCCACCCACAATTAAGATGCCACTTTGTAGCTAGAGTTTTCCTGCCTGGCCCACAGTCAGGACAAATCTCTCTCACCTGCCAGTCCCACAGCCACTCAGACCCAACCAAGTAAACACAGAGACTTATATTGGTTGCAAACTGTATGGCCGTGGCAGGCTTCTTGCTAACTGTTCTTACAGCTTAAATTAATCCATTTCTATTAATCTATACCTTGCCACATGGCTCGTGGCTTACCGGCATCTTTACATGCTGTTTCTCATCATGGCAGCTGGCAGTGTCTCTGACTCAGCCTTCCACTTCCTAGCTTTATTCTCCTCCTTGTCCCACCTACACTTCCTGCCTAGCCAATGGCCAATCAGTGTTTTATTTATTGACTAATCAGCAACACATTTGCCATACAGAACATCCCACATCACCACTTCTCACATCAATTAACATAAAATAATCCTCCACAGGCACGCCCAGAGGCCTGTGCCCCAGGTAAGCCTAGAGTCAAGTTGACAGCTGACACTGGCCATCAGAGGTCTTCACTCTCTAAGAGCTGAGATTGGGCATGTATGGGTCACCTGTCAGCTGGTTTTCAGGTATGTCTCAGTTGAGCCAATGGCCCTCTAGTAAGGGTTTGAAGCTGTAATTGTTCTCTCCTTCTTTCTTAGCTCATTCCCTTCTCCTTCTATTCCTCCATCAATCCATCTCCTTCTCTCTGTGATAATTGAGTCTATGCTCTTATTAAATAGGAAGTCAGATGATGGGAGATGGACTGACGCTGCAAATAGTTATATGATTACAGCCCTGCAGTGCTGGAAGAGGGGTTATTTATTTTTAGTACAAATAACTGCTAATGAGAAAAATGACCCAAGCCTCAGCGAGAGTGGCATACACGGGCCTCATACTAGACGATCCAGGTAAGGTGGACTTCCCTTTCCAAGAAGGCCCTGCTCCTGAATGCAGCATGGAGAAGAGAGAACAGTTCCGATAGACCCCACTCTCTGCATGGGATGATCCACAAGCCCCTTGAGTGTTTTTGTGTCTTCTTCAGTGCTGGGATGGTGTCCTGGCTTCACTTCTGTTGCTGTGATAAAATATCCTTACAAAAGCAGTTTGGGGGAGAAAAAGTTTATTTTATCTCACAGGTTCAGGTTACAGTCCATCATTGGAGGGACTTGAAACTGTCATAACACATCAGTGGAGAGTAGAGCAGAGAGACATGGATGCCTGCATGCCTATTGCTCGCCTCACCCTCTCGACACTTATCTAGTTCTGGATGTAAGCCCACGGAGTGGTGCCTCCCACCGTGGGTTCGGTCTTCCCACCCCATTTAACCATATGAAGACAAATCCCCACAGAGATACCCACATGCCAGCCCGATCTTTAAAAAAATAAAATAAAAGTCCCCCATCAAGAGTCTCTTCTCAGGTGATTCCAGATTGTATCAGGTTGACAGATGTAAATAGTACCTGCCAGAGAAAAGGAAAAAAGATGGAAGTTACAGTGTTTGCCAACTTCTCTGATAAAAATATTCCCACTAGAGATGGTTTCAAGCTGTTAAGGTGAATTCACCCGACTTGGGAAATTCCTAAAAATTTAATAGTTCTCATGCCAAACCTGTTCAGTGTACCACAGAACCCATACTCCCCACCTTCCAAGGTCCGGTGCCACCACCTTTGAGAGAGCTTGACTCATGGGTAGTTCTCTTGTTCTTTGACCATTTTGAGGCTGGATTGATTGTCTTCTTTATCAGTCTTGTTAACCAAGTCTAAGCCATACCAAAATCCTTCATTTCCTCAAGGGGACACTTTGAGTATGAATTTTTCATTTTAGGTGAAAAGGTAGGAGATAATTGAGGAGAATGACCAAGATGTGTCAATCAAATGCAGTATGTGCTCTTGAGTTGACACTAACATGGAGTGGGGGTGGGGTGGGGTTGTGGTAAAGAATGTTAGTAGGATAATTGATGAAATCTCAGTGTAGACTGTAAAATTTAGTGATATTCCTGTGTCTATGTTAATTTACCCAAGCTTGAAAATTGTGCTGCAGTTATTTAAGAGAGTAGTTTTTTTTTATGAAAGGAAAGAAAAAAGAATACAGGGGTAAATGGGCTGGGGATGTAGCTCAGTTGGTACCATCCATGCTTAGCATACTGAAGGCCTGGGTTTGCTCCCAGGTGCTGTGTAAACAGCACTCACAGATGAGGCAGGAAGATCAGATCAACACCCTCCTGGGCGATCTAGTTTGAAGGCAGCTTGAGATACAGGAGCTCTCATTTCAAACAACCACCCAAACAAACAAAAACCATGTCAGTAGCATGCTACACGATGATGCAGAAAGAATGTATTTAAGGCGAGAGAGAGAGAAGAGGGCAAAGTGAGAAATGGTGGACAGATATGGGAAACGTTTCAAGGAATTCTGTGTGGCATTCCTGACTTTCCTATGACTCTAAAATTATTTACAAATCAAAGGTAGAAGGAGAAGGAAGAGAGAAGAGAGATGGGAGGGAGGAGGGGCTGGAAGGGAAGCACAGAAGGAAAGAAGGGGATAAAACAGGCTACAGAGCAGTCTGTGGTTGGATTCTCCTGGCACTCTGCCATTGAAATACCCTTTCTGATGTCTCTTGTGACAATGTATAACTAAATCCTCGGCACTCCTCGGGAGTTATCTCATTTAGTCCTTTGGGGTGATTTGGTAAATTTTGTTATCTCCTTCCTTTGAGACTGACTTATCCTGGTCTGTCCTGTCACAGCCAGGCTCTGAGTGCCCCCTTCTCCGTCTTAATTGTTGCTATTCTATGAAGTTTCATCCTTGATTTCTCTTCTTTAGAGTTTATACATTTTTTTCAGATTATTCAATCTACTTCATAATCCGTACCAGTTCAGGGTTCTGTCTCTGTCTCCCGAGTTTTAGGTTTATGAATGTAACATGCAATGTCCCCTTTGTTATTACACTAGGGGGTCCAAAGCCTTGTGGTCTTTGTTGTCACCTTTGTGTTACTCTAACAAATGACCTTTCACGTGGTACTTTATTTCTTACATCTCGAGGAAGTGTGTGACAACAACATGCCCTTTTAACAGCCGAGGAAATAATCTGTGCAGGGTCCCCTGTTTGACGAATGACTGTCCTGTATTGACACTCTACTGCGTTCTTTAATCTTAGGATGTTCAGAGCTGTGTTCCCATTCCTCATAACACCTACCAGTTCGTAGCTGCCCCACTGCTTCTCGGTTCCCAGCACCTGCTGTGGAGTCAGCTGCACAGAACTCTTGGGAAAGCTTGAACTCACAGCTTTCTTCTGACACAAAGACGGGAGAGACTTCTGTAGATGTTCCCATTAGTGGTTCCACAGAATGTTAATAGATTAAAAAAAAAAAAAAACCTAACAAACAAACAAAACAAAACCTAGCCACTGTCATCTTAAAACAGGTAGAGAGCAGCAAAAACAGGAGAGCAAATCTCAGTATGTCATCTATTTATTTATATTTTTGAGTAAGAGAAACTCTGAACAAAACTCTAGGTTAGTTTACTATCTGTCTATCAGAGATGTGTTCCCTGTGCTTCCGGGATTGTAGTGCTTCACCCCACACAGGTGTCAGTGGTTAACTCCAGTGGTTATGAAGTCAGCGAAGTGCAGCTGCCTGGGTCATGACCAGCACACATCTTTGAACCTTCAAATTCTTCAGAACTTCAGTTATTTTGCATTTATCTATTTTTTGGAATGTAATTGAGTAAAAAGACATAAACTGCGACACAGCTTTATTCTTTAGATAATTTAAACACATTGGGATATTCTCAGCGTATCTTTCAAAGTACATTATAAATGGTAATGTAAGTTTCATCAGTCAATAGCTTTATCAATGCCCAGGAGACAGAAAATACTGAAAATATTGACTTGGTTGGGTACATTAGCATCTCATTTTTCATCATCTGATCAAAGTGTCATCAAAACATTAGCTATATGTTGTATTTTTGGAATAATTGCTTTAATAGCTTTTAATTTTAGAGTTATAAAGGGAGTCTTCTCCAGTTGAAATAAACAATCCATGTCTTGCAATAAATAGCTGGTGATTTCTCGCTAAGCTTGAGATGGGTGTTTTAAACTATGACTCATTTGTGAACAACTGAATTTTTCCATTTTTGTTTTTCAGGATTTGGAAACATCTCCCCACGAACTGAAGGTGGAAAAATATTCTGTATCATCTATGCCTTGCTGGGAATTCCTCTCTTTGGTTTTCTGTTGGCTGGGGTTGGCGATCAGCTCGGGACCATATTTGGCAAAGGAATTGCCAAAGTGGAAGACACGTTTATTGTGGGTACCACAAACTTCTTACTACATCTGTTTACTGGTTTGGTTTGTTCGTTTTGTTTTTTAGTGCGTTACCTCTTCTAGCACCTTAGATGAGTTAGAAATTCAGTTGTCATTTATATAACAATTTCTATGCCTCTCAGCATGCCACTCACTCTATTTATTTACATACTTAACTGAGAGAAACTAAAAAATTATGTACAAGAAAGCAGAATTATATCCTTCCTGGGTTCCACTTGAAATTGTATGGTGTCCTAATTTTATGTGTGTGTGTGTGTATATATATATATATATATATATATATATATATATATATAGTGTGTGTGTGTGTGTGTGTGTGTGTGTGTGTGTGTGTGTGTGTGTGTGTGTAAAGCAAAGGGTAATCTTGGATGCCACCTCAAGTATCATTCAGTTTGTTTTTTATACAAGGTCTTTAAATGACCCAGATTCTCACTGGCTGATTGGCCATGGAGAGCCTCAGGAACTGTCTGCCTCTGCCTCTCTGGCACCGGGATTACAAGCCTGTGCCATCACACCTGGCTTTGTTTTGTGGGTTCTGTAGGTGGAACAGACATCCTCGTGTTTGTAAGGCAAACACTTTACATAACTGCGCTGTCTTCCCAGGTCCCACCTATATCCTTTAAAGTAGTTAATTTTCCTTCAAACCCCTGTTTTATTTCTTTTATGTGTATGAGTGTTTTGCCTGCATCCTTGTCTGTGTACCATGTACATGCTTGGTGTCCATAGAGGTCAGGAGAGGGTATCAGATCTCCTGGAACTGGAGTTACAGATGGTTGTGAGCCACTGTGTGGATGCTGGGAACTAAACACAGGTTCTCTGCAAGAGCAACAAGTGCTCTTAACTGCTGAGAAGCCTCTCCAGCTTCAAATCTTGGTTTTCTTATTTGAGCACATTAACAATGCCTTTCCATTGTTCTAAGCAGTAAATGTTAAAACTGAACTCTGGGAGCAAATAGCTGGCAGTACTTTTATTTTCAAAAATTGCTTTGGTGTTTGTCTTGATTGCTGTTGGCGTTGATATGTTATGTGGTCCTTTTGGGCAGGCTGTAATAATAAATAGTAAACACAAACTACCTTGATGGTAGAACACAGTCAAGCGAAACTTATCTACAAAGTGCAGCAGTTCAGAAGAATGCAGGATAATAAACACGAGGGTTTTGGGATCGTGTTATATTTAGAAGGTCTGTGGATAAAATTAGGATGCTGTTGTTGAAGCTGAGGGAGTGGGGAGGTGGTGGTGGTGCTGGTGCTTGTTTATAATCCGAGCTCTCACCTCTTGGGAGGCAGAGGCAGGGTTCAAGGCCAGCATGGTCTACAGATTGACTGACTTCCAGGGTAGGCAGGGCTGTACAAAGAAAAACCTACCAACCAAACAAAAAAACAAACCCAAAAAACATGTTATTATTGAATTTTAAGTGAAAAATAAGAATCTATGATTAAAAGTTTGTATCCTTGAAGAAAATCATGGAAGGATACAATGGTTGCATTTGCACATGGTGTTAAGAACCTTCTCTCACAGGTACTGCAAAGCATTGCATTTATCATTCAATTATTATTTTGTCATTTCATATAAGCTTCAGTGAAACATATATTCATGGTTCCACCAGTGAAATAAAACTATTGACTCACCATTTCAATTTTAGCACTAGAGAATTTTCCTACTTAAGATTGAAGCTAGCTCTTGAGCATTTTTCCTACTGGAGTGGATGAGACATGGTTATTTCAAAGTAGGACTTGCCCTTTCCTTCTCCATGCTAGACTCTCTTGCTATCCACACTCATCGGGAAGGCAGAGACATTGCATCAACCTGGTAATAATGAGTCATTCATTCCCTCATTCAGCAAACCTTTGACTGCCATTCCATCCTGCACAGTGTTGGCCACACCAGGTATCTACAGGTCATTTACAAACCTTCACACCTTCACGGTGATACCCTTCCCATTGTCATGGTGTTTGATGTCAAGCACATTAGAACAACTTTCAAGATATGAATTTACTCAATTCTCTCCCATAAGATGAAGATGGTAGATGAGAGAGCTCCCTGTGATCATTTCCAATCTGTGATTTTATGCATGTTGATCTCTAGAAAGATCTCAGCCTATTATTATTAAATGGTTTTCCTTTAAAAAAAATAAATTACACTTATTTATTTGTATATGTGTAATACCATGTTGCTCATGTAGAGGTCAGAGGACAATTTGCAGGAAGTGGCTCTCCTTCCACCATGTGGGTCCTGAGCTTGAACTCACGTCTTCTGGCTTGGTGGCAAGCACCTTTATCTTCTGAGCCTTCTCATCACCCCATTCAGTTGTTTGCACAGGGCATGGACTATAATCTACAGCTATTGCAGTGCATAAGACAGAGTCAGTCAGTAAATAAAAATGCAAGACAACTGTGCCAGCCTGGCAATATTGTATTGCAGGATACACCTGCAATCCCAGCACTCTGGAGACTGAGTTGGGAGCTCTAGGCAAGTTTACAACATAGGGACACTTTGCTTTAAAAGAGAACAAGAAAATGACTAATCTCAAATAGAGAGCTGGAGACAAACCCAGCCCAGACTTTACATTGTAGGGACTTCTTACTGAAGACGCAGGTGAAGAACTAGACTAAACAGGTGCTGTGGTGACAGGTGTTTCAGGGCTGTGGAGTCGAACCCTTGCTTACAGCTCCAATGGCGCTGTAGTCCCGCAGGCAGCTGGTGGAACTGAAAGGCAGACTTCTTAGCATCATGTCCTAGTCAACTGAGTATCCTTGTCCACGTTTCCCAGTTCCCAGCTGTGACTCTGTACTGCTTGCCCAGGCTTCTCAGTTGTCACATGTTCCTCAGCTGTACCCGGTCCACAGTCAGCCTTGCGTCCACAGCATAGACAGATTTCATGAAGTGGCTCAGGTGAGTGACTGTTGATGCTCTCCCAGCAAATGAGCAAATGTGCTATAATTCTGAGGAAAAAAAATTTTACCCTTGGCAAAGCTATGTATCTGTGGAATAGCATTACTTATTGACACTGGTTGTTTTGAGTTATTTATATTGTACTCAATTCTAAAGAGTAAAGACAGTTGAATAGGAAGGACAGAAGGGCAGGAAGCAAGGTACTCACGCGATAGCACTGTGTCGCTTGCTCTTGTGGTGTGTCCATAACCTCTGTCTCCCCCCTGACTTGTCTCTACAGAAATGGAATGTTAGCCAGACCAAGATTCGCATCATCTCCACCATCATCTTCATCCTGTTCGGCTGTGTCCTCTTTGTGGCTCTTCCTGCCGTCATATTCAAGCACATAGAAGGCTGGAGCGCTCTGGACGCCATCTATTTTGTGGTTATCACCCTGACAACCATTGGATTTGGTGACTATGTGGCAGGTAAGGTTTTCCTGTGCTGCGGCTGCTCTCCAAGCCCAAGTCCATTAGTTAAGGCTCGCGTGGGTTTAAATTGGAACACAAGGCTGTGTGAGACTGTGCTGCCATGCCAAAGGCTCACAGCTAGGTGGCTTTAAACAGAGGGAGTTCCTGGACCCCTCTGGGACTCTGGGTACAATTCCTTGTCCCTCACTAGTGACTGGGGGAAGCTGCCAGGCCTGCTGTGACCTGCCAGTACGTGGCAGCCCCCTTGCTTGTGTTTCTAGGTGCCAACTCTCCCCTTCCTCTAAGGACTCAGTCACTGATTTAAGGACCACCCTGCTCCCCTTTGAGCTCATTTTTGCTAAGGATACCTGCAAGGACCATGTTTCCAATACAATCACATTCTGTGGTATGTGGGGGTTGGAGCCTCAACATGTCTTTGGGGAGGACTTGATCCAACCCCTAACAGTGGCAGCCCAATGAATAGTGATTCCTTTACTCTGGAGGCAACAGAAGGATTAAGCTGAACTCACTTATGTTGTATTTTGTGAAATAAGTATAAACGGTTGGTTGTATAGAATTTCACATTTCTAGGTTAATTCTGAAAACCAAATATCTACCTCTTATTTATGTGGTATAAGAAAGTTCAGCCCTCTTTGTCCTTTTTACTTTCTTTTGCCTTAGTTTGTAAAACTTTGTCAACTTCAGATGGTGATTTTATTCTTGGCCACTGAAGATCCTCTTTTGCCTATGACACTGGAAGGTTTAATTCTCAGTACAGGGCAGTAGCTCCGACCCCAGCTGAAGTGGGTCTCATGGTATCTACATCATTCATGTGACCTGATTTGTCCTTTTTTATATGTAGTGACTGCTCTTTGTTCTCTTCTTATTTCTGTCTTACTTGTTCAGACCTCGCTCTCCTCAGTGGTGTTATTCCAACTCAAGTCTTTGTATGTGCTCATGTGTATGTGGACAAATCTGTGTGTGTACGTGTGCAGGCCATTGTGTCTTCCTTGGTTGCTCTCCACTGAACCAGGAGTTCCTGGAGTCAGCCGGAGCAGCAAGGGCTGAGACCTCCTGTGTCTGCTTTGCCGGCTCTGAGAGATTACAGGAGCATCAGTCATGCTTAGATTTTTTTTATTACATGGATGCTGAGGATCTCACTCATTTCCCCATGCTCTTCACTGATTGAATGATCTTCCAGTACCAATCTTAAATAGTGGTAGTAAAAATAAATGCATGGATGACCCTCTGGGGATCATTTTAATGAGATTCCCCCAAATTCGAACCACTAATGAATTTATAACTCCAGTTTGATGTGATAGAAAATACAATAGGAATACTATATTACCATAAAATAGCAACATGTTATCAAATTCTCAGAATAAGCTCATCAGAATGATTTAGATTTCTTAAAAAAAAAAACTTACACTTTTTTTTATTTATGGTGTGTGTGTGTGTGTGTGTGTGTGTGTGTGTGTGTGTGTGTGTGTGCAAACACACTGTATGGAGGTCAGAGGACAACTTGTGGGAGTTGGCTCTCCCTAGGCTCTGGTAATTGAATGCAGGTTGCCAGGCTTGTGTGGCAAACACCTTTGCCCACCGAGCCATCTTTCTGGCCTGACCTCGGTCTCTTCTTTAAATACTTCCAGAGGAGAGACTATTGCTCTGGTCAAGTAAACATCAAAAAGGGCTGGAGTTCGTTAGTTTGTGCCGGCATTAAGGTTGATGTTGGCAAAGCCTCCTTGTGAGGAATGTGCAGTGTCTTTGAAGAAGTATGACATCCTCATGAGTGAGGCTCTCCCTTTCTCAGAAGCAGCATGACACTTCTCTGTACCAGGTGGAAGAGCTGGGAGGGATGGTACAGAGGCCTAAAGGGTACCCTTTTACTTGGACAATTATCAAAATGACATGAGGAGTCTTGAACATTTGTGGTGCCATATAAGCAGACAGGGTTCTGTCCTGAAATGTCTAATTTCTTACCTCCCTTGAAGTTGTATGTAGTCAGTGTAAACAGAAGTGAGAAATGTGTTTCTACAGGGAAAAGTGAGGTAGCAGGATGAAAACAAAAAGACCCTTGCAATTCATTAGTCTTCCCAAGTGACATAAACGTAAGTACAAAGTCTTGTGAAACATGTTGGCTGTACGGTCGATAGATGATAGGTCTTACACTTCAGGCCAACAGCTGGACATGGCATGGGGCATTTTAAACAACCCACAGACTGTCCAACTGGCTTGTGACCTTCATGGTCTGAGACTCCTTAAAAATGAAAAAATTATAAAATTTATGAAAGTGAAGAAAAATGTGAGTGGAATCTTAAAATAATAGTTTCTGTGACCACCACTGAGATTGACTTGGAGTGGGTAAAACCCCAAATATTTTACTTTATGGTTTTGGAAAACATGTTTTTTTTTTAAGTACTTTAAATTCATTTGAAGAGGCCAAGGTTCTTAAACTGAAGCATCTGTCTGTGGCTGTGGTCCCCTGCACAAGGAAGGGTATTCAGTGGGAACATCCCATGGGTCCCATTGGGGTCCCTGAGTCCAGAGTCACGGTCCCATGTCATAGAAGGATAGGGTGACAAGAATGATCCTTCTGGAGCTAGAGAGATGGCTTAGCAGCTGAGTCCTTACTATACTTACAGAGGGTCTGGGTTATGTCCCCAGCACTCACATAGTAGCTCACAACTGCCTATAAGTCTGGCTTCAGAGGACCTGATGCCCTCTTCTGGCCTCTGTGGATACTTGTACAGGAGTGCACATGAACTCACACAGACATAAATAAAATAGATATCTTAAAAGGAATGATACTCTGTATAATCAATAATGGGGAAAAACAGCTTTTCTTGCCACTAGTATTTGGTTATATTGAGCCCCTCATCAAAAGCATTACTTTCATCCCATTTTCATTTTGTAAAGGACTTTTTTTTAAAAGATAGAAGTCTACCTTGCTAATTACTAGAACACAAGTTTGCTTTGATTAAAATGATAATGATGGCTAGAGAGATGGCTGAGCGGCTGAACACCTGCATGGTGGTAACTCCAGTTCCACAGGACCCATTGTCCTCTTCTGGCCCCTTCGGCCATTGCACTCATGTGATACACAGACATGAAGACACACACTCATACATGCACTCATGCACATGGGGTTTTAAAAAAAGACAAAAAGAGGGAGAAGGGAAGAACAGTGCACTTTGAGGACTCATCTGCCTCCTTCGTCTATGTTGGCGTTTGTGAGACCACAGAGCTGTGTTCTAGAGCTGCAGGCATGTGTGCCTGGTCCTCACACTCAGGAAGCATTTTTGGACAGATATGGCGAAGACAAGGCAGGAAACATGTGCCCTTTTAAAAAATCTTCGGAAAACAGAAACTATTTGTCTTTCGAGCTTCTTGTGAAAGGATCGCCATGTGTAACTCAACAGAGTCAACACAGTCAACCTTTGCTCTTGGGGACCTTATGACTCCAGTGAGCTGCTGAGCTAAGGCAGGGCTCCTCTGGGGAGAGGCCAGCTGTCTGCTTTGTAGAACTTTCCCTCTTGCTGTCCAATGTCCTGACCCATAATGCAAGAGGCAGCACTCCACCTTCCAGATACTCCCGAAAATCTTAATTTTTTTTATTTCTGTTTTTGTGTGTGTCAGGGCGTGATGCAGTGGCTGGCTGGTTACCTTGGTAATTGACATTGGATCTTTTCCACTGATCTGCTGATTTATTCTGTCCCCCACTCCTCTCACCCATGCTCAGTGTCCTAAGGCTGAGGAGTACTGGGGAGGAGCTAGGTGTTGGCCTTGTGTTATGCTAACAACTCCAGAGCTTAGAGGAATGTGGGCTATAGTTCTTGCCAAGAAATGAAAAGGGAGAATGAGATGACTTAGCCAGTGTCATGTACCTGGTTTTGAAAGTATAGTCAGAGTTAAAATGAACTGTAAAATCATCCCTGGGAGTTAATGTTGATGTGCTTATTCCTGTCATTGGATTTTTCATTTCTTTAAATACCTAGAATGACATGTTCTTAAGTCGCACTCACCTTATAGACTGAGGACTACACCTACCTTCCTTTCTTAAAATTTAGTCTTGATCATATGGGAATGTGTAAAAAAAAATGGCTACCTGTTTGGGCTTGCTTCCACAACTGATCTGCTTGGTCCATGAATGTGCAAGAGAAAGTGACAGAGAACCATTAGATGATGGTTCTAGAATACTGGAGAAAAGCCTTGTGATACCGTTTAACACAAAACACATTTTCAAAACGGATGACTTTTTAAATATGTAGCATCAGTCAGAGGGAAGACATGTAACCCCCAAGTGTGCTTCTCAATGAAATCCTTTAAGACACTTCTTCTCCCAAGTCAGCTTAGGTTGGTTCAGAAGAGGTGTGGATGAGGAAGAGCCTGGTGTGATCCTCAACTTCCCTATGTTAAGAAAACCCAAACATTTTAGTCCTCAAATTTAAGCATTGTAAGTAACCATCATGGCCAACACCACAAAGACACCCATTTCCCAGCTGGCTCATTAGGTATGAGTGTTTACTGCTCATTCTGAGAGGGGTGTTAGGGTCCAAGCACCACGTGGCAGCTCATACACATGTAACTCCAGCTCTAGAGAATTCAGTGCCCTCTTCCTTCTTGGGGACTGTACTCTGGTACACAAACTCATTCAGACACACACACAATATACACTTGATTAAAACATAAAGATATCTTTTCCATGATATCTATGGACTATGTATCTAATACACACACACACACACACACACACACACACACACACACACACACACACACAAAATGTTTGTTGTTTGTATATCAGATATATATCAGGATATGATATATATCAGATTATCAGAATAATATGTTAAGGCTTCTGAATGTATTCTATGGAATTTTCATCACTGAAAGTATGCTCTGTTAAATGCTGGGAGCTTATTCATGCCACAGGGAGGCAGGGCACCTCCCTGGCTGGTCAGGCTTCACACATGGTGCCTTTGCCCTGGCATGTAACCTATACCACTTCCTAAAAGTAACTCCAAGTTCTATTGTCTTTTGTTGTATTTTTGACTTAGGGAAAGACATATTTCTGTGTCTTCTAATAACATTTCCTGGAATTATATGTTATAAGTCATCATTGGAAGTGGAGCTTTTCATAACCAAATGTTTCCCTTCCTGTATCACCCTGAAGGTGACTCATGGAGTGAGTGCTCACTTAATTCATGGGATTTCATAGTAAAACATCTCAGTTTTCTTTTTTTTTTTTTTTTTTTTTTGGTTTTTCGAGACAGGGTTTCTCTGTGTAGCTTTGCGCCTTTCCTGGAACTCACTTGGTAGCCCAGGCTGGCCTCGAACTCACAGAGATCCGCCTGGCTCTGCCTCCCGAGTGCTGGGATTAAAGGTGTGCGCCACCACCGCCCGGCTAACATCTCAGTTTTCAAAAGCCATGGCGATGTTTTTGCTGTTGGGAACAAAATCCTCTAGGATACAGTGCCTTATGGTGATATTTTATTTGTATTAAAATGTTATTTGTATGTTAATAAATAAAGTTGCCCGGGGGTCAGAGCTATTAGCAAGCCATAGGAAAGCAGGGCAGTGGTAGCGTACGCTTGTAATTCCAGCACTTAGTAGGCAGAGCTGGGTAAGTCTACAGTGCCTGATACAACCTAAGATTTGTGCAGTTATCTCCGAGGCCAGTTACCAAAATTGCTGCCATTAAGCTGATTGCTGAGGAAGATGTTGCTGGAGATCCAATAGATACCGAAGAATGTACTTGATGAGGGCAGAGGACTGCTCAGATCACAAGGACTGCTCAGAAAGAGACAAAAACAAAAGACGTCAATCAAAAAGAGGAAGTTTATGTGACTGCTAGAGAGGTGTGTTATAGGGGTGTGTGTGTGTGTGTGTGTGTGTGTGTGTGTGTGTGTGTGTGAGAGAGAGAGAGAGCGAGAGAGAGAGAGAGAGAGAGAGAGAGAGAGAGAGAGAGAGGGAGAGAGAGAGAGGGATGTGTGAGCGTGGTCACAAGTGTGCCACTACGTAAGTGTACCAGTCCAGGGACAACTTTGGAGAATCAGTTCTCTCTGTCCATGGTACCGAGCGAGGTCGGTCACTGTTCTGCCTCTGCGTACCCGAGGTCAGTCGGCCCATAAGCTTCCCAGAGAGCTGCTTGCCTGCATCCTCCATCTCTCTGGATTGCATATGCATCTAGCTTGTCTCATAGATAGTCCGAATCTGAACTCGGGCCGCCAGGCTCCTCGGCAAGAGCCACCTCCCCGGCTCTCTGCACTGTAATCCTCACCCTTTCCTTAAGGCATACCCATTTACTCTGGTGTTTGTGAACTACTGTGCTCAGCACTCAATAATAATGATGATGGCTGTGGTTCCTGCTCCTCTGGATGGAATGTATGAAATTAAAGAGCAACCGCTAAACAGGTATCCGTGTTCTGTGGAACAGGCGAAATCTGCTCATCCCGTTTCAGCCGGTGATGAGAGAATTGATAGCTCTGATGATGACTAATTAGCAGAGTTGAACTGAGGGTCTGGGGCAAGCCAAGGGATGAGCTTGCAGGGGTCCTCAGACATCTAGAAGCATTGTAGAAACACAGGGCGAGACAGCAAAGGAGGGAACATCGGTGAGTGACGGTTATGATGGTGCTGGTGCTTAATGGAGACCCCCAACTGCTCTCCATGGAGACCTAGAGATCATTTCCAGGGAAGATGATCATTTAACTCCTGCACACTGCAGAGTTTCACTGTTGCAAAGATGAATAAGGGAAAGGACTCGTGGATCTCCCTTCTCTACACTCAGAAGGTTCCTGTTCTTACAGTAGCTTTTATATGAAGAAGAGAAATAGGCTGGTTTCTAAATCTCTAAAATCCAAAAAAATAACTTCAAATGCTAGGCCTTCATTTTAAAATAATTTAAAGTTTTTAATTTTACTTCATGTGTATGGATGTTTTGCATGTATGTATATCTCTATACTACATATGTGCCTGCTATCCTCAGAAACCAGAAGAGTGCATTGGATCCCCTGAAATTGGAGCCATAGATCATTGTGAGATGTTATGTGGGTGCTGGGAACTGAACCCTGGTTCTCAGGAAGAGCATTGAGTTTTCTTAACTGCTGAGCCATCTCTCCAGCCCTATAATAACCTTTTTGTTTTGTTTTTGTTTTTGAGACAGGATTTCTCTGTATAGACCAGGCTGTCCTGAAACTCACAGAGATCCTCCTGCCTCTGCTTCCCAACCCCTATGCTGGGATTAAAGATATATGCCAACACCACCCATCTAATTATCTTCTTTAGCTTTACATTTTCCTGTCTCAGTGACATAATTTTGTTTTAATAGGTCAGTTATTTTTGAAGATAGAAGTCACCAGATTGACTATGCCCCTGTAAGAATGTTTCTGTTCCTTATGCAATTTGCTGTTACTAAAGAAAGATGCACAAAGCAGAAAAGATGCCTCATCATAATCATAGTAAAGCATCATTAATAAAATTATGGTCAAAGCCAAAAGTTAAGATCATTATTTGATATCTAAACTAGAATAGGTATATGATACCCCATTTCTGTGGTTTAAATGAGTATCCCCCAACAGGTTATGCATGCTGTGACCCCCAAGAGGTAGAGCTTCAGAGGGTGCCCTCAGGTCACTGAAGGTATGCTTTCACAGGGTACTGTAGGACCCCGGTCTCTTATTTCTAAGCTTCTTGGCCCATAGCACACTCTCATCATCATTGCTCCTTCCTCTGTGTTCCTTACCAGAGAGCCGAATCAATGCGGCACCTCACCCCAAACTGGAGCTTCCAAAGTCGTGGGCTGAGTGAACAGTTTGGGGTAGTTGTAGCGCATCAAGTGTTTTTGTGATAGCAATGTGAAGCTGAAACGCTCATTGCTTTAGAGTGACACCGTGTTTATGTTCTGTATGTTTATGTAATACATGTATCACATTAGAAAATAGGAGGAAGGTCCTGGAATTGATAATCTCAGTCAAGAATGACTAGTCTTTAAAACGAGGATATGTAGGTTTTTCATCATTAATATTTTGTGATTTAGAGAAAAAAATCAGAAGTCAAGAAAATTAAGCAGACAGAACATTGCATTGCATTTTCAAGTTCTTATTTTTAAAACCGCTTTTTTTTGTAATGAAATTACAAATACACACACACACACACACACACACACACACACACACACACACACACACACATCACACAGCTAGATTGTGGTAGCTATGCAAATACTCACTTGATCCCAAACTCAAGTTCTGTGGAGTAGAATAGCACCACCTTCTAGAAACTCCTGGAGTCAGGAGAGGTAAATACAGAGGGTCTGTCTGCTAATGCACAGAGCTTCTACACTGAGCCAAAGAGAGATGTGTATCTTGCCAAGCTTGGTGTCTTTCCCCTTAGCTAAGCACCTTCCATACTGCATGGGTAGAGTAGTTTTGTTGATGCTGTAGTCTGATTATTGCCCTCTCCTAAATTTCCATCACCCCTTTAATTACGCTAAGAGGTGACGCCTTTATAGGTTAATATGTCACAATAGCTTCGCCTTCTTGAGTGGGGTTGATGCTGTGAGTACTGATGGTCTTCCTCTCTCTTACCTTTCCTCCTCCTGTCATGGATGACACAGCATGAAGGCCCAAACAGGACCCTTCCTTATCCCCTCCCCAGCCCATGGGAGCTGTGAGTGCTGTAGAACACTGCCTACAAGTCTAAAAGCCACCACTACTTGCAAAAGACCCCCAAGATCTAGCTTGTTGATGTTCCCTCCTAGAAGGAGGAGATGGAGGGTCATTAGATTCGCGCCACTCCCTCAAGTACCTCTTGGCCAGCTATATGTCATTCTGTCCTAATTGTCCCTGGACTCATGGTCTCAGGAAGTACTAGAGTATACAGACTGGGGAAGGTTAATTGATGGGAGAACGCCATCCATGCAGCTATGGGAGGTCATCGTCATCTGGGCTGGGATGAGATGTTTTGGCGTTGTGGCTACTTTGAGTTCTCTACACTTTTTCAAGTAACCCCTCATTCATGATGTGTAAGTAGGCCCAGGAAACTCATTAGTTCCCCACACTGGACCTTGGTTTGTTGTCGGCATCCTGTACAGAGAGCATCTCCACAACACTAGGCTGTAGGATTGCTGTATGGGCTAAGATGCAGGGTAATGAGACAGCAGCAAACAGTTGAGGACGTGGGTGATGAGCAACTCCACCCAGTGAAAGAAGCCCTGATTTGGAGCTACACGACTCGGTTTGCATTTGAGGCTCTGTAGCTCATGTCCTTGTGTGACTTGCTGTGGGTTATTTTTCCTACCCTGATATCTCTGTTTTGAGACACTGGGACTTGAGAGAAGCTGCGTGGACCTGGCAGTCACTCTTGCGTTCTGAGCAGACTGAACTTGATGGCACTTGAATCATCAGTTTTATTTCTGAGAAGGCAGACGGAGATGAAGCTTAACCTACACCCAAAGGCCTGAGGGATGTTCTGGTATAAATATAGGGGGCTCGGCTCTCGCAGCACCCACCTGCAGGGCTTCAGGGTGGGCTGACTCCCCTCGACATCACCTGCGGTCCTTTAGGATGGAGTAGCTCCAGTCATGGAAGCGAATCAAGGAGACAAGTTCTCTCATCTCCCTCAGTAAGATTTTTGAATATTCCATAAATGAGTTGAGATGAACACATTGATGGAGCAATGTGGCATTGGGAGTTAGGAGGTCCCTTCCATGTCCCCTCAGCCATGATTCTTGGGGAGCAGGCAGAAAGGTTCTCTCAGTGCTTGATACAGGGGAGGTTTCCAGCTACTATTTGTAGGGAACCCACTCTGAGGAGAGAATCACTTCCCATCATTGTGAACAGCATGAACCTTCCTGCGTTATATTTTTAGTAGTTTAATCCGCTATATTGGATCAAACTCTGGCTGAGTTCCTCCTGGAAATGTCAAGGAAAAGGGATCTAGTGAGAGAGTAAGAGTGGGAAGGGGAGAGGGAGGAGGAGGGGGATGGAGAGGGAGAAGGAGAGAGAGGAAGGGAGGTGGGGGACCAAAAGGAGACTGTCACACATCCCGGAAGAGACTCAGCAAGCTTAGACTTCCTGTAACTATTTGGAAAAGTTGATGAGGTTCCTGAAGCTGTCTGCCTCCACCCCTCTTGAGTATTTTTATTGCTATCTGTATGTTCTCTTATAATGAGTCAGAAAGCTCCTAAAATGGAAAGAGCTTATGTGCACATTTTCTATGGCAACAAGGAGAAAATGAAGTGGAGAAACTGATCTGCCAAGTCAGTGGAGAACCCGGGAGGGGAGGGAGGGCGGAGCACCCTGCAGTCCACAACACAGTGAGGGGAGGGAGGGCAGAGCACCCTGCAGTCCACAACACAGTGAGGGGAGGGAGGGGGAGCACCCTGCAGTCCACAACACAGTGAGGGGAGGGAGGGGGAGCACCCTGCAGTCCACAACACCAACAGTGAGGGGAAGAGAAGAAATGGTACGGCATTCAAGTGAGAGCAGAGAAATCACTCTACATCCCTTATTGTTTATGGTTTGACAGCATCTTACTGTGTCCTCTAGACTGCTCTAAGCTCGCAATCCTGTCTCCATCCCACGTGCTAGATTACAGATGTGAGCTGCCACGCCCAGCTATGTCACTGTCTTAGTAAGAGACACCTGGACACATTCCTAAACACTAGGTAGAAAATTATTACTCCTGACAGTCAAGAATAAAAAAAGCACTTTCAGTGATTAAAAACACTTGCTGTTTTTGCAGAGGTTCCCAGTATCTACAGTAGCTCACAACTGCTGTTAACTCCAGCTCCAGGGAATCTGACATCCTTTTCTGGCCTCAGCAGGCACCTGCACACATGTGCACATACATGTACACTCTCACATACTTGCAACTAAAAATAAAAAGATTAAGATCATTTCCTCATTTTAAAATACCCCGTCCCAAATTAAATTATCTCAACATTACAGATCTACTAACTTAGGGATGATTTTTTACATCAAATGAGCTGATTAATGTGCAAATCAACTCGTGGTTCTCAGATTTGGGAAGTGAATAGCATGCATAATTGTCTGATAAAGCTTTCTTTCTTGGGGTTTGTCTTCTTAGATCACCTAACTGCCAGTATTTCATTTTAAGTGTGGTAATTAAGAAAGGGGAAAAAACTTTTTCCATGGCTTTGAATCACTAAAACTTCTGGGGTAAACATTTTACCCAAATATAGGTCTTTTGGCGATTAAGCTAACTTACCCCTTTCCAACTGTAACATCCCATTTATAAAAAAGACATAAAATGTCATCTTCAGCCTGCAGGCTGTGCTAAAATCAGAGTGTCCGTGAGCCCGTGTGTTAGAAGAGTCCTAAGCATTCCGATGAAGTTGAAGTTTTTGTTTCTTTTTTTTTTTCCCAGTGGTCCTATCTTAGAGGGCATCTTACTGTGTCTAGGCCTCTGGGCCATCCTCAGGCTGTGTGCTTATTTACCATGTTTACCTGCTAGAGCCCTCTCTGCCCATTTGTCTTATTCCTTTCACATTCAGAAGCATCTTTGTGGGATCTCCAAAGTCCAGCTTGTCTAGAGGAATGTTCCATTAATATTTTACATTTGAATGCAGTGCGCATTTGTTTTCTAGCCATGGATCGAATTTTTGCATATCCTCACTGTCTATGCAGTTGGCTTTAAGATGCTGTCCCCTGCTCTGCCTCACAATGCCTTAGGCCTGCATATGGGAGTTCTGCTGGGTGATTTCACATGTTGGTCTCTAAGCATATCTAGCCTGTCAAATCCCAACTTAAACCATTTGTGTTGGTTTTAGTTGATGATTTTCCTATCCCTTATGCAGTTACTGGTCATTTCCCAAGTAAGGGACTGTGGTCTCAGAGACAGACCTGTCACCATTGTCTCATCAGCCCTTGCTCCACCTCTTGCAAGCCTCTTCTTCCCAGGCTTGCCTTCACTCAACACAGCAACTTCCCAGTTGCTCCCAAATTGGAGCATCTCTTGGGGCTTCTCCCCACCCCATCCCCTTCAGCCATTAAGATTCTTTTGATCATACAGTCAACCACAAACAGGCCATTTCCCCTATAAACATAACCCAGTCCCCACTGAGTTAGGATCCAGGTTTTTATCATCCGGCATACCCTATTTCTCTATACTCCTCATTTGGCCTTGACCCTTCTCTGGCCCTCATTTGTACTCTGGCTGATCCTCTACAAGAATCCTTTGAAGAGTGTGGCTTCTCACAGTGTCTTGATACTCATCACTTAAAAGTTCCCTCTGCCTTCCGACTCTCTCCCTTCCTCTGTGTTCTTCCGCAGAACTATGTAACCTTTGTCCTGCTACACCACACACTCTGCTGTGAGCAACTGTCTATGTGAGGCTTTCTTTCCTGTTCAGATTTTGTGTGTGTGTGTGTGTGTGTGTGTGTGTGTGTGTGTGTGTGTGTGTGTATGCATGCATGCGCGCGTGCTCAGGGAACAGGTATATCAGAAGTCAGAGGACAAACTCAGGGGTCAGTTCTCACCTTCCACCTTTTCTTGAGACAGAGTCTCTAGATCACTACTGCGTACTCCAGGCTAGCTGACCTAGGAACTTCTAAGAATTTTCTTGTCCCCATGACCCTTATCTCTGGGTAGGAGCCCTGGAGTTACAGAGGTGAGCTCTGACATCTAGCTTTTGCATGGGTTCTGAGGATCTGAACTCAATGGCAATCACTTTACACACCAAGGCATCTCTCCATTCTCAATGTGAAGATTTTCTCAGGTTAAAGTTGGATTTCATAAGACACAGCCTTGACTTC
Organism: Peromyscus californicus insignis; assembly: GCF_007827085.1. Classification (NCBI taxonomy): domain Eukaryota; kingdom Metazoa; phylum Chordata; class Mammalia; order Rodentia; family Cricetidae; genus Peromyscus; species Peromyscus californicus. The sequence continues at coordinate 74,123,166 of NW_026294436.1, read as the reverse complement.
TTATTTGGATAAATCAGTCAGGATTTCAGTGTTTGACACTTCATAACTACCTCTGTTAGTTGTGCTGAGTGGATGGATGTTTGGAAATGTGCACAGCAGATTCCCACAGTACAGTGATGGCTGCACACTGATTCCCTTAAAAAAAAAGTGCTCTTCTGCTTATACTTTCTGGAGATGTAGGGCTTAAATTGATGACATCATGGAAATTTCTCAGAGATAATAATGGTAGCCTTGCCTGTAAAGACCTCCGATTCTCCACAGATCCATGGCTGCCCTGCCTCGAGCTTGTTACCAGACTACACTACTTAAGATGTCACCCACTTCCGGTTCAGTTTGGCAGATCCGCTGGATGGCACAGGTTGATAGGCAGTGGGCTGATGTACGCGGTCCTCTGCATGGTATGGAAACAGCCTCTAACTTGTACTTTTTCAGTGGAAACGGAGAGAGATTAGGTGTATATGGAGCAGTTGAGTTCTGAGAGACAGATGGTCATAAAAAGAATCAGGAAACACATACAGTTACCATGACCTGGAAAGGGAAGGAAGCATCCTCCAGAAGCACCTTTAGAACTGGTCCTTGAAAATCTGAGAATCATGTAAGTGAACAGGAGAAATTCAGTGTAAAGAAAGAGCCTGTGTTGGTGGGAAAGGCCAATAAATCTGCCCTTGAGCCACCGTTCAGCCAATGAGTGTGTGGGAGATCTCAGTTATTGACTCCTGAGATGATGACTGTTGTGTCCGACTTTGCTTTTCTCTTGCAGGTGGATCGGACATTGAGTATCTGGACTTCTACAAGCCTGTTGTGTGGTTCTGGATCCTCGTCGGGCTTGCTTACTTTGCTGCCGTTCTGAGCATGATTGGAGACTGGCTGCGGGTGATATCTAAGAAAACGAAGGAAGAGGTGAGGGTGAGGGTGTGTGGAAGCAGCATCTGGTAAAGGGTTGGTTTATGTTCTTTTAAAAAATACTTAGAAGTTTAAACTGCATATTTGCATTAGTGTAAATTTACTGTGTGAAGTAATAGCAAATACAGGAGTTATAGTTTGGTCAGTTTCAGTATTTGTTGAATACTTATTGGGTCAGTGGCTATGTGGGAATTCAGGTTTATTTGTAATGAAAAAAGGCATAATTTAAAACATTTTGTTAATTATGTATTTTTCTTTTGTGTTCTTTCTTTTGTGCAATGGCACAAAGATACAGTTTAAAATATTTTGTTAATTATATATTTTTCTTTTGTTTTCTTTTTCTTTGGTGCAATGGCACAAAGTGAAGTCTATTCCATAAAAAGAAAACATTTGGGACTGTAATATACCTCCATGGTAGAGCACTTGCCTAACATACGTGAAACCCTATGATCAATTCACAGCAATGGGAAAAAATGTATCAGCGTATCATAGAATGAATAGTGACTACTTTATGTAATAGTGATTTTTTTTTACCATTTCCAGTTACTTTCTTTTTCCTTATGTCTGTATAAATGTGTACATGTTCACACTTAAACATACACATATATATTGGAAAGCTGTGTACACTGTGGCTCTTTTAGTCAGAATTTGCAAGTACTCATAATTTTACATATTTTATACAAAATATATAGTAATGATCTTGAGAATTTTGATACATGAAGTTTTTGGAATTTTAAAATGTAAGTGTCCATATGAAAATTTTATTCTTGGACATTCAGTTTTGATTTTGTATTTATATCTCCAGAAGTACCATTGGTTCCTGGAGGGTGATTGAGTTGTGGGTTTGTTTGTTTGTTTTTGTTTGTTTGTTTATTTATTAATGAACATTGTTTTTTTTTCTGATGGGACTTGCCAACTTTGCTAATTGTTTAGGGGAGTCACAGGTCTGTCTGATCTGTACCTGTGGCACTCAGATGCCTTCCTCTGGTTAGCCTGTTCATTTCATTATCTGTTGTTCATAGGCCAAAATGCACCTGTGTCAAATCTTTGGTTGTTAAAAGCACCCCTTCTTTAATTGTGTACTCAAATGAAAGGGAATAAAATAAGAAATAGTGAATTTGATTTCTTTTTATGAATTTTGTCTTACTGGTTTTGAAACATGTCAAGTCATACAGTTTTTATTGATACCTTAGGTGCTCATGGTAACAAGCAAGAGTGTGAGGTACCTAATGCTTCATCCCGTGGGTACCACATTACCCAGTTGGGGTTCCGTGTATTTAGTCTAGATGTGTTCATCTGTGTCTCAGTTATACCATATGTCAAAAATCTTTTTATTGTGAGAAAATCAGTAAGACAGAATGCTCCATATGTTAAATTGGGTCAAAGTCCTCTTTTCAGTGGGACCAGAAAGGATCTAAGTCGTGGGCTTGGGATGTGTGGAGTTGGGAACTTTATGTATACTTTTCTGAACCTTGAAATTCTCAGAGATAAAAAGATGTTGTAGTAAGAAAACATTTGGATAACAGTTAAAAAGAGAGCCACTTCGGTGTTCATCTAAATGACTTTCAAGTGCATTGAAATATTGGCTCATATGTGTGCATACACACACCATCATTTCTGAAAGCCTGAACTTTTACAGTTAGGAAAATATTATTGTGTGGCACACATTATATGCTGTAGATTAAATACTTATGTACACTAATACTACCGTGATCTCAGACAGAAGTTCTAGATGCCACTGAGGCATAATGTGGGGGAGAGAAGATTTTATATCTTTGAACAATTCATGGAGTTGCTGCAGGGTATGTGTTGAAGTTTGAAAACTTTGCCATGGTGGTTTTGCAATGGGACAAGCTAGCAGTGCACCAGCTCACATAGCAACTGTATCAGTGTTTGGGCTTGTAGAGCAAGGTCAGTGAGAGCTCTCTTTCCCCCTGCTCTGCAAGCCATTAACTCTAAGAAGGTGCTGGAGGGTGTGGTCCATGGTGAGGCCTGGCTGCCTGGCTTGCACAGGTGCTGGAGGGTGTGGTCCATGGTGAGGCCTGGCTGCCTGGCTTGCACAGGTGCTGGCAGGTGTGGTCTGTGGTGAGGCCTCGCTCCCTGGCTTGCACAGGTGCTGGCAGGTGTGGGCCATGGTGAGGCCTCGCTCCCTAGCTTGCACAGGTGCTGGCAGGTGTGGTCTGTGGTGAGGCCTCGCTCCCTGGCTTGCACAGGTGCTGGCAGGTGTGGTCTGTGGTGAGGCCTTGCTCCCTGACTTGCACGGGTCCTAGCTGGCATGGGCCGTGGTGAGGCTTCTCCCCCTGGTTTGCATGTTGATCTCTCTTGCTGTACCTTCACTTGGCCTTTTCTCTGGACCCACTCATGGAGAGACAGGCAGGTCAGCATCCCTTCTTTTCTGTAGAAGAACACCACTATTACTGGATTTGGGCATCAGCACTTTTATTTATTTACCCTTTAATCAAACACCTTTGAAAAGCCCTGTCTCCAGATCCAGTTACCGTGAAGGTTTTGGCTCCCACACAGGAATTTATGGAGGATAGAGTATAGGCTATGGCATTCTCTTTTCAAATAAATTTACATTTTTAAAAAATGGGTTTGCTATATGTGGACAGTGTAGGTAGAGTTTTCCTGCCTGGCCCACAGTCAGGACAAATCTCTCTCACCTGCCAGTCCCACAGCAGCTCAGACCCGACCAAGTAAACACAGAGACTTATATTGGTTACAAACTGTATGGCCGTGGCAGGCTTCTTGCTAACTGTTCTTACCGCTTAAATTAATCCATTTCCATTAATCTATACCTTGCCACATGGCTCGTGGCTTACCGACATCTTCACATGCTGTCTGTCATCGTGGCGGCTGGCAGTGTCTCTCTGACTCAGCCTTCCACTTCCCAGCTTTATTCTCCTCCTTGTCCCGCCTACACTTCCTGCCTAGCCAATGGCCAATCAGTGTTTTATTTATTGACTAATTAGCAACACATTTGCCATACAGAACATCCCACAGCAGGACAGTGAGATCATGTGCCCATTTATGAAGGAGTTCCCTGACTCTCAGCTAAAAGTGTGAGTGTATTTTCAGGCTAACTCTCTATGGAAAAGATTAAAGAAGAAGCTAATTTTTTTTCCTTACCACAGACCTTTTGACTGCTACCCAGTGTTCTGAGTGCCATATGCTTTCTGGAAAGAGCGTCTGTAGAGAGTCATGTGAGGGAAGTTGTGCCTAGAGACAGTGTTAGCCCCGAGCTGCAGCAGCTCCAATTGAACCCATGGAAAATGAATTTAATTTGTATTAAGATGTGTATTTTCTGATTTATGATGCAATTTAGGGAAGTGCAGATAGGGCCTCAAATTCAGCAAAGAATGGTGGGCGAGGGGAAGAAGGCATTGTGTAACTAATTTGGGCATTAGGAACCAAGTATTTAATAAATGACATAATGCTTAGTTATCTAGCACAGTGGAAGACAATAGATAATTAAACTTTGAAATAGCTCAGTGAAGGGCATGACCATAGCAAAACCAAAGTATGGACTCAGGATCCAGAGTGATAATCCTAGGACTCACACATTCCCCAACTAGAACAAACAAATTTTATTTAACAAGTCCAAGTATTACATTACTTTTTGAAATATAGCTGAGCCATAGTGATAAAATACATACATATATATATATATATATATATATATATATAGAGAGAGAGAGAGAGAGAGAGAGAGAGAGAGAGAGAGAGAGAGAGAGATAATTATATGAAGGGTTTTTATTGTTTCAAATGTTAAACAACATGCTGTTTCCATCAGGGAATCATTTTAATGGAATTAAGAGTTTGAAAGTAAAGAAAACCATTGTTTTCCCTTAGCATGTTGAAATGACCATTGTTGGTCTAGCAAATCCATCCAGGGCGCTAGAGGAGGAAGCTACTGGATGAAAGAATTTCACATTGACCCAGAAGCACCACACATTGCTGCAGTTGGTCTGCCTTTCTCAAGGAAGGCAATAAGGAACTTAACCATTTCTTTCTGGAGACATATGCATGTCTGAAGAGTGAGCTTTTTTGTTATTTTTTAAGTTCCCATAGAAAGTAGATCGAGTTTAATAGTAAATATAAATAGAACTAATTATTTTCCCTATTAACCCATGTACCCTCTTTTGTGAGGAGATCATGTTTCCAGTTAGGAAGCAGGCATTATTTCACTACAGGGTGTAATATATTATCGATACCCAATTCAGGTGTAACAAAAGTAAGATGTGTTCACAACACCCAGGAAATAAAATCTGCCCTTGCTTAGGAACGAAGTAGGGAAGAATGAACCCTGACCCAGACATTGCTTGGTTCACATCTGAGTGTGGAAGCTGTGACTTCTGTGTACACCCTGGGTTGTAGTCTGTGATGTAGGCAGCAGCAGCAGTATCCCAACATCCAATGACAGTCCTGTCAAGTCTTGCACAAGAGGAACACTGTGAATGGATGGATGGCCAAGCAACATTTTTTTTTTTTTTGCAAATACTATTTCTTTAGTCTCTGAAAATGTTGATGCAGATTTGAGATGACAGTTTTGCTGAGTTGGTCTTCTGTTATTTAAGAAAATAACCAGTTTCTGGGGCCTCTAGTGCTCTGGCCCTCCAAAAGATTGGGAACTGGCCCCAGGATCATGAAGTGACCCAAGAATATGACGGGAGAAATGTTTCTTCCTTTGGACACATAGTGATATCACTGATCTCTGTACTTAGCTCAGCATGATAGAATCCCTTCCAATGAAAGAACTTAGGGGATTGATGTCATGTCCCAAAAATGGGCAACTGAAGAAGAGATCTGGGTTGAGCCCTGGGAGTTTTGCAAAATAGGAGCTGATCACCATCTCTTAAGTGAGAACTGCTTTCTAACACTCGAGGCATTAACTTAGGTCTCGTTTACAACAGCTTCTCCTAAAAGCCTTGGGAGTCACTGAAGGATTTTAGGGAAGTGAAATAAATGCTTTGACAAGAACGAGAAAGATGAGTTTGAAGATGCAGATGAGAGTACTCAGCTAGGAGAGATCGGCCCAGGGAGTCTTTGATAACAATGAGGTAGAGATCCAAGTATTTATTCTAAAAATACTTGGTGGCTTTGTCTAGAAGGAATGGACTTTGGTTACATCTTGGTTTGTATTCTGAGAAAACAAAAACAATACAAAAGACAGTGTCAATGACTCTAACTTCAGTAGGGTATCTACCACAGGAAAGAAGATAGGAAATTCAGAAATACTGAACAGATAGGAGGGATAGGATCATTTCATTTTGACATATATTGATTTGTGGATAATTTGTACAGTCAAGTGATTAATTCAAGTGTAAAAAACAGGTCTGCATGCCTAGGTAGATGGAAAAATGGAGGCTGGGAAGATAGTTTGGGTATGATAACTATATAAATGACAATGGAGTCTATGAGTATAGATAAATATGTCTTCATTAATATTTGTACAGTGAGGCAAGAACACAGATAAAAAGCCGGGCGGTGGTGGCACACGCCTTTAATCCTAGCACTCGGGAGGCAGAGCCAGGCGGATCTCTGTGAGTTCGAGGCCAGCCTGGGCTACCAAGTGAGTTCCAGGAAAGGCACAAAGCTACACAGAGAAACCCTGTCTCAAAAAAAAAAAAAAAAAAAAAAAAAAAAAAAAAAAAAAAAAAAAAAAAAAAAACGAAACCTGGGGCAAAATGTTCATGGAAGGAGCTGAAGCTGAGGGTGGAGACTCATGCAGCTAAATGAATCCTGTGGTGGCAGATGCTGTTGAAGAGGCAAGGGAGTGAAGTTTTGGAGGATAATGATGGATTGCATTGGCTAAAGACAGTGGAGAGGAAAATGAATCACAGGAAAAGCCAACACCCATGAACAGATTAATGAAGTGTTTCATGTCCTTCTGGGGCAGCTGCCACTTGGATACGTGGGTACCACTCCTCCGGAGAGCTGTGGAGACATCGTTCTGCGGGGTTTGCAGAACATGGTGGCTACATCCTAAGATGGTCCTCTGGGCTCATCACACACAATTCCTAATATAGGCGTTTTCCCCTTTTGTATTTCTCCTCAACCCAGCCTGCCTCCCTTCCCATCTCTTCTCTGCTCCCTCTTCCTCCCCGCTTCCCTATCTCATTTCCATCTCCAGATTATATAGTTGACATTGTAGGTTTTCACTTTAATTTCTAACATATTGTGGGGAAGGACAATATGAGTTAGTATAATTTTTAAATCTTTTTGACATCCTCTCCTATTGAGATAATAAAGAAGTTAAAGATGGCCAGCTGAAGTTAGACTATAGACATGCTATACACAATCCTAAGACTTCTCCGATGTATATTTAGTGTGTATATACATTAAAGATATTTCTTTTACCCTTACTGAAGTGTTATATGAATGAAACTACATGCCTCAAGTTTATTCTTAATCTTATTAAAAGTCTTATATTAAAAATAGAATAGAGGCAGGCAGTGTCATCATGTGCTATTAAAATCTAGGCTTTCACATCCCATGGAGATAGGGAAGCCTCTCATTATGCCACAGGCTTAGGCTTTGATAGACCTCTGCTGGTTGGTATTTGATGCCAACCCATTCGACCAGCAACAGTTTCTTCACTGTTATTTCAGCCTCAGCTTTGTGAGTAAAGAAAACACTGAGATAGGAGTCACAAGAAAAGAGCAGAGGGGTTGGGAAAATGACTCAGTGGATAGAATGCTTGGTGAACAAGTGTGAGGACCAGAGTTCAAACTCCTAGACCCACATAAGTGCAGGGCAGGCATGGCTGCCCTCTGTAATTCCAGCACTGTGGAGGCAGAGAGACAGGGGCTCCTCAGAGCAAGCTGGCTAGCTAGATCAGCTGGAGACTCATGCAGCTAAATGAACAACAAGTTCAGGTTCAGACTCAGCCTCATTAAATAAAGTGGGTAGTGATAGAGGAAGACAGCCATTGTCAGCTTTTGCATACATGTGCACCTGCAAGTGTGTGTCTACAGACATGTGAGCATCCATATCCACAAGCATGCATACCATACACATACTCATTAAAAAGTAAATAGATAAAAATTAAAAATAATTTATTAACATGACTGCAGTTACCCCTGAAGGCAACAGTAACTGACAGGCGCCAGTAGGTGTTAAATTTCTAAGTGGATTTTTTTCTTTTGTCTACAAAAAAAAATGATTCTATAATCATCTGTATGATTTCTGAAAAGCTCATGAGATTTGAAGCCCACAGAACTGTGAGTTAGAATTTGGAAAGATCTATAACTTGGAGTCTCCATTTTCTTATAAAATGGGGTGATAATACTTTCTTTATGACTGAAGAAGCATGCTGTGAGTACATTGTGTTGTGGCCAAATGCTTCCTTAAGTGTTTGTTTGATTTCTTCTTTGATTCTAAAGACAACGATATCAAATTATTATGGGCTGGAGTGTTGGCTCAAGATTACTTGCTGCTCCCATAGAGGACTTGGGTCTGGCTCTTGGTGCCCACATCAGGCGGCTTACAATGGCTTGTACCTCTAGATCTCAGAGATCCAACATTTTCTGGGCTCCATGGACACACGCACACACTGTAAAGTAAATGTAAAATCTTCTTCAAATTTTTTGTAAAGTTCCATGGCTGCCAACTATGTAGTACCACATGCTGTTTTGTGCACAACTCCAACCCATTTCTTTGTGTTCTGAGGACCTGTGCTTACTCACCAACCACTTAAGTGGCTGATATAATAAGCAAATACAAAATAAAAGAGAAACAAGAAGTCATCATTCCTATATATATTGGCAGAATTCCAAAATAAAATCAAATTCCAGAGTATTTTAAGGGAAATAAGTCTATAAAATTTCAAATTTCTTAGCTACACTGTGAATCTTACATTAGTTTTTACATTAAATGTTGTTTAAATCTACTCAGAAAGCTGTTTTCTTAATTCCTTTCTTGAATTCAACCCACAGATTTTCTGGGTCTTGCTGTCTCAAAGGAGGAAGAATCCATATGGATTCTTTCCTTTGCTAAAGCAAGTGACAACGTCTTAATTGCCACCTTAAAAATATTCTGATTATTCTTTTCTTTCTTTTCTTTGAGATGTTAGGTCAGACACTGTTGATAAGCTTTGTCATCATTCTGTGTCATGAATTTCAGACTGCTGTCTGCCAGGAGAAACCTGGAGTGATTCTTGCTGTTGGTTCATAGGCAGTATAACAGGAAGTTAGTTATAACCTCCACATCCAGACAGTTTATAAGTAATCTTATTTACGTTAGAGATTATATTATAGAGATTGAGTGCACAGGAGGTTATAATGTTGTCTACTTCGTTTAACTGTTTGGAAGCCATCATCTCTGAGACTTCGTGTTCAGAAAGGTGGCCACCATTAACTTACCTTTCAAAATTGTTTCTGAACTCTCTCTTCAAATCCCAAATTAGTGTGCATTCTCATTCTTAGAGCTGAAATAAAGCATCTTTCATACACTCCCACACCCATATGTTCACATACATAACCTCAAGTGATGTGTAGTGTGTGTGGTGTAGTGTGGTGTGTGTGTGTGTGTGTGTGTGTGTGTGTGTGTGTGTGTGTGTGTGTGTGTGTGTGTGTGTGTGATATGTGTAGTGTGTGTGGCGTATACAAGGATTGACATCTGATGTCTTCCTTAATCTCTCTCCACCTTATCTGGGGGGACAAAGTCTCTCACTGACTCCGGAGCTCACTGATTTAGCTAGACTGGCTGGCCAGCAAGCCCATGAATCCCACTGTCTCTACCTCTGCAGTGCTGGGGTTATAGTTGAGCACCCGACTCCTGGCTGTTGGTGTGAGTGCTGGGATCAAACTCAAGGCATCATGCATGTACAGTAAGCACTTCACTCACTGTTCCTGCTTCCCAGACACCGAGAAGAGTCCAAGCGAGTGTTTGTGCTTGTTTGAGGCCAAGTGTAGGAGGCTCTCTGGAGTTTAAAGTTCTAGCTCATCTTTCTCACCAGAGTGTGGTGGTTTGTCTGGTGGTCAGTGGGTGCTATCCTGACTGCAGAGAGGAAGGTTAGCTCTTCCTGCTTCACGTTTGATTTAAGCCCAACAAACCAGCTTCCAGTTAATGATTGAGTTTGCAGGCACGTGTGCACACCATGAGCATGTGCACACAATCGCATATCTCAGAGAAAAGAGACACTGTTGTTCTTTCCCCAATGAAAGTGGCAGGTGTCAGTACCATGATCAGTGAGGTACTGTCCTGTGTCTCCCCTTCCCAGACACATTTTAAGGCCACATCTGTTCCCCTTGTGGTTGGTGAGTCACAGAAACAGAGCTGGCCAGCAAGTAGAGACAGAACTGATATGAGCAAATTGGATGAATTAATTGTTCCTGTGGCCTCCTGAGGTCTTAACTTGTTCTTGGTACAGTCACCTCAGGGAGAGAGAGGCTGTGTCAACCCACTCTCTCTGTGACCACAGGGGACAGAGTCCCTGCTGACTTCTGGGTGTCCAGAAAGAACCAGAAATGAGCCTTCCCTGCATGAAGCCACTGAGACTGAGGCAAGGGCTTATTTGGTAGGAGTCCCTCCCCATCATGACTGTTCTAGAAATTTCTAGCTGTTATTTCTCTAGCTCAAAGAAAGAGTTAAACTAGTAACCAGAGTTTGGAATATTGTGAGTGTATGTGCTACATTCACATCTGTGTTTCTCCTTTGTTTCCAACTCTCTGACAAGCTTACGTACAGTTATCAGTATTTATCTCCTTAAGGTTCCCTGGTGAGAGTGACTGAGGCAGGAAGGCTGCCTTAAGTGAGTTTGGGTTAGCCTAGTCTACATAGTGAATTCCAGGACAGCCTGGGCTGCAGGGTGAGATCTTGTCTCAGAAAAGCCAGATTAAACCAAACCAAAACTGCAGATGGTTTTATTAAAATAGAAGCATCAAGCTAAGAGTTGAAGTGAGCAGCGTGGCTGGCTTGGGAGGGTGAGAGCGGCTGTGGGCGTGGTGTGGAACGGTGAGTGCTCCTGCCTTCTCGCACCTGTGGCTCTGGCTTCTCATTCTGGACGCTTGCTCATTAAGGATGGGCCCTGTGATTTTGAACTCCTTTACTTCTAGATGCTCTCTATATACTGAAGACCTTACTTCTCACTGTCTCAGGGATTGTTAATTCATCAGGTGGATCATGAGCGCTCGTGCTGTGTTTAGCTTTTGAACAGGTCCTGAAGAACCTGGTAAAATATAGAAAGGTCATAGCATTTGCCTTTAAGGAGGAAGTTATAGGAGAGTAGGGATCTGTAGGATCAGCGGATGATTGTCACAGGGTAGACACTGTGTTGGAGATGAAAGAGGGTGTGGGTGGAGCCATGCAAACAGACACAGGGGTGACAAAATGATTAAGGGACAGACACTCTGCTGTGTTGAAGTATCCTGTCTCTGCCCATGTGAAATGCCACATATGATTGCATCAGCTTTAAACGTGAGGAACATTCTCCACAAAGTTGCTTCTTTTAAATGTATTCTTTCACAATTCCATTATAAATATGTTATACATAACTCCACCTTCTTCCCAGGAAGTCCCCTCCGAGTTTCATGTCTCATTTGCTTCTGGCTTGCTGTATTTAACCAGGTTGTCTATTTGTGTGTGAAGGAGCGTTCATTATTTTGAACAAGGCAATGTCTCTAGCTATACCACTGAGGAACCATGCTCTTTCTCCTAGCAACTATCAACTGCCTATGGCTCCTCACTGAGGGGCAGGGCCTTATGAGCCTCTCCCTGCTCTGGGATGGGATGTTGATAGGCTCAGTCTTGTGCACACCCTGTGGACACCTACAGCTGCTGTGAGTTTATAGGTAGAACATCCATGTCATGTGCAGAAGATACCTTGTGGAAACCCACTGTTGCTGTGAGTTTATGGGTAGAACATTCGTGTCATATGCAGAAGACATCATGTCACAGCATCTCTCCCCATCCTTGACTCTGAGAGTCTTTCCACCCATTCTTCTGTCATGTTCTCTGAGCCTCTGAGGGGACAACAGAGATGTCCCCCTTAGGGTGAGTGCTCAACAGTCACTTATTCCCAGCATGCTCACCAGTTAAGGATCTATGCAGTAACCCCTGATCATTTCAAGCCAAAAGCTTCCCTGACCAAGACTGAAATGAACACTAATCTGTGTTATAAACATAAATATTTAAAAAGCAGTTTGAGCCGGGTGGTGGTAGCACATGTCTTTAATCCCAGCACTTGGGAAGCAGAGCCAGGCAGATCTCTGTGAGTTTGAGGCCAGCCTGGTCTACAGAGCGAGATCCAGGACAGGCACCAAAACAACACAGAGAAACCCTGTCTCGAAAAACAAAGCAAAAGAAACAAACAAATGTTTGATATAGTGTCAACATAGCAAAACAGCAATAGTAGGCCTCTTCCACAGCCTATGGCTTCCCCAGCCAAATACTATGACCAAATTTACAGTATAAAGTATGAATTCCTCCTGAGTCCTCAAATCCAACCAGACAGTGGTTGGTTACCACCATAACAGTCATGCCACCATTACATTGGTGAGCACATCTTGCCTGGCAGATTGGTATGGTACCTTTCAGGTCTCAGAGCTGGGTAAGACTGTTAATGACTTTCACCCCCCAGTAGCCTGCATTATGAAAACTAGCCAGCAGAAAGGAAGCTTCAGCTAAGCACCAGCTTACTTCTATGTCCTGTAGTTAAAGTGTGTGATGTCTTTAGCAATGGGGTCTTATCATGTAGTTTAGGTGGGTAAATGTGGTGATATATTGTGTACCCTAATAAAATTTGCCTGAAGATCAGAGAACATGACAAGCTACTAGATTAAACAGAGGCCAGGCAGTGGTGGCACACACCTTTAATCTTAGCACTTGAGAGGCAGACATCTGTCTGGATCTCTGTGAGTTCAAAACCACACTAGGACTACATGAGATTGACTCAGTCTAGGAGAGAAACAGAGCCAGGCAGTGGTGGCACACACCTTTAACCCCAGCACTTGGGAGTCGCAGGGCTTTAACCCCAGCACTCGAGATCTCACACCTTTAATCCCAGTATTTGGGAAGCACACACGCCATTAATTCCGGCACTAGGAAGAAAGTGATGGCTGGGTGGAGAAAGGTATATAAGGCATGAGGAGACAGGAACTGAAGGCTCTTCAGCTGAAGGTTTTTTGGCTGGAAGCTTCAGAGATGTTCAGTCAGAGGATTCATGAAGTTGGTGAGATGTGGTAGTGGCTTGTTCCGTTGTCTCTCTGATCTTTCAGCATTTACCCCAATATCTGACTCCCAGGTTTTTTATTATAAGACCAATTTAGATTTCGTGTTACAGGTAGCCAAGGGCAAGGGCAACTGCAGACAACAGCTCTGATCACCGTAGGCAAGGTAGGGCCCATTATTCCAGCCAGGCTGTCTTCCAGATACTGGGAGCCACAGCGTCAGAGCTCTTTGATTTTTTTGTTTCTGCTTACATTCAGAATCACTGCTTTCCATAAGTTCTGGACTCACACGTCAGCAGGGGTGCAGCCAGGGAGATGGAATCCCTTGTACATCTGGTTCAGGTGCATGCAATTCTACTCTTCTATGGGGAGCGGCTAGCCATTCCCACAGCCCTGCCCCCATTGCCTCTTCTGTTATTCTCTCCCTTTTCTTTCTGTGTCTCTGACACAGTAATGAGAATACAGCCCATGCTTGTCAGACAGAGCGGTCCCGGCAGCAGGCAGTATTTCTGAGGACTAATTTCTCAGTGCTATATTTGGCTTGTGAATGGCAGCTGGGAGCGCTTGCACAGTGTACAGGAACACTCTGCCTTATTAGACCCTCTCTGCTGCCTTCCCTCATTAAAATAGGGTGGGAGACACTGCTGGTTTTAGAAAGTGCATATCCACTTTGACTATTCCTTTGTATCCCTGATTGTCTCTGAAAGCTTTTGACTTGTTCACAAGAAGACAAAAGTGTGAATCATCACTGTCCCAAATCAAGGTCCTGACAAAAGGACATCTCTAGGCCAGTGCTTCATAATGTAACCACAATACACAAGATAAATTACATATCAACATAGGTCACAATATAATATAGATTATTATATGTAAAACCACTGTATATAATAATATAAATTATATATAACATGTCTAATAATGCATGTTATTAATATAGTATTATATTTAATACTTTTTTTATCATATAGTACATAGATTATATATTGCTCTATATAATAAACATGAGCTATATTAACTTTATATTCCCAATGGTAATGAATAATATACAAGGCACAAACACAAATCATCTATGTATAAAAAATTTCTAAACACTATCATCTAAACTGTTATGGAAAAGTGAAGTTAATTTTATGCATATGTATTAATAGCAAGCACACATTTATTTACTATATTGGGGTATTTTTTCCTCCATGTATAACTGTGCACCATGTGCATACAGTGCCTCCAGAGGCCAAAAGAGACCATCAAATCCTCCAGAAATGGATGGTTGTGAGCCTCCCTGTGGGTGCTGAGAACAGAACTCTGAAAGAGCAGCCAGTGCTCTGAACCTCTGAGCCATCTTCAGTCCCTGGAAAGTTTACTTTTAAGAGAAATTTCTGGAAGCAATTTCTCCTTTAAAAAAGAAGTTGGAAAAATACTTCTTCCTGGGTCTCATGAATATTTTCTTCAGCATGCCACTGTGCAGTTAGAACATGGCAAAAATATTTCAGAACCAATAAAGCATCAATTTGGAGATGAATGCCTCTGCAGGCAGCAGCAGGAAAGCAGCAGAGTGGAGAGCGATCTTCCAGCACCCATTACCCTGTACGTCCTGTCCTGCATTTCACACCATTAAGTGCCCCAGCTGCAGTTTACAGCCACACTATTCTGGTAATGTGCTTTATCAGAGACTAGTTTAGCCAGGAAAGCAGAAATAATTTTTCTTGTGACTTCTATAGAGAAAAGAAAATATATCTACTTTGCCTGGAATAGAGTTTCCAGTGTGCTGATGCATAGTGAATACAGGCTCCACATAATAGCTTTCAGATGTCAAATAATCCCTATAATGCCTCCATTGTGTCTCAAACATTAGTAGATGTATTAGTTGCTCTTTTTTTCTGCTATGATAAAATACATGAGAGAAACAGCTTAGGGAAAAAAGGATTTGTTCTTACCTGTGGTTCAGGGGATCAAGTTCATTCTGGAGGGAAGGGAAGAGGATGGAAGGAAGGAAGGAAGGAAGGAAGAAAGAAAGGGAGGAAAAAAGGAAGGAAGAAAGGAAGGAAGGGAGGAAAAAAGGAAGGAAGAAACTTGGATGGAGATGCATGTTCTTAGGCACTCTGCTGGTTCCCTGCCCCCTTTTTACTCATGGGATGGTGCTGCTCACATTCAGTGTCAGTTTTTTTCTCCCCTCAATTAATTCTTTATGGAAACTCCTTCACATATACAGTCAAAGCTGTGTCTCCCAGGTTATTCCACATTGACTCAAGTTAATAATGAATATTGTACAATCAATCAGAGTGAATAGTTTAAAGACAAATTAATTCATTTGTGTGGTGATAATTCAGATTTTTAACCACTCTATTTCAGACACTGAGATCAATGCTAGTGATTAAAAGATAACATGTAGGGTCAGCCCACAGTGACTAGAGTCCAGTGAGGAGCATGACAGACTATTCCAGAGCTGAGACACATGCCTCAGTAGAGTTTAACACACCAATAATACTTGAGGAAAGGGAAATTTTATAGGATGCTAGGAAGATGAAGGAATGGATGTCAGCAGGACCTCATGACTAAGATCGTAACTTACTGTAGCTCATAGTGTTGGGTAATATGGTAAGGAGACAGAATTGGGCTTTGGTGAGGGATTCAGTCCAGGATGTCAACATCCAAGTGAATGTTGACCTACAGCAAAGGTCACAATGCTGAAGATGCTGAGGGAGATTTTGGGGAGGCTGTACACTCCTGCAGTCATCCCACTTGGGGGAACACAGTACAGATGAAGCAGTCATTTATTATCTCAGATTTGTCATCCCTCAAATGAGATGCTGATGTCCTGTTTACATAGCATCCAGTGATGTTCTGGATTTTTGGAAACATCACCCAACATCCATCCATTATCTCATGACAAAAGACTTTTTGTCATTTGTTTATTTTGTTCTTCCTCACCCACTTGGCTCGTATGTCACAGATTTTCCTGATGCCATGGCCACAACACATCAAATTTCTTGTCTCACACTGTGTCCATGTCATCACTGAGATCCATGAACCCTATGACCAGTTTGGTCCATTTGATCCATCACTCCAACACCCACACAGCATAGCCTGCTTTGCTCTGTAACTCTCATCAATCCACTTCTCTTCTCCAGTAATCTCCAAGTTTTTAGTGTGACAAGTTACCAGTGAAAAAGAATTGACCATGTGCACGTCTACATATTTATCTGCATATTACATAAACATGTTACTGCGTCCCTGTTCTAAAAGGAAAGATGTTATTTAAAATACATGCAAATAAATAAATGTTAACAAAATGAATGTGAGCTAGCTTTTACATATTTTAATTGTACTTTTTCATAATATAGAAGCTTTGTTTTTCTTGGTAAAAATTGATAATAACAGCAGTGTGATTCATATGCTTTGTTAATTTTTAGATATTTAACATGGTTATACCAAGCCCCAATTTTGCTTTATAGGGCTATTTTGATTTTTAACTTAATGACTATTATGTCTGAAAATGGAGAGTTCCATAGATATACAGATTCCAATGAAAACAGGACATCTTTGATTTCATCTTTTGCTAAATGTGCAAATGGAGCTGGAAAACACCATCTCCACCAATATCAAACTGTTGCTTTTAGGGTTGGTTCTGTTCAAATTTGTTGAAAACCTTCCTTTGAAGAATTTTTAAACAGTCTAAAACCCTTCTTCCAAGTTTCCTAAATATGATTTCAAAAGAGTTATGCTCTTTATTGGGACATATATAGTAGTAACATTTCTAAGTGTGCATTTAAAAATATTCTCCTTCCATGTACACATAGAAAAAAACAATTGAAGAACAGCCTGTGTTTCATGGATCTCATGTCTCTTAAGAGAGTAAATGTGCTGGAGTTTTTTCTTGCAAAATATCTGCCATGTGGCATCTTGCAAATTTGTCATCGTAGAGCAGAGCATAAATTTTAAAGAAAAAAATGCATAGTTGATCTTTAAGTATTCTGCCCCTAGAGAGCCATTATATTGGAATGTAAGATGCCCATGGCCAAGTCTGTCCAATCAATATGACAGGAATTCTATTTAGAATTATCAGAATAACTCATAGGCTATAACACATCACTGTATGGTAGGAATAGTGAAGGGAGGGTTTGTGTCCATCTTCCCACCTAGAACATCTGCCCTGCCCTCTGCATTTCTCTCAGAGCAGAGGACTCTGAGGTCATAGAAGTCTACCTTTGTCATTCTGTGTAGTAAGTATTAGAACAATGTGATAATAAATTACAGTAGATGTCCCACTCCTTCCCATGACATTTTGTCAGCTCAAGTAGAATTTTTTTTTAAAATCCAAATCTGATAGTGCTACTCTGTATTTTAAAATTCTCTGTGTGACTCTGAGAATCAAGTTGAAAATCTTTTACATGACTGGTAATCTCGTGTACTTTACATTCTGTTTACTTCTTAGGCCCATCTTGTAGGTTTATCTGGTGGATTTTCTGGGGCCTTCTCTCAGTGTTCTGGATGTACCAGACTCCATTACACATCAGTTCCATCCTTTCCCAGTGTGAAGCCGTGGCCTCAAGTCTACATGTCAACACCTGTCCCCTTGCTGACTGTGGGTCATTCAGATCTGTGATCTTGTGCCACATCTCTGCCGATAGCCAATAGTCTCTAGCACTCAGCCTAAACTATCCCTCCTTTCAGGATCTCATTGGAAGTCTACATCCTGTCCTACTTTTTTTTGAGACAGGATATGGTAGTTTGAATAGAAATGGCTCCCAAAGACTCATGTGTTTGAATGCTTGGCCCATAGGAAGTAGCACTATTAGGAGATCTGGCCTTGTTGGAGTACATGTGACCTTGTTGAAGGAAGTGTGTCACTGTGGAGGTGGACTTTGAGTTTTCAGATGCTTAAGCCCAGGCTTAGTGGCATACAGTTCTTTTCCTGCTGCCTATGGATTCAGATGTAGAACTCTGGGCTCCTTCTCCAGCACCATGTCTGCCTGTAAGCTGCCGTGATAATAATGGACTAAACCTCTGAAACTGTGAGCCAGCCCCAATTAAATGTTTTCCTTTATAAGAGTTGCTGTGGTCATGCTGTCTCTTCACAGCAATAGAAACCCTAACTAAGACACAGAGTCTTCTATGCCCCTGGTGGGCTTTACCCTCAATTTTGTAGCCCAGGCTGATTTCAAATTTATTATTCTCCTGCCTCCGCTTCCCAAGTGCTGAGATTTCAGGTGTGTGGCATCATGCCTGACTTTACTTTTGTCTTAATCTTACTTCACCACAGTTTGTATTATTTTGTGTGATTATTTATCCTGCGTGTGGTGAACTCTGTAGGGCAGGGCTCTTCCTTGCAATCCATTCCAGTAGGTTTCTGAATTGCAAACTCAACACTCACATCATTCTACCCAGGACTCTATATTGTTCATGCCCTCCTTTCTGACATCAGCATTCAATCTCCCTGTAGCACTCCAAAGTCCATTTCAATCCATGGACATTGCTTTGACACATTTTATTAAGCATCTACAATGTATACATAGTATGCATAGCATAGTATATAAAATCACACTTTCAAAATAGATTGTTTTGTGTAGCCTTCCTCTTTTAAAAATGAAGACTGCACACACACACACACACACACACACACACACACACACACACACACACACTCTGATATTGAATTTACTTCATGTAGCAGGGGTTCATAACATTTACCGAGTCACATATTCTTTGGGAATTTATTACATAATTCTATGGTCTGTTTTCTCCAATTAAACACACATACACACACACAAAAAAAAAAAAAAAACAAAAAAAAACCCCATAAATCCTAATAGCAAATATCTACTGTAAGATGTCCTTATAGGTTTCTGACTGGGTGACCCTTCCCACATCAATTATGTCTAAGATAAACAAAATATTTACATTTTCTTCTCAGAACTTTGAAGTAGAGGATAATAAAAGAGTGAGTCTCAGAGGCTGAGGTGATAGCTCAGCCAGTAAAACTGAGGACCTGAGTCTGGATCCTCAGCAGCCACATAAAAGCCTGCCATGGTGGTAGCATGCATCTGTAATGCCAGCACTAGGGAAGTAGAGTCAGTGGAGTTCCAACCAGCCCAGGCAAATTGGTGAGCTCCAGGGTTAGAGAGAAACCATGCACCTTAACTAGGTTTCTCTTGCTGTGATAGAGACCATGGTGAGAGACACTGCATCTTAACTAGGTTTCTCTTGCTGTGATAGAGACCATGGTGAGAAACCCTGTGTCTTAACTAGGTTTCTCTTGCTGTGATAGGGGCCTTGGTGAGAGACCCTGCACTATAACTAGGTTTCTCTTGCTGTGATAGAGACCATGAACAAAAGCATTTTGAGGAGGAATGTATTTATTTGGCTTATCCATCCTCATCATAGTCCATCAACAAGGGAAACAAGGCATGAACTCCAACAGGGTAGGACCCTGGAGGCAGAAACTGAAGCATCAACCATGGAGGAACACCACTTCCTAGCTTTTCCTTTCCATGGATTGCTCAGCCTTCTTTTTTATACAACCCAAGACCACATGCCCCAGGGTAGTACCTCTCATAAAGGGATGAACCCTTCAACATCAATCATTTGTCAAAAAAAATGCTCCACAAATTCCTACAGGCCAGTCTGATGGAAACATTTTCTCAATTGAGGTTCCCTCTTTCCAGATGACTCTTGCTTGTGTCATGTTGACATAAAAGTAACCAGTACACCCTGCCTCAGTTAGTGACTGAGGAAGACACTGATTCTGACTTCTGGCCTCCACTCATCTGCACACACATAAGCACATGCACCTGTACACACACACACACACACACACACACACACACACACACACACACACACACATCCACATCAAACACATATATACAACACACACACACACACACACACACACACAGAGAGAGAGAGAGAGAGAGAGAGAGAGAGAGAGAGAGAGCGAGCCTGGTTTCTCTCTATGGACCAAGAGCAAGGAGTGGGTAGGGTGAAAGAAATATTTTATTGTACTTGTTCAAGCCCTGTATTTGACCAGCAGTCATCCTGAACCTTAATCTTTTTCTTTCTTTCTTTCTTTCTTTCTTTTTCTTTCTTTCTTTCTTTCTTTCTTTCTTTCTTTCTTTCTTTCTTTCTTTCTTTCTTTCCTTTTCCTGAGAGGAAAGGGTTTATTTCAGCTTATAATTGTAGTTTATCATAAAGGGAAGTCAGGGCAGGAACTGAAGCAGAGGCCATGGAGGAATGCCACATATTGGGTTTCTTCTCCTGGCTTGCTCAGCCTACTTCCTTCTACTACCCTGGATCACCTGTCCAGTGGCAGCACTGCTCACAGTGAGCTAGACCCTTCCATATCAGTCATCAATCAATAAAATGCTTTCGCTCACTTGTCTACAGCAATCTGATGGAGGCATTCTCAGTTGAGGGTCTCTCTTCCCAGATCCAAGCTTGTGTCAAGTTGGCAAAACAAACAAACAAAACCCTAACTGGCACAAGGATCTTGCTGAACCTTCATCTTAATCTTAACATTTTTTGCTTATGAAAACCCAAAATATTTTCTTGAAACACCTCTGTTCGTATACATTTTAAGTTAAATTCTAATATTGTTCCTTTTGCTTGAATAGTTGCAAAGGCTACAGTGACAGTGTGAGATTTAACCTAGTGGCATTTCTCTGTGTCTTCTGGGCTCCTCCTTGCATGTCCCAATAAAATACAAGTATCACAGTAACTAGCCCTAAATCCCTAGCATGCATCTAACAGAGATAACTCTCTTTGCTTCCTCTGTCAGAAGCCTTGATGCTGAGTTGTATAAATCACTGCTCGACTTCTTCACTGAAATCATTCTTTCCCCTGAATAATTGATGATGAATCTTGTGTGGAGGTTACCAAATTACAAATTTGTTTATTTGTATTATTTTTTTAAAGATTGTGTGTGTGTGTACATGTACAAGAGTGCAGGGACATTCAGAAGACAGAGGGTATCAGATCCTGGAGCTGGAGTTACAAATGCTTATACTGGGAGCTAAACTCAGTCCTCTGCAAGACCAGTACATGCTCTCAACCACTGAGGTGTCTTTCCAGCCATTCTCTGATGTTTTGAAACTAGCTCTTGCTCTGTAGCCAAGGCTAGCTTGATGTTCTCTTCATTGCCCTGGTTGCCCTTGAAAACTCATGGCAGTCTTCCTATCTTAGCCTCCTTAGTGCTTGGAATACAGGCATGAACCACGTACAGGACTTTTTGTTGGTTATGCCAATACAGATACAGAGGTTTCTTCTCCCATCTATGAACATATGGGGTGCACATTGCCCATGTGTCACTTCCATTATTTAGAATGATGCTCAAGTTGCTGAGGCTTTGCCAATGAGGGCCCCTCCCTACTCTTTTGTGTCTCCTGGCATAGCCCCATTACTGTGAGAACAGTTCTTTTTTTCTAGATCTTTCAGACTCCATTGGAGTTTCTCTGCCTAGCTCTTGAGTCACACCTTTCCCTAAGCACTGAACTTTGTCCTGAGACAAAGATGTGGATATTGTTGCTAATGGGAGTGTTTCTGCTCTCACATACTCTGAGTCTCAGCTTTGCTGGCTGAGCTAGCTGGGCACTGCCCAGGTGTTCTGTGTAGACAAAGGTAAAGGATATTTTTATGCAGGCAACCTAGTATTTCCCTATGTTTTTTGATTACCCATGTATCATTTACCAACTACTTATCTATTGTCTACCTATCTACCATCTATCTATTATGTATCTGTCATGTATCTACTAGCTATTGATCTATCTCAGAAGCCATGGGTTGATATTAATATCTCCAATTCTAATCTAATACAAGAGAGTTGCTTCTAGTTTTGTTTCCACCCTGTCTTAGTTAGGGTTACTATTGCTGCAACAAAACACCATGACCAAAGAAAGTTGGGGATGAAAGGGTTTATTGGCTTACACTTCACAGCACTATTCATTGTTGAAGGAAGTCAGGACAGAAACTCAAGTGGGGCAGGAACTTGGAAGTAGGAGCTAATAATACAGAGGCCATGGAGGAGGCTTGCTTACTGGTTTGCTACCCGTGGCTTGCTCAGCCTGCTTTTTTATAGACTCCAGGACCACCAGCCCAGGGATAACATCCCCCACAATGGGCTAGACCCTTTCTCATCAATCACTAAGTAAGAAAATGCCCTACATGCTTGCCTACAGCCTGATCTTATAGAAGCATTTTCTTAACTGAGGCTCCCTCTCTCAGATGACTTTAGCTCGTGTCAGTAGCTTCTGTCAAGTTGACATGAAACCATCCAGAAGACACCTTTCCAATATCTGCAACTTGTTTCTTGTCTAAGGTAAAACACCCAGTGCCTGTGACTCTCCACTTCTTACTGCAGCAGCCTCTCTGTAGGTAGCTGATTTTGAATTGTCCCCCATGCCACCTCCCCACAGGGGTGCCCACCTGATGCTTGGTCTCTAGCCCTTTCTGCTGGCTCCTTCTGGAGTCGCCCTCCTCTCCTATCTTAGGCTGAAACCCAGCACTGGGTAGCCTCTTGGATAGAAGTTTCCTTCATGCAGTGGAGTCAGGGTGCCTCTCCAAACCCACTTCTCTTCCACTTCACTATTGGGGACACAGTGTGTAGGAAGGGAAGAGGAAGAAAGAAGAAAGAAAATTGTTTAATGGGCTGCTCCCATGTCCTTGTGGTGAATATAAAACACTCTTTATAGAGGAGGGGTAAACTGTTATTAAGTCTAGGTTTTCTGAATGTATCTTCAGATGGCATTAAATGTTCAATTTCATTCAAATTAAATGGATACATTTCAGGATGAATGCCTGTAAGTTTGAATCAACTCCCTCATTGGGTCATTATTTTTGATTTAGCATTTTCTGCAAGCCTTTAAGAATGTAGACAATGAAGAGAGCCATATTTCTTACCCCTCATCCCCACCCCCACCCATTCACCATGATACTGACATAGTTTCTGCATTGATTCACAGTTAAGCAAATATCTAATGTCTACAACTCAATCATGTAACTGTGCAGAATTTTTATAATGGTACACAATTGCTTTCAACTGTTTTATACATTTCAGTATCCTAATTTGTACAATGTAGTAAGGTGTTGTGTAAGTTGGATGACTCCCTAAAACAGGCTGCTACTGAAACCCCAATTATAGAGCATCGGGGAGAATTTCAGTACTAAAAACAAAAACTCTTGCTATTGTTCTTAATCTTTATGCATCGTATTCATATGTTTGCTGTTGAGAAGCTCAAGAATTATTAAGTATAACAGGTAGTTTAGGGTAAGGAGACTTTATGAGAATTACATAAACTCTCCTGAACCAGTGGGGGCAAAATTACATACCATTCTGTCAGAATAATGTGACACTTAAGTACTCCTTTTGGGTTTGTGAGGGCTTTGTAACCTGGTTGGTAAAGAGACAATTTAAATTGCTCTTTTTAACAGTGCTGTTCAGCAATAAAATGAAATGTCAATACTTCAGAAACTGAATAAAGCTAATTGTTAGGAATTACATCTTGGCAGTCTCTGAAAATGGAACGCAAAGTAGGCTTCCGATTATTTTTACACATTGAACCAGAGGGATGTTTTCAGCCCAGCTGGCTGCTTTTAATACTTAACTTTCCTCGATGCATTAAGGCCTGCAAACAGCTGAGTGCCGAGAAAAGTACATTCCTTTATGATCTCACCATCTAAGGGAACAGGAAGATTTCTGGTCAAGGCCTGGGATGGCCTGCTTAACTCTGTTCCTAAAGATGAAGAAGGTTCTTCCAGTTCGTTAGGCCTAAGTGTTGGGCTTTGGGGCCAGGCCATAGGAAAGAGGTTCTGTGTTACTGTGCCTCCGTGGACAACAGGGGCTAGAGCCTGCAGTATCACTCAGTATTTGAATTAGGTGCTGGTAACTGAACAGACTTCAGACTTCCAGGGAGAAACTGCTCATCAACCGATGGTCCAGGAGAGGAACTGGCTGACCTGACATGCTGGTTGCTACTCAAAAAGACATTTGGGAAGTGAAAGCAAAACCAATTAGGATAAAATTTAGATAAGGCAGGATAAGCTGGGCAGGAAAAGACAACTAGGGAAACATAAAGAGTGGAAAGGAAGAAAGAAAGAGAGAGAAGGGGGATGGAGGAAGGGAAGGAGGTAAGAAGGAAGGATGAAAAGAGGGGAGGGAGGGAGAGAAGGAAGGAAGGAAATGGCTTTGTACCTGGAGTGAGCGTGGGAAGGCAGTGCGTGAGTCAGTGGAACATTGATGGAAGGGACTTTGTGGGAAAGAAAGTATGACTGCTTTCTGATCCAGAGCTACCATAGATGCTTGCCATGTTCCCAAACACCACAGATTCCATCTGAAGTGGCTACAGGTGAGGGCAGTCCTGTAAATGGGGTACTCAATTTTTGAAGAGAGCCTGTTTAGAATATTAGCAAATTTGAATTTCCCTCTTTATGACTGGAGCCCAAAAGATGGTCGACTCTAAAAGGTGGCAGATGGCTGGGGGAGTGTGTTGCATGGGTGGAACACTGAAGCAGAGAACTCCAAGGGGGAGCACAGAGGCTCTGATGATGTGGTTTAGGAGGACAAAGGTTTGGAGTGTTTTGAGGTTGAGTGATATAATTAAGATAGCCACTGAAAATACGATGTGATATTGGCTCTGAATTACTCAATTGTTTGTTACTTGATCAAGGTGAATAAGCAATTTTGTTTGGAACTATTCTAAATTTCCCGTTAGCATAGAGGAAATAGCATGGCTAAAATGAAGTGCTGCCCGGTTGCTTGGTGACTAGTTGCTAAATTGTTTCAAAAACAGGACTCATGAGACAGCTCTATTTAATACCGAAGAGGGTTTGGTTTTGTTTTGTTTTGTTTTGTTGTTGTTTTTGGTTTTTCAAGACAGAGTTTCTCTGTGTTAACAGTCCTGGCTGTCCTGGATCTCGCTTTGTAGACCAGGCTGGCCTCGAACTCACAGAGATCGACCTGCCTCTGCCTCCCAAGTGCTGGGATTAAAGGTGTGCTCCACCGCTGCCCGGCCAGTGCTGAGGAGTTTATGTGAAGCAACCTGGGTTGAGATTCAGCAGTGCAATGCTGGTCGGAAGACCACAACTATTGCTTTGTAGGGAAGATGTTTTTCCATTTACCCTGGAAGTGAGTCTCTTACAAAAATGAGTAGTGTAGCTATGTTAGAGCAATTGCTTCCCATGAGCAAGTCCTGGCCCAGCAATGGGGAAGCAGAAAGAAGAGGAAGTAAAAGGCAGGATGGGAAATTTTCTTTTCATAGAAACATGGCTAAAAAAATTGGATTAGAGGGCAAAGAAAGCATAGACGCATTGCCTTTCAGAAATGGACTCAACTTTCTACCTCTCAAAAATGGATTCTCCTTTCTACCTCTCAGAAAAGGGTTCTACTTTCTTGGGAAAGTATGCAGCTGGTATTTTGTATAGCTGTATGGTAGAAAAATAATCTCTTTATATAAGCACCTAAAAAGACCATACTTTTTGACAGTTTAATTTGAAAATCATTTCCAAAACTGGAAAGTTCACCGAAACCATTTTGGGCTTTCTGCCTTCCGGTGAAGATTGGCAGAGGAGAGAAGAGATGCTGAGAAGTCTCATTCATTTAGACAGCCACAAAAATAAACCAGACCAAGGAGTCTACTCACAGTACAGAGTAAAGGGCAATACACTGCACATTAGTAAACAAGGCTGAGTTTCAGTTCAGAAATCTCAACTCAAACAGATTCAGTCTTTTTTTTTTTTTTTCTGGCTTTATAACATTAAAAACTAAAGATTCACCAAGCCATGGCTTTGTGTCATGATGTCCTGGTCAGATAGTTTCCCAGGGACTACTGCATCCAATTTTGGAGCTTTGGCTGTCCTGAGCAAATGAAAAGCATCCGAGGACTCTGCTTCCAGGGTTTGTTTGAAGCCAGCTCTGCAGTATATTTCATCTGACAGATATTGGCACCAAGGGGCAATTGAAAAGAAAACAGCACTACACCAGAAATTTTATACCTTCCAGGGAGCAACATGAATCCCAGCACTCCGTCCATTAACAGGTACCCAATCGTTAGAAGCCAGTTACCATTTTATATACTTTCAATATTTTTGCTTATATTGATTCATTATTGTATATGGCAATATTTAGTTATAAAACAATCCTACCATTTAACCTCACCATAGTAGTAGAAAATAGTTCCTACAGGCAATAGACTTCTCAAAAAGCAGTGACATCCCATATGATATTTACTGCTACTGTGTTCAGACCATGACTTTTGATCAGAATATGTTTCTTTGTATTACTGGCCTTTGTCACGGAATATGAACAGTGTGTACTTTTAAAATCGGTTCTGATGACTAGGTTGGACTGAGCAAAGAGCAGAACCCAGATTCTGGGTTGCCTTGTGGGGTTGTACCAGTGCACACTTACTCAGAAATCATGCAAATAGCAACCTCATGATGGAGGACCTGATATCCTCACAGGAGGATGTCTGTGTCTGACGGCATCTGAAGTGAGCATGATTTCTGATGCATTCCCATCAAGTTGGGGAATGATTGTATTTCTCTGAGTTACTACTTTCCAAGCACAAATTGTGGAAGTTGCTTTATAGAGTGGGGAGACAGAAGGCTATACCTTCGGCTTTCAAGGCGTCTGCCTCATCCATGATGGGGCCAATGGAGTGATAAATACTCCTGTGAATACTGACAAGCCTCCTATAAAATTTTTAAATTGTAAACA
Organism: Peromyscus californicus insignis; assembly: GCF_007827085.1. Lineage (NCBI taxonomy): Eukaryota > Metazoa > Chordata > Mammalia > Rodentia > Cricetidae > Peromyscus > Peromyscus californicus. Next base: position 74,096,388 of record NW_026294436.1, on the reverse strand, counting down.
TCCAAAAGAGTTGTAGTGTTGTCCTTCTTAGTACAGTCTGTCAATCTGGCAATTTAGGAAACTTACCCTAAAAATGATAAAATATTGCAAGTGCTTGTATTTTAAATACATTGTTGCAGTTCTAAGGGCCTTCCTAGTGTTATTCCCAATGATGCAAAGAAGCAGAGGATGTGGGCTTTGGACCACTGCTGCAGAGACAGGCAGCCAGGACTCGTTCTTGTGCTGGTTTGCTGCCTGGAAAGGCCTCCGATTCTAAGCAAATGTCTGTAGCTGCCAAGGAAGATGTTTGGTTTTCTGACGTGAAAGTTGTTCATCTTCCTTTTAGGGGATGCACCTCATAAGGACAGCGTATTAGTTACTTTTCTTGTTGATGTAACAAAAATCCCTGACCTGAAGCAATTAAAGGAGGGACTGGTTTTTCTTTGATCTCAGTTTGAGGGTGGGAAGGTGCCAGCAGGCTTGTGTGAGGCGGCTGGTCACATTGCTCCCACAGTCAGGAAGCCCAGAGTGATGCATGATGGAGCCCATCCGGCTTTGTCCTTTTACCTTGTATTTAGTCTGTCCCCAAAGTCCCTTCACCACTCAGAGTGGCTCTTCTTGCCTTCAGTTAAACCTCTCTGGGAAAGCCCTAGGAGACCCATCACTAGCCAACCCAGAGGGGGAAGGTCAGACAGTCTGCGACTGCTTACAAGGTATTGTCATACAAAGTAGTTGGAGCTGTGGAAGTGGAGAGGGGACTGGTAAGCAGAGGAGATCTAGGGTAGAAAAGTCTACACAGGCTTGGCATTCCTCAGCTCAGCTCCATGACTAGAAACTTAGAAGGTTTGAGGAAACACATGATGGACCTTAACTATGCAGACCTGGCTAGACATGAACACTTCTCACAGGCTGCCTCTCACTGCAGAGAAGAACAAGATGTCTTGTCAGATTGAGGAAACAGACACCCTTTGACCCAATTATATATAAAGAATTTGATGATTAGTTTGTCGTTCATTCACCTGATTCGTTCCGCTGACACTGGCTGGATTCTCAGTGCATAGACTCTTCTGGGACATGGAAATGCCCAACAGGACACAGCACTCAGAACCTGTCTCTCGTCATGAAGCCAGATAAGCAAATTAAAGCAACAATTGTAACAAGGTGTACTGAGAGCACTGGGAGAGGGGAACTGAGTGTACAGAAAAGCCCAGGAACAAACAGATGATGATCAGAGTGTATTCCAGGGGATTGGGAAATGGCTTCGTGAGGATATTCAGTTCCCTGTGAGCAGGAACTATCCCAGAGGGATGGGAAGCATTATTCTCTGGACTGAGGGATTGGCAAGTCTAGGAGACAATAAGCCTGTTCAGGGAACTGAAAGAAATATGCAGAGGGATCCTGGGAGCAGAGCTGTTGAGGGCAGCTGGTTAGAGTTGACTCTGGAGGGGTAGGCAAGCCCCAGATTGCATGAGATCTTTGCAAGGGTGGAGATTGTGTGGGGGGAGGGGATGCTGGGAGATTATGGGGTGGGACAGCACCGGGGGTAGACTGATATGAAGGAGCTAACAGGAGAAAGAGTGATCTGCAGGAACTTCAGGTGTTTTTATGTGAGAGCAAGTACAAGGAATGGGGGAGGGGGTGATGACAACATCTGCCTTGGGCAGCTCAGGGCCTGCAAGTTCTGTGATGGTGTGGAACTTCAAACATCAGCTTGAGAAGTTCAGCAGTGTCATCGGAAGACATGAATTTGCGATGCCTTCGTGTCATCCAGAGTGAGACACTGAGCAGTCATGTGTCCAGGGGAGAGCTGACCTGCAAAATATGGATCAAAGTGCTATCGTAAAATATGATCATTGTCAAATGGAAAGACATGATCATCCAGTGAGGGAGAAAAGACCAGAGCCCTAAGGAACAAAGGCAAGTTAGGGGAAGATGCAATGAATGTAAAGTAGGTTGAGAAGCACTGATCTGACTGTTAGTACACAAGGAGAAGGCTCTTCAGTGAATGCCCACACTGAGGAACATCCGTGGTGACCATTCAGACCACTGTGCGGCCTTCGGCTCCATCACTAAATGGTGTACACTGCTACATCAAAAGGAGAGGAAGTGCTATTGAAGCTACTTTAAAATTTAAAGAAAAAATCCAACAAAACCAAACAAATTTAATGCATAAGAATTTGTTTTAATTTTCCAGAATATCATCAAGAGTATCAACATTTCAGACAACAAAATTTTTTTTGTAATGCAATGAATGTTCTTGGGAACTTCTTTTGAAAATTTTAAGAGATTTTATCTATTTTATGTGCATGGGTATTTTGCCTGCATGCATGTATGTGCACCTTGTAAGTACAGTGCCCACAGAGGTCAGAAGAGGGCATCAGATCCCCTGGAACTGGCATTATGGATGGTTGTGTGGACAACCATGTATGCTAAGAACCAAACCTGGCTCCTTTGTAAGAGCAACAAGTGCTCTTAACTGCTGAGCCATCTCTCCAGCCCCAAAGTTAGTTAGTTAGTTAGTTAGTTAGTTAGTTAGTTAGTTAGTTAGTTTCTGTCTGTCTTTCTCTCTCTCTCTTTTTTTTAACATAGCACTTTCACTTCTTGGATACATGATTAGATCAGTGTTAAAATGATTCTGTACTTTAGGACACTGTTATTTGATGGTTAATGAATATGTTGTGATACAATTGTATAACATCACCATTTATTTTTTCTTTCTTTAGAAATAGGAACAAATTAATCTTTTTCTTAAAGAATGGGAATAATTTTTCTTTCATATGCATGCTTTGATTTGGTTTTTAAGGGACTTTTTTCCTCCATATTTTCAAAGCTTCGCAGGTATGTTCCCTAAGTCCAGTATCATAAAGAATAGTGAAGACAGACACAATTAGGAAAGAACATTTGGTTGGTTTTGATGAATAGCCCAAGGGTGTGGTTTTATGAGGTGATTCATTGTTTCCTTTCGGAGATTCAGCCATACACATCCACGCTAGTAGCATCACCAGTTGTTGGGTGGGTTTCCATCTAGCCTGGATTCTTTGCATTTCTCAAGATGATTTTAGTCTTAGAATTAATAAACAATGAAGATACCCTTGGGCATCATATCAGCACTGACTTCATTATATTTATCAACCATAGAGTCCTTTGTATTTTAAGAACAGACTCACATGAGTGCATATGTGCACATTCATCTCACATGTTTTCTCTTGTGTAGCAGCTGATCTCTCTCGTTTTATACTAACGAACGTGATGCTCAGTAGTGGATGCCAAATGGCTGCCTACAGGTACACAGGATGTGACTGCACACTGAGTCAAACTCCCGTTTCCCTGCCTATTTCCAACTCTTCTCCCTTAAGCTATGACGCCCTCCAGAGGCTGTTTGTCCACCACTGGGGATTCTATCAAAATTAGGAAAGTCCCATTCCCCAAAGTGAGCAGAAGTACACACCCATGGTGGAGATCAAGAACAACTAAGGATGAGAGACAAGCAGGCTGGGGACACAGCAAGCCACAGCCTTCGTGCAGTTGCCATTTTCCAGTTTGGCAGAGATGTGCACATGCAGGATTTCCTGGCTTTGCAGAGAACTCTCTCTGTCATGAGCAGCCTTTGAGGTCCTGGTGACTTGGTGAAATTTGCTTCTTGAGAAAATTCAGGTGAAGGCCAAGGAAAGATTTGTGCCTTCTCCAGATCTTCAGGACCCCTTCACTTTCAAGCTGCAATGAAGACAGAGCTGACATGTTCAGCTTTCTGTGGGGTGCCAATAATCAGGTCCTATTTCTGACATGGAAAGGCAGAGTTTATGTATGTATTTATGGCAAAAAAAAAGGATAGTGGGGCTATGAAGAACGCTGCCTGAAAATAATTCTCGATTAGAACTTCGTACAAAGAGCTGTTCTCATTAACACGGATCTGGGTAGGATTGTGTCGTATCCTGGGTGTTTATGTAGTGTCTGTGTGCTTGCTGTTGCTCTTTTAGGAATCCTGCTTTATTGGATTGTTACAACACTACATAGGGGAAGTTCCACAGAGAATATTAGACTGAAGCGGAGAGGTTGAGAAACACAGATCTGTAGTGACCAAGTGGTAGAGTGAGGATTTGTACTTGGGGTTTGGTTCCCTAGGAAAATCAGACAAAAAATTTCCACGTCTGAAGAAGTGAAAAATTGTCTGTCTGTCTCTGTGCTTCTAGCTGCAGCAACCACAGGGAAAATTTAACAAAGATGTGGCCCATCTGGGTTCACTGTTGCTTCTAACAGTACTCAAATGCGGAAGGAAGAAAAGGCCACCCTGGTACCTTCAATAACACATCACACACCACCATCCTATTAGTTACTTCACAACTTGCTGTGGCCTCTGTGACAGAACGTCTGATAGAGCAATGGAAGGAAGGAGGAAAGAAAAAGGAAGGAAGGATGAAAGAAGGAAGGAAGGAAGGAAGGGAGGGAGGGAGGGAGGGAGGGAGAGAGGGTGGGAGGGAGGAAGGGAGGAAGGGAGGAAGGGAGGAAATGTAACGGGAAGTTTTCCTGTGTCCCGCCTAGCCCTGCAGTAGGGACGAATCTCTCCCACCCACCATCCCACAGCTGCTTAATATTAATTACAAACCGTATGGCTTATGGCTAAGAATTCTTTCTAGCTAGCTCTTTCATCTTGATTAATCCATTTCTATTAATCTATGTATTGCCGTATGGCCATGGTATTACTGGTCTGCTGGCATGTTGCTCCTTTGGTGGCAGGCTGGTGTCTCCTCCACCTCCTCCACCTTTCTTCTTCCTGTCTCTCCCTCTTGGATTTCCTGCCTGGCTATAACCTGACTTGCCATAGGCCAGAGCAACTTCTTTATTAAGCAATAATAGCAACACATAGTCACAGCATACAGAAAGATATACCACAGCAAGGAAGGAAGAAGAAAGGAAGGAAGGTGTGGACAAATTTCTAAACAGTCTTATTAAATAAGAATCACAGAGAAAATTTAGGGCTGGAAGCCATAGAGATCAGAGAAATAGGAATAGCCACCAGCTAACCCTAGCTCACCATGCTACCATAGCTTCCCAAGAAAATGAGCTTCTTCCTGTCCAACCTGTGCCTTTATTGCCTTGCTGTTCTGCCTTCTCATTGGCTCTAAGCCCAGCCATCTCACTTCCTTGTCACTGCCTGTCTGTATAGACCTCCAGGTCTCTATGGTTGGTATTGGGATTAAAGGTGTGTGTCACCAGGCTTGGCTGTGACCTTGAACACACAGAGACTCTGCCTGCCATGTGATCAGATTAAGGATGTGTGCCACCACTGCCTGACTTCTGTTTATGGCTGGCTATGACCTTTGATCTCCAGGCAAATTTTATTTATTAACATATAAATAAAATATCACCACAGGAAGAAAAGGAAGGAGGGAAGGGAAGTGAAGGAAGGGTGGGTTTGCTTGGGGGCCACAGTTCAAGGGGAATACATATCTTGGCGGGGCAGGCATGACAGCAGACAGGAAGCAGACTGGAGCAGGAAGCAGAGAGCAGACAGGAAGCAGGGCCCAGGCTGTAAGGGATTGAGTCCACCCTAGCTCCATCTCTTAAGGTTCCACAACCATCCCAGTGTCACTCTCTGGGGACCAAGTCTTCCAAGCCATGAGCCTGTGGGAGGGAGACACAGCACATGCAAGCCTTGATGCCCCCATCATGCTGAGAACTGCTTGGCTGCAAACTGACCACAAGGGGCAAGTGAGCACTAACAAAGGTAGAGCCCGGACTGCTTGGAAATACAGCCATTCGCAAAACAGTCCACTAACTAAGGACTTTTTTATTTCACAAAATATGGAAGGGGAAGAAAATAAGATTAACATATACAGAGAAAGAAAAAACAGTAGCAGCATGTGGGCTTTCCAACATTAGCTTCTATCACCAATGTGCCAGGTTGAGAGGATGTGGTTTTAGTGATGTGTTTATTCATCCCATAGGCGTTTATTGAATGTCTGTTACGTACCAGCTACCTAATGTCGAGGGTATACAGACAGCTTATATTCTAGCTAGAGATAACAGAATGTCAACCAACGACAAGATTAGCAGTTGACTTTTGATAAGCAAAGTGTAACTTTTATAGTAAAAGTTCCTTTTGTAAGATTGGGGGTGGGGGAACATTACCAAAGAAAAGGGAGGAGGTCTTTTAGTAGAGTAGTGGCCTTCTGGGGTATGGAAATAAATTAGATGTCAGATCTGATTCTTGCATTTACACAGAAAATGTAGATTAGTTTGTTTTCTCTCTGTATTGAAGTTGATACTAAACTTCTGCTCGGAGAAGCTCATCAAAGAGCAGACTAATACTGACTGTTTTGACTCTTGGATAATTATGAATTGTGAAATAGATCAGGCAAATTCCTCCATAAACTCATCAGCAATAGAAGCAATGATCACGTGGAATCATCTTAGTGTATTAATAATTATTCTCATTTTATAGTACATCTCAAATTTTATACCAGGCCCAGCCAGGAGGCATGCCTGTAATCAAACAAATACTTGGAGCTGAAAGATACACTGAATCCCAGGCCAGGATGAGGCTGTGTACTGAGATCTTGTTGCAAATGTTTTTTTTTTTTTTTTTTTTTTCCACTTCTATTAGGATTGTTGGCTATGAAGTAAACTAGGATAATTACCACACTAGAAAACACAAAGTATTTCATCTAGAGACCTTACTAATGGAGACATTTCATCTTGAAGCTATAATTTGCCTTTAAAATTCAGTTGAAGTTGCTGAGAAACCAGATCTTTTAACTGTTCATGTTAAGCGTGTTATTTCAGAACTTCAGGACAGTGTGTGTTCATGAAACGTTCTTCACTGTGTCTGAGAGCAGGTGCTCTAGACATGAGGGTGATGTGGACTGTGATTTAATGCAGTCAGCCTGAGCAGGGAGAGAGCTGGTTAAGAAATAGGAGCATCAGTCAGCCTTGAGGCAGGGGAGGAGCTTGGTCCTGCCTTAACTTGGTAGGCCATGCTTTGTTGACTCCTATGGGAGGCCTTACCCTTCCTAGGAGTGGATGGGGGGAGGTAGAAGGAGGTGGAGGGAGGAAACAGGATGAGAGGAGGGAGGGGAAACTGTGGTTGATATGTAAAATAAATTTAAGAATTTAAGAAGGAAATAGGAGCATAGTAGGAACCGTGGATGGTGATTTACCACTGCGTGTAGGATTCATAGGGAAGCAAATCTGAGTGACTGAGTTTCTCACCGACAGATATGGCCTGTGCTTTGCTCGCCCGAGAGCACCCCATCTTAGTTTGCTTTCTATTACTGTGATAATCACCAAGACCAAAAGCAATTTGGGAAGGAAAGGATTTACTTTCCTTTTAGTCTACCATGAAGGGAAGTCGAGGCAGGAACCTGGAGGCAGGAGCTGATGCAGAGGTCATGGAGGAGTGCTGCTTACTGGCTTGCTCCCATGGCTTACTCAGCCTGCTTTCTTCCAGCACCCAGGACCACCTGCCCAGGGGTGGCACCACCCACAGTGGTCTGGGCCCTTTCTCATCAATCATTAATCAAGAAAATGCCCTATAGGTTTGCCTACAGGCTAATCTAATAAAGGCATTTTCTTAAATGAAGTGGCCTCTACTCAGGTGACAAAACCCAACAGCTCTCTCCCCTGAAATCAGGGTGCAATTTAACCATCTCTTCTTAGTTGAGGGGGAAGTATGTGTGACAGTCCCCACCTGCAGGCTCAACTGCACTCTTAGCTTGCCTTGGGAGCACCAAGCTGCCTCAGGGGGTAAACATACATTGGATCCCTCTTGGTGTGCCACAGAGTTCTCACCTTGCCAGCTGAGCCTTTTCCCTCACCAGGAGAAGACCAAGATAGTGAACAATCACTTCCTTTCTAAAACGTTTCATTTCATAATCATTCATGCATATATTATGTTTTGATCAAGCCCACTCTCGGTTTTCCCCCCATCCATCCCACTACTCCCCACCCCCAATATCATGTGCTCTTTTGTTTAAACACACCAAGTCCATTTAGTGTTGCTTGTATGTACATGGGTGTAGGACCCATCTATTGGAGCATGGATAGCCTCTGGGCGGGGGAGGAGGGACACATCCATGGAGAAAGTTGATTCTCCCCCTATTCACCCAGCAGCCTGCCTTGATCATGTGCTGTGGGTCTTGTGCAGGCAGTCACAGCTGCTGAGTTCTATACGCAAAGGCCCCGCCATACTCTGCACATACTATTACGCTCTAGGTACCCACTCCCCCAGCTCTTACAGTCTTTCCACCCCTTCTCATGCCTTGGAGGGAGGGGATGTGCTATAGATGCTAGAACAACACAAGTAGGAAATTAAAGACCTCTTAAAGTGTGTGAAGAGTCCACCTACCATTTGCCACACTCAGAGGACATTTGATGTTCCTGTGATGTTTGTGCCCACCTATACATTATCATCTATGGCCAGGTACACACACCTGTCAGATTCTAAAACAATATCTATATCCATCTGTAGCGTGAATTCTAATTGGTCTTAATAATAAAACCTGGAGTCAGATATCAGGGTAAATGCTGAAAGATCAGAGAAGTAAAGGAGCCAGCCACTAGAGAGACTTCTTACCTCTCCTGAATCCTCAGACCAAAAGGGGCCAAGCTCCTGTCTCCACCCTGCCTTATCACTTCTTCTCTCCGCCGAGTCATATCACTTCCTGCTTCCTCCTCCCAAGTGCCATCACTGCCTGGCCTCCATGGTTAACTAGTGGCTAGCTCCGCACTCTGATCTCCAGGCAAACTTTATTTGTTAGAGCACAAGCAGAATTTCACCACACCATCCTTATTCAGAAGTGCATGGAAATTTAGAAACCATTAATTACTTTTCCCGTGTCAGTGTTGAAAATACAAATCAACAGCTCAAGACAGAGCAAACCAGAACTGTTACTTGTTTGCCAAGCAAGAGAACCGAAGTCTCACAAGGCCTAAGTGACCATCCAGGAAGGTGAGGCTAGATGCAGAAACAGCTTCCTGTCAGGGCCTCCCGCCACACACACAAAAAAATCCCTATAATAAAATTTGGCTAGTTCAGGAGGAGATCACAGAGTCCCTGAAAGATTGGTCCTTTCTCTATTTTAGGACACAAGCATGCACATATAGTTTTCAAAGACTTGTAAGTGGCTTAGGTTATGTAGTGAGTTCTTTGGTTTGTAGGTGCTTAGAACTTAGGAAGGCGTTTCACCATCAAAAGAGAACGGTTCACCCTTAAGGTAGGGTCTTTGTGGTTGGTGACATTCACAGCCTCAGCGGTGCTGCTAGGTTGACACCTGTGTCACTGCTGGCCAGTGGGTCAGGCGGGTCAGATGGCCTCTACAGGCTCCCATTGAAGAAACTGCCCTGAGCCTTATGGTTCTTCAAGCCAATCTCAGGGTAGACATGCTGGTTTTCACCTCTTTGCTCTTCCCAGTGCAGAAATGATGTATCTTCTTGCTCATTTCGGCACCACCGAGGATTCTTAAGTGGCAAAACAAGGTTGGATACAAAGGCTGTGCAGTATTTCTAAGCTCTAAACACTAGGTTGCATCCTGAGCTAACAGCAGCACTGCTATCCGATGCCACCCAAGTCACCTGGGCTAACGTTCCAGACTCTTCCTCAGCATGGCTGCCTCTATAGTGACCTGTTCTACATCCAAGTCCTTGAAGCTACAGGCAGATGACAGTAATAGACAGTACCCCAAAGATTTGGGGAGATGTTAAGAGATTTCCTTTTTATAACATTTGAAATGTCTTTGTATATGTGTGGACGCACAGGTGTGGAGGCCTGAAGTGAATCTCAGATGTTCCTCAGGTGGTGTCTACATTCATTCATTCATTCATTCTTTCATTCATTCATTCATTTTTGAAACAATGTCTCACTGGCCCAGAGCTGTCAAACTAGATTAGGCTGGCTAGTAAGCCTTAAGGATCCACCTGTCTCAGACTCCCCAGTTCTGGGAATACAAGTCACATGTTCCCTACTGCACCTGACTTAGCATTTGATATTTCTATGGCAGACTCTTGCATAAAAAATAAGTATGTCTAGAGCCTTAGAAATATAATTTTATTTCTCATGTTTATGTTCATAATATTTTAGAGCCCTCTCTGTAAGAATTTGACTCTTGTCTGTCTGTATGGCTGCTACTCACAGTCACTATCAAAACACAGACACCTTCTCAGTAAACCCCTGTAGCTGGAGAGTTTTCTCACCAGGTCCCACCGAGCCCCGGCAGTCTGAAAGCCCACTTATAAAATAAACACACAGATGCTTACATTATTTAAACTGTTTGGCCTAATGGCTCAGGCTTCTAGCTATCTAGTTCTTACATCTTAAATTAATCCATTTCTATAAATCTATACCTTGCCACATGGCTCATGGCTTACCGGTATCTTCACATGCTGCTTGTCATGGTGGCGGCTGGCAGTGTCTCTCTCCGCCTTCCTGTTCTCTCAATTCTCCTCTCTGTTAGTCCCGCCTATACTTCCTGCCTGGCTACTGGCCAATCAGTGTTTTATTTATTGACCAATCAGAGCAGCACATTTGACATACAGCCCATCCCACAGAAACCCCCCCCAAATAAAACAAGAACTACACAAGATGTAGCTCCCCATGTTGATGGCTTCCTCTCTCTTCTTGGTCCCTATGCTCTAGGTGGGAGAGTTCAGAGCACATGCCGCTGAATGGACAGCCAATGTCACAGCCGAGTTCAAGGAAACAAGGAGGCGGCTGAGCGTGGAGATCTATGACAAGTTCCAGCGTGCCACCTCTGTGAAACGGAAGCTCTCTGCAGAGCTGGCGGGGAACCACAGCCAGGAACTGACTCCTTGTAGGAGAACCCTGTCCGTGAACCACCTGACCAGTGAGAGGGAAGTCTTGCCTCCCTTGCTGAAGGCTGAGAGCATCTATCTGAATGGCCTGACCCCTCGGTGTGCTGGTGAAGAGATAGCTGTCATTGAGAACATGAAGTAGCTCCCTTCTGGAAGAGTCTGAGGTGTAGCCATAGGGGAGGGCTTCTCTAGGCTCTTTGTGATTATTGCTGGTAGCATTTAAACATTGTGCATGACGAGCTGAAAGGAAAAGCAAATAGATACACCCAACTGGTCACCTTACATCCAGGGAGTGTGGAGTCCTGAGGCAGCACTCTGGGGAGGCTTGTGAGCTGTCCACTGAGTGGCGAGTGATGGACAGGCAGTGTCCGATGCCTTTTTGTGCCCAGACTGTTTCCCTCCCCCTTTTTCCTAACGTGCCATAAGGCCTCTGAATGAATTGGAATGCTTTGGTAGTCATGTAGCTTGGAGGGATCAGCCCTTGACTTTTCAGGGTTCACCTAACTGAGCCTGGATATGGACCACTTAGGGATGACAACATTTCTTTTTGTAAATGGCAAGAAATTCTTATGCAGCCTTTTACCTAAGAAATTTTCTGTCAGTGCCTTAACTTACGAAGAAACAGGACCCTCTCTAGTGGGCTTGTGGTTTCCCCTCCCTGCCCCCACCCTAGGCTAACCTCTGCTGATTCTTATTCTCACCCCCCCCTCCCCCCCGCATACCGTACCCTGCTGGAAGCGATGTGTAGCTTGACAGGAGAAAGAGATGCCAACCGCAGGCACAGCAGCAACACTCAGGAGCTCTGGCGTCACAAGGCACCACAGGGAAGGGAGGTCAGAGAAGGCCCTCTGAGTATTTATTTGACTGGGGTACCAATGGTACATCTATACATATGTACAGAGTAATAATTACCAGGCCGGTAACATCGGCTGCTTCTACACAGCCCCCTTTTTCCTGGCAGTATTTGGAGTTTATCATTTATTAATAACTAGTCATTTTTAAAGGCAGAAGAAGTGAGCACATACATCTATAATCTGAGGGATCTAATACGAGAAAGCTGCCCCAACTGATATCACAAGGTGATTTCAAACAGTTGGTATGAATTCATTCTGATGAAAAGAAAATAACGAAGCCATGGATGTGTATTTGCTAGTAAATAGCTCACTGCCAGCTTGGAATAGCCCATGAGGTACAGAAGGCTTACACCCTTTTCTTTTCTTGAGTGGTTCTTGCCAAATTGTAGGGTGGGGTGGTGCCCAGGAAGAGGGGGTGCAGCCCCAGCCACCCTAGGGTCCCTCTGCCGAGGTGACTTGGTGTGAGCACAGATGCCAGACTGGGGATCACTGTGACTTTTGCACATGGAATGATGCTGACTGCCGACCTACATCATCTCTAACAGTAGAGGAAATGCTGAGGAGCACAATTTAAGTCCCCAGAGTTATTTTTTTTTAAGATAAGAGAAGGCTGATAATCCATTTAATTTAAGTTTATATCCTATAATTCTTTTGGCTGTTTCAAGATTCAGAAAAATTTTAGTATCTGTATCTTGTAAACTGCTCCCCTTTCCTTTATTTTCATACTTACATCTACTGTACACTGTATATATAATTTTTAAAGTGCAGAAGGAAAATGATTCCTCTACATGTAATTGCAAAACTGATTTCTTTTCCTTTTGGGGGAGGGATGGGCATATGTGAACAGGTGGCATTCAGATTAAAGTCTTAAGAAATAAACCCAGGATCTTAAAAAAAAAAATCAAAGATTCATATTTTCCAAAATTTGAATTTAAGCTAGAAATGTAAATATCCAGTTAGCTTGCAGAGAGTACTTTTATAACTCCACAAAAGTTCTAACCAAAATTTTAGCAAGTTGGGCTCCTTTACAAAGAAAGCTACACCACCCATTTCCTCAGTCACCGTTCTGAAAGCTGATATGGTGGGATGTGCCACGTAAAAACTGTGAACTGGGCAGACAAATAAAGTTTGTAATTAAAGTCGGAGTTTCCTGTTTGCTGTGAGAACTTCAGTCTATTCCAAGCCTGATGGAACTGGGGGTGTCGGGTTTCCTGCTGGGTTGTTGCTATTTCTTCATTCACAATAGCTAAGAAATGGTTTGGGTCGACCTTGGTGGTGGTTGAACCCGGGGCCTTGCACGTGTACACATGGTAGACCAAGGACTACATGGCTAATGTTTGCTTGGTTTTTAAGACAGAGTATCCCAGACTGGTTCCCAATGTGTGGTTCTTTCGTCCTACCCTCCAGAGCACTGGAGCTAAGGCTGTAGGTTACCACGTCTGTTCTTCTTATGATGCGTAATACTGCCCTTAAAAATACATGCACAGTTGTCTTTGGAGGGTGTTGGCCCAAAGCAAATGACTGCAGTTTTGGAAGATGATACTTGTAGTATCATCAAATTCCAGGTGGTTTCTACCATGTTTTGTCACATGCTTAAGTCATTTTATTATTGTTAGAACTTGCCTTGACGCTGACATGGTCTGAAAAATGAACACCAGCAAGCAGCTGCTGTTTGTAGAAAATAATAAAATATCTGGGTAGTAGTGAAGCATAAGGGAGGCAGCTGCCAACCAGTCTTCTAGACTTGATGCCCCAAATATTGACTATTTATCATTTTTCCTTTTCCCTTTTTTCATTTTTGCAGTACTGGGGATTAAGCCTAGGGCCTTGAGCATGCTAGGTAAGTGCTCTACCTTGAACTAGAGCCCCAGCTCCCTTTCTGTTTTCTTATGAGCAAGATACAGATGTGCAACACCATGCACAGATGTGCAGATTCATGCTGTATACATATCTGGAAACTGGTCCCTGCACCTGTGGTTTGAATATAAAATGCCTCCTACAGATGCATGTTGTGAACACCTGGTCCCCACCTGGTGACCCTGCTTGTGAAGGTTTCGGAACTTTTAGGAGGCTGAGGTACATCACTGGGCACTGGGGTTGGGCTTCGGGGTTTTATAGTCTGGGCCCACTTCTTCTTTGCTCTGTTTCCTGGGTGGGGATGAAATGTGACCAGCTGTCTCCCTGTGCATGCCCATGCCTTCCCTACTTGTTGCCAGGGCTTCCTGCCGTGACGGAATCCACCACTCTGGAACTGTAAGCCAAACAAACCCTTTCTCCCTTAAATTGCCTTTCGTCAGGGTATTTTACAATCAAGGAAAAGAAGCGAGTACATGGCATCGATTGGGGGAGATTTTGCCATAGCCTGAGTGTCGCACCAGCTGAGATTGCTTTTATCTCCCCCAAGCTTTGCTCTGTTTATGCTCCTATGAAGACTACTGATTAGGATTTGGAGGTAACATTGTATTTTCTAGTGAGGTGGTTTTCTCCTGGATCAGTAACCAGAGCAAGAGTTCTAGCTTGGAGGATATTTGGAAAAAGAAATTTAGTCCTGAAATAAAGGTCAGAAATTCCCAGGTCCTTATTCTTAGGCCCAGGTGGCAGGTGATGTCCCTTGTCTGAGGCTTCAGCTGCTAAATGAGAAAGTGAGTCCTGTGAAGTTCTTTCAGTCTTGCTGCCCATATTTTTAATCATTGCTCCATAGTCTAGGCCGCACGTGCTTTTTTTTATACTTCTTTTTAATACAGCAAAATGTGAAAGGGACTCAAACATGTTTTTTGGCCTCTGGGAAAAAGGGTGAGGGGTCATGTCTATAGCTTTACCTCTTTCTCGAATTCTGAGAAACAGTGAGGAGAGAAAGGAGATCAAATCCCACCAAATTCCATGTCACAGATCAATAGAATGATTTGATTCTTGAGGCTGGATGTTTAAAACAGTTTCAGGCAGTTTGAGATGAAATGCCCGAACTCAGATCGGGACACTCTGGAGGCTTGGACCAGCTGTGCGTTGTTCAGACTTTGGTTTTATTTTTCACATTTCTGTAAATTTTTGCTGTCCTCATAAAATTCATAATACATTTACAGTTTTCATTTCTTATTAAAGTGAGAGTATAAATTTGTGGGGGTTTTATATAAGGATGTCTATTTGAGTGCCCAAATTAATTAAAATCAGCGTTGGTTTGTGCTAACATGTGTTCGCTGAAATATTATTTATAATGACATTACTGACCTGAATGTTCTCAGGCATTACTTCCAGTGTAGTGTGGCAGTGTCTGTTTACTTGGTAGGGACTTTGGAGGGTGACACCCTTTGCTGCTTTACAATGGGAGTTGTCATGAGACCTGCCTGCCTCTGTTACCCACACTCCGGCTCAAACATTTATACCTCTTTAATAGATCTCCACATAAAACACAACTATTCCCTCCTGAAAGATGGGAATTTTAAGTGTATAATGTTGGAATCCAGCTGATGTCTGTTAGTCCCAACACAACTGAGAGACTTGTCATTTGCTTGTTATTACATGTTTATTCCTATCAATAAGGGCTTTATTATTTTCATTTCCTACTTTTGATTCATGGTGCTTGATATCACAACTTTTCAACTATTATTTAATTTTGTAAATCTGTCTAGGAATTAGCTTTTGAACATATTTTCTAATAAGTGGATGCCTTTTATTGGCATTAGCTAAATGCACACTTAATACCCTTGCCAAACAAAATTTGATTTTTTTTCATGCTTAAATAACTGCATAAGCCATCTGGAAGTGATTCCAGTATTTGGCACATTTGGGATATTTCCAATATGGAGTATTAGTCACTTGCAAGGTATAATTTTTAAATTAGTGAAACTATTTCTCACTCAGTACATGGCTGACTGTTGTAGGTGGTGTTCTTTTGCATCACACACTAAGAGATGGTAATATGTCAGTCATTTTGTACTGTCTACTTTGATTAAACACCAAGTTAGACCTTTAAATCATATTAACATTAGACATATGTTTCTGGAGTTTATTAAACATTTTTAAACAAACATCAGTAAGTGTCATTTCCTGGTCTAGATTAAAATATAATCAGTAACCAAGTGTTTCATATTTGGGACAATGTTACATGAAGATTCTGTCCATGCATCTGATGAGGCCACCTTGCTTCTTTGTCAGGTAGGAGTTTGCTCACACATGAACAAAGTTGATTCTGACATTACCAAAGTCTCCAAGCAGGTTAGCCAAATGCATAAATCTCCCTTATGATGACAATGTATGTGCAAAGTAACTTGGACCTTGTTTCTGTCCGTATTGATCAATAGCCTTCAATGTGTCAATCACTAAAGATATAAAACCACTCAGAAGACAGAGAGATGCATGGTGCGAAGTTAGAGAAGCCCCCAGTGGTCCCTGAGAGACAGATCTGAGTTGAACTATGCAAACAGACTGGCAAGATGGCTTGGTAGGTACAGTTGCTTGCCTGATCACCAAATTCTAAGCCTGTAACCCACATGGTGGCAGGAGAGAACTCACTTCAGAAGTTGTCCTCTGACCTCCACATGTTCATCACAGCATATGCTCACTTGAACATATACACACACACCACACACCACACCACACACACACTACACACACACCACATACACCACACCATATCACACACATACATACACCACACCACACACACACACACACACACACACACACACACACACCACACCACACCACACACACACACACCACTCACACACACCACACACACACCACATACACCATACCACATCACACACACATACACACCACACACACATATACCACACACACCTACACACCACACCACACCACACACACACATACATACACATCACACCACACCACACCACATACACATACTACACAGACACACACACTCACACTACACATACACACACACCTCATACACACACACACACACACACACACACACACACACACACTAAATGTAAAACTGGAATTGAACCATGGGAGGGAGACTGGGGGATTCCAGTGCCTTCAATTGAGGATAGGAACATAAAGAGGAGAGAACGTTTCAGAGACTGACAGGTGGCCATGAGGAGTTACCACAGTAAAAACCCTCTTGCGATGCTGTGTTAATTTCTTTGCTCACACATGGACAAATGGCTGACAAGGAAAACTGAGAAGAAGAGGGATTTGCTTTCTGTTTTGCTCACCATGGAGAGTAGAGACCATCATGGCGGAGAAAACGTACCGTCACAAAGAGCTTTGGGCTGTGGCAGCCAGAGCAAGGGGCTGCTTGCCCACAGCTCCGTGGACAGGAAGCAGGACCAGGCTACAGCCTTCCAGGCCTGCCTCCTCTGTGACTCACTTCCTCCAGTGGGGCTTTACTTCCTAACCCTCCTCAAACAGCGCTGCCATCTGGTGATTGGGTTTTCAAACACATGTGAGCCAGTGGAGGGCATTTCACATCCAAACACTCATGGCAGCTAAAGTCCTCATGTGAGTACAAGCCGGGGAGAGAATGGCAACATGAATCATGGAGTTGAGAAGTTCTTTGTGTTAAGGAGTTCATACTGTTTAAAACAAGATGATGACTTGCCCTGGAGGAGATGGGAATGGGGGGAGGCGGGGGGGGGGGGGGGGGGGGGGCAGGAGGAGGGAAGAAAGGGGAATCCGAATCCGTGGCTGATATGTAAAATTAAATCAAATTATAAAATTAATGAAAACTTTAAGAATTAAAAAAACAAGATGATGAGGAACTGGGAGTTGGTTTCAGTAGTAGCATGCTTGCCGGGCACACACAAGACCCTGGGTTTAATGACCAGAACATATAGACAGACAGACAATTTATTTTTGAAAGGACCTGGTGAAATGGCTCAGCAGGTAAGAGTGCTTGCAGCCAAGCCTGACAGGCCACGTGTTCAATCCCCAGGATGTGTGGTAGAAGGAGAGGACCAGCTCCTGCCAACTGTCTTCTCCTCCATACATGTGCTGTGACAAGTCCATACCCACACACATACCACATAAATAACTACATGTAATAAAAGTGAAACAATAAATTAAATGGACATTCTAAATATGAACCCACTATTGAATAATATGTGTGGCCTGGCATAGGTCTATGTCATAGCCAGTCCCAAACCCTCTCTTAAGGATTAATGGAAAAATCATAGAACATGCTCAACTCTTAACTAAGCATCATGCATGGTCTGGCATGGTGGTACATGTTACTGTGAAGGGTCTTTATGATCAGCAATTTTGAGCAGCAAAGTAACTACATGCACATGTACATTGGTTTTTGCATGTGTGTGTTTGTGTGTATGTGTGAAGTTTCACTGGCCCTGTCTATTGCATTTGGTGATCTATCTATCTATCTATCTATCTATCTATCTATCTATCTATCTGTCTGTCTGTCTGTCTGTCTGTATGTATGTATATATATATATATGTGTGTGTGTGTGTGTGTGTGTGTGTGTGTGTGTGTGTGTGTATTCAGGACATCTTTTCTTGTTGAAAGATGGAACTCTAGTGCACCCAGTGCATGGAACTAGAAAACTAGAAATGACAAAGTAACAGAGTGCAGACTCTGTTGCTTCTTGAACAAAATTGCCATGGATGGACCATCAGCCCAGTCACTAGCTGCTCTGAGTGACACATGGGGACAGTCAGAGCCACCCTACCTAAGACAGCCCTACAAATGGGAAAAGTACCCTTATGGGAGGTTAACCAGCTCCAGTCCCACCCCAGTGTGGATGCTCCAAAGGCAGGAACTGACACAGGCTAATGGAAGGCAGAGATCTTCGCCTTCCCGTGGGTAGGTCCCACTACAGCACATCCTTTCCTATATATATAGTCTTCCTCTGCCCCTCTTGTCTCCTCAAACCCCTTTTCCTAGTACACATCCCTAAACCTCACATTTGCCCAAATCCTGGCCTTGGGTTCTGTCTTGAAGATGGCTATAGACACTGACCATTGGGACTGAAATGGCAATTTTCAATACTTTTTAAATAGGGAGCTGATGATCCTGATGTGACTGTCAGTTCTGGACAGTGGCTTAGAGCTCACGGGCAGTGGTGAGAAAGTGTATGCAGGTTCTAAGAACGAAGCCAAGTAGAAGACAATGTTCCAGGAACACAGGCATTAGCAGGGCTCATAAAGATACCAGTCATGGCTGGGAATTGCCCCCAATAGCCCTTGAAAAATACTTCAGTGGGTTACATTAAAGTGCTTATGTTCATGTTATAGATATGGAACTTAAGCTGAGCAGAGGCATTTCTTCTCATTTGTCAATAAAGTTCAAGTCCACATGTTCATGGTCTCTGCCTTTATAAAGGTCTGAATTTCCATAGTTGTGGGAATTTCGTTATCGTTTGATAGATTTTAAATAATAATATATTTTTATTCTTTGAGAATATCATACAAGCATATACAATATTTTGATCATATCCCCATCACCTCCCCTTTTCACTTTCCACCCACTCCTAACTTCATATCCCCATTAAAAACCAAAATAACCCATTGAGTCCAATTTATTCTGCTTGTATACACCTGGGGAGAGGGTAGCATGCGTGACCTGCCAGGATCTACTCTGCTTAAATTAAACCCTAAATAATAAATAAAACCCCAAATCCTTGGATTTTATTTGTCATTAGCTCCTCGGGTGAGGATTAGAATGTTGACTGGCTTCATCCCGTTCAGGCGACAACATTGCTGTGAATTCACAAGTGTATTGTCCTGCTAAGTTAAGAAACTACAGTTTGCCCTGGTCCTTCCTGACCCCAAGCTCTTACAGCCTTCCACTTCCCCGTCTATAAGAGCCCTGAGCCTCGTGGGGAGCAGTGTAATATATTTGTGGTTTATAAGTGTTTCTATGGATAAAACCACAAAATTTTGAGCTTGTCACTAGAGAAGTGTCCCCCATCTTTCCAGCTCTTCCAGGTGTGGAGGTAGAAATGGCTCCCTAAGTGTTCATCCACAGTGTGTGTATGTGTGTGGGTGTTGGTTTTGCCGCCGAGCTGCCCCTCGTGGCTGGTCACCGCCTGTGGCGGCCATGCCCGTGGAGGAACGTGCCCGCGGAGGAGCGTGCTGATTGAAAGAACCATAGCCATGGTTACCTTTTTAGAGCTTTATTGGGGGGGGGGGAGACAAAAAGACAGAGAGAGAGAGAAAGAGAGAAGGGGGGAGAGGGAGAGAGGGGGACCGACAGGGGGAAGGAGCGCAAAGGAGAGGGGACAGAGAGAGCCCACAGAGGGCCCAACCGCTTTTTAGGCTGGGAAGCCGGCGAAGGCTGATGACGTAATTAAAGGACGTAAATAAGGACCAAAACCTTACATCCCAGACTTTCCCTTATTATAAAAAAAAAAAAAAAAAGCAGGTAGATGGGACTAGGGGCGTCGTTCCTCTCAAAAACTGCTTCCAGCTGACTTTTGGACGTTGGTTGGCTCTTGGGGGAATGGAGAAGGGGAGTCTTCCGAGGTAGACAGGCGTTGTGGGATGCTGTCTGTCATCTGTTTGCTCTGGAGACATGTATCCCTCTTGGCTGTGGCTGGGAACTTTCTGTTTGACAAGATGCTGGTGACACAGAAAAAACTGTTTCCTTTACTGGTTCAGCATCTTTTAGCTGTTACAGTTTCTTATTTGATGATCTCTGGACTCCGGTTCTGTGGTGGTCCTGTACCATTAGCTGAACAGTGAGTTAGAACAGGAAACTGGGAAGAGAAAAGCTTGTGGTACATGAGAATTTTTTTTTTTTTTTGAATTAGGGACAAGGCAAAGATCAGGGCCCTGTCTGTATGCACATGAGAAACACAGGCAGTGGATCTGGAATGAAGCAATGAGCTCTTATTTTAGGTGGAAATCTTTTTTTATTAAGTAACTCTGAAAGTGCAATTAAATCAGGTGAGGTGGTAAGGCTGTCCTCTGTACCCGACAATAAAGGAGAGGTGGCATCCCAAAACTCCCAGGACTGAGTCAGTGGCTCTGGTGTCCAGAAGGAAAGAATCGGATCGCTTCCCTGCTGCGTTCTGGGTTCCCTGCCATGTCTGTAGCCAAACCTAGGTCTGCTGAAGGTCTTAGCTTGATGTACCCATGCATCTTGGTGCCTGGGGGCAGTCAGCTGACTCTGTCTTTCTAGGTGGCACTTTTAACAAGGCTATCGATGGCCTGGCAGGGCATTCTCTAGCCCGTGGCCTTTTCCTCACTTAAAACAGGGACCCAAGAGCTTTTGGGAGTCAGCGAGTGCCAGCACTTGGCAATTTTGTTTTCGGGCTTTTATCTCTTCCCTGGCACACCTTAAATGCCACAGATGACTCTTTTGCCTGTGGGGTCAGGAGCCTTGCTCTCCAGATGCTTAAGTTTTAGTTGGGAAGGTCTGGGAAACAAGAGACGGATTTTACTCTATGTCCTGAAATTTTTTTTTTCTTGCTGATTGATGGCTTAAGGACAGCTTTTGGAAGATCTGCCAGTAGGCAGACTATAAACTGATCCTTTCCGGAAGACTTGTCTGAGGCTATAAGCTGTTTTTTTGGCTTAAGAGCCATCCTGACTACTGTAAACGTATTTGTATGGATCTTAGCCGCTTTTAGACCCGTCTGTGCTTCTCAAGGCAGTTTGAGAATGAGTGGGTGGAGTTCAGGTGAGTTAGGGCGAGTCCTAGAAGCCGCCCAAGCCCGCCTACTTGAGCCAGCCCACCTCCGGCGGAAGTCAGACAGAAAAGGTTGCATGTGGAGACTCAGAAGTGGGGAAGGAGCAGGGTTTCAGAACTTTAGCAGAAAGCTTGGAGATAAAGTGACTCTTATTTGCCCGTTCTCTGGCAGAAGTTCCCGCGACTCTGTTATGCGGCCAGATTTACGTTGTTATGAGACCAGGTTTACCGGTGCCCGCCCCTATCCACCAATATATCCGCCCTTTTGTCGCATGGCTGTAGCCGAGAGAAAAAATAAAAAATTAAAATAACAAACCGGGATCAGACTACAATCTTGGGCGTCCCCAAAGAGTGGAGAGAGATCCATGAATCAGCTCAAGTTCACCATCCTCTTCGTCAAGGGATGTGAAGGGCTGCAGCTGCACCGCATTGATCCACCCGGTAGACCAAGACAGCATTTACTTTCTCGTCAGAAACGAAAATGTGCCGGTGCTGGTGCAGCTCGAGGACACCCCCGGGGTGTCCGTCGCAAATAATATAGCTCAGACTACAACTGCACGAGAACAGCGGACTTACTGTGGTGAAGAATCATGGCGGTGGCGGTGTGGGGGTCCAGCGGAGGCTGCGAGGGACGCGCGCGCGCGCTCGCGGTCTCGCAGTCTCGCTGGATGGGGGAAGAGGCAGCAAGCAGCAGCAGTCAGCAGGTCCTTGGTGTTCGGTGGTGTATCCGAGTCACGGCACCAATGTTGGTTTTGCCGCCGAGCTGCCCCTCGTGGCTGGTCACCGCCCGCGGCGGCCATGCCCGCGGAGGAGCATGCCCGCGGAGGAGCGTGCTGATTGAAAGAACCATAGCCATGGTTACCTTTTTAGAGCTTTATTGGGGGGGGAGACAGAGAGAGAGAGAGAGAGAGAGAGAGAAGGGGGGGAGAGGGAGAGAGGGGGACCGACTGGGGGAAGGAGCGCAAAGGAGAGGGGACAGAGAGAGCCCACAGAGGGCCCAACCGCTTTTTAGGCTGGGAAGCCAGCGAAGGCTGATGACGTAATTAAAGGACGTAAATAAGGACCAAAACCTTACAGTGGGGATATTAAAAACAGAGAACAGAAGTTGCATGGTGTTTTTCTTTGATATCTGAACAAGATACAAAGAGGTACTACAGTAAACTGAAAACAGATTGACCAAATTTCTAGTCTGAGCACAAGGATGAGAGGTACACACTTTCTTATTGACATTGAGGTCAATCAAGTTAAGATATAGCCAATGTGCTTTTTCTGTGAGTTGAATGTAGGCTGGAAGATTGAAGTTTCTCCTTAGCTTACACATTCCCAGGTAGCTGGGAAGTGAAGGAACCTGGGTAAAGCATTCACAAATAGTCAAGTCAATGAAGCTCAGAAACAAGTTTCCTGTGATTGGAGGAAGAGTGGTCAACAGCTAAATGCAGACAACTGTAGGAGACTGTAAGTTGGCTTTTAACTAAGTCACTCTCTAAGCCTGGGTGTTCTCTTGTGCCTTGTAGGGTATTTGGCACCATCAGAGGCTCCTGCCTACTAACTACCTATTAGTAGTACTCCCAATTGTCCAAAGCAAAAATGCCTCCAGATGTTGCTGAATGTCTCCAGTGGGGCAAAACCAATTGTGTATTCTGTAGTAAGGACTTTAGTACCACCACAAGGAAATTGCATACTCTTGGAAAAAAAATACTGAATACCTAATTCTACATAAATGATTGAAAGAGCCTCACAAAACACAGACCATTGCTTGAGTTCTGGTTCACAGGCAAGACTTGATGAACCAGGAGAGGGAAATTGATACACAAGGGATGTTGGCTCAGCTGCCTGTGGTTCCCTTAGAGTTGAGCTAAAAGTGCTGCTACACCAGAGTTCCCTTGAGCAGGACTGTGGCTTTGGAACCAGTAGAATGAGAGCCCCGCTTCAAGTCATCATGGTTTGAAATCTATACACTGCCTTTCCCGTGGGCAACTTTAATAAGCAAGAGATGTGGTCAGGTGGTAACATGGGGCTGTGTTGTTAGTTCTGAATTTGAGAGGCAAGTGTCTAGGAATACACTTTCTCAAAGACCTTTATACCCGATGGGTGGTGTAAATATTTTCTGAGCCTTTCCCAACATGGCTCTCTGAGGAAGTCAGCTGCAATGGTCTAGTATCCTTGAAAAAGTATTAAATGCATCTAAATTCAAGTAGCAATTTCCTCCAGCAAAATGAGGCCCTTGAAGTTTTAGCAGATAGAGAGAGAACCCATTTCCTATTAATTTATGGATGCTTTCCCCATGACAGGGCTGGGTGTGTAAAGGCTGAAATATTACAGCCATTGCTTTTATGGCCAAGCTACAGAACATGATCAACATCACAATAAGGGACACTCATTTTCGTGAATTATTTTAGTAAAGTCTTTTTAGCAGGAAGGTATTTTATTTCACCAGATTCTGATAAACTATTCAGTCAGTTTGGTGTAGTCATTGCCTCTGCACACCGCACGGACTGCACAAAGGATCAAAGTGTGGGGCAGCTTTTTACCTAGGCACCCACGTTGCCCGGGAGGGCTGTAAGGAATGTCTGCTGGGTGGCTGCTTTGGAATTGTTCATAAGGAACAGATCCATTTCCTCACTAATGTGACTGTAAAGTACCCAAGCTCCATGTCAGCTGTTCCCAAAGATGTTTAATGAATCATCACCTTCAAGATGCTTTGTGATTTGATTTTTAAAATGTGTTCTTACTTCTTAAATGCCATAAATAATTCAGTGTCTTACAGCTCACTGCTGGAATAAAACACCGTGACCAAAGGAACTTATAGAAGGGAGAGTTTATTTTGGCAAAGAGTCCCAGATGGAGAGTCCATAATGATGGGAGTGGCGCAGCAGCAGGTGTTCAGGGAAGGAAGCTGAGGGAGTAGATCTCCAACTTCAAACACAGAGCAGAAGAGAGTGAGCTGGAAGTAGAGTGAGGCTATGAATTCTCAAAGCCCACCCACTGTGACATACTTCTGCAAGGTTCCACCTCCTAAAGGTCCCATGACTTCCACAAGCAGAACACACCACTCTGCAGGAACCAAGTGTTCAAATCCATGGGACTGTGGGGACATTTTTCATTTAAAGCACCCCACTGAGCAAGCTAACAATTAGAAACAGTGTGAAGAATATTAGTTAATTCACCCCAAGATGAAGTTAGCTTAAAACAGATCTTCTGGGGATCAGGAGACTTGGCTGTGTGACTCTGATATTTAATGGGTTTGTAGAGAAGCTCATGGCCACTGCATTAAAGCTAGACTGAGCACAAGAATATTCATCAAAGATGGTGTTCCATGTGGCTATGGAAAGGAGACCTGAGTGAACCTACCTCTTCACATGTCTGAGGAACCTCATAGCAGGGCAACTAGCTTCCTGACAAATGATCTGGGAAAGAGCAAACAGGAAGTCACAGAGCTTTCTATGATTTATAGTTATTATCACACATAGCCAATTTCACTTAAGTTGTATTCATCAAAAGTGAACCATGAGGTAATGTTATATTCAAAGGGTAGAGAAGCTGACATTATACACAAATTGTTAAATACTTGCACTGTATAAAACATCACCTAGGCTTTTTCCATATCTGAGAAAAATCACATTTGATTTCAGATGTTGATACAAATAAACAAAATTATTTTGATAGATCACTACTCAGATAACTCATAACCCTCCTCCATTTTATTTATTTATTTATTTATTTATTTATTTTTAATATCAGCTTGATACAATACAAATCTTATCCTAACAGTGAAATGTTTCACTGAGGCTTGCTCAGTGATTGAGTAAAACCAAAACTTATTATAAGCCACAGTCATCCTAGGGTCCCCCCTGCTATGTAGCCTCCCTGGTTCTGTGGGTTGCAGTCTGATTGTTCTTTGCTTTATATCTAGTATCCACTTATGAGGGAGTACACACCATGTTTGTCCTTCTGGGTTTGGGTTACCTCACTCAGGATGGTATTTTCTAGTTCCATCCATTTGCCTGCAAATTTCATGCTGTCATTGTTTTTCTCTGCTGAGTAGTACTCTATTGTATATATGTACCACATTTTCTTAATCCATTCTTCAGTTGATGGGCATCTAGGTTGTTTCCAGGTTCTGGCTATTACAAATAATGCTGCTATGAATATAGTTGAGCATGTATCTTTGTGGTATGATTGAGCACTCCTTGGGTATATGCCCAAGAGTGGTATGGCTGGGTCTTGAGGTAGATTGATTCCTAATTTTCTAAGAAACCACCATACTGATTTCCACAGTGGTTGTACAAGTTTGCACTCTCACCAACAGTGGAGGAGTGTTCTCTTTGCTCTGCATCCTCTCCAACATAGACTGTCATCAGTATTTTTGATCCTAGCCATTCTGACAGGTGTAAGGTGGTATCTCAGAGTCATTTTGATTTTCATTTCTCTGATGACTAAGGTTGTTGAGCATTTCCTTAAATATCTTTCAGCCATTTGAGATTCTTCGGTTGAGAATTCTGTTTAGCTCTTTAGCCCATTTTTTAATTGGATTGTTCAGCATTCTGATGTCTAGTTTCTTGAGTTCTTTATATACTTTGGAGATCAGTCCTCTGTCAGATGTGGGGTTGGTGAAGGTTTCCCATTCTGTAGGCGTCTTTTTGTCTTACTGACCATGTCTTTTGCCCTACAAAAGCTTCTCAGTTTCAAGAGGTCCCATTTATTAATTGTTGTTCTCAGTGTCTGTGCTACTGGTGCTATATTTAGGAAGTGATCTGTGCACAGACTGGTGTTATATTTAGGAGATTATTCAGTAACCTAAAGAATCCTGTATAATAAAGCAACCTCTGGAGGCATCACCATCTCTGACCTCAAGCTCTGCTATAGAGCTATAGTAATAAAAACAGCTTGGTATTGGCATAAAAACCAACATACAGACCAATGGAATCGAATTGAAGACTGTGACATTAATCCACACACATATGAACACCTGATTTTTGACAAGAAGCCAAAACTATACAATGGAAAAAAGAAAGTATCTTCAAAAAATGGTGCTGGCATAACTGGATGTCAACATGTAAAAGATTACAAATAGATTCATATCTGTCACCATGCACAAAACTCAAGTCCAAGTGCATGAAAGACCTCAACATAAATCCAGTTACACTGGACTTGATAGAAGAGAAAGTAGGAAGTACTCTTGAGCGCATTGGCACAGGAGATCCTCCATTTTTTTTTTTTTTTTTTTTTTTTTGGTTTTTTGAGACAGGATTTCTTTCTGTGTAGTTTTGTGCCTTTCCTGGATCTCGCTCTGTAGACCAGGCTGGCCTCGAACTCACAAAGATCTGCCTGCCTCTGCCTCCTGAGTGCTGGGATTAAAGGCGTGCACCACCACCGCCCGACCTGATCCTCCATTTTTTAAAAATGTAAATCTTGCAAAAAAAAAAAAAAGAAAACAGACTATCAGATAAATAGGATATGTTTGTTCCTTATAAATAAAATACATTCCACCATGCTAAATTCTCAAAACGTGTCTGTATTACCTACCATACTTTCTTACCAGGAAGTATGTTTGCAGAGGAATACTATTTTTAACTTCTATAATCACATTTTTCAATATGAAAAAGAAGACTGTATTCTCAGTCCTACAGGAGCTGGAAGATACTGCTGCACACCTGCAGCTTAAATGATAACAAATCCCTTGTAAATCCAAATAGCTGGTGCCACTCTTCCATTTCTAGGGGAGTGTGTAATTCAGAAAGAATAAGGACGGCTGGCTGAGTCCTGATTGGATGGGGTTGCTCGCTTGGTTAGGGCACAGTGGAGGTGACAGAAAAAAGAAAATGCCCCTGTTTATAAAGAGCAATCACAACTCCATGGGCACAGGGTGGAGATTTTGAAATTCATTTCACATTTTTGCTCTAAATAATTAACAAAGGTGTGGGAGAAAATGGATAGCTCAGCAAAAAGCATATGTCAGACAAGTCATGACATTACAGAAGACAGAAGCATCAATTTTGTTCTTTTTTCGAGACAGGGTTTATCTGTGTAGCTTTGGAGCCTTTCCTGGAACTCACTCTGTAGCCCAGGGTGGCCTCGAACTCACACAGATCCACCCACCTCTGCCTCCCAGTGCTGAGATTAAAGGTGTGCACCACCACTGCCCAGCTGCATCAATTTTTATACATAGTACTTAGACCTTTAATATTCCTTTTTGTCTACTTTTTAAAAATTTACAATGTTTGGGTTAAGTGCAGAGCCTAATGTATGGCAAGCATGCTACCACTAAGCCTTTCCCCCAGACACTATACATTATTTTAAAGACTATAAATTTCTCGCTGGACAATCCAATGAACCTAACATACCATGTCACATTAAAGACTTTAACTTATAACTTATTAGTCCCCAAATCCCTCAGTCTCATTTATTTGAAATACAAAGTGAAAATGTCATTTTTCTGGAGGGACAAAGCATTAAGTACAAAGATAAATTATATTTAAAACATCTAATATTGGGCTAGAGAGATGGCTCAGCAGTTAAGAATGTTTGCTGCTCTTGCAGAGGACCTGAGTTCTGTACTTAACACCCTCTTTAGCAGACTCACAAGCACCTGTAACTCCTGCTCCAAGGGATCCAGTACTCTCTTCTGGACTCCATGGGCACCTGTACTCACACATGCATAACTCCCCCTCCACACATAAACACAATCAAAAATAATATCTATCAAAATATAATAATATCAAAAATAATAAAGAATCTACTATCAGTTTTGAAATAACAATTATGGGTTTTTAAATGGACTTTCATTCAGAGACATATCATAAGAGCACAGATTATTGGCAGTATATGTCAGCCAGTGGAGCAACAAAGACCTGCCCGAAGGGCTCAGCGGCCTTACGGCTCACAGAAGATCCAGGGAAGAGACAGTGGGTGTGACACAATCAGTAAGGACCGTGTTGGACATCAGGAGACAGTCAGCCTTGTTTGAGTTCTTGATTCCTTCCCTCTTTTCCTGCATACCCATGGTCATGTCACCTGGGGTGTCACTGAACTAGATAGTGTGCCACTGACTGCGTTCACCAAGACACAGTGTTTAAAAAGATGGGTAAGAGACTTACTTGGGGGCCATACTTGAATTAGCTTCACAGACCTCCCCAAAGTACCACAAGATGATTGGCCTCAAGCAAGTCCTCTCTCATCATTCTGAAATCTTCATGCCTGATCAAGGTGGCAGGGCTACAGTGGTAGTCGGTGTTGATTGTCAACTGGACAGAATCTAGATTCACCTGGAAGGACTTCTGGACATGCTTGTGAAGGATTATATACTGGTTATGTTCATAGAGATGAGAAGACCCTTCCACTGTGGGTGGGACCATAGTGGCTAGACTCTTTACAGATGATGGAAATGCAGAAAGGGAACTGAGCGGCAGCATGCGTTCATTACTCCTGCTTCTTGAGTGTAGATGTAACGTGAACAATGGCTACAAGCTCCTGCTGCCTGACTCCCCTGCCATGATGACCTGCACCTTCAACTGTGAGCCAGGGTAAACCCTTTCTCCCTTAGCTTGCCTTATCCAGGGTATTTTACTACAGTAGAGGAAAAGGAACTCAGGCAGCGATACTTCCTGCACAGCCTCTGTGAAAGGTCTTTTCTCATACCTTCCAGTTCCAGAAGCCTCAGGCATTCTATCAGAACTCTGATATCTGATTCCCTCTTCATACAGCCTTCTTCCAGCTCTGTTCCCAAATTTCCCTCTTACTATAAGGACAGAAATTACACTGGATTATGGTCCTAAACTAATGTTGTCATTTTAATTTTGATTATATCTGCCAAGACCCAATTTCCAAAAAAGATCACATTTGCAGTTAACTGACATTTAGAATGTCAACATATATTTCTGCAAGACACAATTCAGTTGATCACAAGGCTTATGACGTAGAAAGCAAGAGAAGAGTTTCCACAGAGAGTCCTTACATTGCAGTGTGAGTTAGAAACCTAGAAATGAGAAAATGAAAGAAGAGGTAGAAAGAACTGCAGATGATAACAGTTCTGAGAGTTGTGTCCAGGCTGATTGTGGAAGTCTGTGGGAGTCCAGCTCTGACCTGCTCCCACCTTTTGAAGGGTTCTTGGGTGGAGGAGAGAGGCATGAGGAAATATTAGGTAGAAAGATAGACCTAGATGATAAAGAGAAAGACATAGGATAGCTTTGGGAGGGCCCTGGATCAATATCCAGTCACCCAGAGGTTTATTCAAAAGGGCTTTTTTATAATGTGCTGATTAGAGAGGCAAAAGACCTCTCCCCTTCCAAGATCAAAGCACACTGTACAGCCAAGTATACACCCTTCCAAACACCTGGTAAACAGGCCTGTGACCAAATTATCTCCTTATGCAGCCCTACTGGATAAAGCAAGCTCAGATTCTCTGACCCTGCGTATGGTCTCACTAGATAGCCTCTGTGGGCTGCCACAGCTGACGAGGACTCTGAAGCCAGAGTTTACCAATAAAGGAACTGTAGGTGAACCATAGAAGGAATGACCTAGCTCTACTAGTCCTACTTTGTAACTGGAGTTTTCCTGCCTGGCCCACAGTCAGGACAAATCTCTCTCACCTGCCAGTCCCACAGCCTCTCAGACCCGACCAAGTAAACACAGAGACTTGTATTGGTTACAAACTATATGGCCGTGGCAGGCTTCTTGCTAACTGTTCTTACAGCTTAAATTAATCCATCTCCATTAATCTATACCTTGCCACATGGCTCGTGGCTTACCGGCATCTTCACATGCTGTTTCTCATCGTGGTGGCTGGCAGTGTCTCTCTGACTCAGCCTTCCACTTCCCAGCTTTATTCTCCTCCTTGCCCCGCCTACACTTCCTGCCTAGCCAACGGCCAATCAGTGTTTTATTTATTGACTAATTAGCAACACATTTGCCATACAGAACATCCCACAGCACTTCCCCCCCCCCCTTTTTTTTTTCAGAAAGGAAGGTTTTAACCTTAACAAAGTAAAATTACATATAATTTGGGAATTTGGGCGTAGCTTCTCTTACTACTTCCTGCTGGAGGGGGGCGCTGTATCTTATGGGGAAACAAAGAAAATTTTAGGATTATGGAATAGTCCATGAGGCTGTATCGCCTGAGCCAGATGCCTTCAAACCGTTCTGGATGTTGGATCATCTGGGCCATGATGTCATTGGAGACCTTCAGGGGGTCTTGGCTGGTCAAACCTGATGTATCTTAATCTGGAACAAATCCATAGCCTCTGGCTTTCTGTGGAAACAAAAGAGACTCTTTTCCAAAGCAACATATCCTTATATCCAAATTTTGAAGTCAAGGTACCTTTAAAATATACATTTTGGCATAACTCAACATCTTTTATGATCAAATGTTTTTCTGCAGTTAAAAATCCCAAAGACAACACAATCCAGATTCTCTGTGTAATATTCATCTTTACGTGGCTTATTTTTTATATTAATTTTACTGTCTCTTTAAAGACTTTATTTTTTAAAACTATGTATTTGTTTCTATAACTGTATATACCACCTTTTTTGTCTCTTTCAAGCCTACGTACATTTTTACACACATTGTAAACTATTACATCTGAATCTGTCTTATTGTGAATCTATTGCCTTAAACTGCAGCAGCTGTGGCTACTGGCTCCGCCCACCTCAGCTTCCCAACATGGCAGTGGTTTACCGCCAGCTCTGGGAGCTATCGGGGGTCTATGCTTTTAGCCAAGCAGCAAGTAGCCCAGAAACCCTTTTTTGTTTTGCACTAGCAAAGGCTAAATCCACCATGTAGCTTAATGTGCCACTTGCAGAGGCCTCATTCCCGCCATACTGCAGGTCGAGCACGCACTCTAGGAACCCACCAGTAGCTCAAACAGGCAGCTGCCGCTCATTTGAGAGAGACAATTAGGAAGCTGTTTTTAGCTCCGTTTTAGAATCTTTTTTTTTTTCAGTTTTTAGGTGGAAACTCTTGCCACCACGTTGGACGCCATTTGTAGCTAGAGTTTTCCTGCCTGGCCCACAGTCAGGACAAATCTCTCTCACCTGCCAGTCCCACAGCCTCTCAGACCCGACCAAGTAAACACAGAGACTTGTATTGGTTACAAACTGTATGGCCGTGGCAGGTTTCTTGCTAACTGTTCTTACAGCTTAAATTAATCCATCTCCATTAATCTATACCTTGCCACATGGCTCGTGGTTTACCGGCATCTTCACATGATGTTTGTCATCATGGCAGCTGGCAGTGTCTCTCTCACTCAGCCTTCCACTTCCCAGCTTTATTCTCCTCCTTGTCCCGCCTATACTTCCTGCCTAGCCAACGGCCAATCAGTGTTTTATTTATTGACTAATTAGCAACACATTTGCCATACAGAACATCCCACAGCACTACTTCATCCAGTGATAGCTTGTAGAAGCATGACCTGAGTGGGAGCAGGGATGCCGAAAGCAGAGACTGTCAATCAGCTCCCTAGAGAAGTCTGTAAGAGGGTCATCTGAGCAGGACATGGTCTACCTTCCACACATCCAGACAGTAACTCCCTGTGGTTCCTGTGGTTATGTCTTCCTGAGAGGAAACTTGGCAATAGCATAGTAAGACAATCTATAGCCCCCATAGCTACAGATGGTCTTGGGAGCTGCAACTACCACTTGTCTCTTTAATCCACTATTCATCTCAGATTCCCCTCAAGGAGGCCCATACCTTTCTTGAAGAAATGGTTCGAACATTTATTCCTACAGGCACTAAACTCTTGCTAATCTGACTGGATTATTGTTTGTGTCCAGCCCCAGTTAGGTTTGTAACAGGGTCAGGTGACATAGTCTTTCATTACTCCATTATATAAAAGTGATCCTACAATTCTCTTGCTTATTAGAGTCAGTTACCATTGCCAAATGCTGTCTCCTGTTTTTTCCATGCTGGACCTTGAAACCACAAAGTTTAAAGTTCCCTAATGCTGAGAAAAGATCAATGGGATGCTTTCAATATACATGTAAAAGCATATGCTACCTCTGCTGTGGGAGCTGGGGTGTACAATGTGCAGAAGGCTTTCCAATGAGTCATGTGGCATGATAGAAAATAGAGCCATGTTTCCCATATTTTGGTTCCTAGACTCATATATCCTTCTGATTAGGGCACATTGCCATGCAGAGGTCTTGATTAAATGCATATCCTCCATCCAGTTGGATAACATCTCATTCTTGAAAAATAATACACCCAAAGTCGCTATATTTTCAATAATTGTTTAGACATGTATAAAGTCGGCTGTGTCTGAATTTTAGGGCATGTCATATAAGTGGGTCCCAGTGTAAGTATTGCAGCTTGGATGGACAGGTATCCTGTCAGTCGGGAGCCAAGGAATAGCACAAAGTCAATATAAGCATAGCAGTTTACAACTTTGCTCCAAGGAAAGGTTTTCCCAATGTAACAACTCTGCTCCAGCAGGGAAGGGTTTCCGCAGTGAAGCTGTTACAGCTCTGTTCTTCTCTGGAGAAGTGTTATAGCTCTGCTCAGGTCTGGCAAAGTGTTACAACTCTGTTCTGCTAGGGGGAGGCTTCCCCAGTAAAAGTGTTACAGTTCTCCACTCCTCTCTGGCAAAAGTTGTTACACCTGGGCTCTGCTCAAGGTACAGTGCCACACCACACAACAAACCTCACTCAAGAGATTTATCTGGAAGGAAAAAATCCAGGGGTGGGGGCAGGGTGGTGGTGGCTGCCTCTAGGTTGAAGCAGTAGCAAACTGAACAGGGTACAGAGCTTATATAGGGTTTCTGGGGCAGAGCTTTCCAGTTGGCTTGGGATTGGTGGGGTTTTGTAGCCTGATTCTGGGGCAAGCTCAGGGATTGGTGGGATTTTGTACTCAGGGATCTCAGGGATTGGTGGGATTCTGCAGCCTCTGAGACATGCTCAAGGAGTGGTGGGGTTTCAAGCCCTGGTCCCAGGGTCAAGTCAGGGTCAGGGTGCTTTTTCCTTGGCCTTTTTTTACCTTACGCCCAGAGTCATGAGCACAGGCCACACCCACATCCCCTTCCCTGTGAGGTGGATCCTTTGGTTGATAGCATGGTATTGAGCATTCCATCTGTGTCAATCTGGAGTTCTTTGAATCCCTGAAGAATGGTACTTGTTGAGGTTTTGGATGTATCAAAGCCAAATCCATACTCAGAAGACATGCTCATCTCTAGTCGGACACAATTCTGGTGTTTGGGAAATGATGTGGAAGGATCTGAATCTAATCAACCTGAATCCAAGTGAGTAACTGGGTTTCATGGAAGACACTGCCATGTCTTACTGCAAACAGTTTTATCATGCCAAAGCAGATATAGTTATATAGGCCACTTAAAAGTGAGAATACATTCATTTAAAACTGGGGAGAGGGGCTGAAAAAGTTATTGCTCATGCAGAGGATCTGGGTTTGATTCCCAGCATCCCATTAGGCAGCTTACAATCACCTATAACTCCAGTTATGGGTGGATCTTACTTCCTAGGGCATTTGTACATGTGTGGTCCGCAGGAACACATACATGCACATAACCAATACAACTTTAAAAGTGAGGAGACCTCAGTCAAGTTGTCTGACTCCTCCATACTCACAGCCTAATAGACTCATGATCTGGAAGGAAAGGTATGGATACGAAGATTCCTCAGCTAAAAGTGTTCCCATTAGTAAATTTAGTTCTATTGGTCACCTGTGCCCTTGTTCTGAGACAACCCCCAACTCACCCACTCTTATTTTGACTGCACCTTAATCCTAATGCCAGATAGATTCATGTCTGACCCCTGTAACTAGAAGTGAATTTGTGTCAAAAGGGATACTTTGTTATGACCTGAGGGGAAAATAGTGGTGAAAATTGAAAACATCACTGCAGCTAGTTTGGAGACACCCTGAGGCTATGGTTCTTTGATTTTCATTCTATGTACAAGTTGTCGTGAAATATTAATTATGACTTCAATGAAAGAATCATTGTACCACAGGCAAGAGGTCATTGCTGCAGTGTGATGTAGAGATGAAAGAAGAAAGCACGTCTCCTCCTCCTTAAAGCAATATTACATGCAAAAGAAAAACCAGCACAGGTGATTCACTTTCTTCTGGGATTTTTTTGTTGCATTTGAGAGGGGGGCGGGGGGAGAAAGAGAGAGAGAGACAGAGAGAGAAAGAGAGAGAGAGAGAGAGAGAGAGAGAGAGAGAGAGAGAGAGAGAGAGCACATGGCCACATTGCGTGTGGGGAGGCCAGAGAACAACTGAACCAGAGTTAGTTTTCTTCCACAGCATGGATCCCTGAGGTCAAGCACCTTT
This sequence comes from Peromyscus californicus insignis, assembly GCF_007827085.1. Classification (NCBI taxonomy): domain Eukaryota; kingdom Metazoa; phylum Chordata; class Mammalia; order Rodentia; family Cricetidae; genus Peromyscus; species Peromyscus californicus. The sequence goes on along the minus strand of NW_026294436.1, from coordinate 74,061,860 downwards.
ACCTGCTGAGCCGCCTCTCCCAACCTAATCACACCCACTTTCTTCAAGTCCATTCCTGTGATGTCTTTGCAATTCCTTGTAGGGTTTTGCTCATGCTACGAAGAATCATTTCTTCATGTAGACCAATTCTACTTGTTCCTCATTTTCTGAGATGGGGGAAAACTCTAGAGGCTAAATTGCTAAATAAGAAATAAAAACCTAAACATTATAGAAGTGACAGAGATAAGGAAGATCTGAAATAGCCTGAGGGTGCTGGTGAATGTGAGCAGAATAAACCAGGCAATCTTCCATTGCTTTTTAAGTGTATGTACCTCCCTAATATCTCTTCAATGAGATTACATACAATCATCATCATAAATAAGTTTGTAGTATTGCACTGTGTCCATTCACATCTACCTAGAAGCCATGCTTCTTTCTCTGGTCAATTAAAAGGAGGGAGAAGAGGTGCTAATTAACATCTCCCCGGGAATGAGTGAAGTCTGTGCAGAGCAGCACAGCCTAGAAGACTAGTAATTGCATATCTACTGCCACAGTTAATGTTTTTCCTAGAGGAACTGACTTGTCAAAGTGTCTTCAGAAGTACAATGTATTTTCAAAAGACTCATAAATATTACCTAACAGTTGTAGCCTCCTCACTTGTATGTGACTATCTCCAAGGAACAAGTAATTGGAAAAGGGGACAAAGAAAATGTTCAAATACAAAATGTTTTCAGTGTGTATGATGCTTAGCTTTAACTGCCAGCTTGCCACAAGCTAGGCTCACTGGAGAAGAGACTCAGTGAAGGACTGCCTAGACCAGTGGTTCTCAACCTTCCTAACACTGTGACCCTTTAATACAGTTCCTTAAGTTTTGGTGACCCCCAATCATAAAATGATTTTTGATGCTGCTTCATAGCAATAATTAGGCTACTGTTAGAATCATAATGTAAATATCTGATATGCAGGATATCTAATATGTGACCCTGAAGGGGGTTGAGACCCACAGGTTGAGAACCACCGGCTTATATTGTGTTAGCCTGGGAGTGCATCTGTGGAAGAGTAACGTGTTGATGTTAATTGATATAGAAGACCCAGCAGCATTCCCCAGGCAGTGTATCCTGAACTGTACTGGAGCAGACAGTGAGCTGAACACACGTGGTAAGGCATACATTTATTCTGTCTCTGCTCTTGGAGGCCTCAAGTTCCTGCCTTGACTTCCCTTGCAATGATGGGCTGTAACTGGAAATTCTAAGCCAGATAAATTCTTTTCTCCCCCAAGTTGCTTTTGGTTGGGGTATGTTATCACAGCAACAGAAATGAAACTAGAAAACGTGTTAATTATGTCCCTGACTTTCCCAGTGATGATGAGATAGCTGGGACCAGCGGAGTCATGTGATTAGCAAGAACATGAAGTTCTAGGGATTTTCCTCACTTCGGAAGATGGTCTTCACTCAAGTAGTCGCAGATATGTCCCTGAGTGTCCATAGATAAATTTCCTGGTGGGCTTGACCATACAAATTAGTGCCCTCTCCCACCTTCTGCTGCTGTCCCTGCTCTTAGGTGACAAGCCATCCCCGGTATCTGTGTATCTTCACAGGCCACCATTAGTGACAAAATGGCGTGAATGAAGGCAACTTTACTGTGTGTCCCAATACCAGGATGTTAACTGTTTTGCAGTTCTTTGCCCCAGATACAGAAATGAGTCTCCATGGGCGACCTGTGTGTTTAAAGGGGCAGTCACCAGGCTGTACCGACATTCACTGGCCCTTTCGCATCCCAGCACTTCATTGCTGGGCCTCTAGTACAGCCTTGCTTCTGTCTAGCAAGATGCCCAGACTTAATGTGTTTCCAGGAAGGTTCAAATCTGAATTTCCATTACATTTTTATTAGCATCATTATAAATTATTGGCATTCTCAGTAAATTATAACAGAAAAATATAATGGAATATGATTTGAGTATTTAAAACATTGCAGTTTTAAATGTTGCAAATATATAAACACAGAAATGAGTATAGGATCATTCTAATGTTAATGATCATGGTATATTGTGTATGTTTTTGCGGGTGCTGCTGATTACAGAGTCATTGTTAGGAAGAATAATGTTCTGCTAAAAAGGTTTTAAATTGTTGCATGGCATACTTTAAAGTCATCATTTAGTAATTATTTAGTAATAATATACACATATGATAAGTATATGTGAAAAACAATAAAATATTGGGATATCCATTTTTCCAAAATTATGGTATGAAGAGAAACATGTATAGTAATATACTGACACTTTGAAAATGCTTAGCTTTTTATTTATTTTTAAATTAATTTTGTGTGTGGGTGTGCATATGTGTGCCCCTGCACAAGTGTAGAGGTCTGAGAACAAGCTGCGGGGTTGCTTCTCTCCCACACCATGTGGGTTCCAGGGACAAAGGACTACCTCCAATGCTGCCACTACTTCATTACCATTTGTTTCATATTGCCCCGTATCAGCAAGAGCCTCTCTCCGTGTTTCTATTACTGTGAGAAAAATGCCACAATTAAAAGCAACTTGGGGAGCAATGATTTTATTTATCTCATCTTAGAGCTTTCAGATTCAGTGTTGAACTCTGAGACCATCCTTTCCTCTCCCTCCAGTTCCAGCTCTTCACTGTCAATCATGTTGATGTTTACAGTAGCCGGGTCCTGCTGTAGCCAGAGCATATGCCAAAATGCAGTCCTATGCTCCTGGATCTCACTGTTACCTCATCCCAATCCCCCATACTCAGACACATCTTGGCTGCAGTTACAAGGAAGAGATGAAATCATTCCTGGATTCTGATATGTTAGAGGCCGGAATATGTAGGTACTCGGGCTGCTACAAAATCTGAATGTATTAATTTCACAATTGAAAAGTTCATTGATAAAACATCTAAGTGAATTACTCGTTTCTTCTAAACTCTTTATGTGTACATGTACAAGGCTTACCCATGATGACTTAGCAAACTAAGGCAATACCAATTTTTTGACTGATGAATACTTCTGAACCCTAATAGGCTAGAAGAGGTTTGATCTAATATATACATTCTGCTTAAGGGATTGAATCATAATTACACATCAACACAATTTGAGGACACAGGATTCATGTCAGAAAAAGTTCAGTGTCTTTACATACAATAAAGTAACATCCACACCCTCCAATTGGCAAGAACAAACCATTTCCTGAATCAGAACACATACATCATGCCTGAAATGCTAACATTTGAACAATGTGCATTGAATGAAATTGAGCTACAGGCCCTTTGGAAACTATTTCCTTCTTTAATGGAAGAAATGGTCCTGGTGATATAATCTTTGCTGAAATTTCTCACACTGGACACTGCATGGAAAATAGGTTCCTTGGTTAACTCTTGAACTCATAATGGAAGAGTGCACGGCCTTGTCTGGCTTCTAGTTCTTATCCTGTCATGACTAGATGTTTAATGACAACTTTCCCCAGCTTGTGATTGCAGCCCTGGGACAGAACAATCCAAGTGACAAACTTCTGCTCCCATTAGGCCTTCAAAGCCAATGCGTCTTCTTTTGTAATCTCCCGATTCCTGGGCAGCCATCACCTGCGGTGGAAAGTGGAATCAGACGTGGATGAGATCAAGGGGAGAGCAGTTGCCACAGTCAGAGGTCACAAGGAACCGTGGCTCCTGCCACAGGCTGAAGGGACAATGCTCAGTTGACTCCAGACCAGACAGTCAGTTACCACAGTCGTTGCCACAGCAGCAGGGGCCTTCCTTTCAAGGCTGTGAGGAGAAAAGCCAGCGTATTCTGGCCATTCACGTATGAGACAGCAGGTGCGGAGGCCTCCATTTCATGTTGAGGAGTGTTTCGCTCTGTGGAGATTGTAAACTCTTTGGCACGTCTTAATTGTCACTTTTCTCCAGAAGGGCTTTAGGCCAGCACGCTGGCACACTGACAAGCAAGTGTTTGTTCCTCTGGTTTCCCATGCAGTAGCTATTTATGTGCCGCCAAGGCAATTCAAACCTCAATGCCTCACAAGCAAATTAGAAGCACAGAATGAGGAAAGAATGACGGCCCTGTTGTACTCAATGATCAATGAACCGAGAATAAACTTGAGCTAGGACAAGGCCGACTAGAGACTTTAACATCCACTGAATGAAGGTGGAAGACAATTCAGGTTTGCTTATTAAAATATAATTTGCCCAAATATATACATGTCACAGTAAACTGTTTAGTCTCCATAGTGAGTACAGTAGTTATTAAGGGAAAGAAACCTTGAATTTGAAACCCTGTGCTTCTAGCAGAGACTAGCCTGGCCACTTGCACCAATGTAGGTTGACAACTCTATAGAAAATGTATTTTAATTGTTATTTTTCTAATAGTTTAATTTATAATCCAAATTTAAATTATATTCTAGGATGTTGATGCTTGTCGTCCAAGATTCATGTAGTGGACAGTGAATTCCCAAAATTCAATATTCTTTCCAAAGTCTTTCAAGCTCATTTTACAGCAGTTTCAGACAAGGTTCCTGGCTTTCACAGTCTCACTCTTTTGACCAGTTTTATAAATGTGTGATATCCAGGAAGTGCCTGGGGGGTCTGGGATGTGCCTGTATGTGTCTGTCTGTATACAGGGGGACGCTGGACGTTTTATTGGGCACTTATGTATTAGGTACTACCAGTAGCTTTATAAATGCTGACATTTAACCACTCCAAGAATCCAAGGAGGTAGGTTCATTAATTTCCTCTTACACATAGGGAAACTGTCTCTCAGGCATGCCGAGTAATGCACTGACTGTGGCATTTGTCATAAGTGAGAGTGGTCTATAAAGTTCACCCACCTTTCACTGCTGTCCCAACCAAATGTAAAACTTGAGGATTGTCTGAACTAGGACTTAGCTTGCCATTTAAGTGCTAGTTGGCTAATCCAAATTTTGCTTCTCTCCTTCTTATGCCTCATTAATTACACATGTATATTTTATCAATTTATCTGAAATGTAGACCTTTCAGTGTCACAGCTTGGCATAAGGTGGTCCCAACATCTCCACAGCCCAGGTTTATTTAAGGTCTTCCTGTTGACCAAATGAGGTCCATTTGGTGGTTTTCTGTGGTGTTTACTATAGATGATCTATGAAGGCTCACGGGCAGTCAGTCTTCAAGGTCTTCTCATGCTGAGATTGGCTACTTCAGGCTCACCCTGGACTCAGTCTGGTTTTCATATTTACATCTGAGTTAGAGTCCAACAATGTACTGGGAATGACCTAGTCTAAATGACTAAGACGAGTCTGGGGAATTGGAGGAGTATCTAGAAATGCTCTGTGCCTAGGGATACTGTGTACAGTTGGTAACTTGGGGGAACTCTTGGGACTGGGGAGTGGGTTACCAGATCCTCTGAATTTAAGACAAGCCATCACAGTGTTTTTCCTCGGGTTTGTCCTGAGTAAACATTGTTGGTGGTAACTATAGTAACCCTAAATGAAATACAGGGTTTTTTTTTAAAGAATATACTCTTTTTAAATTATTCTATTTGATTTCATTTTATGTGTATAGATTTTTTTGTCTGCATGTGTGTCTATGTACCTTGTGTATGCCTGGTGCCCACAGAGAACAAAAGAAAGCATCAGATTTCCCAGAACTGGAGTTACAAGTTATGAGGCTTCATGTGGGTGATAGGAATTGAACCCAGGTCCTCTGGAAGAATAGCCACTGCTCTTAACTCCTGATATCTCTCTAACCTGGAAGTACAGTTTTAGGCCAAGTGTATAGTGTGTTTGGAATAGGAAAATGTGTATAAAATTCCCCTTTTGATTTTTTTTTTTTACTCTTTACTAATAAGATATTTGTTAAGGGAAAATATGAGGAAATCTTTACTGAAGAGAATTAATAATTAATAAATAGCAATTTCTTTCCTGGACTCCCTCGACAGCATGTAATTTCCTAAGAGCTTAAAGACTGCCATAGCTGGGTCCCCCTCAAGGGAAGTCCCCAGTTTGGGCTCTATGGACAATGTTAAAAATACAGCATTGCTATTACCATTATTGTTTTCTTAAAATACCACTTCAAAGAGAAAGGAAATTGATTGTATATATTTATCCCATGTTTGAATGCATGATTATAACGTAATCTAAAATCATTCGAAGTTAGACATTAAATAGACATTCAAAATGAACTATTATGCTCTGTCCTAGCAATCACAGCGTCTCCTTAATTGAACGCATTCACAAATAATCACTCATTTGCAGCATTTTGGTGGCCCTCAGCAGTTTTATTGTTGGCGTCTTCTCAGACATCCAGATTTCCAGACACATTCTCTTTGGCTAACTGTGTTTAGCCTGAACGTGAGTCTGGAAAATGAGCTGGCTGTTGCCCGCTTCCTTCATCTTTAATTTGTTTATGTTTACTGTCACCAGAGGCATCTGGGTCTTTAAGGCTTGCCACTCTGCTGGTTACTTTCTGCAGCACCAGGTGCCCTGCAGTGCTACCCAGCAGGGAGGGATGGAAAACAACCCAGTCTTCACTGCGGCCTTGCTTGAAAGGCCACGGCAAGGATCGCACACTGTGCCTTGCAGCAAAGCTCTGCAAGTAAGTCCTTCCCAGACAGAGTTCCTCAAATCCCTGTCTATTGCAGACAGCTTCTCCACCGCCACTCCCTCCTGGTGTCAGCCGGATGGTATCTCCGATTCTCTGATGTTTCCCTTTTAGAAGTTCCCTGCCAGTCCTAATGGTACACAATGCAGGCTTCCAAAGGCTTTTTGCATGGATAGACATCTTCAGGAAACAAAGCGAGAGCAGAGAGAAACCAATGTAAGTAATAAGCTAAGAAAGTCGGAAGGTAAAAGGAAACCAGAGGTAGAGAGTACAGAAAGCATCTACTACCCCAAGAAAGTCGGGTGTCACATGCATGGTGATGAAGAGCAGCACTGCCTTGTCTCTTTTCCTGAGGAGATGTCAACAGCCATCCATGTGGCCCAGAAGGGGCAATGGCCGCAGACCAAAGAAATGATTCCGTCCAAGTTTAGTTTAGTGAACCTGAGTTGGCTGCGGCTACTTACACGTGGTCAGTTTCCTTTAACAGCATGGTGACTCTAAGGCGCCTGTGTCACTGAGCCACCCCTGTGTGGGTGGGGACTCTCAGATGCTGCATCTCTAGAACTCTCTGCACAGTTTGTGGGCAGCTCTGCTGCTCAGAGAGGCCCCTCCTCCTAGAGGTCTGTGGTGGTTTGAATGTAACTGGCCCCCATAAGCTCATAGGGAGTGGCACTATTAGGAGATGTGGCCTTGTTGGAAGAAGTATGTCACTGTGTGGGTGGGCTTTGAGGCCATATATGTGCTCAAGCCATGCCCAGTGTCTCAGTTCAGTTCCTGTTGCCTGCACAAGATGTAGAACCCTCAGCTGTCTCTCCAGTACCATGTCTGCTGGCACATGACCATGTTCTGCCATGATGATAAGGACCGAACCTCTGAACTGTAAGCTAGCCCCAATTATATGTTTTCTTTTATAAGAGTTACTGTGGTCATGGTGTCTCTTCACGGCAGTAGAAAACCCTAAGACAGAAGTTGGTACCAGGGACTGGGATATTTCTGTGATAGGCCTGACCATGCTTTCCTTTGAAGGAATATGGACCTTGGAGTTGTGGATTAGAAAAGCAGTTGAATGCTTTAAGTGCTGCTTAATGGAGCATACTAGTAGAAGCATGGAAGACAGTGGTTCTAAGTGTGATTTGAACTGTGGAGACCGGGTTCAAGAAGTTTCAAAGGAGAAGAATATTATTATGTGGCTTAGAAATCATTCTTGTGATGTTTTGGTGAAGAATGTGGCTGCTTTTTGCCTTTGTCTGAAGAGTCTGCCTGAGGCTAACATGAAGAGTTTTGGATTAATTCCATTGGTAGAGGGAATCTCAAAACAGCCTAGTATAGACTCTGTCCTGTGGTTATTAGTGGTAACTCTAATGAAGATCTATTAGGAAAAGGAGCAAGCTAAGCATGGTAAAATTCAAAATGTAAAATTTGAGGAGAAAAGGAGCACCAGAAAGTAGAATGGAGCTAAGCCCTATGTTCAAGGAGATAAACAGATTAAGAAATAGAATAAAGGGTGTGGTGACCCCAGGGCAAGATCTCACCCAGCTAAGTGTAGGTAGAGTTTTCCTGCCTTTCCCACAGTCAGGGCAAATCTCTCTCACCTGCCAGTCCCACAGCCGTCAGACCCGACCAAGTAAACACAGAGACTTGTATTGGTTTCAAACTGTATGGCCATGGCAGGCTTCTTGCTAACTGTTCTTTCAGCTTAAATTAATCCATTTTTATAAATCTATACCTTGCCACATGGCTCGTGGCTTACCGGCATCTTCACATGCTGTTTCTCATCGTGGCGGCTGGCAGTGTCTCTCTGACTCAGCCTTCCACTTCCCAGCTTTATTCTCCTCCTTGTCCCACCTACACTTCCTGCCTAGCCAATGGCCAATCAGTGTTTTAATTATTGACTAATCAGCAACACATTTGACATACAGAACATCCCACAGCACTTCCCCCATTTTTTTTTTTCAAAAAGGAAGGTTTTAACCTTAACAAAATAAAATTACATATAATTTGGGAATTTGGGCGTAGCTTCTCTTACTACTTCCTGCTGGAGGGGGGCGCTGTATCTTATGGGGAAACAAAGAAAATTTTAGGATTATGGAATAGTTCATGAGGCTGTATCGTCTGAGCCAGATGCCTTCAAACCGTTCTGGATGTTGGATCATCTGGGCCATGGTGTCATCAGAGACCTTTCAGGGGGTCTTGGCTGGTCAAACCTGATGTATCTTAATCTGGAACAAATCCATAGCCTCTGGCTTTCTGTGGGAACAAAAGCAGAGTCTCCTTTCCAAAGTAACATATCCTTATATCCAAATTTTGAAGTCAAGGTACCTTTAAAATATACATTTTGGCATAACTCAACAGCTTTTACAATCAAATATTTTTCTGCAGTTAAAAGTCCCAAAGACAACACAATGCAGATTCTCTGTGTAATATCCATTTTTACGTGGCTTATTTTTTATACTACCTTTACTGTCTCTTTAAAGACTTTATTTTTTAAAACTATGTATTTATTTCTATAACTCTATATATCATCTTTTTTGTCTCTTTCAAGCCTACGTATCTTTTACACACATTGTAAACTATTACATCTGAATCTGTCTTATTGTGAATCTATTGCCTTAAACTGCAGCAGCTGTGGCTGCTGGATCCACCCACCTCAGCTTCCCAACATGGCCATGGTTTACCGCCAGCTCTGGGAGCTATCGGGGGTCTATGCTTTTAGCCAAGCAGCGTGTAGCCCAGAAACCTCCCCTTTTGCTCTGCACCAGCAAAGGCTAAATCCACCATGCAGCTCAAAGTGCCACTTGCAAAGGCCTCATTCCCGCCATAGGCAGGTCGAGCACGCACGCTAGGAACCCACCAGTAGCTCAAACCAGCAGCTGCCGCTCATTTGAGAGAGACAATTAGGAACTGTTTTTAGCTCCGTTTTAGAATCTTTTCTCAGGTTTTTAGGTGGAAACTCTTGCCACCACGTTGGACGCCATTTGTAGGTAGAGTTTTCCTGCCTGGCCCACAGTCAGGGCAAATCTCTCTCACCTGCCAGTCCCACAGCCGTCAGACCCGACCAAGTAAACACAGAGACTTGTATTGGTTTCAAACTGTATGGCCATGGCAGGCTTCTTGCTAACTGTTCTTTCAGCTTAAATTAATCCATTTTTATAAATCTATACCTTGCCACATGGCTCGTGGCTTACCGGCATCTTCACATGCTGTTTCTCATCGTGGCGGCTGGCAGTGTCTCTCTGACTCAGCCTTCCACTTCCCAGCTTTATTCTCCTCCTTGTCCCGCCTACACTTCCTGCCTAGCCAATGGCCAATCAGTGTTTTATTTATTGACTAATTAGCAACACATTTGACATACAGAACATCCCACAGCAGCTAAGTTTCTAATTTGTGAAAAGGAATTAAAGAAAAACTTAGACCCGGGTGTGGTGGTGCATGCCTTTAATCCTAGCACTCAGAAGACAGAGACTGGTGGATCTCTGAGTTTGAGGCCAGCCTGGTCTACAGACCAAGTTCAAGGACAGAAAAGCTTAGGCAGTGAAAGTAACCATTGAAAACAGAAAGCTGGTGAAGATGTAATTGAAAGAGGGGTCCATGTTCCAGCTCCAGCAAGCAGTAGAACTTGGCAGCTTTGGCCACATGTTTCTGGCTTTAGAGTCAAGGACAGAAGAAAGGGGTTATAGAATATTCCTCCATGACTAAAGATGAGGCCAGGCATGTGTCAGGAGTGTCCCTGAATGGAGACACAGAGAGGCAATTGTGTGAGACTCTGAAGGAGAAGCCTGGATTGCCTTGAAGATCCCAAGATGTTGGAGATGCCTGAGTCATGGGATACCTGCCAAGGAAAGCTGCTAACAGGGAGTAGAACCAGCCCAAGAGAAAGCAGTATGTTTCAGTCAACAAAGCTGAAAGGAGTTGGAGATCTGAAGGGCATTTTGTCATCAGACATGGAAATGCAGAGTTTGGAGTTTGCCCAGCTGGTTTTAGGTCTTGCTTTGGTCCAGTATTTTCTTCCCTATGTTTTGGAATGACAGTGTATATCCTGCATCATTATATGTTGGAAGTATGTGATCTGATTTTTTAATTTGAGTTTATAGGAGATTACAGTTAAGAGATTGCATGAATCTCAAAAGAGACTTTGAACATTGGGCTTTTAAACATCATTGAAACTGTGATAGACTATGGGGACTTTTTAAGTTGGACTAAATGCATTTTGCAATTTATGATATTGTTATAAGCTTATGGGGACCAGGGAGTGGAATGTTGTGGTTTGAGTGTAATTGGGCCCCATAAGCTTGTATGGGGCACTGGAGTGCCACTATTAGGAGCTGTGGCTTTGTTGGAGGAAGTGTGTCATTGTGAGGGTGGGCTTTGAGGTTTCATATATGCTCAAACTATGCCCAGTATCTCAGTTCACTTCCTGTTGCCTGCACAAGATGTAGAACTCTCAGCTACCTTTGCAGCACTACGTCTGCCTGCATGCCTCTGCGTCCCACCATGATGATAGTAGAAAACGTCTGAAACTGTAAGCCACCCCAATTAAATGTTTTCCTTATAAGATTTGCTGTGGTCATGGCATCTCTCCACAGCTATAGACACCCTAGCTAAGACAATGTCCTTACTATTCTATAATTTGGGGGAGGGGCCTTTTGAATCTTGTAACTTTCAGGAGCTTCCTGAGTTGTCTGCCTTTGAGTCTTATGTCTCTCCCCTCCTTACGGGAGGGAATCCCTCATCAATAAACAGGAAACCCTTCCCAACTCTGTTGCCCTTTCAGAACATCCTTTTGGACATTAATACAGTTCAAATTTGGTATGCATTGCCTCAGAAACAAATGGATAAACAAAACCTTTTAGAATTGTATGTTTTCACTTTCAGTGATTATTAATGGTTAATCTTGGTTGTCACCTTGACAGGATTTAGTGTCTTCTAGGAGATAAGTCTGGGTGAGTCTGTGAGAGTGTTTCCATACTAGTTTAACTGAGGTAGGATGACCCACCTTGAATGTGGGTGCTTTTATCCCATGGGCTGGGATCCTGAACTGAATAAAAAGAAGAAAGATAGTGGAGCATCAAATACCACTCTCTCTACTTCCTGATTGCAGACCTGATGTGACAGCTGCCTCATGTACCTGTTGCTGTAATTAGAGCCATTCTTTCTCACTCTCATGCCTTCCTGGCCGTTATAGATTGTACCCTTAATCTGGCCAAAGTAAATGCTTCCTTCCTTAACTTGATTTTGTCAGGTATGTTGTCCCAGCAACACGAAAAGTGACTAGTGTGGTGGGGTATGGTCAGATTCTCCAAACTCCAAGACCATGAATTGTACTTTACCCAGTTGGTCCTGAATTTCCACATCAGAAAGTATCCACAATCCTATTGCTTCACACAGATGCACTCTGTTTAGCAAAACATGGTCCACATAATAAACCTGTGTGGCAGAATGTGGAATTGTCAAGGCCACCCAAACCTCTGTGGGGTGCTCATCCACACAGGACTGGAGACGGGCATAGTTCTGAGGAAAGAGTGCAAAGGTATACTGCTGGCCCTGTTGAGGAGGAAGCAAGTCACTAACAGTCCTTGCAAATCACTGTGAAGGAAACAGCACATGTCCTCCTAATGACTGCTGTCTTATGCCCAGGGTCATGTGTGCATATGCATATAAGCTAGATGTGGTTACATACTGCTAAAATTCCAGCAATTGGGAGGCTGAGGCAGGGGGATCACCAGTTTGAGGCCACTGGGCTATATTATGAGTTTTAAGGAAGCCACAGACAAAAATACTAACACTCTGTCAAAAACAAGCAAGCAAACATACAAAACTTGTAGAAGTAACCAACTGTCTTATTAAATAAGAAACACAGAGCCAATACAGAGATAAAAGCCAAGAGGTCAGAGCAATAGCTAAGAGCTAAAAACCTTACCCTTCACTATCACGGTGGTCCTGCCTCTCTGAAAGAGACATTCTTTCTGTGTGTCTGTCTTTATAAAGACTTTCTGTTCTGCCTTCTCATTGGTTGTAAACCCAACCACATGACCACCTCATCACTGCCTGTCTGTACAGACCTCCAGGTCTTCTATAGTTGGTATTGAGATTAAAGGCGTGTGTCTCCAATGCTGGCTGTATCCTTGAACACACAGAAATCTACCTAGCTCTGCCTCCCAAGAGCTGGGATTAAAGGCATGCACCACTACCGCCCAGCTTTCACTATGGCTTGCTAATAGCTCTGACCCTCGGGCAACTTTATTTATTAACATACAAATCACATTTCAGTACAAATAAAATATTACTATATTTCCCCCTTTCTATTTTAATAAAAAGAAAAAAGGAAAAAGGTTATAACTAACATAAGAAAAACTATATACAAAAGTACAATAACTATATACAATATATACAAGCAATAAATACCTAAACAATGTCTAGTCCATTTGTATTTGACAAATTCAGAGAAAATAATTCCATTATCTATCCTATTTTGGTAAGTCCAAAATGTACCTAATTCACTTTCTATCCTAACTAATCTTCAACTATAACTAACTAAACTTCAACTATAACTAACTAATCTTCAACTCCCTCAGAGACCCAAGAAGGAAATAATATTACCTAACAAAAATAAAAACAAGAAGTACATGCAAGCAAGCAACTTCCAAAAAAATTGTGAGTTGAAAGAAACAGCCAGCTGCCTGGACAGTCACCTGAGGTTTCTCCGCAGTGTTGGGGCATCATCTTCAGCCTATAGGTTGAGCGTATCTGATAGACTCATTTGTGAAGTAGGATGTACACAAGGTCAACAGTTCAACCTCACATTGGGTGAGAGCAGTCCATGTACCAGAAACACCTGAATTCCACTAGTGTCCTGTCATGATTCAGGATTTTAAATTCTGGAAATTATTGATTTTTTTTAATTCAGCTGTCCATTCTTCTTGGCTATGTGTGTGTGTGGCTTCATCTCAGCATCCTATTCTTCTCCATATCCTTCTACTAAATGCCAGTCTACCATTCAGAGGTATGAGCTTAGTTACTCTTCAAAAACTTATGTCTACAAAGCTGCTGTAATGGGACATTCATTTCATGATTTCAAATTATTTCATGATTTCAAATTATTTTCCCAGATCCATAAACACTGTATCCAGGCTGCACATACAGCCTACATGGGACCATATAGACATCACCCTGTTACAGAAATCAGAAGCATTTTTGTTTATTGATCTTATGATAGGAAATTTCATTTTAGTTGACTATTGATACATTTCATTCCTAGGGAATACTGATCAATCAGCAATTACCCAGAAACTATGAAGTATAAGCATGTCAACTCTTACTATTCAGTCTTACAAATAATGAGGACTTTTGGTATGTACAAAAAAATGGATGGAGCTGGAGAATATACCAACAGAAATAAACCAAACACAAAAATATACTGTGTGATCTGACTTGAACTAGATTCTCAGAACATCTAAATTCATAGAGATGGAGTAGCATTCTTTTCCCAGGAGCCTGTGGGACACCCCCTCCCCATGGTGATATTGGTGAAAGGAAACTGACATTATATTAAGAAACACATAAAGGGCTAGAAAGATGGCTCATTGGCAAAGAAGCTTTCTGTGTAAGCTTGATGACCTGAGTTTCACACATTGTACCTACATGGTAGAAAGAACCAAATCCGGAAAGTTGTCCTCTGACATCTACATGCATACCAAAGCACATGTGCAACTGTCACACACACACACACACACACACACACACACACACACACACACACACACACTTTTTAAAAATCACCTAGGGTATTAGAGAATATACCTCTTGGTTTGTCTGGGAGCTATTTGTAGAGAGAATCAATTCATGGAAGTTCCGATATAATCAATGGGTCAATTCTTTGATGGAGTCATAACATCAGGGCATTTTTGGAAGGGATCAAAAAGTAGGAGACAGGTTTTTGGAGAAAGTCCCTTATGCTAGCCTCTTATTGCATCCATTGCTTGCTTCCTTGGCAGCCATGATTTGAACAGCTTTTCTCTGTCACACAATGTTGTACTGAAGCTTTTGAGCCAAGCTTGAGCATGGGTGGAGCCATCTGCATCTGTGAACCTAAATAAATCTTCCCTCCTCAAACTGTTTATGTCAGGGAGTTGGTAATAGCCACAACAAGCAAATGCAGGACTTAACATACAGCTTGGTGACACTACAACAGATAATAATATACAATATACTTGAAGTTTTATCATTGAGAAGACTCAAGCATTTCTAGCCCACACATTAAAATCTAAAGCCTGAGATGACATAAACAGTCTTAGTTGTGGAGTTTTCCTGTAGAATTAACCGTCTTATTCAATAAGAAACACAGAACCAATGCAAAGATGAAAACCCAAGAGGTCAGAGCTAAGATCTTTACCCTTCACTCTGCAGCTAGCCTCTTCAGCCAAGAGAACTACTTCCTGTGTGTTTGTCTTTATGAAGACTTTCTGTTCAGCCTTCTCATTGGTTGTAAACCCAACCACATGACCGCCTCATCACTGCCTGTCTGTACAGACCTCCAGGTCTTCTATGGTTAGTATTGAGATTAAAGGCGTGTGTCTCCATGCTGGCTATATTCTTGAACACACAGAGATCCGCCTAGCTCTGCCTACCAAGAGCAGGGATTAAAGGCGTGCACCACCGCCACCCAGCTTCTGCAATGGCTTGCTATTAGCTCTGACCCCCAGGCAACTTTATTTATTAACATACAAATAAAATCACATTTCAGTACAAATAAAATATCGCCATATTTTCCTGCCAACATTCTTCTCTCTAGGGCTTTTTATTCCTTCTGTTTCATTTTGCCATCATAGGAGTCTTGCCACTTCCATAGAAGATTTGAGACACAGATGGGAGTCCAAATTCAGTCAACACAAAAGAAAAATGCTAGAAGCAGTGCCAACTTTATGACCTGACCCTTTCAATGTAGAATTCTCCAAAATTGCACTTATATCAATAAAGTAACATGATGCTGTAGACAAAATTCTAAACAGTCTTAGTAAATAAGAAACACAGAGCCAAATACAGAGGTAACAGCCAAAGAGATCAGAGAGCCACAACTAGCTTTAGCTTACCACCAGCAGTAGCTTCCTCAGAGAGAGTTTTTTCCTGCCTGACTTGTGTTTTTATTGCCTTTCTGTCCTTCCTTCTCATTGGCTCTAAGCCCAGCCACATGACTTCCTCATCACTGCCTGTCTATACAGACCTCCAGGTCTCTATGGTTGGTACTGGGATTAAAGGCTAGTGTCACCACGCTTGGCTGTGTCCTTGACCACACAGAGACTCTGCCTGCCATGTGATCAGATTAAGGGTGTGTGCTACCACTGCTGGACTTATGCTTAATGGCTATTTGACCTCTGATCTCCAGGCAACTTTATTTATTAACATACAAATAAAATATCACATTTCATCACAAATAAAATATCACCACATTTTCCCCTTTTATTCTAATAAAAGCTATAACTAATATAAGAAAAACTATATACAATAAGTACAACTATATACAATATATACAAGCAATAAATAACTCAACAATGTCTAGTCTATGTGACATTCACATTTGACAAACTCAGAGAAAATATTCTATTATCTATCCTATTTTGGTAAGTCCAAAATGTACCTGATTCACTTTTTATCCTAACTTATATTATTAACAGAGAACTATCTTATAATGTCTTTCAGATTTATACACTTACATCTCTTTAGTTAGTTTCTTTTCTGAAATTCTTAACAAGGAAAATGATAACTATAACTATCTAATCTTCACCTATAATTATAACTATCTAATCTTCAACTTACTATAACTATCTAATCTTCAACTCCCTCAGAGACCCAAGAAGGAAATAATATTACCTAATAAAACAGGAAGTGCACACAAGTGGCTTCCAAAAAAAACGTGAGTTGACAGAAACAGCCAGCTGCCTGGACAGTCAACTGAGGTTTCTCCACAACGCTGGGGCATCATCTTCAGCCTATAGGCTTAGCATATCTGACAGATTCATTTGTGAAGTAAGATGTACACAAGGCCTACAGTTTGACCTCACACTCGGTGAGAGTAGTCCATGTACAGAAACACCTGAATTCCACCAGTGTCCTGTCATAATTCAGGATTTTAAATTCTGGAAATTGTTGGTGTTTTTGGAATTCAGCTGTCCATTTTTCTTGGCTTGTGGGTGGCTTCATTCAGCATCCCGTTCTTCTTCGCATCCCATTCTTCTCGGCTTGTGGGTGGCTTCATTTCTTTCATTAAGTGCCAGTCTACCATTGAGCGGTTAGACTCTGTCAGCCTAGTTACTCTTTCAAGAATAACTATTTCAGCTACTGTGCCACTGTACATCAGAAGCCATCAGTCCACTGCCTGTTCAGCTGCCTTTGAAGAAAGGGGCACTGTACCTTTTCTGGATTGCAAATCACTTCAGCGATGGTACCATATTGTCCTGGCCTCAGAGGATGCCTGTTGCTGAAGACACAACCATACTTGTCTTGACAAGAATCAGTAATACTTTGTTTCGTGTCCTGTCTGTCCATTTTGTCCTGTTTGTCAGCAGTCGATTTGAGGATACTTTGTTGTCCAGTGGCTAACTTTTGCCACAATGAAAATTAACTCCATATGCAGTTTCTTCAATGCCCATATTTTCTCTGAAGTAGATAGGTGCTGCCAGGAGTCAACATGTCTCATAGTCATAAAAAAAGAAAAAAATTCTAAGTTATTAAAACATTTTAAATGCCATATTCTGTAGATCTCTGAAAGGTTTGAAGATGACCTATCTATCTAAAATATATCTGCTTGAAAACATACCTAATATGACTACACGTTCAATTGTAATGTCTAACTACTAACTTTCATTTCTTTATATACTAATAGTTGGTATAATAACATTCAAGGATTAGCAAATTCCATTACATTTTTAAATGGACTGTATAAGTACAATATCCTGAACAAGACTAGAAATATATGTACAACATTTTCTAACAATATCAATCTCAATATATATAATTTGTATACAATATGCAAAAATCCAATCCAATGTAAAGTATTTAAAACTAGTAATTGTCTTTTAAAAGTAGATTCAATAATCTGTCTTTTTATCTATATCATATCTATATATTCTCTTTACTTTTCAGAGTAGATTCAATAATCTACCCTCTATCATTTTTATATATCTTTTATTTTACAAGAACCTTAAATCTAATCTCCTTTGCTTAGCCCTTTTCCTAACCATTAACAACAACAACTTGTAACCAACCCTTCTAAACAATGAAAATTATCCCAAACCCAAAACCCATTAAAAGACCAAAAACCACCTGCCCCACACCACCTCTTTGGGAATGTGGGCATTGTGTTCTTAAAATTGCTTCCTGCTGGTTATGGGTGAAGGCATCTTTATTCTGAAAAGAAAAACTTTGGGTTAATTGTCAAATTCTAGGAAAGGTAGCTATATCATTTGTTGTCCAGTCTCTGCATAATGCCAAAGTGGCTTATCTCAAGTCCTTGTTCAAGTAGTCTGTGAAACTGGATCATCTCAGCTAGCCATCTCAAAATTGCTCTGAGCAGTTTGTAGTCCAAAGCTGATCTGTAGGTGATGTTTGTCAGCTTAGTGGTATTATTATTGTTCATGTGGAATTGTTGTTGTGGGTCCCCATCATCTTTCTGGAGACTTCACATTTGATGTTAGGCCTGGTTGTGATTCCCTGCAGAAAACTGATAGAGACTTGAACACAAAAACATGTATAGGCAGCTAAAAGAACTATTGCTAAAAGAAAAGTTTGAGAGATTCTTTTGTCCCATATCAGAAGAGCCCTCTGGTGTGTGACAGAGAAAAACCAATATTATTAGTTAAACCAGGTTGATTATAAATGCAATCTCTTTCTAAAGAAGAAAAAGGGATATAATATGGAAATTTTAAGATATAGATATAATAGGATAAAATGGTAGATTATTGAACCTACTTTTAAAGAGCAGCACATTCACAGCATACAGATATCCACAGCAGGATGCTGTTTGATAACCCATTCTTCTCATTCTAAATTCCCATTAGAATGGATTCTAAGACAATGTCTAGGAGCAAAGGGAAGGCTCATCTTTGCAGTTTCTATTTATGGAGGAGGCGAGGCTTGGAGTCACTTAGAGCTAAGACTCTCAGCTTCACTTGAATCCACATTGATGTGCTATTTCATGTCCCTGAGTCCTACTCCTTCTGATCTGGTCCTTAATTTTCTGGTCAGAACATGAGGCTGTGAACTCAATGAATATTGTAATTCTATGAGCTGAACACTGAAAATTTTGAGTATGCCTTCTTTTTGTGGTTGTAAAAAATAAAAGATTCATTAGAGTTGTTCTGAAAGTTCTGTGGATTCAACATCATGACTAGATCATAGACTTTAAAGACCTGTGCTTACCATTTCCATTCTATAGGCACTCCAGTGCACTTGACAAAGATCATCTAATGTAAGTATGTGAATTGCCATTGTATAACTTTATCTAGGCTGTGATGGTACCTCCTTGTGTGGATGCTGTGGAAAGTGCACAAGGAATTGCTTTTAGGAATCTATCCATGATTAGGGTTGTAGCTCAATTGATAGAAAGATTGCTTATCTTGCACAAAACACAGGATTCAATCTCCTGCACCACATAAAAATGGGTATGGTGGTATATATTTGTAATCCCCACACTTGGGAGGTGAAGGAAGGAGGGTCACATGAGACACTGTCCACACTACCAAATAATAGAATCCATTCCAACCCACAGTGGTATAGACTTCCTTGCTTCCATTAACTGTCAAGTAAAATAGTCACTGGGCTTGGGAATCCTGCTTCAGTGGACTCTTCATTAGATCTGAAGTGGTGATTTGATTAATTATAATGCAACTACGTACCATGTGTGATTAGTATCATGTTCCCAGTTGGCAAGGAGCTCAATACTGTGTTCAACCTCAAGAATTACCAGACAAATCTCTAAATGACACTGAAAATTTGTTCCCTTAAACAACTCCCCTAAACCAGTTACTGAGGTAAAAGTTTATTCCAGCAAGACAGATTCAACACCAGCCAGCCAGACTCAACACCAGCAAGACAGACTCAACACCAGTGAGACGGACTCAACACCAGACAGACAGACTCAACAACAACTATTTGAACCAAGGAAAATAAACATAATGAACTATAAACTGGTTACAAAGTTCTTAAGTAGGATTGGAAAGCATAGCAAAGATCCATGTGACATCTAAGACAGCAACATAGGGGGAAGCTACTTTCTGTGGGGTTGAGGGAACCAAAGAGACAGGAATTTAAAAGAAAAAACTAGGAATGTAGAATCCCTGAGTTGTAGAAAGTAAGGCATGACAGGAAGAGTGAGGGATGCTGTCTCAGACAGTTCTGATAGATCTAAGCTTAGAAAGAGCAGCCCTGTGACTTGTGGGCTACACCTCTGCAGAGGGTATACCAGACCATTTTTACTGGTGGTGTTGGGTAGAGGCACAATGCAATTGATTGTATCAGTGTGGGAAAGATTACAAACTAGTTACATACTAGTTATATGTGCTGTGGTCTGAACATGTACACCCAGGTGCGCACACACACACACACACACACACACACACACACACACACACAATGTGCTAGAGGTTGTTGCAGACAACCACCATGAAGTGTTGGCCTTGGATGAACTCTCAGAAGACTGTAGTAAGGAGAGCATTGCTTCTCTCGCTAGCAGCTCCACAGCCTCCTTTATTGGTAGAGCTGGACCTGGCCTTGCAGGAGTTCTGTCTGCAGTGTTCAGTTCTTGCATCATGAAGCAGAGACCAAAGGATGAGTCTGAACCTGGAGACTGAGACTGAATAACTGGTACAGGTTTTGTCTGGTTCTCCTCTTGCCATCTCCACTTCTGGAAAAGTCCCACATTGAACAGCCTTGAGGATCCCATTGTCTCAGACACAGAGTACTTGACTTATATTCCTTATCTTCCTTCCTCATAAATTAGGGGCAAAGCAGGTCTTTTTCAGGAAACACATTATTCATTTTTGCACACAAACTTAACCTAGTAGCCAGCACATCACAGGGACCAAATATTTGCTGATGAATATGGAAAGTGACCATCCTGAACTTTTCAGATTATGTTCACAGGGATGATCAGAGAGTTGCCTTTTTTTGTCCTTTATTCTTTGATCTCTTTTTGGATTGTACAATAAGTGGTTTATGCAGATACCATGAGCTGCCTCTTCTTTTTGTGTTTTGATTTCAAGACAGCGGCTTGCTTACTTTGTAGCTCAGACTAGTCTTGAACTCATGATAAATCTTCTGTATTAGTCTTCCCAATACTGGAATCACAAGTGTGAACTACCCACGCCTAGCTTCATGAACCTTTTTAATTGTCTTCTAGATAGTAGGTGACACAGCACAAAAGATTCTCCTTCACTCATAAATTCACCAATCTGAGATCCTACCTGAACCTAGTATAATCATTAAAAATCATCAATTTTTCAGTAGTGCATGAAGAGACTAATAGGCACCAGGAATGGAGTTCTGAACTTTGGCTCTGGCCCGTCCTGGCCCATCCCACACTCAACACTATAAAAGGATCAATGAAGGATGGATAGGATGGAGAGAAGACAACCATAGCTAATCCATTTTATAAATGTCCTCTTTATCCTAACTAGTATTTTCAGAGAAAATACAATCTTACCCTCACCCACCTGGGCCTAGACCTTTCAGATGCCAGCTTCCTCTAAAGCATCAGTGATCCTCCAGTTGAAATGAATCATTTTCCAGGTGCGGTGATTTAAGTGAGAACGGCTCCCATAGGCTCACATGTTTGAATGCTTAGTCACCAAGGAGTGGAACTGTTGAGAAGGATTAGAAGAATAAGGAGTTGAGGGCTTTTTGGATAAAGTGTGTCCCTGGGAGTGGGCTTTGGGCTCTCAAAAGCCATGCCAGACCCAGTATTTTACTTTCTCTGCCTGCTGTGTGTGGATAAAGATGTAAAGCTCTTAGTTACTGGTCCAGCACCCTGCCTGCCTGTCTGCTTCCCACTATGATGATCATGGACTAACCCTCTGAAGCTATAAGCAAGTGCCCAATTAAATGTTTTCTTTTATAAGTGTTTTTTGAAATTATTATGGTCCAGCCTTAATAATTTTCTTCCCAGGGGCCCAGAAGAGAATCTACGAATGGAACAAATTATTTTTGGAAAAAGAATCTAAGTGCATTAGCTCTTTAGTTCATTGATTTTACTCTTCTGAGTCAGTTCTCTCTCTACACAGCTTCTATTCTGCTCTCACGCCTAGCTCCTTTCTTGCCTAATTGCTCTCTACATTTATCGGCTGACCCCTCTGTGTACTATTTTAATTCATTCATCTTAGTTCTGCCCCATCTAGGTTCTCATCCATCTAGTTCTTTTCCATCTTAGCTCCTCTCCCATCTCCTTCTTTCTCATCTTGTTCTTCCCAATCTGGCTTTTCCTCTTCTTCCATCTCATTCCTCTAGTACTCTCTTCTAGCCTTTCAGTCTAGTTCTTCCCTATCTCAGTTCATTCCTCTCCAGTTCTTACCCATCTAGTTCTTCCATTCTCTTTTCTCTTCTCCATCTAGTCCACCCAAGTTTCTGAAGGCTACAGTTTTATATATATATATATATATATATATATATATATATATATATATATATATATATATATATATATATATATATATATATATATATATATATATATATATATATATATATATATATATATATATATATATATATATATCAATGCTTTGGTTAAAGCAAGGTCACTGGGCTTGAATTCCCTCAGAGTCAAAAGGAGGGGCAATAAGATCCACACAAAAGAGCAGTAATTGCCAGACATCATCTGCAACCCAAAAGGGAAGTGAATAATGGGAAATAGAATCAACTGAGAGCTAAATTCAGTTAATATCTGAGCAAGGGGGATTTTATGTGCTCAACTATATTCTTAGAAGTGGTTAGTTAAAGTGTTAGGAGTCTATCAGTGATGAGTGAAAATAAAACTAAGCCAAAAGTTGGTACCAGGAGTGTGGTATTTCTGTGACAGGCCTGACCATGTTGCTTGTTCACGGAATGTGGACTTTTAGACTTTGTATTAGAAAAGAAGTTGAAAGCTTTAGGTGGGGCCTAATGGATCATACTAGTAGGAGCATGTAAGACTAGTGCTGAGGGTGATGTGGACTGTGAGGACCCAGTCAAGAGTTTTCATGGGGGAAAGAATATTATTTACTGGCCTAGGGGCCATTCTTATAATATTTTGGTGAAGAATGTGACTACTTTTTGCCCTTGCTCTAAAAATCTGCCTGAGGCTAAATTGAAGAGTGTTGGACTAATGTCATTGGCAGAGGAGAGTTCAAGACAACCTAGTATTGACTGTGCCACATGGTTGTTAGTAACACTCTTAGTCAGGATCAAACTGGACAAGGAAAAATACAAAATGTACATTGTGAAGAGAAAAGGAGCATCAGGAAAGGTGGTGTTGGAGCCAAGTCTTGTGTTCAAGAAGATAAACAATTGAAAGAAAACCCTGATGTTAAATGGAAAAAAAGGAGTGGTAACCTCAAGGGATGATCCCACACTCCTAATACTGTAACCTGTAAAAGAAA
The DNA here is from genome assembly GCF_007827085.1 of Peromyscus californicus insignis. Classification (NCBI taxonomy): domain Eukaryota; kingdom Metazoa; phylum Chordata; class Mammalia; order Rodentia; family Cricetidae; genus Peromyscus; species Peromyscus californicus. Next base: position 74,038,693 of record NW_026294436.1, on the reverse strand, counting down.
AAGGCCAGAGTGATTTCTGGGGCCTAAACAGCAAAAAAAAAAAAAGTTTATACAATTATAATTAAAGTTGGGGGTGCAGATTACAGTCCTCGTAAGCAGAACTTGGCAGATTCAGCCACGTGGTTCTGGCTTCAGAGTCATGATTGATAGAGGAAGGGGATTATGAAATCTCCCTTCATGGTTAAAGGAAGCCACTGAGGCCAAGTATGTGGCAGAGGAGCCCCTGCATGGAGGCCCACAGAGACCTCTGGATGAAGCTCTGAAAGAGAAGCCTGGGTTGCATTGGAGGTCCCAAGATGTTGGAGATGCTAGAGTCATGGAATACCTGACCAAAAAAAAAAAATGCTGCAGAATGGGTGTAGAACCAGCCCAGAGAGAGACAAGTGTGCTGCAGTCAGAAAAGCTGGAAGGAAAGAGCCATCTAATAATCCCTTTAACATCAGACATAGAGATGCAGAATTTGAAGTTTGCCCTGCTGGTTCTCAGTCTTGCTCTGGTCCGGTGTTTCCCCACTGTGCTCCCTTTCTTCCCTATTAGAATGGCAATATATAGTCTGTGCCTCTGCATATTAAAAACATATGATCTGCTCTTTGATTGATTTTACAGGGGGTTACAGTTAAGAGATTGCCATGAGTCTCAGAAGAGATTTTGAACTTTTAAAGTGTTGAGACTGTGAAAGACTATGGGGACTTTTGAAGTTGAACTGAATACATTTTGCATTATGATATGGCTATAGGTCTATGGGGGCCAGGGAGTGGAATGTTGTATTTGAATGAAAATGGCACCCATAGGCTCATAGATTTGAATGCTTAGTCACCAGGGAGTGGAACTGCTTGAGAAAGATTAGGAAGTATGGCCTTCTTGAAGGACGTGTGTCATTGGAAGGGGGATTTGAGGTTTAAAAAGCCCATGCCAGGCCCACTGTCTCACCCTTTCTGCCCCTGCAGATCAGAATGTAAAACTCTCAGCTACTGCTCCAGCACCAAGTCTGTCTGCTTCCCACTATGATGATCATGGACTAACCCCCTGGAACTGCCAACAAGCCCCCAATCGAATGCTTTCTTTTGTAAGAGTTGCCTTGGACATGGTGTCTCTTCACAGCAATAGAACAGTGACACCAACAAATGCAGGGCACTGTGCCTGTGTCTGCCTTGCACCTCCTCCTTCACCTGCTGTGGAGATACTGGTCTGCCTCTGGCTCCTCCAGCAGTATGCACTATTCAAGGCAGGGCAACTCCAGATGGTATCACACTCCTCCTGATACAAAGCATCCCTCAGTATATGCTGGTTATCTAACCACTGTTTTACTTAACTACAGTTTTCTTTATTATTTATAGTGTTTTAACATCACTTTCTCCTTTTTTCATATCCACTTACTGGAACAGCTGGACCATCATCTGCAGAATCATGTGCTCTTTATTGTCTCATGGGAATAAACATTACCGTGACTACAGAAGTTGTTAGTTGTTAAAAAAAAATGGGGAAAGTGAGTTTGTCCTCTCAAATTTAATGAGGAAAAATACAACCCCAAAGACACTTGTTTCTGAAACTTTTGCAGTAAAGATAGAGAAATGCCATAAAAACTGCAATGTAGTTCTGAAGCATCATTTCCCTTGAGTCTTTCTGGGGAAAATACACTGTGAAAGGAGCTGCCCAGGATCAGGTGAGGAGACTCCTTGAACCACCTCAGTGCATCAGAAGGTGGTCCTCTGAAGGAGGTCCTCTGAATCCAACTGCTCTGGTTCAGTATTCCACACTAGTCTGGATAAATGCCTTTCTGCCCCCTGCCCCCACTTCCTGCCCCTACCCCCAATCTCAAATGATCACTGTACATTTGCCTAATGAAGGGGGATTTTTGAAGTTTGCATAAGTCACTAGCTTGAATCAGGAATTGGGGGCCAGTCTTCCTCTTTTACTCAGTGAGTCCCTTATATGCTACCAACAGGAAGCAACCCATAGAGCTGATGGTAGCTCAGATGGTCCAGTACTGCCTGGCATGCACAAAGCCCTGGATCCCATCCTCAGCACCACATGCACCAGGTGTGGTGGTCCATAACGGAATCCCAGGACCTGGAAGCAGGGGAGTAGGAGGATAAGAAAGTCAAGTTTATCTCTAGCTACATATCAAATCTGGAGTCATCCTAGAATATGTGAGAAACTCAGAAAAGTGCAATCACAGACCAAAGAGATGGCTCAGCAATTAAGAGCATTTGCTGCTCTTGCAGAGGACCTGGGTTCAGTTCCCAGCACCCACAAGGCAGCTCACAACTGCCTGTAACTCCAGTGCCCAAGGATCTGGCATCCTCTTCTGGCTCCCACAGACACCGGGAACATATATGCTGCACAAACATAAGCACAGACAAAATACTCATACATGTAAAATAAAAATAAATATCTTTGAAAAGGGGCAATCCGTCACAGTGATTAAAGAACAGGATTGGTTTAAATGGTAAATCAATGTGAGGAAATACAGAGTGGGAAACCTTGACAGAGACTGTGGTGTCTTTGTATTCTTACACAGTTGAAAGTAAAATTTGCTATAAACTAGCACATTTCATTCATGCTACTTGGGTAATTGTGGTGGTTTGGCCAAGTTTTCAAATTTTAAAAGTCGAATTTCTCGTCTGTTTCTAACCTTAAATTGTGTGTTGGTTTTACTCAGACTTCCAAGACCATTATCTGGAGCTGAGGTTAATAGTGCATTTCAGCCATTCATATGTAAATGGACAGTTCTTTGGTCAGAGGTGCTGGGACAGAATCCTGGAATGAGCTTGACAGCTGAGGGCTTAGGGAGCACAGGACTCTCGTGTCTGGTGGGAATCGGGGCTTAACAGACTTCAGTGGTGGTCCACACTGTGGAGGAAAGCCCTCAAGCATCACTGCGGCAGCTGGACAGAAGGCAGCTGTGTCCTGACACTGACTGTGGCTGGCGTAGGGAGAAGTGGGAGGAGGCTCTGGATGTGCTGCACCGTGTATGCCGCCGCCGCTGCCCTCTCCACACTCATGTACTGGCCACTGGGTGTTTGCTTGTCTTTCACTTGCAAACCACAGGAATGGGAAGGGGTGTTGGGTTTTCTGATGGCATCGCTTGGGGACAGTGAGTTTCAATAGGTTTCATAATGCCAGGTACAAGGGAAGGATTAAATGTCTGCACACGTTAAATGCCACAAATATTCTGAGCAAGCGAAGGTGCTGAAAGACCTTGACTATTTAGATAATGGTTCTGGATCTTTGGTGTATGTGTATATGTGTACATAGGGGGTAAGCGGTACAGGTGCACACACATGTCTATGCATGTGCATATGTATGTTTGCATGTTATATGGGTGTGCATGTGTAGGGAGTAAGTATGTACAGGTGCACACATACATATGTGTGCACGTATATGTGTGCGTTTGCATGTATGGGGGTAAATGTCTACAGATGCACACATGTGTATGCATGTTTGTGGAGGACAGGGATTGACACTGTCTTCCTCGATCATTTTCTACCTTATATATTAAGGCAAACTCTCTCATCTGAGCTCACAGATCACTGCTTCAGCTTGTCTAGCTAGCCAGCTTGCCTCAGAGATCCCTTGCCTCCATTTGCCTACGTCTGAGATTTCAGGCATGCTACCATGCTTTCCCAGATTTTATGTGCGTGTTGGGGATCTAAACTCTGGTCCTCATACTTGTGTGGCAAGAGTTTTTATTCATTGTGCCATCTATTGGCCCTCTTGGTCCTTTTAAGAGTGTAAAGCTCAGCATGATGCACTGAACACTGGAGAATACTCAACATTCCTTAAAGAGAGATAGCATCAACCATTTGGTAGCAGCCAATCTAAATTTTATGTAATAAAATAATAACATTTAGCTACAATGGATCCTGAGTCCCAGGTTTGCAGTGTGATAGTGAGTGTCTCAGCTGCTTGAGACAATCCTTTTAGACTCTCCTCGACTTCTCTGTGTCTTACGTACCAGCATCTTTTATGTTTGACAGCTCCTACATCATTCCACACATCCATAGAAAAATTAGGAATGATCATAGTGTGATTCTTCCCCTGATCAAAATTCCATTCAAATTAAAACCAGGGATGTAGCTTTTTCCTAACCAAAATTAACTTTGCAACTGTGTTATCCAGATGTAGGATGTCTTTGACAGTTGTTTATGGATTGTACACAAGTACGGCTTTGGAAAACAGACTTGCTTTGGCAGCTGATCGTCAGTGCACTTGGGTAGATGTTTCTGCAACATTTACTGGAAATCTGGACATAAGACTGATTAAGAGGATGGATGTGGTTGGTTCCCGGCCAGTCATTGTCCTGCTAATCACCACCCCCCAGACATACACATACACACACACACACACACATACACACACACACACACACACACACACACACACACACACACACACACACACATACACACACACACAGAGAGAGAGAGACAGAGACAGAGAGAGAGAGAGAGAGAGAGAGAGAGAGAGAGAGAGAGAGAGAGAGAGAGAGGGAGGGAGAGAGAGCAGTATTTCTAATATCTTGGCTTTGTATTATGTTTAACTAAGATGCAGCCATTGCTCAGGGAAGTATTGTGGAATTTCAAGTCAGGTACCCTAAGAATGGTGTGTTTAGGGGAGGTAATTACCAGTCTTTGCATGATTCTGAAGTTTCCATGATCACCTTGCAGGAAAGAGGGAAAATGTATGTTTCCCATGATTGCTTTTGCATTGATGAGTTTGTAGACCACATCAATGGTCACTTAAAGTCTTCTTTAGTTTATACCTCCAATGATATATAATACAAATTAATAATCAAATAGGACTCCGTACTCCCCAAATCCAGCTTCAGAAAGCCAGACTGAGCCTGCATCACCTGAAGAGAAATTCTAAGAGTGCAATGAATGGAGATGTTAATATATTGGTGTTTTATTTCAGTTCCTGTGTCTTAGATGAAATAGCTCTTACAAAGGATCATATGTAGAGTAACTGAGAGAACATAACGATTTTCCCTCCTGGCTCTAGGCAATAGAGATCCAAGAGCAAACTGTCAGCAGGCTCTAATCTTATGACAGCTTCCTTCATGGCTTACAGATGTCTGTCACACTGTGGGGCTGAGGTCTTCAGAGTGACAGCGAACAGGACAAGTTGCCACCTTTCTGGTTTTTCTTGTGGTGGCAGAATTCCCAGGCAGAGAGCCCCATCATGCTCAGGGTCAAGGTTTCATTCTGTGGGTTCATTTGGGGGGGGGGCAGTGACTGAGAACAGAACAGCTTTGTCACTGTCTAAGAACCAATGTTTTTCTCCCCTGCTTGTACACGTGGTCCAGACGTGCTCTCTAGCTGTAAGTGCTCTGACTTCTGGTGACTCATGTATGTCTGGGATATGGCTACAAATGCTTTAGATATGAGCTCTTGATTGTCTCACACAGTGTCTCCATTCCTTTGGGAATATTTGAACTTCAGATCATGCTGCTTGTCTATGAGCCATTCCTTTGAAAATCACGTCTACTTCTCACTGATTCATTCTTTCCTAGGTATGTTAGCACACTAGAAGTTTACTGGGGCCTGAATGGAGTCTGGGATAAATAAGAGTTGATCTAATGTATTAGTTACTATTTTTAAATCACTCATGTAGCAAAAAAAATCACTCTAGCAGCTTCAAGTATTAAATGTTTGATTTCAACTGAATCAATTACTTAATTCAACAGTTTTATTTTCTGTTAATATGCCCTCCCCCATATAGTAAATGATCTCTTTTACCATAACAAGTAAGTTGATCTATTTTTTGCTATATTTAGAAATAAAACTTAGTATATTTTGTTAGCAAGATTGTGTCCTCAGTCCTGTGACCCCATATTCACTTACAATGAACCCCTTAGTGTTTAAACATATGTTTACTCTTAGAGCAGATGCTCTGTTTCTGTGTTCAGTGCCCGAGCAGCAGCAGCAGGGTGGATGGAAACACAGGGTGGTGCACACAGCTCAGAGGCTAAGGGTGCTGCTGCAGGCCAGAAAACCTGGCTCTGGTTCCGGGGATCCTCATGATAGAAGGAGAGAACCAACACCCACAGGTTGTCCTCCTACTAAACCACACCCCGCAAAAATCCCAACTAAGTCATAAACTTTCCGCCCATGCTCTTTAATGGTGGTAGTGGTAATGATAATTGAGTTTTATCTATCCTTCCAGGTTTTTCTGATGAATTCTAATATCAGAATACCATGATTCTGGAGTATGAGCTTCGTGGGGGCTCTTGCTCACCAACGAATTCCAAACACCTAGAAAGAGTGCTTGTCTTTTCAATGGTCATTGGACAAATGAATAAATGTATATTTTGTCACACATTATAGAAAAATCTTATGAGGGGATCCTCTGAATTTGCAAAGAAAAGAAGTGAGAGACAGCAGCTGTGAGGTGAGGTTTCTCCAACCGGAGACGGCATAAAAAGAACAGTTTTGTAGATAAAGCAAGGATAAATAACATGATTAAACATCAGTTCTAAGACATAGAAATACCCCTTTCATATGTGCTAGGGAGGTGTGGTCTGGGTATTTTCTATGAAGACAAATTGGCTTTTATTTTAAAATTTATCTATGTGTGTGAGTCAAGGATAGGAGCAGTTGGCAAAAACAAAAAGATTGTAATTTAGTGACAGGCTACATTTTCAGAAGTATGATGGTCGATCTTGAAGAAGGAAGACTCCAGTCATCCCATTCCAGTTGAATTTTTACTTGAACTGTTGATTCATTTTGGAGAGAAAAAGACACACTTCAGGCATTAAGAGTGAACTGTGAATACATGGTATCTGTGTGTGTATTTTCTGTTCAGAAGTACAAATGGCAGTGTTGGAAGCTGGAACAAGGCTCTGGGCTTAGAGGGCCTACACCACTGATTGTGAGAAGCAACATAAAAGGAGAGGACCAAAGCTAAGATAAGACAGGTAGCCCCAGACAGCCAGGCAGGCGCCTAGGTGATGGAAGGAACATGGATGACAGGCCATGGGAGAAAGGAAAGCAAGGAGCTTTAACAATATGTTCTTTCACTGGAAATGTCCAGCTTACAGAAAAGTAGACAAGGTAATGGCCACCATAAAATAGCCGAAATACTGCCACAAAGAGAGAAGTTGAGATTTTATTGTCGAAGGCCCTGTGAGTGGATGGGGCAATTGACCTAACTCTGAGGAGACAGAGTTTCATATAAGAAAGAACTTTCTGGAAGTGAAAATTGTCACGACCTGTAAAGTACTTCTTAGGAAAGGAGATTAAGAGGTGAAGATGGCTTTGAAGGGCACCTGGGCTTTGGAAGGGAGAGCTAACTTTAATGTCCTTTCTTACTTGGGACTGGTTAGGACAGAGTAAACAGTTTAGTTTGGGCTCTTCCCCATTTTATCTTAAAGATGAAAATCATTTAGATACATGTAGACTATATTTCTCCTTAAGACCCACATGCCCCAGGCAGATGACAGGAGGCATGTGAAATAGCCTTCTGGGTAACAGAATAGAGAAGGAAAACATAGGAACTAGAGACCATAGAAAAGTTCATGCAGAATTGATAGACTTACTTAGGAACAAAGCTAGAATGTGGGAATCAACAACAAACAAACAAACAAACAAATCAATCAAAACAGCATGGAGACAAACAGCAGACCACAGCAGAAGGTTCTGGGGTGCACCTGGAATCTGAGGGGAATTCCACTGTTAATAATAAGTGTGTTCAGCTGTTAGCACCCAGGGACTGGGGATAACAGTTCAGCTGGTGAGAGCACCTACTGCTTTCCCAGAGGATGTGATTTCGGCTCCTAGCTTTCATGTCAGAAGGCTCACAACCACCTGCATAACTCCAGTTCTGGGGGAGGCGATCCAACATCTCCTGCCTCGGCAGGCACTTGCGCTCACATGTACAAACCTACACACAGACACACATATATACACAATTAAAAATAAACAAAACCAGAGCCCAGGCATGAGATTTGAAAAGAAACGGCAGTGGAAAGAGAGAGCAATGTAGAACGCACTGTCAAACAAGGTCCCCAGGGCGTGGACCTTGATCGGATCACTGACCCAATTCCAAGTCTGTGAGACTACGCTGGGAGGCTGTTGATTGATAGAGGAGCCACTTGGGAACTCTAAGGGCCTAGCTGGAAATATCCTGGAAGTGTATGATGGGTGTCCAGCCCACTTCCTAACTAGTTCTGGCATTTCAGCAAGTGGCTTGGGTGAGAGGGAATGATCCAGAGCTGTGGAGAGCTGGCGTGGAATGCTCTCAGGCTATCACAGTGCTGCTTATCAATAATTGCCGTCTCTCCATTACCTTTGTTTTGCTGACTCTCTGTGGATTCCCTTATGAGTCTCTTAATATATGTTAGTCTTTAGGTGACTCCGCCATTGTCTTCTTCTAGTCTCTGTGGAAGACACTGTGTTTTCTCCTGTTGTTTCGCGGACCCCAGTTGTCATCTTGTCTGGGTTTCTTTACTCTGCATTTCATGTAAGTTCTTAGATGGGTGGACTCTAATAGACTGGCTTCATCGATGTTAGACTCGATTTTCTTTATGGTGGAGTGCTGAATAGGTAACATTTTGTTTTTCTAGAAGATACAAGTATGCAGATGCCTCTCTGTGCTTGATGTTAGCAACCATCTGTGACTGTTGTTGAGTATAAGTTCTTATGGAATATGTAACTTAGCAGAAATTGCTAGAAGTTTCTTATGGTGATATTTTATTTGTATTAAAATGTTATTTGTATGTTAATAAATAAAGTTGCCCGGGGGTCAGAGCTATTAGCAAGCCATAGGAAAGCAGGGCAGTGGTAGCGTACGCTTGTAATTCCAGCACTTGGTAGGCAGAGCTGGGTAAGTCTCTGTGTGTTCAGGGATACAGCCATTATTGGATACACATGCCTTTAATCTTAATACCAATCATGGAAAACCTGGAGGCCTATACAGACAGGCTGTGAGGAGGCGGTCATGTGGTTGGGTTTACAACCAATGAGAAGGCAGGACAGGAACTCTATATAAAGACTTTAACACAGGGGTAGCTCTGGTTCGGAGAGGAGGACCACCGCAGGAGGAAGGGTAAGGTTTTAGCTCTTAGCTCTGACCTCTTGGCTTTCTTCTTTGCATTGGTTCTGTGTTTCTTATTTAATAAGAAGGTTGGATACATCTACATTTGGCACCCAACGTGGGGCGCCATTTGTAGCTAGAGTTTTCCTGCCTGGCCCACTGTCAGGACAAATCTCTGTCACCCGTCAGTCCCACAGCCACTCAAACCCGACCAAGTAAACACAGAGAGCTCTGACCCCCGGGCAACTTTATTTATTAACATACAAATAACATTTTAATACAAATAAAATATCACCATATTTCCCCTTTTCTATTTTAATAAAAAGGAAAAAAAAGAAAAAGCTTATAACTAATATAAGAAAAACTATATACAAAAGGACAATAACTATATACAATATATACAAGTAACAAATACCTAAACAATGTCTAGTCCATTTGTATTTGACAAATTCAGAGAAAATAATTTCATTATCTATCCTATTTTGGTAAGTCCAAAATGTATCCTAATTAATCTTCAACTATAACTAACTAACCTTCAACTATAACTAACTAATCTTCAACTCCCTCAGAGACCCAAGAAGGAAATAATATTAGCTAACAAAAATAAAAACAGGAAGTGCATGCAAGCAACTTCCAAAAAATTTGTGAGTTGACAGAAACAGCCAGCTGTCTGGACAGTCACCTGAGGTTTCTCCGCAGTGCTGGGGCATCATCTTCAGCCTATAGGCTTAGCATATCTGACAGAATCATTTGTGAAGTAGGATGTACACAAGGTCAACAGTTCAACCTCACATTGAGTGAGAGTAGTCCATGTACCAGAAACACCTGAATTCCACTAGTGTCATGTCATGATTCAGGATTTTAAATTCTGGAAATTGTTGATGGTTTTTTAATTCAGCTGTCCATTCTTCTTGGCTGTGTATATATGGCTTCATCTCAGCATCCCATTCTTCTCCATATCCCTCTATCAAATGCCAGTCTACTATTGAGAGGCGTGAGCTTAGTTACTCTTCAAGAATAACTGTTTCAGCTGCTGTTCCATTGCGCATCAGAGGCCATCGGCCCACTGCCTGTTCAGCTGCCTTCGAAGAAAAGGGCACTGTACCTTTTCCGAATTGTGAAGGCCACTTCAGGGATGGTCTGTATGTCAAATGTGTTGCTGATTGGTCAATAAATAAATCACTGATTGGCCCGTGGCCAGGCAGGAAGTATAGGCGGGACAAGGAGGAAAATAGAGCTGGGAAGTGGAAGGCTGAGTCAGGGAGAGACACTGCCAGCCGCCATGATGAGAAACAACATGTAAAGATGCCGGTAAGCCATGAGCCATGTGGCAAGGTATAGATTAATGGAAATGGATTAATTTAAGCTGTAAAAACAGTTAGCAAGAAGCCTGCCACGGCCATACAGTTTGTAACCAATATAAGTCTCTGTGTTTACTTGGTCGGGTTTGAGCGGCTGTGGGACTGACGGGTGACAGAGATTTGTCCTGACAGTGGGCCAGGCAGGAAAACTCTAGCTACAGTTTCTAGCACATAAATTGTTGCCAGGAGCTTTGAAAGCTTCAGTAGTCCTCTATTCTTGAGGACAAACATTTGTCTCCATGAGTATTTATTGAACAAATGATTTAAGAGTAACAATTTATGAAAATAATCTGAGAGCAACATGATAACAGTTGGTTGTGTGAATTTATATTATGTATAATAATTTTATATGTAATAGGGACAGTTACATAGACTTTGCCTTAGGCATTTTGTTTCTTAAATATTTGCTTTTTCTGTATCATAAATTATTCTTCCTAACGATCTGCCATTTTTTCTAGCCCCTACCACTAACATAACAAGGAAAAATATTCTCTACTATTATAAATGGTAAGTGTTTGTATTTAGCTAAATGCATACTTTTAGGCTCATGTTCTACTCAGAAATGGAGGTCTCAGGCAAAGACATTCACCCCTTTTCTATGGTTATACTGTTGTCACTATTCATAGGGAAAACATGGTTAGTATGATAAGCTCTGGAAAAACAAAGCTATTGTTTCTTCATCATTTGAGAAGTGGCCAGGGTTTCTAAGATTAAGGAAGCTAATAAATCAAACAAATGAACCCCAGCAACTTCATTGGGAAGCAATTTCATTAAAAGACAGTGATGCATCATTGCTGCATTTTAATGTCGACCCTTGTCTCTCACCAGGGTTCAGTTAGCAAAAGACAAAGATGAAAATGTAAGAGTCAGGCCATTTGGTGACCTTTTGGAAAGGTCTCTCCACTTCCTGTAACCATTTTGATTCAATTTCTGTTTAAGAAAAACAAAATAAAAACAACTTTGGTTCCATGAAGTGTGAAAGAAGGAAAAGCTCTCTCTGAAGAAATCAAGCAAATTAAAGATCGTAAATTACCATGTCGGATGAAAGCCCAAATAAGAATCACCCTGCTAGAATGGCCATATGGTCTAGGTAATGCAGCCTATATGCCCAAGGAAGGCCACAGCTGTTTATACATGCGTCTGATGACAGATGTTCATTTCGAACAGAAACCTCCTCCAGTGAACCAGTGAGACTATTTAATTGAAGTTTAATATGAGAGAAACAGAAATTTAATAATAGAACAGAGCTTTAAAGGACTATGAGCCCTCTGCTCAGCACGCAACCTCGCTCTCCAAATGTATTTTTACTGTATACTAGTTGGGGCTAATCATCACCAAATGTGCAAGTATGAATTCCACATACTTGGTCTCACCATCTTCATTGAGACCCAATGTGGCCGAGAACTTTCCACTTAAAATTTAATTGCCCCAATGTATGTATGTGAGTAGACAAGGGAGATAGAGGGAGATATAGACATAAGACACAATGTGACTCCAGGTTATATTCCTATTTCTGAGAAATAACTGATACCCACAGGAAACTTTCAACTTTTGCTTTCTCTTGGAAATAATAAAACCCTCTCATCTGCTTGTAGAAGCTGGGCCACATGTTCTTCCTTGGAATTCACAAAATTCTTCACAATCTAGAGCTGTTCTGATGTGACAAATGAGGACTCTGTTCCCATGAAGCCTGGTCCTGTCCTGCACATAAATCCCAGGGAAGCTGTCAGATCTCAACTGAAATTGGGGCATTCTAGAGCTGAGAGGACAACTGAAGAGCCTTCCATGCAGGCCTCTCATCTCTGGCCAGATAAATTCTAAGAGATACAAGACTCACGTAGCGGCACTTACAGTTTGTGCAATGCTCACAGTGCTGCGTTTACTTGATCAGTTTCATACCTGGGCAATGGATTTATTCATTTAGATGCTGTATTCATGTGGTGTTTCTATACAATTCAACAGGAGACACCATTGGTAGACGAGAAGAAAAGTAACAAGCTATCACTTTTCTGCACAGATCTATTCTTGAGATGCGTCTTCATTGTGTTGTCAGTGATGATCTCTGTAACATAGGCTCCTGTGCTTCTATTTGCTAGTCTACCTTATTGTATACATTGCTAACCACCTACACCGAAAATATTCCTATTATTTTTCTGCTCATTGAAAAATATTTCCTCCATAAACTTCAATAAATTGGTGATAGATGTTGCAGGGAAGCTCTACATGTTGGGTAATTACATACACATTGTCTGGCAAGCACACAGGTGGAGCAGCAGTCATTTTAACCAATGTTCTCCAAATCACATATAGTTACAGCTGACTGTTTAACAGGAAGTGTTTTTTTCCTGTAGATGATTAAACCATGAGCAAATATCTCTGAACACTGGAGGCTTTCAGTCATGAATTGTCCCAGCTTGGTTTTTTTAATCAACTGTATTTCCAGTGGATTCAGACATACAGGATACAAAGTACGTTCACGAGTTCTCTCTGACTGCTCACAGTTGACTTCCCAGTTCTGAGTTTCTCGTGCAGCACAGCATAGCTGCAATCTTTAATCTCTTCTCTACAACACTCATGAATTTTTTTATTTCCTATAAATCTAATAGATAAGCCAAATAATTGTTTATTTTTCCTCTTTGGCTTGCTTAAAACAAACATTATTACCATTGTCACTGAATGTTCATGTCTGGCTTTTATTGTGTTTGGAGAGAATACCTGTCATTGGGCCTGTCTAGTCTCAGCTCTTTGGCTTATCTTTGCTCTGAGGTTCAAGTCCAGCAATGTAGGCTTCAAACTCTTACCATAATGGTGGAGCTTCCAGGTCACTGGATTGGCTTGTACACAAGAGACCCAATTCATGGCAGAGCAGTTTATATGGACTTCTGCCTAACACAGGTCACAGTAGGAAGATTCTACACATGGAAGACATTACCATAGTTAATGCTGGGATGACCAACCAACAAGAAGGCTAATTATTACCAACAGTTTGCCATAATTCCAGCAACTTTATTACAATCAAAGTCCTACACATCCAATGATAATGGTCTTTCTTCTCACTTAGTACTTTGGTATTTCTAGTTTCACCTGGAAGTCATATTCTCCAGAAAGCCACTTGGGAATATTTATTGCTCTGATGACTTCTAGACACCAAAACACATTCACACTGAAAGAGTGAAAATTTCTTTCCCAATCATCTTGATGTTTTGTCAACGGGATGTCAAACATCTGCATCCTTAAGATGCCTGCAGATGATTGACTTGACTTTTCATTTTCAACTGGCATGGTTTCTGGCACCATGGGCACATGCATCAAGTTTGTTTACACAGTAGCCCCAAGCCACTTACAGAGCAGTAATCTAGTGTCTGTCCATGTGAGCTGCCTGTCTGATAGGAGGAAAGGGACATCTGCTATTGGTTGTATCTCTGTTTTGTACCCAGAATAAAGTGTGGAAGATTAGAAGGGATAGCAAGAGATGTGAACAGATATAAAAGGAGAGAGAACCTAGATCTTGAAAGGCCTTTGAAATGATACTAAGAAATGTAGAGACCCATTAGGTAGCTAATGTGTCCACACTTGATTCTGAAACCACCAGCTCTGGTCATAGATGAGCACCTTGACTGGTGTCAGGGCCACTAATGGCAGTAAGGAGACAATGAAAGGTCTACTGAGTGACCAGGTGACAGTCAAAGGAGCACTGGCAGTGTCAGCAGAGACAGTGATCACTTTTAAAGTCGTCAGAAATACACTTGCAATGGAAAGGCGGGTCCACTAAGACAGAGGAGAAAGGGGAGCCAGTGGAAGCAGAAGACAAATTCAGAGAAAACAATTGAACTATGTCAGATGTAAGGACCTAAACCACAGGAAATGACCGTGAGAATGGAGGAAGACATGAACGTGAGAGCTGGAAGAGGGAGAATGCCTAGGACTGCACAGCACCTTCCATGAAGATCGAAGAGAAAAGAATTCCCCAAGACTAAGGCATGTCAAGTCGGGGTGACAGACACAGCACTGCCAACCAAAGAAAGAAGGCTGTAGGAACTTAGACTCCAACGGAGGACAGGAGCCCTTGCCACGGTGGTGACATCTAGAAGCTGATCATGGGAGTTGTTTGGCAGTGGATTTAACATGCAGAGCTGGACCGTAGCTGGTAGGCTGTCCTGGAAAGTGAGTGCACATGTCAAAGAAAGAAGAGTGCTAAGTGTGTCCTTGTAGGTGTTCCATGACCAGGAGGATGGTACCATCCAAACTCTGAGCTCAAAATATTTTCTGATCTTGAGTTTGTGACTTATCAGTGTCCCTTACAGTCAACTACTTAGAACATGATTCCCGTTGATATCAAATCTTCCCCAGCTAGGTCCCTCCAGTCTTATATTAGAAAGATGAACATCTAACACAGATAGAAGAAAAATAAAATGCATTTGTGGCTGTATCCAGCAAACCCAGGATGTAAAGGCTTCCTTTCCCTATCAGAAGTACAGAAATGTCATTGCAAGCCAGGAAGGACAAACTTGAAAGGAAATTCTCTATCCTACCTTGGCCATTTCACATTCTGCTGGTGTCCTAGAGGGTGAGAATTTGGTTTCAGGGTAAAATCCAACTCAACTCAATGGACTATGAGGAAGTCTCCCTCCCAGAACACTCAGAATATTAATGGAGCGGGGGGGGGGGCAGTCTTGGCAATTTTCAGTTCTCTTTGAGTACTTAAAAACATGGGGTTGTTTTATAAATATATAAAGATTGGAAACCCCCACAGGACCACTGCCCAAATTAACAGTGTGCAAAACCAATAAAAATGAGACCCCGGTATGTGTGTGTTTGGAGCAAGATGCAAGTCTTTTTGCACAGCTTGAGTGGTCCCCACAGTCTACGCTGTTTGTGGTTGACCCCTCATACTACTCTTCTTTCTTCCTTGAGCTTGTGTCTTAGGTTTTGTTCCTGCATTTTCTACCTTTTACTTTAATTTTACTTTATTTTTCCACATATCCTACCTTTTATTCACAGAACTTGGTAGAGGAAAGCATACCCTGAGGTAAATCTTGGTTCCGTTCCCATTGCTGTGAATGCCTTTATGGGAGAATGTGTGACTCAGATCTGACCAAAGAGAAGCGAAGAAAGTTGAGGCTGCTGAGACAGATTTTACAGCTCTTCTTTTCTCTGGACACTGTTGGATCTAGGTACGACTCCTTTCCGAGCATAAGGATGTATGGTTGGGAGATGAATCTGGCGCACACTCGAGCTGAGCTGTTGAGACAATTGATCTTGAAACACACTTTCCTTGTGGATGGCAATTTCTGGAGTGTCATATGTTTTTCCTTTCTCATTTATTTTGTGTTTGCTTTTTAGATTTGAGTCTCACTCTTTATCCTAGGTTGGCCAATGGTTTGAGATCCTTCTTTCTCAGCCTCTTGAGTAGACAGGCATGTGACATGCATAGAACACAGGGCAAAAACCAACCTAGGATAATTCTATTCACTTTGTCCTGCCACAGGTCTTCTTCTAAAGTCCTTTACTGTGTAGTTGACTGTTTATCCTTTTATTTCTTCACTCAGCAAACACTATGAAGCCAACTAAGTTTTGTTCTGTGGGACTGAAAGAATCCTTCTGTGAACATCCTTGAAACCATCCCTGAGGCTGATCCAGGTCCCAAGTCCTTTTCTTTGACAGGTCAAAAAACAAACAGAACAGCAAAAAACAGGCTCTCACCCATATTATATCTTTGATCCCATTTCTTAACACTTTTGTCCTTGCTTGCTTGGCTGAACCTATATGGCTCTTCTGAAGAGGTTGAACAAGCTTTGACATTTGATGTCACAGCATTACTCTACACAGTCCCTCTCTTAGCCTGAAAGTGCTTCTCTCGAATATTTGTTTGGCTGGCTCACTGGCTCGTTTGATTCAGACTGTTGTTACACTGTCGTCTCATCTGTCACTCTCCTCTCCCTCTTATTTGTTTTGGTTCACATTATGTAATACTCTTCACTTAAAAGACTCATTCTTAGCCATCTTGGCTTATTGTCTGTATGGGCTTTGCTTTGTCATTGATATGTCCTTAATGTTATAGCAAACAACATACTTAAAATGTGAACAGAAGTTGACACCAATGGCAAAGGCTGGACCCCTAATGTGTAGCAGAAACTCCTTTCCAGAGACTTCCAGTTCAGCCATGAACAATAAGCCCAAATGTTTAACTCTATTAGAATTTAAGTGAGAAATCTTCTGTTATGTTGCTACTTGTCTTAATCAGGGTTATTATTGTTGTGATGAAACATCATGACCAAAAGCAAGTTGGGGAGGAAAGAGTTTATTAGGCTTATACTTCCACATCACTATTCATCATAAAGGAAGTCAGGACAGGAACTCAAGCAGGGCAGGAACCTGGAGGCAGGAGCTGATGCAGAGGCCACAGAGGAGTGCTGCTTACTGGCTTGCTCAGTCTGCTATCTTATAGAACCCAGGACCACCAGCCCATGGAGGCAGCACTCACAATGGACTGGCTACTCCTCTGTCGATCACTAATTAAGAAAATGCCCTACAGGTATGCCACAGCCTGATCTTATGGAGGCATTTTCTCTGTTGAGGCACCCTCTTCCCTGATGTCTCTAGCTTGTGTCAAGCTGACATAAAACTGTCCAGCACACTAGTAGAGATAAGCATGGACCCCAAATTGTCCTTCCCATTTTGACATCAGAACACAGTCTAATAATAAGAAAACCACTGAGTTCAGCTGCTGCTACATTCAAAGTATTTGCTAATAATTGTCCTGATTATCAATGTGGAAAATTCCAGCTAGTCCTTATTTGACACCATTGGTAAATTAATTAGTTCTTGGTAACACAGAAAGTTGTGAGGCAGTGATGGCTATGGGATGGTAGTTCTAGCAAACACCAAGAGCAGGAAGAATAGGGATTGTTCTTTATATAATACCTCCTTGGCATTCGGAAATGTGGGTTGCGTGAGCCGCTTCTACACAAGCAAATCTAGTACATTCTATCTTTGTGCTGTGCATGAGGCTGGCCTGAAAATTGGTGCCAAAACCATATGTTTGACTCTGGAAAAAAAAAAAAAGCATTCCTCATATTCATCAAGAGCTCTTCCTGGCAATCTAAGCTAATAGTTTTGGACACATGTGTGTCTGCGTGGTCGATAGTGCATAAACCACATTGGTTATATATAGAAAGTATTGTAACGCTGGATATATTTTTAGAAATGTCTGTGGAACATGCAGTTATTTTTAACAAGAAAGACTTGAAGTTGTTTAGTGCAGATGCATAATTGTATTACAAATAAAGTGACGGATCCTAACACAATCCACATTTGCAGATATCATGCAGTCGTTTCAGAGTCAAGTGCATACTGGGCATGGCAGAAGGCTAAGGATTACGCAGGATGGTCCGATAAGCAAAGACCTTAATCTAAAAAAAGGCATGCTGGCAAGAAGGCATGAGGGTCTGGTGCTTGTGGAGGATGTGCTCAAAAGCTATCTGCCTCAATTCTGTGCTCAGTAGCACACAGAAGACAACCTGCTGAGTTGAATTCTTCTCTTCATAGATGCTAGCTGCAGATGGGACTGAATTCTTTGGCATTTTAAAACACTTTGCATTGATAAATGAACAAGAAATGAGATGACCAGCTGCGTGCACCCTGCTCTGGTACAAACTATGTGTTTGTGATGACAAGTGACTTCAACTTGACAGGAGGTAGAGTCACCTGGGAGTTGGTCGCTGGTCATACCTCTGAGGGATTATCTTAATTAGGTTGATTGAGGTGACAAGTCCCAGTGTAAGAGTTGGTGACACTGTTCCCTGGGCTTGGGGTCCTGGATTGAATAACCAGTTAAGCCCATTGGCTCCTCACTCTCTGCTTTTTGGTGTGGACAAGGTGTGAGCATCTCCTTGAAGTTCCTCTTGCCACACCTGCCTCATGATGGACAATGAGCTGGAATCACCCTGTTCTTCCCCAGGTTGCTTTATCATGGGAGCAGAACACTGAGACATATGAGTTTTCATGCATCATGTTTTTTAAAAAGTCTTCCAATTTGAGGTCTCTTTTTTTTTTTTGGTTTTTCGAGACAGGGTTTCTCTGTGTAGCTTTGCGCCTTTCCTGGAACTCACTTGGTAGCCCAGGCTGGCCTCGAACTCACAGAGATCCGCCTGGCTCTGCCTCCCAAGTGCTGGGATTAAAGGCGTGCACCACCACCACCCGGCTGAGGTCTCGTATTTTTAAGCCACAATCAGACATCCTTCCATATGCCCCTCTACAAAAGACAGAAAGTGATAAGCATCCAGAGGACAGACAGTCACTGGAGACTCAAGACTCTTTTTGAAGAAGGTAAACTTTGAATTGGTCCCAAAGCTCAGGCCAGATGTAGAAAATACAGGAAAGAAACCCTACAGTGGAAAGAGATGATAGATTTAGGACATTATAGACAAGTCTAAATTTGAAGGAGCATGTAGGAACAAGGCTCTAAGCCCCCAATACGAGTGTGACCACTCATGCTTGTGTGTGTGTGTGTGTGTGTGTGTGTGTGTGTTTGTGTGTGTGTGTGTGTGTGTGTGTGTGTGTGTGTGTGTGTGTGTCCATCTTATGAATCTCCAACTGAGACAAGGACAAGCACTGGAATGGGAAAAAAATCAGCTGGAGATTCATATAAAATGAAACTTTGTGAAGCATCAGATGAGGCATATTAAATAACTATGATTGACATGTCATAGTTTAAATGGAAAAGGCATATAAAATTACTTTCCACTTAGAGAGATGGAAACTTTAAGACTGAAGAGGAAAACCTAGAAATGAAAAACACTGTAGCTGAAATGAAGACTACATTTGATGGAGTCCCTGATCAATTAGATCAGTCCAAGAAGACAGTGAGTTTGGAGACATGCTACTAAAAGTTTCCCAGAGTTAACTGCAAAGAAAAAAAAGTACCCACACCCCCCAAATATCCAAGTAGCAAGGACTTTACTTAAAAAATAGAGATGCACATATGTGTATATTTATCATAAATGTATATATACACATATTATTTTATAAATTTCTGTAGACTTTATAATATACAGCAGTCTCCAGAAGGCAAATTTTTAATGCTTTAACATATATGGACTTAAATACTCCCCAGAACAACTATATAGGATGGATACAAATATAGATACAAATGTCCTCATTTTACAACTATGAAATTTCCCAGGATACTCAGAGGACTGCTGAAATAGAAGAAACTGTTGGACAGGGAATAAAATCACAAATCCAAATGTAAAAGAAGTTGGGGACTTTACACATCGCAAAATTCAAGTCAAGTGGATGAAAAGTGTTCTGTTGGGCTGGAAGGGCTGAGATTATGAAATGCTTCTGCTGTGACCTGCCCAGTGGGCTGGAGGACACAACACAGAGGCTTGGTGGAACCACTGAGTCACAGACCTAATTGTGAACTAGGTCTATGCTGAGCACTGAAGGAGACAAAGGATCTTTGCCACTTGAAGATGATGCTTCCCACAGGTTGAGCCCTAGGAGGGAAGAGCACACAGGAGAGAAAATAGTCAGCCAGCCACACAGCCTATCCGAGTCCTCAGCTGTAAGCCCAAGAACCAAGGACCACACAACCTGCCATGACTATCTATCGGTATGGATTGGAAACCCATTATATTCTTGGTCAAACCCGAGGCACCATGGGAATTCCCACAGTACGAGATAGCCTGACCTTGCCTTCATGGAAAACACATATCTAAGAAAGTATTTCCTTTTGGTTTAGGGCCAGTTGCTAAAGTTGTAGGCTTGAGTACATGAACGGCTCTTTTCTTTCAGGCAAAGCACAAAACCAGAAACTGAGCAACATTTTCGGAAGCACAAAATCTGTGATCTTTAGCTTTCCAGAAACATCTGGAATTTGAGTTCCTGTTTTCATTGTTCTGGAAAGCACTCAGCTTCCTCCTGAAATTAACCTTCAGCAAGCCCTATTGCAACAGGTTTCAGAGGAACCCAGATGCCTAAGAAGTCTTAATTTCTTGTGAGCCTGAGTCCAGGGGCACAGTGTCTTGGGAGTGGGAAGGAATTACCATGATGACATTGTAACATTTCACTATTTTAAGTCTTTTCTTTCACTTGCTTTCTGTCCTGATATTTAAGTTATTTTTTCCTAACATAAAGCTCATGAAGGTTTCCAGATAAATCATAAATTTTAATTTTAAATACTATTTGATTCCATTACTGCCATCAGCTAGTTTAGGGTTAAAAGCATAAAGATTTTCTAAACAGGTCAACTTTCTGTATTTGGTTTTGATTAGTTTTTTAAATTGTGTGTGTGTGTGTGTGTGTGTGTGTGTGTGTGTGTGTGTGTGTGTGTACCACCTGTATGTGAGTACCCAAAGAGACCAGCAGAGGTCATCAGATTATAGTCCAGACCGTTGTAAGCACCCTAATGTGGGTGCTAAAACCAAACTCTAGAAAAATAGCAAGGGTCCAGACCTCTGAACTGTCTTCAGCCCTTCTTTAAATTCTTTGAGAACTCTGATTTCTGCAATGACCCCCTTCACTTTTGTGAAAATTCCATTGACCAAGGGTACATCTTTAAAGGTAGCTAGATTAAACCATTATTCTAGTAAGTTTATCAGAATATGTTGGCTGCCAGCCAGGTTTCTCAATTACTCAAATTATATTAATGCAACATGAAATGAGATCCAGGAGAGGAACAGCACAAGAAAACCAATGTTTGTGGCATGTACCTTCTGTGGTAACCAACCCTGGAGCCTGTCTTCCTCATGAAGCACAGACATGTGTGGTGATATTTTATCTGTGTCTCCCAGTAGAGTTTGTCTGAGCCAGAGGAAAAAGCCAGCCACTATACTGAACATGGAGGTCAGGCAGTGTTGGCACATGCCTCTGGTTCTATCACTCAGGAGGCAGGGATCCGTCTGGATCTCTGTGGATTCGGGGCCGCGCTGGGAGCGGAGCCAGGCTTGGTGCACACACCTTAAATTCCAACACTAGATAACCATAAAAGTCTGAAGGTCTGTACAAACAGATAGGAAGTGACAGAGCTGGGCTGGAAGAGGAGTGATGTAGCTGCGTGGGGATGAGGTGAGTTGGCAGAACAGAAAGGCATATAGGCATGGGTATACAGGAAGTAGGTCTCTTTGGAAGCTGCGGGGTTGGTGAGGTGAGGTTAGCTGTGGCTTTTCCTATTCCTCTGATCTCTCAGGTCTTAACACCAATATCTGGCTCTGTTTTTGTTTGTTTGTTTGTTTGTTTGTTTGTTTGTTTTACCAATAAGACCATTTAGCAATTCACGTTATTGACATGCTTTCCAAAATCTGCCCCTCCACCCTTCCCACCCCTCAGGAAGCAATTCCCATACTCACAGTTGCACTGCATCCTTTCAATGCACTAAAACTCAGCCTCTTCCTCTACAAAGTTTGAGACAAGGTCTCACTCTGTAGCCCAGTTTGGCCTGGAATTTATGGTGATCCCTCTGCCTCAGCCTCTTATGTGCTGGAATTACAGACACATGCCACACATCCCCAGATCTTCAATGCTTCAGCTTATCACAAGTTCCCTGCTTATTTTCCTTCTTCCTACCTCTCGGTACATGTGAACATGTCTTGTTCTTCTCTGCTTCATCAGTTAGAGAGAGAGAGAGAGAGAGAGAGAGAGAGAGAGAGAGAGAGAGAGAGAGAGAGAGAGAAGGAAGGAAGGAAGGAAGGAAGGAAGGAAGGAAGGAAGGAAGAAGAACAAAGGAAAGAAAGAAAGAGAGAAAGAAAAGAGGAGAGAGGGAAAAAAAGAGAAGAGGGAGAGATTGATTGATCGATTGATTGAGATTCAGTTCTGATCCAGCCAGCAAACCATGTCTGAATATCTTTGTCCATCCAGTCTATTTTTCACTAATGAACAAACACAACAATCAGCTTGAAAAATTATTTGGCAAAACAAAACTTACCCAATAGGTAAAGGAAAGTGAAAGGAAAAACTACCCTTTGACCCGTCTAGTCTCCTTCTCATGGGAGGCTCTGAAGAATGTCTAAATGTAGCACAAAACCATAAATATTAACAATTCATTTATTTATTTAATTTTTTTTGGTTTTTCGAGACAGGGTTTCTCTGTTGTTTTGATGCCTGTCCTGGATCTCTCTTTGTAGACCAGGCTGGCCTTGAACTCACAGAGATCCATCTGGCTCTGCCTCCTGAGTGCTGGGATTAAAGGTGTGCGCCAATGCCGCCTGGCCAATATTAGCAATTTTTAAACCCCATAATAAATGAAGAAAACACATCTGCCACCTTGGCATCACTGAAATTAAGGGTCCAAACATGAAACCTGCATAAGAAGAATTTTTCCATAGCCTGTGCTCTGCATTATATAGCCTTATAATTTTCCCATCACACTAGCCCCCATTCACACAGTTTCTTGATTGAGTATTTAATGATTTCTTGTCACACTTACTCTCCACCCAATCTGTGTCTGCCGTTGAAGCACAGAGGCTCCGGAGTCCATCGACATTCACCTGTGCCTGCTGCAGCCCTTCCTGCTACCGCAGCCCTTCCTGCTACCATCCTCTCTTGCCAGCACATGCTTCCGAGCTATCCAAGAACACTGGTCACTCCTAGATTACCCATAAATACTGTGTTAAATGTGCCAGACACAGACTCTCATGTCTCCGAGGGATGGGACTCCCCTAGATGAATTAAAAAGCCACTTAACACTTTCTATTTCATTTTGCAGAAATACTGCATTATCAGTTGTGTGTAGTTAGTCCATAGTGCTTTCTCTGGATGGTCGCTCCCCCTATACGGATTTCTTTACGTGGAGATATGGCTTCCAGCCAGCAGTCCTTCCTCCACTGTGGCATTAGGAAGTATCCTTCACGGTATGTGATGTTCAGGGAGGCAGAAAAGCTTACTTATGAATCTTATAACCTAATACATACCTCATTAGATTTTAAAAAAAAAAGGTGGTTCCAATTGAATATTTTGTTTTCTGGGGGACACCATCTCAGTAATCTGGTGTGGGGTCTCCAGGGAGTCTTTTCCAGTGCTGCTATGGAAAATATGCCACAGAGAATTAGACGCCAGCAGAAAGAGCCTTGGTGTAAATAGTCTCCCACTGAACTTCAAAGGGACAATGGCCCTGAGATTAAAGGAACACTGTCACCAACCCAGCTTCTTTGCATAGACATGGTCAGTGGGATGCTTAGGGAGTGGTTATATGGGAGGGTACACAACAGTGCCCAAGAATTTAAGACCAGCCGGGCTGTGGTGGTCCACGCCTTTAATCCCAGCATTTGGGAGGCAGAGGCAGACAGATCTCTGTGAGTTTAAGGTCAGCCTGGTCTACAGAGCAAGTTCCAGTACAGCAAGGACTGTAAGACAGAGAAACCCTGTCTTGAAAAAGAAAAAAAAAAGAATTTAAGACCAAAAAACTAAAAACTAAGACCATTACTGCAATCAGATCACCACAGTGAGTTTTGCCTAGTGCCTCCAACAAGGATGTCTCCTAGATGATGAACTGCCCATACCTGGTACTCTTACCAACCTTACAAAGGAACTAGTCTGAGATATTAGACCATCATGTCCTCTACTACATGATATAATTGACTGTCTTTGAAGCTGTGCTGCAGGAAGTCAGTCAGAGCCCAGATGTCTAGGTGCCTCCATCAGTACTAGTAGAACACAACAGGAAACATTTAGTCAGCCTCATAGACTTTGCCATCTGCGTTCCCCAGCAACATACAAGCAGGGATGTGCTAGCTCGATGGTGTCTCTATTCTTTCCTGTCTCCTTCCTCCCCAACTGAGCTTCTTATTGCTCAAATGAAATTACCTGCTATTTTGATCAAATCAAACTCTGAAGAATTTGGCATAAAATGAGAATGGGAAGTCAACGGCCACCTACACTCCCTAACTTGGGAGCTGCACCAGGTGGGCTTTTTCAAATCCATGGTTTTGGAGCAAGAACTGTTTTCAGTGGTAGTAATACAGTTCCCACCACCTCATGGCCCGTTCTTTCCCAAATCCCCGAAAAGACAGCAGTTACCTCACATAACCCCAAACTTCTATTCATACACATTTCAAAAGCCATTTCAGAATGTCTCCTAATGTCTTGAATTCCACCTAATGGCTTTGGTTTCACTTTGTATAATTTTATGTTTGCAGGAATGAGGTCTTTCTATGCTATAGATGAGTAACCCTTCAAAGGAAATGCTTATCTTCGAATGCCCCTTCACCTCTCAATATTGTTCATCTATTCAACAGTCTTTTCTTCTATAAGATGTATTAGGGAAAACTTCATCTTAAGTCACTTGTGTTTGAGAATAAGCAACCATAGCTTCTTGCTTAGGTCCCTGGTGATAGAAGAGGGTTAAAAATGACCACAAATGTAACTGTTGTGATTTCACATCCCCTTCCTTAATTACAACATGTCTATAACTGTGTAAATTTTCCTTCCCCTTGATTGATTTTTGTTCACAAAATTTTTAAGTGAACAAGTATATCAAATACATAAGTCCAAATCAAACATCCATTGATAATAAATTATAAAGAAACTTACTTTAAGGACAATTCTCTGACATACAAATAGTTTTACCATTTATTAAAGATGAAAGAAAATGACATTTTAATGAGATCAATGTGAATCTTGGGTTTTTACAAAAGAATTAACTGGGGACTGAGAAGAAGGCTCAGTAGATAAAGTGCCTTGCTAGTTGGGCATGACGGCCTGAGTCAGATACCAGCACCTGTTTAAGAAGCCAGGCATGGGAGCAGGAGCTTCTTGTCCCAGCTCTGAAAAGACTGAGATGGGTGGGTATCAGCAGGTTCCTGTCCAGCCATTTTCCACTGAGAGACCTTGTCTCAAAACAAAAGGCCGATGGGTACTAAGGAATGACACCCAAGGCTGATCTCTGACCTCCACACGCATGCACACTCATTCACCTGTACACAAACACACACACACACACACACACACACACACACACACACACACACACACACACACACACAGAGTATAAAAATACACTGGCTGAACCTCTGACATTGCAGCATGTATAGAATCTTCAAAGGTTTTCAGAGTTGACTAATATTTTGATTTTATAACCCTCCATGCTGACACATTGCTTCACCTAAATACATAATGCAAAATGAATGTTAGGCATATATTTAAGGATATTTCAGAAATTGTTGGATATTCTGCTCTAATCTCAAACCAAAATTCATTTAAATACTATTTAAATGAAACTCAAGTCAGCATTGCAAACAGCAATTTTGAAAACCAAACATCAGAGCACATTATACAATCCAAAGAGATGCCAATTAATACTCTCATTCTGAAGAATGATGCAGGAAAATAGTAGAAATCTTTCTTTTCCACGATTGTACTATCGTGTTTCGATAAGGGCAGGGAATGCTGTATGTACTGTGAAAACACTGCGATTAATAACTACCAATTGTGGCAATATTTTATTTGTGCTCTAACAAGTAAAGCTTGCCTAGAGATCAGAGGACAAAGCCAGCCACTGTATTAAACATAGAGGTCAGGCAATGATAGCACACACCTTTAATCGTAGCATTGGGGGGCAGAGATTCATCCGGATCTCTGTGAGTTCAAGGCCACACTGGGAACAGAGCCAGGGGTGGTGGCACATACCTTTAATCCCAGCACTAGTTAACCATAGAAGTCTGGAGGTCTGTACAGACAGACAGGAAGTGATAGAGCTGGGTGGAAAGAGGAAGTGATGTAGCTGGGCGGAGAGAGGAAGTAAGATGGCAGGGCATAGAAAGGTATAGAAGCATGAGTATACAGGAAGTAGCTCTCTTGGGCTAAGGATTTCCTAGTGGTAAGAACTTGTGGCTGGCTTGTTCTATTCTCTGATCTCTCACCTTTCACCCCAATATCTGGCTCCAGGTTTTTTATTAATGAGACCATTTAGCAATTCATGTTACAACCAATACTCTGGACTCTGAGCTGAAGTGTTTTGGTCAACATTCATCTGCATTGCATGCATGGCGGCATGTGCAGTACAGTGTGCATGCTGCATATATAGCATTGAGGCTTGAGGAAAGTCACTCAACAGGACACGCATGAGTGCTGCTGAAACATGCTGAGTTTGGCATGCAGTTGATTTTGAATTCAGTCTTGGTTGTCAAACATTCAGAAATCTTTCATCACTGCCAAGTTTTTCACGACCCTCTACTTAGTTACATACCCCTAGGGTCTTGTGACCCACACTTTAAGAAGCCGGGGTCTAAGTAATAAGAGTTGTCACTCATGGAGCTTGCAGGAACTTCTTGCTCAGGGTAGGGGTGTGATTGCACCATGGCCCTGTCTTCCTGTGAGGCAGGTGCACTAAGCTACAGGCTTAGCCTGATGTATTGAAATGCCCTCACTCTATTATTTCTTTCTTATTTCATCCCTTCTGCCTGCTCTCCTTTCTTTGTATGCCCTGCCTGTCTTCCGCTGCTACATTTGAATATATTATTCTTTTTTTATTGGATTCTCAGAGTACGTTTTTAAAATGGTGGTTGGCAAGGGGTTTTATAACAGCCTTACATTAGTCTGACATAAAATAATATTTTTCTCCCCATGTTCTCTACTATGGAACAAAATTGGAAGCCTAAAGTTTTCAAACTCAACAAATGGACTTGGAGAGCGTGTAAATTTCTTGGACTTGTTTCTCTTTTCTTCAGTGTAATAATTTTTGTTTTGTGTTTCAGTTTTCATGCATTTTCTGCTTGACTGACACTTCCCATTTCTGTGAGGTCACTGCAAGTTAAGCCCTTAGCAGCCCAGAGAGGCCATGCTATAAAGGAGAGCGCTGTGCAGCTGAGCTGCTGCCCCTGCTCATTAACTAGAGCTGCAGGGTAGAGAACGTGATGCAATTGTCACATGGAAAGAATTTTGTGAATGTTGTTTCACCATTTCAGAAGTAAAACATAAATGCCCTGGGTACACTAAAGACTTTATCAAATAAATTCAGTATATAAAAGGAACTGGCATGCAGATGCAAGAGGAGCAAGACAAGTGAAGAGAATTTGTCTAGACACAATTGGTTTTTCTGGATATGTTGTTGCTGTAAGAGTGAGCTCTGCTCTCTGATGAAGACTGAGTTACAAGGAGGATTATGAATCAACTTCAGTCTCCTTAGAGCGGTTACTCCACAATGCTAACTACTTGGTGTCACAGTAAGCTTTAGCTGTCAACTTGGCACAAACCCAGAGTTATCTAGAAAGGGGAACGTTAACTGAATAATTGTCCCCATCAGATTGGTCTGTGAGCATGTCTGTGAGGTAGTGTTTTGATTGTTCATTGATGGAGGAGCACCAACCGTTACCAGGGCAGGAGTATCACCCCTAGCTACGTGAGCTGGGCTATATAAGAAACCTGGCTGAGCAAGCCAGAAGGAACCATCTAGTAAGGAGCTAATCCATGGTCTGTAGTTCAGGTCCTACCTTCAGGTTCCTGCTCATCGACGGACTATGGCATGGACATGTAAACCAAAGAAATCCTTTCCTTCTACTACTTTCTTTTGGTCATGGTATTTATCCCAGCAAAAGGGAACAAAGTAATCACTTATTGTCATCATAAGAATGAGGGAGGGAGAGAGAGAGAGAGTGTTTTCTTGCTATTCAGCAACATAAAAGGAGTAAAGTACTGTTTGCTTCACAACATGAATGAGCATCAAAAGTGTCATGGGAGTAAACAGTCTTCCAGGAAGAGTGGCGCATGACTTTGTCCCAATACTCAGGAGGCAGAGGCAAGAAGGTCTCTGACTTTGGAGCTGCTCTGTTCTAAGTAGCGAGTTCCAGACCAGCCAGGGCCACATTGTGAGACCCTGCTTAAGAAAGGGCAATGCTCCGGGTGGCGGCGGCGGAGGCGGCGGCGGCGGCGGGCGGCGCACGTCTTTAATCCCAGCACTCAGGAGGCAGAGCCAGGCAGATCTCTCTGAGTTCGAGGTCAGCCTGGTCTACAAAGCGAGTTCCAGGAAAGGCACAAAGCTACACAGAGAAACCCTGTCTCGGAAAACCAAAAAAAAAAAAAAGGCAGTGGGGGGCCGGGAGGGACAAGGAGGGAGAGGGAGGGTAATGAGGACAAGTGGGTGTCCAACAACCTTTTGTCTGACTGTGGAAACAGTTACATATAAAAATCATCCAAGTATATACTTAGAATTTTTAAATCTTATTATCTTAAACACACAAGAGACTGATCTAAAAGTTAAAAGTGAACAACAAAAATCTAGCATCAAATTATTACTAAAACAAATACCATTTTCTAAGTAATAATCCAATTCTCATTAGAACAAAGGCTAAGCCGGGAGTGGTAATCTTACCCGTGGGAGGGGGAAGGGAGGATGGGGGCGTTCCAGGTCCTCCTTGACTATACTTGAGTACATGGGGAATTCAAGACCAGTGTAGGCTGCTGAAGACCCTGCCTTAAAAGATTAATATTAAATAATAAAAAGAAGTTTAAGTAAATTTTAATTCTGCTTGTATTGTCAGAATACAGGCTGAAGGTTCCGTGTATTCTGGATACGTATTTGAGATATTTACCACAAGGAATTAAATGAAAATGAAAAAGGAAGAGAGAAGACTCTGAACTTGAGAAAGCTCAGTTGTGTTCCCCCATTATCAAGGCCTCTCTCAACCTGTGGACTAGGTGGCGTAGCTTAGCGCATTTTGTAAACATACTGTGGAGTGAATCAAAATGTTCATGTATTTCAAGAGGATTGCTCTTAACCTTCCTGTTCCTAGGATAGGTCTACATATTTTTTTTTCTTTTAATATCAGACCCTCATTCCTCATGTGAAGATGAGCAGAAGCCCAAGTTGCTACCTGGCGGCTCCCCTGTGGAGTTCACCATTGTTACCAATGTCCTCAATGTTTGAAATAGTTTGACTGCTCTTTAAAAATATTTATTTTACAAATTTAAATTATGTGTGTGTTGGGGGAGGGCAGTATGTGTGAGTGTAGGTACCTGCAGAGGCCAGAGACGTTGATCTCCTGGAGCTGGAGTTACAGGCAATTGTGAGCTGCCTGATACGGATGCTGGGAACTGAACTCAGGTCCTCTGCAAGAGCAGTACATGATCATGACTGAGGCACCATTCCTCCATCTCTGGTTTGATTTTTATTTCTTTTTTTCTTTTCTTTTCTTTTTTTTTTTTTTTTTTGAGACAGGGTTTCTCTATGTCATTTTGGTGCCTGTCCTGGATCTCACTCTGTAGCCCAGGCTGGCCTCGAACTCAGAGAGATCCACCTGGCTCTGCCTCCCGAGTGCTGGGATTAAAGGCGTGCGCCACCACCGCCCGGCAGTTTGATTCTTAAGTGTTTTCTCTGAGCCAGTGTCTGATCTAGACAGGCTCATAGACTTATGTAAGTTTTCCCAGGCAATTCCCCATTTACTGACATTTTTCTACTCCTTGTATGTCTATGGGAAACAGGATTCTACTGCTTGGGGTAGCACTTGACTCTGCAATGTCTTTGTGTGGGTAGAGATTAGAGAAATGAACGTTGAGGAGCTAGGCTAGCGGTAATGTTTATAGAAGAGTCATGCTGGGCGCTTTGCAGCAAAGACCGAGAAGAGAGAAAAGGCTGGGCAAGGAATTTCCAGCTGAGGCTCTGAACCATTCCTTCCATCAGGTGCTCCAGAGGAGAAGAGGTACTGTGACAAGACATCTTGGTCAGGGTGTTCTGCTCCTCTGGAGTGCAGAGGCAGTCATGAGCAGTATGGATGGTTCTAATATTCCCCAATTAGCTATGCTCAATTTTGGAGTTCAATAATAACAATTAAAAACTAACTAGGATTATTCTACATAAAGTAGCCAAGTACCCCGTATCCTCATTGTTGTCTTATCTAGGGTCAGTGTCACACACTCATTAATTCATACCTGTGTAGAGCTGTTTGTTTGTTGTGTGCATGAGTAGTTTGCCTACATGTGTGCCCATGTACTCTGTGTGTGCCTGGTGCTCCATGTAGGCCAGAAGACATCATCAGACCTCCAGGAACTCGAGTTATAGACTGTTGTGAAGGGCCATGTGGGTGCTGGGAATCAAACACAAGTCCTCTGGAAAAGCAGCCAGCAACTTTAACTACAGATCCATCTCTCCATCCCCTGCATCATTGTTTTTATCATCACTATTTCTTTTTCTTTTCCAAACAAAGTCTCACTCTGTGGTCCAAGTTGGCCTCAGACTCATCCTCTGTTTAGGCTACTTGAGTGCTTACTTTACAACTGTGTGCCACCACATTAGGCCTGCATTAGGTATTATTATTATATTTCAGCTATTATTATACCTCTACTGAAAACAGTTTTGGATTCAAAGTATACCCAGAACCATTTGCATTGCCATAATATCTTGACCATGTTAGACATCCAACAGTTCTCAATATTATTAATAGAGACACCACAGAAGAAGGACCTCTTGCTCCTCTGTGTGGGTTCCATGACTGACAAGGTAGGTATAGAAGCTGCCAACTGGGGCAGGGAAATCATTTTCTGGAAATCTTAATGCATTGGCATCTTCTCATTGGCATAATTGAGGGATGGACTCAGAGTCTCATGCATGGGAGGCCAAAGCCCTACAACAAATCCTGCCCTCAACAATTCTACTTCTAAAACTAAATCTCAAATAATGGTTAAAAAAGTAGACAAAAATATTTAGCTGCATGGGTAAAGAGAGAGGAGGAGGCAGAGAATAATGGAAGTGGGCAGAAGAGTGGTGAAGAAGCAGAAGGTGTGGGGAACTTCACAGTTTTAGGGTTCAAAGCCTAGGGGTGCTTTCTGTTTCCTATTTCCATGCTTTTTGCAACAAACTCATTCAATGTAAGTTGGACATATCCCCTTTCCTCACAATTCTCACTTCATGCAGCACATTTGTATTGCCAAAACAGTACCTGAGCATAATAAATATTTCTATTCAAAAAAGATGCATACTATGATGTATATCATTTCTAAACGTGTTGAAGGGGTGTATACTGCTATTTGGTTGCTAAGAACAATAAAAAAAATCACATCCAAATCAACTCACAGAGAAGAGGCTTAGTCACCTGCTTGAGAACACATCTGTATGCTAGCTACCATTCAGCCAGTAACATGGGTCAAATGGGGACTGGATGCAGGCTGTGAGCAGCTCTCTATGTACCACATTATTTATGTGTGAGCTTAATAACTGTGTGCTCTTCCAAAAGAGACCTAAGGCATCATCTTTATAAATTGTTATTGTTGAGATGAAAATTTCAATCTGTGATATGAAAAAAAACCACCCTTTCCATGTCCATCCATCTCTGAGATAGCCGAGAGGGTAGCAGCTGCTATGAGTATGAAAATCATTTGGATTCAGGATCAGCTATTATGTTTCAGGGCCTACATTATCCTCTCTCAATGGCTGCAGCAAAATTAGTTTTATTAGTCAGATAATGAGCACAGAGGCAGACACTGGAACAGTCCCTGGGCTGGTGCACCTCTGCTTTGAGGACGATTGCTACTGATTTTTGTCCCAGGGCAAGGTCAACGTAGGGCAGAAAACAGCTTCCTGTCTGTTCTTTTCTTGAAAGCAGAGAAGTCCAAGTCCATAACCAGGCTGGCTCAGTGTGTAAAGTTATCAAGGGAAAGATCTAGAAGGGTATGTTCAGAGAAGTTATTTTTTAAAAAGCACTTGGACTGCTGTTAAGTTAGGAGAATAATTCCAACTTCACCTTTTGAATTCATTACTGTGAGTAATTTTAATTGTATAGTAATTATTCTGGGGGCATCAGAAAAGTATGATTGGGTAAGTCAATATCCCACTGTTATTCCCAATGGCCTTTCTCACCTGGGTTATTGGTAGGATCAAAACTGCATGAAATATGCACAGAGACTAACTGGAAGATAAGAAAATAAAATTAATGACCAGCTTTACAGAAATTCAACTTTTAAATAAAGCATGCCTTTTATCTTAATTGTGCTGAAATGTAGAACTCTACAATTAATGTACTAACTGAGTCACAATATGAGGACTTGCATCCGAAGTATAATGGGTGTCTCTATTTTGTTGTAAATTTTATCCTTTTGACAGAAACGTGACACCGTGCTCATAGAATCTTGTGATAAAAAGTTATTTAATAATCAATATCCACATGTAATAAAGAGATTGATAATCAGAAGGTAACATGTTGGGGTGAAGTTACAATACAGCTCATTTAACCCCCCCTCAACTCATACCCTTTTTCCTTCTTGGCCACTGACTCCTACAAATGTTAAATAGTACTGTTTTTTAATGAGATACATACAGGGAATACAATTAGAAATAGAGATTTTTATATTTGATTGGAATAGCATGCTATGAGATTTTAAATAAGCAAGTAAAACAAACTAAAAGAAGTTGTTTGTTTTTTAGGGGGTGCTTGAGAGATGGCTCAGTGGTTAAAGGCACTTGTTGCTCTTATAGAGGACCAGGGTTCAATTCTCAGTACCCAAATGGTGACTCACCATCATCTGTAACTCCAGCCGCAGGGTATCTGACTCCCTCTTCTGACCTCCATTGGCACTAGGCACACAAATCGTGCACATACCTAATTTCAGACAAACTACTCAAATACATAAAATGATAAAATAAATTTTAAAATTAAAAAAGATACACAAGACAATAAAAATCATAGTAAAGTATTTTAAAGATAATTTTATTTACTTTTGAAAGCAGACACTTTTAGATGAACGTAACTAAAGGAAAGAAAATACAGAAAGCCAGTGGGCTGGGAAATGTCTTACATAAATGGTTATTGAGTGATCTATGTGAACTTTTAAATAGTTAAGAACAAGGAAGCCTTCCTGGAAGAAATGTTTGTATGACTGAATTTGTGGCCAGGTCTGTTTATATGTATTGAATTCACTGTTTGAAAATGTGCTTTGTGTACATAGACATGATAGAATGGCAGGCCAGAGAGAAAGGAACGAGGGGAATCCACGGGTGTTTGTCATGGCCTGATTCTTAACTCCTGCTGAAGGCTTGATTCCCCAGAGCTCCAGTGTTCTGAGCTGGAGACTCTGAGAGGCAGTTGTCTCTTGAGGGATGTGACTTCATCCTCTAGTCCAGAGCTGAATGGTTCTCAGGGTGTAGAGGAACCTTTGAAGGTGGTCCCTAGTTGATGGACATAGGTCACTGGGCCATGCCTTGAAGGGTGCATTGTGTTCCTAGATTTCTTGAAGGATGTATTTTGTATAAT
Source organism: Peromyscus californicus insignis (assembly GCF_007827085.1). Lineage (NCBI taxonomy): Eukaryota > Metazoa > Chordata > Mammalia > Rodentia > Cricetidae > Peromyscus > Peromyscus californicus. The sequence continues at coordinate 74,005,122 of NW_026294436.1, read as the reverse complement.
TTTTCCCTAGTCAAATATTCTCCCTCCCTCCCTTTCCTCCCTTTTCTCTCCCTCCCTTCCCACGCACTGCCCTCACTTTCCGGCCAACCTAAGGTGAAAGAAAACACAATCCAGAGCTTACCCTCCTCCTTCATGGAACACTTCTCAGGTATTTTGTCATGATGACTGAAAGCTGACTAACACAGAATCCCCTTTAGAAACAGTTATCTTTCGTTTTACAGCATGTTAAAGGCTCCATCTTCAGAGGAAAGAGTGTGAACAGAGACTGAAAGGAATGCACACATACATACACAGAGATCCAACTGCTCTCCAGACTGAATAGTGAAAATATGTCTGTCTGCCACTTCCACAATTACATCTAATGGGAACTCCAAGGACAGGCCTAGAACATTCTACCAAAGTGATTCTCCTTAAAACAGAATGGAGATGAACTCTTCTTCATCATGGGCTTTTCAAGTGAAGAGCCAGAGTTCTACAAAGAAATTGTTTCTCTTGTTTCTACTTAGCTCATTTCTGAGAGGCAAAAGTCTTATGAAAGCAAATCAGAGGAGGGCAGAGTTAGTGACGGCCATCATTTCTTCCAGAAAGTTCTTCTAACTTTGATTAGCATGACGAAGCAAAAGTCTAGTTAGAATTTTCAAGAGACCCCTACCTGAACCTGTTCTGGAAGCTTTGATTGGAAAAATAAAGACATCTGACATTTCCCATCCCCATTTAACCAACACTAGAGCTGAAAGAATTTGCATTAGTGTTCCTTAATCCAATTGTCAAACAAACACACTAATTGTTTTCCAAATGAGTCATTCCTAGACTAAGATTGTTAGACACTAGAACTTTTTCCATTGGGAATGTCAATTAGAGACTTCCAGATTTTAATTTTGATAAAAGAGTATTTTTAAAAGGATTTTATTGATTTGTATTTTATGGATATTTTGCTTGCATGTGTGTCTGTGCGCCACATCCACGCTGAGTTCTCGCAGAGGCCAGAAGTGGGTATTAGAACTCTTGGAACTCGAGTTAGGGACAGCTATGAGCTGCCGTGTGGGTGCTGGGAAATGAATGCAGGTCCTCTGCCAAAGCAGACCTTGCCCTTAATGATAGAGCCATCTCCTCAGCCACACACGTGCATTTCAAAAAACTCTATGACCACTATGTATTTAAAACTGCCAAAAATAAGAGGGACACAATGTAGCAAAGTCCAGTAAACATCCTGAAGAAGACTTCATTGAACAAGGTAAAACGCAGCTGTAGAACTAAATGCTAGGGACTACACATTACTGAAAAGATGTGACATTTAGTATCAAAGGACAGAGTCGGGCACCAGAAAGCCCTTAAGAAGCATTCCTTGTTTAATAGAATCCAAGACTTTTTTCTTTCTTTCTTGAGACAGAGTCTCAGGTAGCCTAGGCTGGCCTTAAACTCCTATATAGTGGAAGGTGACCTTGAACTCATGATCTTCCTGCCTCTATCTCCCAAGTGCTGCGATGATGGGTGTGTGCATTGTCACACCCGGCGAGGATTCTGGTCCTTTAATGGATTTCTTTAATGGCTATACATAGTGTGCAAAGACATTCAGAATATAGTTTTGTTTTCCTGTTGTGTCTACAACTTGCCCTTTGACCCTTGCTGTGTTTTGTCTCTGACTCCACAGACACACATACACACACACACATACACACACACACACACCGCCCCAACCCAGTGCTGAGGTTTCCCACTTATCTTTGTGAGACCAGGGAGACGTTGAGCTTCACACACTTATGCTGGGGGTATTCATTCCCGGCTGTCCTCCTGATTGCCTGGGAGCTTCACAAAGTACAAAAGCCTGACTCTTATTCCCAGAGACTTTGATATAATAATTTCTCTAGGGAGGATACTTGACATTGGTATTTTTAAAACTCTCTAGGATGTTCTAATTAAAGCACCGCAAGTCTGAGATGCGATCTTTAAAATAAGTGTGATGCCTTCAATGCATGTCTCTTAGTTCTTACTTTCTTATATAAAACCTGATATCACGGCAGTGACACAAAATGCATAACCCTGTTTGATGCTGCTTAAAGATCAGGTTTAATCACAAATGTATGCAAAGAGTCTGAGGCCTCCTAAAGAGGCCCTGTTTCAGTTTGGAGAGCTTGCATGTAATCGGCCCTCACAACCTCACGGGAGTGGCACTACAGGAGGTCTGGTCCTGTTGGAGGAAGTACGTCACTGGGAGGGTGGGCTTTGAGGTCTTCTTTGCTCAAGTTACTCCCAGTGTCACAGGCCACTTCCTGTTGCCTGCAAGATGTGGGACACTCAGCTATTTCTCCAGCACCATGCCTGCCTGCAGGCCACCATGCTCCCCATCATGATAATGGACTGAACCTCTGAAACTGTAAGCTAGTCACCCCAATTAAATGTTTTCTTTATAAGAGTTGCTGTGATCATGGTGTCTCTTCACAGCAATAAAAACACAAACCAAGACAGAGAAATTATTTAAGAATGACTTTGACCATGTGTTTTAGTGTTAGATCAAGGTTAAAGGCTCAGTGTGATGAAGCCAGGATTCTGCGGAGCCTTGCAGGATGCTCTGACTACTGACTGGGTTAATCAGTAAAGGGAAAATCCTATTACTGGACCATCTGCACTCAGAAGTACTAGGGAAATAATTGACACCTTCCATCTGCAGGACATTGGTCCAAACATCAGTCACCAGATTTCCAGACAGTGTTAGAGAGAAGAGAAAAGTAAACTCTTTTCTCCAAGTGTGGGGGAAGGTAAGGCTTAGATTCACACTTCAGTGAGCCCTACCAAGCACGCCCACCAGTGAGGCTGATATCCAGTTGTAACACATTGAGTAGCCATACTAAGTGCTAAAACATTGACTAAAATAAACATCTTAACTAAACAAAAGCAAATCAAAAATCTACTCTACTGGGTGGGGGCAGGGGAAAGCCTCAATATTCTTAAAATGTTTAAGAATACCTCCAGATAACCGGGTGGTGGTGGCACACACCTTTAATCCCAGCATGTGGGAGGCAGAGGCAGGAGGATCTCTGTGAGTTCAAGGCCAGCCCGGTCTACAGAGTGTATTCCAGGAAAGGCTCCAAAGCTACACAGAAAAACCCTGTCTCAAAATAAACAAACAAAAAAAGAATACCTGCAGATAACTCAGCCCAAGAGCTCTTTCTTCTCCATCGCTTTGCTATTTGCTATTTCAGTTTGCCTGACAAGAGTGGCCTTTGTCTGTCTCCATGACTGCAGCCAGTCCCCTCCACCAACCAAGCAAACACAAAATGAAACAAGGGACACCCCAAAACGAACTATAAGGAGGTTAAACAGCAATGGATTTAGGAAAAACTATTCAGGGACAAAGAGAGAAACTGTCATCATCCACATGGAGTCCTGCTAGCGTGCCAGTGGATGCATGTGGTCCTCAACCTGCAAGGCTGGCCAGTCTGTGCTGCACTTGAGATCCTACCTGAAAGCCAACAGAAGAACGGAGTCAGTTGCCCTGGGCCATTCATGACAAAAACTTTGGCTCTGACTCATATCCTGCCTACATTTCAGGAGATTTTTGTCTTTTGTTTTTATCAGTCCAGCAGTAGACAGTTCAGCATACAAAACCCCTCAAACTGAGAAATAAACAAGAAAGGTGGGATAACAAGGACCCCCTAAAAATGGACCATGAAGAATTAAAACTGTCCCAGTTAACACTCCGGGGAGAGGAGGGGTTGAAGTTCTGTTGCCAGAGGAGCACAGACCAGAGGTACTCTGTCAGCTGATTTCACAGCAGAAGCCGCATTCCCATAGCCCCAGTTTCCCTCCATGTTTTTATAAAATCATTGCAATGCTCCAGGAAAGCCCCAGAGAGACTAAGAACTCCCCGTTCCACCCCACTTCTGGCTCTAATTTTAAATGAATATATTTTTATTTGCTAAAATAAATAAGGTCTTAAGGCAGCATTACCAGAAAAGCACTCCCAGAAGATGTAAGTAAATATAATTAATATAAAAGCCATAGTAATCACTGGTAACATCATTAGGGTCAGTTTTTTTAAGGCTCTAGAAATCAATCAAAAGTTAATGTGACCTTGAATGAATGTCTTCTCACCAACACATACATGAGAATAAACATAAATATAAAGTTGCTGAACTGACCCTCACACTGGTCACAAGCCGAATGGGCCTGAATCCGGGAAGCCAGAGCACTCTCAGCCACTGAGGGTCAGAATGAGGGCAGAACTCCCTGGAGGCCCATTTCCAGGTAATTGCCATTATCTAACTTTCCTTCCATTCCCCAGAAGAGCCCCCTCCTGGGCACTCTCTGTATTTGATCTGTCTTAGAGGCTCCTGGTTGGAAGGGCTTTGTCCCTGGAGCATTTGTGGAAAGCAGCCAGTTTAACATCGCTGCCTGCTGGCCTGGCAGATAAATAGTGAAAAAAGGAAAACCTGTATAAAGGAAGGCATAACAAGCTGCCCACAGGGGGCTCCCAAAGATTTGTCACAGTCCCAGAAATCTAAAGGGCCTTGATTCTTCCTGACATTCCATCTGAGGCTTCCATTGGCAGGAAGCGAAGACTGCAGAATTTCAGGGGTTATTTTGTTGTGGTGGTGGTGTGGGGTTTTTGTTTTGTTTTGTTTTGTTTTTGAGGGGGATCAGGTTTCATTTTACTTTAGGTTTTCTAAATTAGTGTGTGTGTGTGTGTGTGTGTGTGTGTGTGTGTGTGTGTGTGTTTGCGCGAGTACGTGCACGTGTGCACACTCGCACTCGGGCAAGCACACACATGAGTGCATTATAAATTGTATAGATAGCTGTAGAAAGTGTCCACATCCCCTACTGTTAGCATCCCTTGTTAGTACAGCATCTCAGTCACTGCTGTTGATAATCACCATTTTCTAAAGTCTGGGATTCCAGGGTTCCTCATTTCTTACCTCACTTTCTTTTGGGGACCCCTTGGTAAACTTTGTCAGCATGTAACCTTGGTGCCTCTCCCTTATGGCAACACTGCCTGACTTCTCATGACTTGATAATTTTAGGGATGTTAGAGAGGCTGTAGAACGGGCCCCACCTCATGTGAGCTTTCTTGAAATTAGTTTAGAGGAGGAAGGTCCTGGAGACAAAAGGCTTTATCATTATGTCCCGGCAATATACCGTCAATATAGATAATGTGCTGTGATAGTCACTGCTAGAGCTTATTACTGACTGAAGAGTCTTCAGACACTTCAGCTGTGGGGTCCCTGTCTCCCCCTTTTCCACACTGATCCCCAGGAAAGGAAGCAACACTATGCTTAGCACACATTATTTCAGGAGCATCATTTCTTGTCCCCCACAGGAATTATGTGACATTCGTCTGCAGAGAAGACATGTCCACTGCTCCCCATGTATTCACTCATAACTATTTGTTGGTATTAGCATACTCCACGTATATTTTATTTTATACTCTGTTTTATGTTCCAGTACTACTTATTGTTCTGAATCATTCCAACTTTTAATATTGATAACTCTTTGTGTTGGTTTTCACCCTTTGAGGAGCCTCGATATTGTGCTTTTGTTTGTTCTGTAGCATTTCCTGCCTTCTGGCACCATCACGTGCTCCAGGGACCGTCTCACCCGCTCCAGTCTAGAATCAGCCGTTTCTCCCCAGAAGCAGTGTTCAAAGCTTCAAATACTCCCCGCGCGCGGAGCCCCCCCCCCCCCCCCCCCCCCCCCGCATCCACTTGCTTCTCCCTCCTCAGCGCAGTACTCTGCCCTTGGTGCTCTTACAGTTAAAGCTGAAGGTTGCACACAGTAGGAGGTCCTGACATTGAACATGGAGCAGAAACTAGCATCCATGCTTCCCATCCACACCAGCTCCAGATCTGCTCTGGAGAGTGTTTACTTTTCCTATTTGTTCTTCTTAGTTTGTGCTGTTGAGAAGAACTGAGATGAGAGAAGTGACTTGGTGCTGTTTGCTAAAATGTGTTTTGTAGTCTAGATGCATTTTTGTATAGTACATGTTGGGTTGCTTCTATGTATGGTCCACTGTAAACAAAGTCAATCTAAGGTACCCCAATGGGGGAAAAAGATTAATGTCATTACAGGCATCCCTCAAGTGGACGTTATTTGGGAGGACATATTTCACGTCCCGGATAGACCACAGGTGCAGTTTCCTGGGAGGACATACTTCACGTGGTTCCCTGTTCCAGACTCTGACTCCTGGATAGACCACAGGTGCAGTTTCCTTGCCTCAGCCACATGCAGCCTGACCTCATGCGACAGCATCATCTACCCTCTCCTGCTCTTACGTCAGCTTCTGTTTGGGAGTCATCTTGTTCCCACAAGGTCACTGGCATGAAGAACACTGACCACCGCATCCCAGGGCATCTTGCCCGTGGGCAGGGGAGTCACCCTATGCTGGCAAAGGTGCCAGCCCTCTTTCTGAATAAGGATTCTAGAAGCTGCATAAAGGATTCCATTTCCCTTTCTCCTAGTGCTTGTGTGGACTCTGAGCCACACTCTGAGCCTCCATGCTCCCGTGCCCGGTTTTATAGGACCAAATATTAATGTGGTCTTCCACCCTGGGGCCATTTTCTCTTTCATCAATTATAGAAAATGTACTATACTTTATATAAGGAGAGCCTATTGGTTAATGTGTGTTCTGAAGTATGGTCCAAGCATTAAATAAATATTGTCAGATGGTCTCGGATTTATTTGAAAATATATTAAACCCAGCATAACAGCCTGCCATGCCTTCCTTTCTCCAGCTTTATTACATCACATTTCTCTTAGCTAATCCTCCTCATTCTTGGTTATTATTATGCTCTGACAAGGAATCATGGGAGTCTGGTAGTCAGTGGTGAATACATTTAGAACTCATTTTCTTTCTTTGTTTTTGTTCATCAGGACTCTGAAAAACAGGAACTGCATTCTCTCAAGCAGTGAAACATTTTCCTCACTCCCACTAACCCAGGGGTGCCATCAATTTCTCTGTTAAGTGTATTTCCTTGAGTTTCATTTCAAGCCAATTTAAAATCTCTCTTGTATTTCAATGGAAATAAATGACTGGAAAGCTCAGAAACCAAGGGTCAGTAGATAGAGGTTTACTTCTAACTTTGAGCCGATATCACGGTATGTGGCAACATGTCCTGTTTTCGCCTATGTGTACCACTCCTTCCATTGCTAGCCATAATCCATACTAATCATTGGCTCCTGTCCCCAGATCCAAATGTTGTAAATTTCTAAATCAATTAATTTAGTTTCAAAAGTAAATATTGAATATTCTTGTCATTCTTTGTTGGGACCATATAAAGTAAATAGATCGTATCTTAGATAGCTTTAAAACATAAGGTGGCCATATACAGTATAGCTTTGTCTTTTATTTATTGAAATCTCTGACATCTCAGGGTTTTAAGCTATCTTCATAGGGTTGACAAGCTGCTTGATAAGCTTATTTATTTATTTTGTTTGTTTTCTTTTATTTTCCATAGCTTATTACAAAATTTTCTAACTCATTTTTCCTGTCTACTATATATAAATAAAAGCATTTGGCTTCTGCATATTAATTCAATTGGTAGATTCTCTTAGGCTTTATATTTATAAAAAATACCAAAAAAATGTGTTTCTTCCATTAAAAATTAAAAGGCATCTAGTGTGGGGAGTTCCCCATCAGGAGGTCTGTGGTGGGGGATTGGCAGGTGGTAGAGGAAGCATCGTGAATGCTCTTTACAGTTTGGTTGTCATGCTCCAATCGTTACAGTAAGCTAACTATTTCGAAACATTTAAATTCAGTAAAGTAGGCTGTTTTCAGGTCCTGCATTTGTCAAATGTGATAAGGAAAGCCTATAATCCCAGCACCTGGGAAACAGAGGCAGCAGGATCAGGTGTTCATCCTTGGCTGCGTAATGAGTTTGAGGTCAGTCTGGGCTACCTGAGACCCTGTCTCAACAACTGAAAACAGAAAAAGCAGTTTGAAATTTCCTTTTTCCCTTGGTTTTCCCGAAATGTAGTAGCGAAGACACAGTCAAAGGAGCGGACCAGGACACATCAGCCATGGGCTGAGGAGCCAGGAGTTCAGTGTCACCACAGAACCCACTAGCCTCACCCTCCACGAGTACCAACTGTGGACATGGACACCAGATGGCACTTGGCTTCATCCAACAAAGCATGGAGGAATTGACCTCTGGATGGGACTCAACTTTCTCATGAAGTTTTGTTCTTTCTTGTAAATGATTTGATATTTCAGCTTTTCTTTTCATCAATTATTACTGGCACATTTTGTAATTGTCTTTCTGTGTGGACAGTATGAAGTATACGGACACTCTGCTCCTATTTTATGGACAGGTATGATACAGATAGCTGAGGGCCTTTGGCTGCATTCACAGGAAAAAATCCAAACTAATTCAGGTCTATGGTGAAGATGGAAGTGTTTCCTGATGTTTCGTGGCATCTAGCTGAAAACCATGAAGAACAGGTATCTTTACAACCAAATTTTAGTGTGTTTTTAAATTCCCATTTTTAAAACAAAAAGACTTCCCATAGATGCAGAGCGACATCTCTTTTCCTTTCTCACTGTGACTAGTCCCGGTTCCTTGTATTACATTTTGTAAACCCGCTCACGTTAAATTACCACCAAACACAAAGGAAAGAAGAAAGGGAGGAGAAGCAGGAGGCTTGTTTCCCAGGCTGCCATAAGTAGTGATACCATTTGTAGTGAGCTCAGCTGCTGTTTAACTAAACAAATGTTTCTCCTTAAATATTTGACAATGTTTTCTAAAAAGCTGCTACTTTTGTTGAAGTTCATAGTGACTCAGCTGTCAGGTAAAGTATGTGATTCTGGTGGAGACATTGAAAACAACGGGGTCCCTTGAGGAATACACTTTTTTGTTTTGTTTTTTCGAGACAGGGTTTCTCTGTGTAGCTTTGCGCCTTTCCTGGATCTCACTCTGTAGCCCAGGCTGGCCTTGAACTCACAAAGATCCGCCTGGCTCTGCCTCCCAAGTGCTAGGATTAAAGGCGTGCACCACCACCGCTGGGCAGGAATACATTATTTGAAACTCCCGTAACTTTGTTTCTTTGGAGAGCACAGCAAATTGATCCTTTTTCAAGAAATTTCTTCAGAGCCTGGGCCCCCACTTTCTGCCCTTTCCTGTATGAGTCACAGCTGGGAAGTCACAGGTGAGGTCCTGGTGGGCGGTTTTCTGGTTAATAAGGCCGCAGCATTTAAAAACGATAATGTAATAATTTTTTAGAACTACATGGTCCAAGTCTCTGGTTTACAGGTTATACTGGAAGCCGGAGAGGTGAATGGAGTCCTGTGGTGGCTGCTTACCAGCCCTGAGAGATGTAGTCAGCTGGCACTGGCTTTGGCTGATCCTCTTCCAAGGCTCTCTAAATTCAGTTCCAGGTCTTCTGCTCTCTGCTTTCCCCTTCCCGTTGGTGTGAAGACGAGATCTCTGTCACTGCAGCCCTGCAGTGAAGAGAATGACCCAATTCCTAGCAGTACTGAAGCCCAGGACTTGATTAATCTCTGCTGTAGGAATCCACCCGAGAACGGAGCCACTGCCTGGTAGAGGCCTCACACCCAAGGAGCCATGCCTCCTGCTCATCCCTACAGAAGCAGACGGAACTAGCTCCATTGACCTTCTAGTGATAACAGATGGTTTCTTGGAAACGTTTGCTATGAGCTAGCTAGCTGGGGAGGAAGGGAAGGAAATAAAAGGCTAGTTATGATGACAAACAGTCCTGAAGTAGTGTCAGAATCCAGAATCAATTCCCTGCTAAGTAAGGGGAGTACCTGCCAGAGAAGCAAGAGGGCAGTTGATGGCAGTCTATCCCTGCCGGGAGTCTGTTTCAAAAGAACTCGCTCACTTCCTTGCTTATTCGGCAGACTGTGATGGCAGGGAGGGGTGGCAGGGCAGTCACAGCGTGGACGGTGGACCCTGCCTGCTGGGGCAGAAGGTCAAGATCATTATGGTGGTTTGGACAGAGTAAGGCAATCCAAACTTGGGGTGAGGGCTGTGAAATGAGTTGTGAGCCACACATGACAGTCAGGCATGACCTAGGGACTAAGGACACCCTTTCTGGCTTAAGACTCTTTTCCTTTCCCAAAACATACATCAATATCTGGAATTTACCTCAACCTGCGTATGGACCCAGCAGTAATGGAATGTAGGACCCAGGACTGCAGTTACATCTACTTAACCCAGTATATTACAGCTCTTCAGGGATCACTGCGTTCCACCCTCAACACTCCTCCAAATCCACAGGGATCTGCTGTGTCTTCGCATACAGATGTCCCTCTTATTGCCTAACTCATGCCTCTTGACCTCGGTCAAAGTAAGAGCCACAGGTTATCTTTTTCTCACTAAATCTTTTTTTTTTTTTTATTTCAGAAAGCTTGTTTACCCAAAGACCCTTCAAGGACATGCATTGGCTTATATGGCAATATTTTTCATTTATACATATTTTGTTGTATAAAGTCCTTAAACTACCGTTGCACATTTTAAATGCATTATCCCAAAAGAGTGAAACGTGTTTGGAAGGTATGTTTCTTGGCTTTGTATTTTAACTCAAGACTTAGCAGGTAGCTTTGTGTTCATTGAACACCCAACCCTGGGTGGTGAGCAACTCGGCCCTCTAGGCACTCCAGGGATGTTGCTCTCTCTTCAACTCCCAGCAGCTGTGATTATTCACAAGTTCCCAGCACAGGACTGGGCCCTTTAACTCTACAGCTCGGAGCAGAGGGGGCTTATGAGGCCCCACCCCTTTTTGAATTATTGGTGTTTCCTGGAGCGAGGTGAAGGTGCTTTGCCCATGCTCCGGTGAGTAACCCCACTTAGACTCAACTGGTTTCCCAGGCTGGACTTGGGTGGACTCATTTCTTCCATCTTTCATTGGTGTGCCAGCGGGGGTGAAGAGATATGGCATATGGCCTCAGAAAGGACACGAACAACCTTAGGCTTTGGGGTCACCTGTTTGTTTTTGTCACACCTTTTCTCCTGTGGGCAGATTGACAAATAGTTTTGAGACACAATATCAAGAACAATACAATTTTTTTATTTTATTACTTTTGTCTTATTGGGTTGTTTCTTTTGATCTTCACTGGGGTTTTTTGTTTGTTTTGAAGGGGGTTGAGAGAAAAAACGTGAAGTTAGGTAAGCAGGGAGATGGGGAGAATCAGAAAAGTTGGTGTAGGAAAAAGAAAATGGTTAAAATATACTGGACAAAAAAATAAAAACAAAACAATATCCTTTATCAAATTGATTTTAGAAGCAGCGTCCCAACTCTTCAGAAACATGATAGCTGTACAGATTAACTGCCTCCACTTGACTTAGACAGAAAACTGACATAAACAAGAGAAAAATCTCTTCTATGCATGATGTCGTGTTTCAGGCAATCCATCCTCAAGATAAGCCAGCACACATCTCTCTCAAGCTTTCTGCTGCAGATCAAGTAGGACTAGGCTACATAGGAAAACAGTGGTTAGTGAATCTGTTCAGGAGCTCAGGGTCTGGACCAGGTGTTTCCAGGTTCTTCACATCATAGTCAATGAATTGAAATACACTCACATGAATTGCAAAGTAGGAAGACTCGATTAAAAGATAAAACAGTTTGGATGCAGAGTCACAAGTGACCGTGGGCCACAGGCACGGAAGTCCTCAAGGGCCCCGATTATTTTCTGGGGCTTCCTTTTATGGAGTTAAAGAGAAGGAGTTTGGTTAGGAGCGTAGTTTGGGTGGTTCTCTGTTTTACAGGCTTGGATTACATAAGCCTTTGCCTCACTCTACATGTCCTTGCCCATAATGCATCTGTGCATGCATCCCAACGAGCCTAGGCTGGATGGGCCTACCTCTCGGTTTCAGGATATTCCTGGATAAGACTGTCATTTGCATTGTCGAGTGATGCTAAGGGGACTATGTAGCATGAATCTTAACAGTTCTTATTAATAAGATCAAACCTGAGGCCAGTTATTGGGGTGAATGCTGGTAGATCAGAGAGACAGAACAAGCCACAGCTACCTCACCTCGCCGGATCCTCAGCTGGTCTTGTCTCCTCAGACTGGAAGCTTCTGTGTCCTCATCCCAATGGCTCTCAGCTGAAATGCTGCTCGAAATCCTGAACGCTTAACCAGCCAAATGCTTCTAGCTTCTGGTCCTCACGCCTTATAAACCTTTCTGCTTTCTACCACCACTCCCTGGGATTAAAGGCTGCTTTCTGGGATTAAAGGCGTGAGTCACCATGCCTGGCTGTTTCCAATGCAGCCTTGAACTCACAGAGATCCAGAGGGATTTCTGTCTCTGGAATGCTAGGATAAAAGGCGTGTGCTAACATTTTCTAGCCTAAGTATCTTGTGGTTTTTCTGTTCTCTGACCCCAGATAAGTTTATTAAGGTACACACTATTTTGGAGAACACAATACCACCACAGGAGTAATTTATTTTTATTGCGCAGTGCAGGTGTGCATATAGCCTGATAGACCTGGAAGCCCTAGGCTGCCAGGTGCATTGTTAGGGAAGGGGTGTGTGCATAGCTCAAGCGAAGCAGATTGTCTGTGAGCTTGCCTGCCTCCGATCCTTAAACTGTGGTTAACCTGCAGCTTTACAATTGCTCCTCTGAAGAGAGCCAGCCCCTTGGAGTAAGGGAGGGGCCCAAGGAGGGAGATCTCAAGTCCTGTCTGTTCCTCATGGCTTCTGTCTTTGAGCCTATAGAAGACTAAACTTTCCACACTATTCAATTTTTATAGCTGAATTTATCAAATGGGTGTCTCATCAATTGAATGCAACTGGGGATAAGGCCAAGATTCTTCTGACTCCTTTAAAATTCGTCTGTGTGCCTGACCACAGCTGCCTCCCACTCTCCGGTTCTCGTTCTTTCTCCATTTCTTTCCTCCTCTATCGTGTTGCAGGGGCCTGCCGTTCGCTGGGTCCAGTGTGAGCTGTAGGCATGTCATCTTGAATCTAGCCCATCTCGGATACTTAGGTTTCACTACGGGGGTGGCTGCCACTCTTCATAGTGAGTGGCCTGCTTTTCAGTCTGTCTTCTTCTCATCTCTTTCTGCTTTTCATAGTTTGAATCTTGTATCACTCTGAGCTCAGCCTCCTCTTCATGCCATGAAGGTAGCCCCTCACTGTACAGAGCCCATTTGGGGTCCAGATCCTAGGTCATAGAGCCTTCTGAGTTCAGAAGGAGGTGGTAGGATGGGACATGTTTCATCCTTCCTGCCTACCTGGGTCTCCACTCTGCCTGTGACTATTAGTACTGCTCTGTCTCATGTGGGAGAGCTCCGTTCATGGCTGTCTTGCGCAGAAGTGTCTGTTACCACGCAGCTGGAGTAGATCAGGATGAGCTTCCTATCCACACAGGAGGCTTAAGTACACTCTATGTCTGATGCTTAATCTTCCCCATTTCTACTCAGCTTATCTCCACTCCTGGAACTGAAATGCACACACGCTGTGTTTTGGAAGATGTCTGCTCATTTTTAACAGCAATAGTTCCATGAATTTAAAACCAAAGCCTTTGGGCTGTTTACTTGCTCTTGTTTGCTGCTTACTGTATAGTCACAGGGTGATTTAGAACAACATCCTTCTTTAGAAAATCCTCTTCGGGGTAGCCATTCATCCTGAGAGAGGTCTCTGGAGAGTTAAAATGACATCTGTCTCTGTAAGGGGACTCAACCTGATCCACAGACACAATCCTCTTGTGTCAGCAAGGCAAAGTCTGGTAGTCACTCTTGCTGGAACCTCATCCAGTGAACTCCTCTTGATCAAACACACAAGTTAAAAATTATCAGATTTTAGAAAGCTGTTGGAGCCCACTAGCTTTCCTAGTGGCTCTTCCCAGCAGGACTGCATAAGAGGTTGATTGGACCACGGGCCTGAGTATCAGGTGTTTGTAAGGGTCTACAGTTGACTGTAACTAGCAAGGGGGAGGTCTTTTGCTCCGCCCCTTGGCATTGTTATAAATAGACCTTTGGACTAAAGTTCTGGGCCGTTGGATAAGGATCCAGGCCCACTGGAGTCTGTCCTGCGTTTCTCTCTCCTCTTTATTTCTAACTAAGTCTCTTATCCCTCCTTCATTCCTCAGGAGTCCCTGGGGTAAATAAATGTGAGGGCTGGTCCACCAGAGAAAGAAAAGCCACAAACTCTGAGACCTACTTGACAAGGCAGTTTTCTCGAAGTAATTATAAACTACGTAAACCTGTTTAAAAGCTTTCAGGGTGTCAGTCAAATTGCTAAAATAAATACAATGTGAGTGACTATGTAATGACTTTTGCCTCCTGTCTTCACTGCTGTGGCTGTCATGTCTAGGACAATGCCTGGCCCTAGCTGAGAACCTCTCCACACACAGTTTAAAAATGAGTGGACCTTTTCTTCAGGTGAGGCTGTAGTTTGTGGATGAGGTTCTTTATGAGGAAGTAGTAGAATATAGCTGTTGCCTTTTGTGGGAAAATGGTTAAAGAAGAGAAATACTAGAAAGGAAGATGAGCCGTGATACTGTGAGGGAATGAGAAGGCAGGATTTCTACAAGTGATGAAGAATCCACTGTCCCTTCGTAACCGCAGGACGCCTGTTCAGATGCTGGCAGCCCTGGCTTTACTGCTCCGTGGAGAAGAATAACACTTCCTATAAAATCAAGAAAGGAATTCCATCCTTTCAGTAGGAGGCTCATTTTACCCTCCAGTCTGAGGAGGGAGTCGTGCTTTTATCCCAAGCTCTTTCATTTTTCTGCTCCGTTTATTGCTCAGATCTGGTAGCTCTCATTCCCGGCAGCTCATCTGGATCACCTGTGGAATTAAAACAAAAAAAATACCGATGTCCTTGTTGCCCATGTCCTACCTCTACTTTGATTTATTTGGGAAATGATGTAGTCCAGACTCTAGTGGGTTTTATTTTTCTGTTTTGTTGTTGTTTTGTTTTTAAGATCTCAGATGGTTTAGTATTTGTCTAAAGCTGAGAAATTTTTGTCCAGTCCCACATTGCAGGAATCTGTGTCTACTTTACTGGAAAGACATTTGGTCATTTTTTTTTCTGGCTTTACCCATGCTCTGTTTTGTCTGTCCCTGTCATCCTGGTCTGATCTCCACGCCCCTTGGTGTTTCTGAAGGCACCACCTGATTACCTTGAGTGCTTGCACAACATTTGAAAACAGCCCTTTGCAAAGGACTCCAAAATGTTACTTACACACATAAGTATATGCAATGTAGATGTCCAATTTTATTCTATTTTGGTTCAGAAAATGACTATCTCAACCTAGAAAATATGTCAACAAGTGGTGTCCTAAACAGCAGACAGGCCAAGGTCACTGCATTGGAACGTCAGCATGTGGAAGAGGAGGGAGTCCTCACTGTGTCCTCAAACATCTTGTGTTTTTTTTTTTTTTAACTCTGTTTTTAGAAATCATCTCTTTAGACTCAAAAACAAAGGTTCAAAAGCCATGGCACAGTAGGACTCTCAACTATGAGGGAAAATGTTTCTGTGAAAAAAACATACCTGATGATTTAGCCTGTCTGTAGCTCACTATTTCTATCTAGGAAACAAATATAGAATATTCTGGCCCTAATATCTCATGAGATGTCATGAACTTTAGCATCCCAACAGTTTGTTTTTCCTAAGCAGATGAAGAATGAAATTGGAATTTTCAAAGTCCAAAGTTGCTTCTGGCCCAGCTCCTCAGACTAAAATAAAAATCCACCTCCTGGCTCTACTCAGAACTCAACAGCTGGCCTCAGCACGGCACTGAGCAGCCCTTTGATCCTAGGCTCCCCGTCATCGGCTGTCATTCACAGTAACTGTTTAGAGGGTGCACACTGGTGAGCTATAAACCACGTCTGCCTTCATTTTTTGAAGAAATACATGATTTGAAATAAATGGTGATGACAAATTTGAGGGACGGGACAGAACAGCCCACAAATTATTTTAAGAAATAAGTTTCTGCCAATCAGGAAAGTACAAAAAAAAAGAAAGAAAGAAACAAGACTCTAAGGGAAAAAGAAAACTGCTGGCAATGTTACTGGGACTTGAGACGGAGTCATTAAGGGTTCTTGTGAAGAGGAGAAACTGTCCAAAGCAACACTGGAAATCCAGTAACATAAAAACCGGGTTCTGGCAGGAAACTGCTTCCATTGTCAAGACACAACAAATGCTTTTATGGCATGAGTTGGCGCCGCACTCCAGGACTTGGGAATGAAACCATTCCTTCCTTGGTTTTATTTATAAGCATTTTTCATATATATGAGAAAAGGAGGAGGAAGTCAGAAGAATGCACCGAAGAATATACTTACACTCTTTTGCCTCAGGAATGCTACAATGACCAATATATATGCACTCATTACGTGTCTAAAGCATGGGGTTCTAATGTCGTTGCTAAGATGAGTCCTGCAAGGAAAATGCTATGAATGAGTCATACATAATACCTGTGAGGACCAACTGGGTGAGCTGGATTTAGCATAATTAAGATTAAAGATGCTCCACCAAAAGTAAATTAGAATTTAAATGTGTTTATTTGTAGATTAGTAAAGAAGATAAAGGTTGATAAAAGCTAGCGATCTTAAGACAAAAGTGCGGCATTTGAAATTCTTTATTACCATGTATTATTTATTACCATGACTTTGAATTCCTGCTTAGCATTTTCACTCGCTTAACTAACAGGCTCAGGTCAGAAATTTAACAGTCACTGGTGTCTTTTCTCTTTGTCCTCTCACAGCCAGTTAGAGGGTCAATTTCATTTAATTTGCTGGCATTACCACCTCTCAGTGTGTCTGCACTGTGGACACAAATGTCCTGGCCACCAGCTCTCTTGGTACTCTGCATGATTCTCCCGGCCCAAGCCCTCATTATCACCTACTCCCAACACAATTGCCAGGGTACCCTAGTAAAGACTCAGGCAGATAGTTATTTCTCTTTTCCTTAGTGTAAGTGGCTCCCCACTTCACCGAGAATCAAAACTAAAGCCCCGCATGGGGTCAGAAGGCACCCACAAAATCTAGGTCTCGACGCCTCTCTCATGCCTCTCCGCCCTTTCTCTCCCCTCAGCTGTCCAGGTCCCTGGAGTTTCTGGAATGGTAGGCCCCAGTTGCAGAGGCTCCTGGGCTGGTGTCGCCTCCAGCAGGTAAGTGCTTTCTCCTGTTGTCCACAAGCCTCGTCCTCTGCCTCCTTCAGGCTCATGTTCTGAAGGGGTCCTCACATGAAGACCTCCCCCAACCACCCTACACTAACACTTATCAACGTGGGACACATGGCAGTTCCTTGATAATCACATGTTGCGAGGACAGACACAGATCTTCATGAATTGGTTGGATTTCATTTGAGACTTTTTATGATGATTTATTTCTGAGCAATATCAGCTCCCATTTCATTTTCCTTTGTTTTCATACTATTTATTCTTCTAAACCTTATAGCTGAGCCTTAAATTCTGGATTTTTAGGTGTATTATTTATATTGCATTTGATTGCTTTATGTTCATAGTGATATATTCAGTCCATTTTTCTTCTATTTTGTGTTACACCGTCTCCCATATGATCTACCAAGTTTGACATTCTACCTTTTACTGGTGGTAATGTAGGTCCTACACCATATCAATGTGTGTTTGGGGAACTAAGAGTACCAAAGCATATACTCTGTTCTCACTATTGCTCCCATATAACAGATGCTAACATAGATGTTTGAGATTTCATCTTTAACAGAACTAAAGAAACATGAACCTTCAAATCCTAGGCTAAATATAATGTGGACCATGTTTAATGAAGCCTTCTTCTAGCCTTTGAAGATATCCACATGCACATGTATATGATATACACACACACACACACACACACACACACACACACAAATACACAAATAATAAAATATTTTAAATTGAGAGCATGGTGAGCATTAGGCCAGGAAGCCAGCAGAATGCCATGAAGACTGGTTGGCTAAATGTCAAAACCATGGTACTTCTGCTACAGTGAATTCTTCTTTGCCCTGTGAAAATTCTTTGAGAATTCCTCACGATCCCAGCCTCAATTCTAAAGCTGACAGCAGGAAATACACAAAAGAAAGTTTTCTCCCCTCCTTTTAGAACACTGCTCCAGATGCCCTCTATAAATTATAGTAAGTATAAATATGTTACTGATTCAGTAATAATCCTCAATCACATTAAGACAATATTAATACCACATCGCCATATGCATTACTCATAGGGCAAGTCGGCTTTATCACGCTTCCCTAGTTGTGTTCAAAACAGTCTAGGCTTTTGCTTACTTGAAATCAAATGTTCTCTTTTATAGTTTCTTGTATCATTATTTAATATTTATTAATTTCTCATTAACTTGATGAATTAGCATACTGTGTCAATTTGTAACAGAGTAATTAAGAGAAGTAATTTCACTGAATAGAGGAGCTCAATATTCAATGTAAAGCATATGGAATTTTCATCTACTGAAAATTACATCTTAAAAATAGCATTAAATTACAAAACCCAGCCAATTTAATCTTGAGAGAATATTAAGCCATACTCATAGCCTTAAGTGCCTCATTTTAGATGATTTTAATGGTTATATTACAATGTTCTTTTAGTGAGGATCAGATTTTATGTCAAGAGCTAACTTTTAGAACTCAACAAGTTTCAAAGATTCTTGTCTGACTAGAGTGGCAGCATCCTAGCCATGGGATGAATCCCCTCAGCCATCCTGCAAGCTTCCGGGCTGCATTAGCAACTTTTATCTTTGCTGTGACAAAATGTCTGAGAAAACCAGCTTAATTAAGGAAGAGAGGTTCACTTTGGCTCTGTCATGGCAACCGGCACATGAGGCAGCTGGTGGCGTTGTGTCCATGGTCAGGAAGCTGAGGGAGGTTACCACTGGTGTTCAGCTGGCTTCCCTTTCTTATTCAGGATGGTTCTTCCCAACCCAGTTCTTCTCTGGAAACACCCTTATGGGCATGCCCAGAGGTGTGTCTCCTGACTCTCAATCAGTCAGGCTGACTGTCAGAACACGGTCTACAAATGCAGTTGTATGAGGAGAATTCTGAGTGGTTGTGAGTAAACTCCAAGAAAACAAGACATGAGTCTTGTGACCTCAGTGCCTTCAGAACATGGAATTGTTCTTGGATTGTGACCTCAGTGCCTTCAGAACATGGAATTGTTCTTGGATTGTGACCTCAGTGCCTTCAGAACATGGAATTGTTCTTGGATTGTGCTTTTGTGCCCCTCCCAGGTGTATCAGACAGGAGTGAGTTTATTTCAGGTTATTCATTATAACCGGCTATTATTACTTATTTATATGCCTCTATGGAAAAACATATTTTTGCCATGAGTGGCTTATCCATGTGATTGGGTACTTTACTCTTCTTAACTCTCAGAGTAAATTGTCTGATGCTCTGAATAAAGTTGGTTGTTGCATGAGACTTTAGTCTGCCTCATTTTAGGTCCCACTCTCCTAGGTTCACACTGCCAACTAGGGCAGTAAACAGTTGGCGATCAGGATTAACCATCACAGGGACCTTTGTCTGGTAGGGGAGCCTTTCTTACAGGGGCACAGAGGTTTCTCTAGTAGGTTAATGTCTCCCAGGCACTGTACTAGAACATGTGAAGCCAGCTTGAAAAAAAGTCACAGAAGCCCTAGTCTTCAGTGTAAGAACCCTTGGTCTTGGTGATTCAGGAGCTTTCTAAGGTCAGTCCTCAGCAGCACATTTGGACATTTGGGACATGTCTGTTTACTACTTCTGCAAGTTACCACCATGTTTTCTATAAAACACATTTACTTCTGCTTGTGTATAGTCAAACCTAGATTCTGGTCACAGCTCTCCATTTTAAAAGATTTAACTGAGACTGCTTAAACTTCTTCACCCACACATATATCAGAATTATAAATGTGTGTATGTGTGTCTACGTGCTCATGTGTCCACATAGGTGTGCGTGCACATGAGTGTATATAGATACCAGAGATTGATGACAGATGTCTTCCTTAGTGGCTCTCCTCTTTACTTTTTGAGACGGGGACACTCATTGAATCTGGAGCTTCCACATCTGCCAGGCTGGCTGACTACTGAGCCCCAGCGATCTGCTTCTCTCTGCCTTCCCAGTACTGGGCTTGTTGACAGGCACCACTGCATCCAGATATTATCATGGGTTTGGGGATTGAACTTGGTTCTCAAGTGTGCAAAGCACTTTACTGAGCCCTCCCCTCAGTCCCCAGGACTATAAAGATTTGTACTACAATTTAAATATTGTTGTTCCATTAAACAGCAACATTCTTTTCAGAATCAGACTCTTTTTTTTTATATGAAACTGTTTTGTTTATTATAAACCCTCCATCCAGTACATTGAGACTGAGAGAGTAATTACAATTAACTGAGAATTATAATTGGGAATAGGCTTGAAACTTAGAGCCATACATCAACATCAATATGGTAAAGCTACAGTTCTCAAGAGCAAAGCCTGACTTCTTCCATCATGAACTGGTAAGAGGGTAGTCCATAGATGTTCAAGAGGACTCCACCATATCTTCCATCATGAGCTGGTAAGAGGGTAGTCCATAGATGTTCAGGAGGACTCCCCCATATCTTCCATCAAGAGTTGGTAAGAGGGTAGTCCATAGATGTTCAGGAGGACCCCACCATATCTTCCATCATGAGCTGGTAAGAGGGTAGTCCATAGATGTTCAGGAGGACTCCCCCATATCTTCTGCTACTGCTATAGTCTAATTCATCAACACGTGTTGCCTTAGACAGCTGCACGCGGTTGCTAGTGTGAATTACTTTGAAAATCAAACCCGATCATGCCATTTTCCTCCTTAAACCATTTCATTAAACCTTAGCTTTTGGCATACAGCTTGTTGCATTTTCCACTTTAACGATGGGGGAATTAAGAATGGGGTAATGTAACTTCCCCAAGAGCAAGGAGCTAAGCAAAGTCTCCGAGCCAAGATTTCAATTCGGCTCCGACAGTGTTGACGAGAACTGGTCAAGGGATCTGAGTGGCAGAGGAACATGCCAGGACTTAATCAGTGGCCACCACATAGTTGTTCATTTCTGTTGCTGTGAACACAGGCATGTGCAAGAGCTGGAGAGGTGGCTCTGTGGGTAGGGGTGCTTGTGATGGCTGCCCTTGCAGAGGACACGAGGTTCCTCAGTGGGTAGGAGTGCTTGTGATGGCTGCCCTTGCAGAGGACACGAGGTTCCTCAGTGGGTAGGAGTGCTTGTGATGGCTGCCCTTGCAGAGAACACGAGGTTCCTCAGTGGGTAGGAGTGCTTGTGATGGCTGCCCTTGCAGAGAACACGAGGTTCCTCAGTGGGTAGGAGTGCTTGTGATGGCTGCCCTTGCAGAGAACACGAGGTTCCTCAGTGGGTAGGAGTGCTTGTGATGGCTGCCCTTGCAGAGAACACGAGGTTCCTCAGTGGGTAGGAGTGCTTGTGATGGCTGCCCTTGCAGAGAACACGAGGTTCCTCAGTGGGTAGGAGTGCTTGTGATGGCTGACCTTGCAGAGGACCTGAGTTCAGAGTTCAGCTCCCAGCACTATCATCAAGAGGCTCACAACCACCTGTACTTCCAGATCTGGGAGATCCAACTGGCACCTATACACTGCTGTGCATTCTCTCTCTCCTCCCTCCCTCCCTCCTTCTCCTCCCTACCCCCTCTTTCTCCCTCGCACACATGCCCGATATCAGATTCCAGTGCAGCATGAGGAAGGAAGCATTGGCCATGCATTACCTAGTTACTAGGAGGCTATGCCATGAGTACCATGAGTACTTAACAAGGTTTCCTATGACCGATTGCGGTTCCTCTCAATTATCTCACCCCTGAAGCAGAAGGCACCCAGCGGCTCATGGCATGAGCTCTAGATTCCAATGACCTAGATGCCACCTCTGCAGTTTGTGGTGTGGTTGTAAAGATCCAGTGTATAATCCATGAAAGTTCTTAGTCTAGTTCTGGCAAATACCAAATTATCAGTCCAAAGAAGGTATTGTTGAATGAGATTTTACTTGTCACTCTTCCTGCTAGATTGTTAGGTTCAAAAGAAGAGGAACTGTCATTTTAATAGCAGGTCCATAGTGTCCCAACTGCCTGGCCTATATACTATCAGCTCAAAGAAATTTGACAAATGACATTGTGTTGGCTAAGGGCATGCAGAAGTGAAGCACCACAAGGAGATGGCACTGTTTGAGTCAGCTGTTCAGTATAGAGGGGGCAGGGGAAGAAGTTTGGGCTCTAAAGGTAGGCAGGCAATAGGCCTTAACCACTTTGTAAGCCCTGTAAAGAATTTGAACTTCATCCTGAATAAGGGAGAACATGGCACAACAACCCTGCAGATTTGAAGCCCAAACACTGACCACAATGTGGAAGCCATATCAGGAGGGTTCCTGATGGGAGGCCTGGGAGATGGGTAAGATACCAGCAAGAAGCGAGGAGAAAAGAGAGGAGAAACTCCCTCAGAGCAAAGAGCGCAGGGACCTTGTTGGAGCGAAGAAGAAAAATGCTCTGAGCTCTTAATGTGCCTGCATATAGTAACTACTGAGTACCAGTGTTCAGATTCATAAAATAAAAATCACCTGTAGAGCTTGGTTAAAAAATGGGATTTAGGGCTGAGGAGGCAGCTCAGGAGAATGAAGTGCTTGCTTCACAAGTCTAAGGATCTGATGGCCTGAGTTCAGATCCCCCAAACCCATGTCAAAGCTGGGCCTGGCAGCATGTGTCTATAACCTCAACGCTTGGGAGTTAGAAGGGAGAGGATCCTAGGGGCTAGGTGGCCAGCTCCTATGGTTCAGTGTACTCCAGGTTCATCTAGAGAATCTATCTTGAGGTGCTCCAATCCCCGTAATGCTTTGACCTTTAATACAGTTCCTCGTGTCATGGTGACCCCAACCATAAAATCATTTTGTTGCTACTTCATAACTGTAATTTTGCTACTGTTATGAATTGTAATGTAAATATATGATGTGCAGGATGTTTGATATGAGAACCCCCCCCCCAAAGGATTTGTGACCCATAGGTTGAGAACTTCTCATCCATCTTGACAAACACGATTAGAGTAATAGAGGAAAATGTAGGACATTGACCTTTGGCCTCTACACACACAGGCAAGACCACCCACACCACACCCAAACTCACATGTGCAAGAAGCGCCTGGGGCTTCCAAAGCCTAGGTAGATGGAGTCCCGGTGAGGTGGCCTGCTTGTTGCATGGCTCCCCTCAGGGTTTCTGCTCCAGTTGGGTAAAGGCAAGTCTGGGGTGCCGAATTTTACTCACACAATTTGTATGTATCATTTAAATTTGAGTTGCAAAATGTCTTAGGACATTTGTTTGGCTTTTCTTATTAGATTTGAAACAAGGTCTTGCTGTGTAGCTCAGACAGACTCTGAATTCCTAATCCTATGACCAAATCTGTCCTTCCTGTAGCCGCTGGTTAACACTGTTCCTATATCCAGTGCCTTGTAATTGGACTGAGATGATAAAGTTAACCTTCATGAAACAAATAGAGATAAAATAATTGCACCTGATGATCGATGGTGTAAATACTGTGGAAATGTCAGCTCATTGTTGGAAATTGGCATAGATGTAACCTGAATGGGTCTGTAATGGGGAGAGAATTAGATTAAGAAGAATGCTTATATCCCAGCTATGATGTGAGCAGCAGAGTGCACTGGTCATGTGGGAAAGCTCAGCAGCATGAGGGCACAGTGAAAGAGGAGCTGGACGATCTGTTCAGCATCATGCAGAAGGGATTTTAGGACTTTAGGAATCCCTGATGTAGAGGTGCACTGAGGGATAGATAGGCCCTGAGGACAGGGGTGAGCTGTCTGTTTTAATCAATCATTTTTAGCATGAGCGATGAGATTTCGGGTTAATACTTTGCTGCTGAAATGGAAGTGACAGTGACTAGTTTTATGAATCAGTTTTTCAAGGCTGTTCCCAGTGGCTCAGACTAGCATCCTCTAAAGGTCATGGGAAAGGTATTTTCTGATGTGATTTTGAACAAATGTAAGTACCCCCCATCTTGTTGGACAGATTCATTCGATTAGTTTGAGAGACTGGCAAAACCTGAGCTTTCCTAGAGAAAGACTTCTCAAGACCATCACAAAGAACCCTTCCCTGACTTTTTAGCTTGGTGACATGTGGAATTTCTCCCAAGCCTGCAGCATTGGCTCTCATTTGTATTTCTGTCCTGAGGAACTGGGTTACAGATTCTGGATTTGCAAATCTACTCCTCAAATCAAACAATCATCAATCAATCGATTATTGGTTGATCTATTGATCTCACTCCCTCCCACTTCTCCATTTCCCTTACCCTCTCTCCCTCCCACCTCTCTCCTTCTTCCTTCCAGCATATATATGTGTGTAGTCATTATAGAAAACACAAATACCAAAGATTTTATAAATGGCTAAGAGTTGACAATAAAAGGAAAGGATTTTTTTTTTAAGCAAAAGGCACCTTCAATATTTTCTGAAAGCCAGAAGAAGCTGCAGCTCCTGAAGCTGCCTTGGTCTCCTGTCTTCACCTACCTTCCCTAAAGGAGCAATCCCCCTGCCCTCCATGGTTCATGGTGCCTGAAGACAGGCTATGCTGTATGTCATCCACTGACCTTCTAATGATCTAGTTTCTTGTATTGCCAGTATGATAAAATCTGGATTCTCTTCTAATAGCTTAATGCCTTCTAATAATAGCATGTTTCAAATATCAGCTTAAAAGGAACTTAATGATAGCCTTGAAACTTCAGTGTTGGCATCATCCTTGTAGCACCTAAACGAGCCAGCGAGAGGGATTCCCACAGCTTGTAGAACTGGAAGGTAGACGCAGAAGTTGAAATACTTTGTCTGCCTTGCTGCCAGTGAAGGGGTGAAAACAAGCATTACCCTGGAGTGGGCAATTATTCTCCCCAATCCAGATCTTCTCTAGCTGCATTCTGCCTTTGAACCCTATGCATATTTTCAGTCCACTCCCAGTTCAGGGTGACCTCTGAGGAAGATACTTCCTGTGATGCAACGCCAAAGCAAAAGTCTCAAAAGGCCTGCATGGTGTCGTCAGCTCCCTTCAGAACAGAACTCTGTGCCCACGGGGGACTCTCTAGAGTGCTTGCTTCTACTCCCTCACCAACTGTGCCAGCTTGAACTTCATCTGAACACTTCGTTGTTCTCAGTTGTGTCCAGAGAATTCAACACAATTCCATGCATTGTTTATACTATCCACACTAATAATGCCAAAGAAGTTACCCCTAAGCACTAACAATAAAATACTAACTTCTGCAACTTAAGGATAAAGACAACAGAGAATTGCATGGAATTTACTTGCAAAGTTAAAGTTGTTCATACTTGTTGACTAAGCAATACTCTAGATTTACCCATTAAAAGATTTGTCCACATATCCATATCTTCACAAAAAATAGTTTAGTAGCATGGTACATAATTGCAAAAACTTTGAAATAACCACATTAGCTATAAAATAACTAGATGAGGAAGCTGTGAAATACTATGTATCAGTAAACAATTGACTAAATTATCAACAGAGATAAATCTTGAATCATTTATAGTTTTGGGGAAAAAATCAGATGGCTATATTATCACAATTGGGTTTTTTTTTAGAAAGTAAGAAAAACTAAATTATCAATTTAAGGATGTATTCATATGTAGCAAAATTTTAAAAAGAAATTTGTATGTATCTCAAAATCACCAAAGGGGCTAGGAACCCATAGGTGTGAGGCCTGGATAGAGTGGATAGAGTGTACAGCAGGTTCAACAGGGAAAGGCTGTTTTGCAAAAGGTATTACTGAGTCATAGTTGCTGGTTGTAACACATCTTTGCTGCCTGTAAAATCCTTCTCACCTAAAAGAAAGAGAGAGGCAGGTAAGGCACAGCTATTTTCTGCATCAGAAACCAACCAAAGAAATAAGAATGTGGATAATATATAGTTTTTAAAATCTCCAGATTTTAATGGAATTCATGACAGAAGAAATGAGATAATGTGGTCAAGACTCAAAAACAACAACAAAAAAAAAAACCAAGAGAATTGGACAGATAAGAAGGGATTCTATGAGAGGCTAGATGGTGGGTGTAGCAGTGACTTGAAAGCAGTTCTTCCAGCTACAGTCAAAGACTGAGCAAAGCTGTGTTCAAAGGATTAAAGGGAAGTACGATGAGACAATAACACATCGAAGGGTCTCAGTAAAGAAGTGGAAACTACCAGTGAACACGCTGCACTTCCACAGTGGAGAAGTGTAGTCATTCATCGTCCTTAGCACATGGGAACCAGAAAATAAATCAGTGGTTAATTGAACACAGGAACCGGAAGATAAATTAGTGGTTAACTGAATGAACAGAAAAATAAAATGAACAGAGCTTCAGAGGTTTTAACAGAACACAGCAAACCATGAGTCCAGTGGAGCTTCAGATATCTAACCACAAGAGAAAAGCAACTGAAGCTTAAGTCTTCCCTGGAACAAAAGTCACTCAAGGTGCAGAGCAAGAGGTGGCTTCTGTGCATAGCATGGCATTTCTCAGAAGTCTAAGGAGACGGCCAATATCCGGCCCATCAATTCTGGTTACTTAACTCTGAAAAATAAAAATGTGTCCACACTGACTGCAGCAGTGTTTATACTACTCACGAATGTACAAGCAAGCAGAATGTTCATCAGTGGATACACACATAAAGAAAATGTGATCTAGCCCAGTAGTGGACTATTACTGAGCTATCCAAAGAAATGAATATTAATGAAGTATATCTGTTATTGGGGGGAAAATAGAGGTTACTAACAGACAGGCTAGATGAACCTTTTTGCATGATAGAAATGTTATAAAATTATCTTTTGATGATTACAAAACTATAAATTTGCTCAGTTATTGAACTGAATACTCACTAAAGGTTTGTCAGTCTTACCCTAATTGAACCTCTTGAAGCATGCATTCAAATATGTTTATCTAAATTCAGTGTTTCTACCACTTTAGTTTTGATTATAAGTTGCTAATTGAAAAATTATCTTAAAATTCAGCAAACTAATGAGGGAGTTCAACCACCAAAAGAAGCTGGCTGCCTAAAAATATGATTAATAATTAGATAATTATTCACTTTTGACTCGGGTTTCCTGTTGACAACAAATTCTTTGAAAGATCCGTCATTGCTGGCATATTGTCTTAACATGAAATTACTTCATTGTGGTTCCTTTCTATCAACCTACATAGAGAGCATGCAGTTTCCTGGATTTGTCCTTAAAGAGTCTACATAAGGAACGCCACGGGAAGCCGCAGTCAGAACCCCAGACATCCCCTACCTGCCTCACCCACGGCGTCACTTCAGAGTCCCTGCTTCTGTATCCGATGTCTGCACTCTGCAGGAAAATTCACCTTAATTGCTTTTTCTAAAATGAGCTCTCCTTAGTGAGTGCTAATGGCTAATTGTTCCGACATGAAGTCAGCCTTTCCAGATTCAAAAGACAATAAAACTCAGATGGAATCAGAAATTTGCTTCTTCCTTTGAGCTTGAAATTTGTAGTTGAAATTGTTTGTATGTAATGGCCAACTCATACTCTTAAGATTCACAACTAAGGATATGCTTGCATCAGCTGGCAAGACAACTTAGTGGGTTAAAGTGCTTGCCAGAGGAGCCTACTGATCTGAGTTCGGGCTCTGGGACCCACATAAAGTGGAGGGAGACAGATGATTACCAAAAGTTTTGCTCTGACCTCCTTAGGAGTGCTATGGAATGCTTATGCACACATTCACACACTAATCATCATCACCATCACCATCACCATCACCACCATCACCACTATCATCATCATCATCATCATCTTTTTTAATTTGTAAGAAGGCATGCTTATGGACATGCATGATGAGACACAATAAAGAATGTTCTTAGAAACATTGTTCATAGTTAACAAAAAAATAGATATCCTAGAATACAGAATTCAATGACTTGCTGAAAATATTTAGCAACTATTTTTATATGCTGGAGATCAATTATAGGGCCTTTTGCACAGCCATATCCCTAACCCAGCAAACAGATCTTTAAAGAAAAAAAAAGTTATGGTCTGCAGTCATCTCCAGTTTCTACTACACAGACACACTGCAGTGACCAGGTTCAAGTTTGTGACGTCATTCAGATAAAAAAAATTCCTTCATACTCAGGACCTAGGAGATATCAGGAGTAGGTGCAAGGGACCTTGAGCACATATATCCTGAAGAGGTCTTCACTGCTTTACTCAAACATGCAGTGTATGGACATTTGCTCTGTCTTGATTCAGGACACTATCCTGCTTTTTCATTAGAGGGCAGGCTCACTGAGAGAGATTCACTGAGAATTCATCCCAAAGAGCGTGTTGCTTCCCATTCATAGTAGGCGTAGTTAAAGATGGAGCTGTGGTTTGATGCAGATAAGCAAGGACTCTGGTTCAGTTCTTACAGTCAGGGTCACTGTCCCAGCTTTCAGCTAAGACTAGCTTTTGAGATTGAAAAGTTGTCATTTACAAGAATCTGAAAGACCCTGATATATTTCTACACAGATATGTTCTGTTCTTGGGGTTGATTTGTGGTCTTAACAGTGGTGCTGTTGCTTCTTCTCCCTGTGTCGTCAATTTGCCCAAAGACAGCACTTCACAGTTTCCTCCCAATCATCCGGCTTTCATTCTTCCCTTCCTCTATACGTGATTTCAAATTATACCATAGCGTATAGTAATAAAAACAGCATGGTACTGATGTAAAAACAGAAGAATAGAATCGAGGACCCAGATAGAAGTCCATGCAACTACAGTTACAGGATTTTTGACAATGATACCAAAACTGCACATTGAAGAAAAAGAACACAGCGTTTTCAATAGATGGTGCTGGGAAAACTGGATTTCAATAGGCAGAAAAAATGAAACTAGACCCATATCTCTCACTCTGCACAAAACTCAATTCAAGATGGATCAAGGACATCCCAAGACCTGATACTCTGAAAGTGCTATGGGGTAAGTAGGGAATGTGCTTCAGTTTACACTGAACTTTCTGGATATGGTTTGGCTCAGGAAACATGACCAATCAACAAATGAGATATCATGAAACTAAGAAGCTTCTACACAGCAAGGCATCGGATTGGAACGTTAAGACAATGGGGCTCCTAGGTCCAGAAACAAGTTCTCATGTCTTATATCTAAATGCCACGCTATCAAGATATTTTTTTCCTGAAGAGGTGTGTGTGTGTGTGTGTGTGTGTGTGTGTGTGTGTGTGTGTGTGTGTGTTCATTCATTATGCACACGTGGAGGTCAGAGGACCATCCTTGCCTTCTGCCTTGGTTGAGGCAGAGTCTCTTCTGCACAGTGTATGTGTGTGCTAGGCTAGCTGGCCTGAAGGCCTCTGGGGATTCTCTGGTGTGCATCTCTCACCTCGCTGTAGGAACACTGGAATTGTAGATGTGTTCTATCATGTCCAGCATTATGTGAATGTGGGGAGATTTGAACTCAGGTCCTCACACTCAGTAATTGAGATATTGCCATATGAGTTCATTACCAATAGACTGGACTTATGTAGTAGGAAGGTTATGTGGAAAACAGTGAGACTACCTCTTACTGCCATGTGTAATTTTCTTTCTGATTTTTAAATCTCTTGCTTCTTTTCTGCTTATTTTTCTGTCTTCCTTTGTTTTGTGTGGTAGTCTTTTTTGAATCATTTTCTATATTTTATGCATCTACTATAGAGTTTTGCTTTGTGGTTACCATGAGGTTTATATATAACACCTTGAACTTAAAATATGAAGTTTTAATAACAACTTTAATTACAAACTATATTCACATCCTCTCCTGTCTTTTGTGCATATGTGTATGTCTGTCTGTCCAAGTTTACCATTTTTGTAATTCTTACATCACAAAAACATTGTCGCTGCAGTTATTTTAAATGTTTGGTATTTAAAACATAGTAGGCAGAAACTTGTATTGCAAACTATAGGGTAGGCATCTTGAAAATAACCACAAGATTCCATAGGGTATTACATTTATCCAGCATGGTGGGAATACTGTACAAATAGGACCCAGTCTACCGGATTCAGCAAGAATGGGGCGGGGAGGGATGCAAAACTGCCATGGTTAGTGCCTAGTGAAATTTCTGTAGTGGCCTGGAATAGATCAAGACTTATCTCCTAAGGCTAAAGACAAACTAATGCATCCAACATCCTCTTACTAAATTCTCCCCGTGATAAATCCAATGAGTCTTTTGGATGCAGAGAGCGCCATAATCCTGGTGAGTGTCCTGCCAGGTTTGAGGGTAGCTTGGGGTAGCAGAGCTGCTCCAGATGGCCAGTCTGACTGCTTGGCCACTATGGCCTTATAGCTCAGCAAAGCTAATGGTACTCTAAAAGTTTGTAGCAGAAAGACAAGTTACAGAGATTCTGAGTGGATTCCTAAAGGCAAGTCTAAGCTTAAACTCTAGGGAGTTTGGAATAATCTGACAAGTTGATCCAGATATTTTATGATCCTCCATGTTCTGAAGGGATTCATAGAGAAAAATCCATCAGCAGATATGCACTATGCATATGAGACTGGGCACAGGCAGGTCATAAAAGCTATTTGGATGAACAGCTGGTTCAAACTATGAAGGTTTCTCCTCACACTACATTGCCTCTTCTCCCTTAATGCACACCAGAAAGTTCCCTATCACCAGATTGATTGGAATACATAGTTTTGTTCTTGTACCCCACAATAGATTAGCACTGTCCAGTATGGATAGCTACAACATTACAAGCTCCTCCAGGTATCCTTGCAGAAATGCATGATGGGAAACCCTTTCAGTGGACAGAATCTGATGTGTGCCCTTGGTTGCTCGGTTTGCTCCATGAGAGAGGTGCCTAGAGACAAGAGCTGATCAAGGTGGATTCAGAGTAAATCACTTCAATGAATTGGATGGATGGTCAAGAGCTGGAAGAAACAACATTAGAAAGTGGAGAAAAGACGGAGTTAAAAAATCCTGTGGTTTACTCCTCAGAACAAAACAGTAGTCCGTTTCAGTAGACTGTTCTCAATAATCAGATTTTACTCACTGAGGCTGATCTTCAGGGCCGGGATGCAGCTCAAGGCGCAGTACTTGCTTAGCTTGTTCAGGACCTTGGGCTTGATCCCAGGGACTGCAAACAATAACAACAAAGCAAAATTAAGGTAAAATGTGCAAGACTGATCGATCACTCATGGAAGTCGCTATGCTCTTCAACTTGTAACCACAAAGTAGCATCACTAACCATGAGACTAGGTCCTAGGTGAGAGACAGTTACCTAGCAAACCATGTGCCAATATCGTAGTGGATGAAATGATGGCACTCCTGCCATAAAAAGGCAGCCATTCTTCACACTTGACACGGTAAACATATACTTTCCTTTCCTGTCCATGCTGTTGATGCCAAACCTAATTTGGGAATGTACAGTTTATCTCACCCACCACAGGGTTTTCCCAGAGTACTGAATCTGACCAAAAAATGCATTTGCTTTATTTAGATTTTCACAGCTTTGAAAACCATGAAATAATATTTTTGTTGTTAGGTTTTCCATTTTAAAGTTTTTAAATTAAAAAAAATTAAAGAATTTTATACATGTGTGCTATATTTACATCATTTCCATTCCCTCTCAACCCCCATATCACCCCCACTTTCTTTCAACTTTATAACTGCTTTAGTTATATACATATACAAAGTATATCCATACATACATGCATAGACATATATATGTATATATAAATGCAGCCTTCTGAATCCATTTACTGTTGCTCATATGTGGATGTTTATATCTGACCACTTGGGACTGGCTAACCTATTAGGGGCTCGTAGCTGGACGAAACTGATTCCTCCTTTCTCAGTAGCCATTAATTGCCTATAGTTCTTCACCTATTGGGTGGGGCCCTGTGAAATTCCCCCATCCATATTGTGATGTCACAGATTGTGATTGTTCAGGTCTTACTTAGGCATCGGTATTTTTGAGATCTTGTGGGTGTGGGTTCCCTGTCATATGTAGTAGACACTATTTCACAGCAGACTTTCTGGTCCTCTGGCACTTATAGTGTTTCCACCCCACACTTCTGTAGTGTCCCTGAGATTTGAGATTGTGTTGCAGATGTATTAGTTGAGGTTGGGCACCAATGGTCAGTTGTTCTCTGCATTTTCACTGGAATATTGGCAAATAATTTTTTAAATATTAATTATGTGTTAATCTCTTCTGTAAATTGTGTGGTCCTTATTTTTATTAAAAAAAACTCAAGTATTTGATTAACTTTTGTTTATAAGAACTCTGGGACTGGAAGAAATTAATAGTGTGTAGTTCAGTTAATGCCTTTATGTCTTGGGAATATCAGCTGTCAGTGATTTGTCCCCAAAATGCTCCTCCTTTGCTGCAAATGGCTGGTGATGTGCAGTTAACCACCTACTCCACATTTAGTGAGTTCCCTGCATGCATTTCCAATATTTATGTGTTGAATATGACAGGAAGCAAGAAACATCTGTAAACTCTTTTTGCTCAATAATAAAATTAAATATCTGGCAGGTAACTCAGCAGTACCTTCCAGCATTTTCTGAAACACAGTGAGCTGTTCGCGTGTTCAGCCGTCACCACGTGGGCTGTTCGTGTGTTCAGCCGTCACCACGTGGGCACTGTGTAATGACTCCATAGCCTTCATGAACTAGCAGCACACATGGTCTCTCTAAAGAGGAAACTCTGATGTATGCACCACATTCTAATAACTTTACTTACATGCTGCAACTCTCTCCCCTCTCTAGAACACTGGAAAGCTGTAAGAACCTTAGAGCTCATATTCCTCCAGGGATCTAATCTAATCTTAAAAAAAAAAAAAAAAAAAACTGAACTGGATTCTCAGGGCCATCCAGCGGTGGCATCTGATTGGATGAGTCCAGCCATGCTGGCTAATCCTGTGCTTGCTTCCCCATGCCCCCATGGCTCTGCCCTGCTGCCCATCTTTCTCTGCTTACTGTAACTACCTCTAATATTTTAACCAAATGCTAGAATGGTTCAGTGTATGCTTCTATGTGTTTTCTAAGTTCCAGGCGGTGTCTGTTTTTGCAGACCTGACCTGTGTATTTATGAAGCATACACATGGGAAACTGGTCGGTTCTTTGCTTGTTAAAGGATGTTTGAGAGCAGCTGTTACAACATTTGAGAGCTAGCTTGAGTTCATGGAAAGCCAAAAGCAAGACTTACTCTTTCCGGGTAGGTACTCTCAGGCAGGCGAGCTACACTACGCTCTTGGTTGCTTCTCTATAGTTCCTGGGTTGGGAACAGCCTTTTGATGAGGCAGGCTAGAGAGGCTGAGCCTGCCATGAGTCTAGCAGGAGAGCTTCACCAAAAACCAAATAGAGGCTGGTATCCTGCTCTTGAAATCCCCAATTTCCAGAGCAGTCAGACAAAAGTAAGGTGTCTATGTTAACAGTTACAGTCTTAAATGTTCTGGTATAGCAATGGAAAATGGATTAAGATAACCCGAAATTCGCGGGGCAGTGGTGGCACATGCCTTTAATTCCAGCACTCAGGAGGCAGAGCCAGGAGGATCTCTGTGAGTTCAAGGCCAGCCTGGTCTACAGAGCAAGATCCAGGACAGGCACCAAAACTACACAGAGAAACCCTGTGTCGAAAAAGCCAAAACAGAGAGAGAGAGAGAGAGAGAGAGAGAGAGAGAGAGAGAGAGAGAGAGAACGAGAACCAGAAATTCTAGAATCATCTAGAATCTAGATGACTGTGGCAATCTATAGACGTAGATATGCACAGCCAAGGGGCTTATCTGCTGCTGTATCTGGTCACAGTTAAACTCCAGTAATATAAGGAGATTAACAGAGCAGACCAGGGCAACATACTATCTCAATGATAAATTGTTGCAAAGGGACTATTATAATAAAAATGCCTACAGGATGTCAAGTTCTGTGCTGGAAGTTGAAAATATGGAGATAAAAGATGTATTTCCATCCCACTGAGAAATCAATTTGGTGGAAAAACCCACATAATGAAACTATAATGGAATAATAATGTGATTATTCTCTGATAGAATAATGCATAACAACAACATCGTAGGGGGCTGGAGAAATGGCTCAGCAGTTAAGAGCACTTGCTTGCTCTTGCAGAAGACCCACATTCGGTTACCCACAAGCCCCTCTGTAACTCCAGTTCTAGGGGTTCTGATGTCCCCTCTGCCCTCTGTGGTAAGTATATGCATGTTGTGAATTTATTATGTAGGCAGAACGCTCATACCCGTACAGTTTTTAAAATCTAAAAAAAAAAGTCTCTCAAAAATTGTAACACAGTAATATGTTAAACGGTTTAGATGCTGCAGTCTGTATAATAATAGGAAAATTGAACTGGGGTTGCCATTGCATCTCTGTGAGCAGAGGCCTGTATACACACAGCTAGAGGAAGTGAGTCTATAGAACACCCCAAATGAGCAATCCTCGATGAAGAAAGGCTTTAGGTGAAGAATTGGTGGGGGAGAGTGAAGGAAGAGAACAGCCTGGATTTGGGGTGTGTGTGTGTGTGTGTGTGTGTGTGTGTGTGTGTGTGTGTGTGTGTGTGTTTTCTGTTTTGAGATGTTTGTTTTGTTGGAAACTGAGTTTTGCTATATAACCCAGGCTAGCCTAAAACTTACTGTGTGAACAAAACTGGCCTTAAACTCATGATCTTCTTGCATTTACCTCCCAAATGCTGGGACCATAGCCATGGGCCATCCTGCTTGGTGAGGGCCACATACTTAAGACAGGATTACTTGGTTGACTGGGGTCCATTTTTGAAGAAAACCCTTGGAAGTGAAGTAGCTAGCTGCTAAGGTCATGGGACTCCTGCCAGTAATGAGGTTGCCTACCTACGGGAACAAAAACTGACCCAACCTTGTTCAGTGTTTACACAGTGGCACAGACTTACACATTGTGGAGCAGACTTTGCCATCTGTGGCTGTCATTTATCTTGGAATAATACTCTCAAGATTTGGTGTTCCTCAAAACCTCTGAAGTAAAGCCAAAATACACAAGTTGGGCTTTGATAAATTTATTAACAACTGAGCAAGGTTTCAATGAGCTCACAGAGCCTGTAGCAGAAAGCCCAGGCTGACACGGGGCTGCACCATGTCCTCTGGGGATATACTACAGTTTTCAGTTTAGGATGAGACTCCTTAATGCATGAACAAGTGGATCTCTAATTCTTTTGAATTCTCTTGGGGCTCTTCTGATGATTTGCCTTGTCTAACTTCAGTGTGAGGGGTTTTGTTATCCTGTATTTTATTTTCTTATGTTTGGTCGTTATCTTTTAGAAGCCTGTGCTTTTCTAATGAGAAACAAAAGGGGAATGGATCCGGATAGGAGGGAAGGTGGGAGGAGCTGGAAAGGGTAGAGGGAGGGGAACTGTAATTGGGAATATTTTTAAAGATAAAGGAAAAAAGAAAAGAAAACGTTTCCAGGGCTGGAGAGATGGTTCAATGGTGAAGAGCACTTGGCTGCTCTTCCAAAAGACCAGAGTTTGGGTTCCTAGGACCCATATGAATGCTCACAATCACTTATAGCTCCAATTCCAGGGTATCTGATGCCCCCTTCTGGCTTCTTTGGGCTCTGCATGCACATGGTACACATACAATCAGGTACATGTGTATACACACATATATAAAAACCAAATATGATTTTCACAAAGAAAAAATGTTACTCTTGAGAGGTTTCTTTGTCTCAGAAATAATTCACTTGGCATAATAATCTAGACAATTAAACTTTTTAAGTGGCTTGAAAAAAATATTATTATGAAGTATTTTTTTGAAACTTCACTATTTTATTCAGGATAGCTTTCCCAAACTGCCAGTTTTCCTTGTCCTGCCAACTTCACGGTGACCTCAAGGGACTCACTGTGCTGACAGGAGAGGCCAGAAAGCTTCCTGGGTCGTTACAAGATGCATTTTTGACATCTTATTGCTGATACTTGGTGTTCTGCTCATAGAGATGAGACAATTATGAAACTCTTGGCACAAATATGTAGGTCTCTGAGCAAAGCTGATATATGTTAATGTGTGCATATATGTACACCAAATGGTAGGAAGCAGAAAGTAGCGAAATCATCTACGTGCACGGTCAGTGAAATGCATTTGTTAGAACCCACCGCTAACTGTTTCATCACACACCCATGGTTTCCTTGTTTTCTGTTACAATATTTAGAGTGCTATTTTCCCAACAAGATTGTCCTAAGTTTCCTGTCACTTGTCTCAGAAATCCTCAGCCTCTCGTTTTTACCCTGAGCATCAGCTGTATCTTCCACTCCACAGCACTAACTCTGGTCTCACGGTGTCTTCTTTACCTCCAAGCCCTGTTGCTGTTTCAACAAGCTGAACTTCACTCTTGGCTCACCCAACTCTCCAGGTTCTTTCACGTTTCTATTTCCAGGAACTTTACTGCTGGTCTACTGGATATTGGTGGAAATATGTGGGCTATGCTGTGGCCCCTCTTGTTGACTGACAGTGTTTGGGTCTATAGTCTTCACTGAAGACTCTTCAATATGTCATCCAATCCCAGCACTTCTCTGTTCTCCTGTGAATATTTTGGAGAGTTTGGGAAGATGGGGAGGACGTAGTCACTTGGTACTTCTGTGTCATCTTGTCTTCATTTTTCATTCTTGCTCAGCTGATATTAGTTAATGTCTCATTATTTACAAGTGTCTTAGCCCTTTGCTGGAGTATCCCATAATTCTGTCATAAAAACTCTAAAGTCTGTGGACTAGGCCCTCTGCATAATGGGACCGTCGTGTAGTTTGATCTGCTTAAGGGGCCTCCTGGCAGTAGGATCAGAATCCATCCCTGGTGCATGAGCAGGCTTTTTGGAGCCCATTACCTATGATGTGATTCCTCACACGGCCTTGAGGCAGGGGGAGGGCCTTGGACCTGCCTCTACTAATTGTACCTCCCCCATGGGAGGCCTTACCATCTTGTAGGAGGGAATGGGGGGTAAGTTGGGAGGGGGAGGCTAGAGGGGCAGGAGGAAGGAAGAGGAAGAAGAGGATCTTTGATTGGTATATAAAATGAATAAAAATTTTTCTTAATAAAAATAAAAAATAAAATAAAATGCAAAAAAAAAGCCCTCAAAAGTCTGAAGGAACCAGGTTGTCTGCCTTTTCAGTCTTTCTGAGCCTGGTGTGTGACTAGCATGCTCAGCACCAACCAGAAGCACATAAGCTGGTACTGCCTTAGCTGACGGCATTTAGCCCAAACAGTGTTTATTAATGCTCTTCCACATCTAGCTTTCCAGTTTTAGGTATTATTCTCCAGTGTGCTGCATAGTTTTATGTCAACTTGACACAAGCTAAAGTCATCTGAGAGGAGGGAACCACAATTGAGAAAATGCTTCTATAAGATTCAGTTGTAAGGCATTTTCTTAATTATTGATTGATGGGGGAGGGCCTGTCCCATGGTGAGTAGTGCCATCCC
The DNA here is from genome assembly GCF_007827085.1 of Peromyscus californicus insignis. Lineage (NCBI taxonomy): Eukaryota > Metazoa > Chordata > Mammalia > Rodentia > Cricetidae > Peromyscus > Peromyscus californicus. Next base: position 73,967,794 of record NW_026294436.1, on the reverse strand, counting down.
TGGGCTGGTTAGTGGTCCTGGGTTCTATAAGAAAGCAGGCTGAACAAATCACGGGAAGCAAGCCAGTAAGCAGCATCCCTCCATGGCCCCTGCATCAGTTCCTACCTCCAGGTTCCTGCCCTATTTGAGTTCCTGTTCTGACTTCCTTTGGTGATGAACAGTGATATGGAAGCATAAGCCAAATAAACCCTTTCCTCCCCAAGTTTCTTTGATCATGGTGTTTCATTACAGCAATAGTCAGTCACCTTGACTAAGACACCCAATAAGTCCCAGATCTAACAGCTTTCCTCTTTCCTCTTAGCCAACAGCATCGTCTCCTTTCCAAAGAAAACAGAAGCTAGTCCAGCCAACAACTACAGTTTGATGTTCTAAGATCAGCAGACACCATCCTATGATTTAGACTGCACCACTCTATGCTTTAGTAAAAGTGGTCCTTTGTGGTTATCCACATGAAACATACATAATTAAGAGCCATTCTCTCTTGAAAACCCTTCTCTGGTCCTTACCAGCCCAGAGGTCATCCTTGCCTCACAATGGCTATGGTCACTGCCGGAGGCTCCCCGGGACTGTACCAGGCCCACATCCTTTCCCCGCCTCCTCCAAGCCAGGCCACTCTTCCCCGTGTCTCTGGACACGGAATGCGCACAGGCACAGAGACCCAGACCAAGGGACAGTGATGAAGTGGGACCCCAAGACTGATTGTAGCCCAGGCTGATGCCACCATCCAAAACAGTTCAGCTGGCATCCTGAGTATGGGGCTCAGGTCTGGCCTCCTTCCTGGTACAGGAAATGGGTCTCTAACCCTCTGGCCAGAGCCCAGGCACATAGCATTCTAGGGTAGCCTGACCCAAGTGTATTGACTCATCTGTTAACCTATTCTTCAATCACTGTGTGTGATTAATGTCTTTATAAAACGAGCCATTCTCTCATAGGTGTGAGGAAGAAGCAAGAAGGGGTTTATAGAAAATAAAACCTGCTTCCAGTTACCTTTAATCCATTCCATGACTTTAGTCCATACTCACCCTGTGTCTAAATTGCAGTTGTCTGTAGTCCTGTCTAAAGCTGGATTGATGCCTCACTCTCTATATACGCTGTCATCAAATCCAGTTAACTTTGTGCCCTAAGTGTTGCCCCAAACCACCACACCCATGGTGGCCCACAGTGCCCTACATGGCCCTTCCCTCCAGCATCACTCCCTCTGTCTCAGATCCAGTCCTCTCATTCCAGTCAAAAGCTTCCTCAGCTGATCTCCACAATGCAACAAACCAGCCTTAGCCAAAACACACAGCGTCTCCTGAAACGACTCAATGGCTTCTAACTATTTTGCTAGAATTCCGACTCCTCAATGATTCCTCAAAGCGTTTGACTACCCACATATGATCTTTCCTCTGACCTTGACTTTCAATCCAAGTCCCTTCCTCAGATTTAACCAATCTCTCTCGCTGCATGTTATTTTTATTTTTTAGATAGGTAGCTTTTCTTTTAAATGTATTCTTATTTATGAATACGGATGCATTGTTAGTTACTAGCATGTACATGCGTGCGAGTTCCCGAGGGGGCCAGAAGAGGCTGTCAGACCCTGATGAGCTGAACTTAAAGGCAGTGACTGGAACCAAACTCAGATCGTCTGCAAGAATGGCCAATGCTCTCAACTGCTGGGCCGTCTCTCCAGCCATCACATATTGTTGATGCCAGGAAAATTTGTCCACTAGACTTGTTGACTATCTGCAAGCTATTCTTCCCAGGATCATCTTGGTGGCATTCTGTGTGGCACCAACTCTGCAATGTGCTTATGGGAGACCTTGGCTTCCCTGCTCTGCCTGTAGGTTTCAGAGCACATCATGATGCATTTATTATAACTTGTCAGGGATGCATTTATTGTGTTCTATTGTGAGTGTTATTTATCTGTGCAGTTATTAGACTCCAGGCTATTTAAAACTAGGGATGATGGCATCTGTTCCCCTCCCATCTAACAGCTACACAGTTTAACCGTTGACTGAATAGATAAGCAAACAGTTGACCGAATAGATAAGCAAATGCATCAGTTTCTTAAAATGCACTGTCCCTCCTTGTAGACTCACCAGGGTTCCATTGAAGAGGAAAGCTGTAAGCATTCATGCTAATGTGTAATATGGAAACTAACTGTGGTGAACTGGTGGTCACATGGAAAACAAAGAATGGATTCTCTGGCTAAAAATGGCAGTTACTACTGGGCCAAAGTTAAGTGTAATGTTGCTAAACTCTGGTTCTATTGGGTAAACTAAGAAACCAGATCATTAGGGAAAATCTTTGTTTGAGTAGCAGTGATTTAAAATGTGTGTGGGTGTGTAGCACAGAATCATACCTGGGGCTTTGATGACTGTTTGAAACAACAATCCAGAGAGGATAGTTATTACAAATCTCTTTCTAGTCATCTTTTAGATAGAGAAGAACTTGAAAATGACCGTATTGGTGGTACACTTGTGTAGTGCCGGTATTCGGGAGGCTGAGTCAACAGGATTGGCATGAAGTCTTTGCCAACTTGGGTTATTACAGTAAGTGACAAGCCGAGGCTGTGTAGAGAGACCCTGTTTCAACCTTTTCCAACACACACACACACACACACACACACACACACACACACACACACACACACACACGGAAGTATAGTGACGTACACATGATAGTTTTAATCTTTGGAAGTCTTTCCTTTTCTGTTTTGCCCAGTTTGTTCCTTGCTAAGCTGCTAATTGCTGCTGGTTTTACTGTTTATTTGTTGGTCTTGTTTCTCTTATCTTCTTCTAACATCATTGCCTGTTGCTTTTTTATAGCATGATGGCATAAGTTACAAATTGTGGTAGAGTCCACGCATGTGAGCACACAGGCGTGTGTACACAGAACAGACAGAGCAGTCAGGGCCTGGGTTACTAGAATAATTTAATAGTAATGCTTCCTTGTAGCATCTGAGTCCCAGGGTCTTCCACTCCAACCACTCCCATGCCATCCATCATACCACAGTACAGTTCTGGGGGCAAAACTCACCTCATTTTAGATGTGAGAGTCAAAAGAAAAAAATATAAAGAAGAGAAATCTTGCTTTTCTCTGCAGGTTCTCTTTAAGTAAAGTTCATCTGAGATTTCAGAATAACATGTGTTCCAGTTACTCCTGGCACATCCAGACTTGTCCCAAGATTAGGCATAAAGTCATAAGTAGTTTGAGCAAGGCATTTCCTGGAATTTTTAAAAGGACCCATGGAATGCTTTGGCATGAACAACCTCAGAACCGTAAAGAATTAACACAGAATGGAGGTTTGAATCCTCTGAGCAAACAGAACAAAACAAAAACCAACCAGCGAACAACACCACAACCACTCACTGGCAAATGATTGCATCTGGTTAGCCACTGGAAGCCATGGCATTAGTTACTTGATAAAAGCATGAAGGAACAGATAGGTGAATGGTGGACTGAAGAGGTGACCTGGGATAAAGCACATTTGTTGCTCTTCCAAGGACCTGATTTCTGTTTCCAGAACCCACAAAAGGTGGCTCACAACCTTCTGGCCTCTGTGGACACTGCCCCCAGACACATAAAGACTAGATGAGCAGAAGAATGAATAGAGAAGTACATAGGTGGACTGTTTTCTGTTCCTGAACTTGCTGTAGAAGAAAAGTAGTGAAGAGCATGGACTGTCTACAATATGCCTCAAGCATTGTGACTCTCAGGATCAGCATTAAGAGTATTTTAACTAACATTCACCAGTGTTGTTTTTTCCTTTGAAGCATTAGATTGACTGATGTCTACTAAACACTTCTCATCAGACTTAGTGACATGCTTTGTTTATGGAATTCATGGGACTGCTTCCCTATTGTGCTCTTACTTGGTGATAAGGTGTGAAGTGTATCCTTAAATTCTCTCTCTCAAGTTCAACTTTAAAGAAACCAAAATAATTCTTTAAGATAACAAACAAGCAGGTAGCTTAGTCAAGTTTTGCATTTAGGTGATTATATTAGTTTTCTAGTGCTGCCGTAACAACACCACACACACACACACACACACACACACACACACATACACACACAAACACACACACTTGATGGCTTAGAGGGCAGGCATTACTATGACAGTTAAGAAGTCCAAAGTCAATGAGTCAGCTGGACCTTGGAAGCTCTGGGAGTGTCTCCCGGGCTGGCCCTCATACCTGGTGGCTACTGTGAGTCAGGGTGTTTCTTTTCCACTGATGCCTCACTCCAGGCTCACCCCAGCCTCTGTCCCCCTGTGCCTGCTCTGTTCTTACAAGATTGTCACCAGTCGGATTTAGACGAAGGGCACATCTAGTCCAGCAAATAGTAACTACTTAATAAGTATCAGATAATAGCTTCAAAGGAGAAAAACAACAGAGGTGGATGTTACTTTAAAATAAGCCTAGTGTTGGCCCCAAAAACTGCAATGCTGAGGTCACGGCGTTAGGTTGATATGGTGTAGTAAACAAACAACGAATCATCCTCATGAATAATGACTTCTCTTCAGTAAGTTCAGGGACAGAAAGCATGGCTGCCCTTTAAGCCCTATTTATCTCCAAAGACCCCATTTCCAACTAACTTCACAGTCAAACACCTGGGGTTCAAGGTCAATATATTTGGGTGGAGGACAGAGTTCAAACCACAATGGGCAAACTTTAGTATCATCTCTTAACATCTCCTTTGCTGTTTGGAAGCCCAGGCCCTCCCTGCCATCTTTGGCATCCCTCCTTGCTTCCAACCTCATGCTTTGTCTCTTTTGCTCAGAGTAATATACTATGCAGTTAGACTCTCCTCGAGGCAACTAGGCAACTAGGCAGCCATGATGTAAAGACCTCTTTCCCCCTAAGCCCAATATGTTACTAGAGCTTTCCTGCCTGGCCCACAGTCAGGACAAATTTCTCTCACCCGCCAGTCCCACAGCCTCTCAGACCCGACCAAGTAAACACAGAGACTTATATTGGTTACAAACTGTATGGCCATGGCAGGCTTCTTGCCAACTGTTCTTACAGCTTAAATTAATCCATTTCTATTAATCTATACCTTGCCACGTGGCTTGTGGCTTACCGGTACTTTACATCTTCCTTGTCCTGATGGCGGCTGGCAGTGTCTCTCTCACCCAGCTTCCTGTTCTCTCAATTCTCCTCTCTGTTAGTCCCACCTATACTTCCTGCCTGGCCACTGGCCAATCAGTGATTTATTTATTGACCAATCAGCAACACATTTAACATACAGACCATCCCACAGCACTTCCCCTTTTCTTTTCTTAAAAAGGAAGGTTTTAACCTTTACACATCTCTAAAGTCAGCTTGGTATATTTGGGAATTTGGGTGTAGCTTCTCTTACTACTTCCTGCTGGAGGGGGGTGCTGTATCTTCTGGGGAAACAAAGAAAATTTTAGGATCATGGAGTAGTCCGTGAGGCTGTATCGTCTGAGCCAGTTGCCTTGAAACCATTCTGGATGTTGGATCATCTGGGCCTTGGTGTCACCTTTCAGGGGGTCTTGGCTGGTCAAACCTGATGTATCTTAATCTGGAACAAATCCATAGCCTCTGGCTTTCTGTGGAAACAAAAGCAGAGCCTCCTTTCCAAAGCAACATATCTTTACATCCAAATTTTAAAGTCAAGGTACCTTTAAAATATACATTTTGGCATAACTCAACAGCTTTTGTAATCAAATGTTTTTCTTCAGTTATGAATATCAAAGAGAACATAATCCAGATTCTCTGTGTGGTAGCCATCTTTACGTGGCTTATTTTTTTATATTAGCTTGAGCCTATTGCTTTAAACTGCAGCCTTCTAAGCCTGAAACGGCGCTGGCGCTATGGCTGCTGGCTCCGCTCACTTCAGCTTCCCAACATGGTGGTGGTACGTTTTCCGCCAGCTCTGGGAGCCATCAACTCTCAGAAATAGTGGGTCTATGCTTCTATCAAAGCAGCATGTAGCCCAGAAACTTCTTTTTTTTGTTTTGTTTTGTTTTGTTTTGTACTAGCAAAGGCTAAATCCACCACACAGCTTAATGTGCCACTTGCAGAGGCCTCATTCCCGCCATACTGTAGGTCGAGCATGCATGCCAGGAACCCGCCATAGTAGCTCAAACACGCAGGCTGCTGCTAGCTTAAAAGAGACAACTAGGAGCTGTTTTTAGCTCCGTTTTAGAATCTTTTTACTCGGGTTTTAGGTGGAAACTCTTGCCAACATGTTGGGTGCCATTTGTATCTGGCGCCAAATGTAGATGTAACCAATGGTCTTATTAAATAAGAAACACAGAGCCGATTCAGAGAAGAAAGCCAAGAGGTCAGAGCTAAGAGCCTTACCCTTCCTGATTCAGGGATCCTCTTCAGCCAAGAGAGCGCTCCGAAAGGGACCTACTCCCTGTGTGTATGTCTTTATATACTCTAGCTGTTCTGCCTTCTCATTGGTTGTAAACCCAAACATGTGACTGCCTCGTCACTGCCTGTATGTACCACCCTCCAGGTCCTTAAAGGCGTGTGCCACCGCCACCACGCACTTGCTATGGCTCTAATAGCTCTGACCCCCAGGCAACTTTATTTATTAACATACAATTAAAATCACATTTCAGTACAAGTAAAATACCACCACATTTCCCCTTTTCTATTTTAATAAAAAGGAAAAAAAAGAAAAAGGTTATAACTAACAAAAGAAAAACTATATACAAAAGTACAATAACTATATACAATATATACAAGTAATAAATGTCTAAACAATGTCTAGTCCATTTGTATTTGACAAATTCAGAGAAAATAATCAGTGATTTATTTATTGACCAATCAGCAACACATTTAACATACAGACCATCCCACAGCACTAATAGATGATGTTTTGGAGCTGAGGGTGTGACCCTGTTACTAGAGCACTTCCCTAGCATGAGTAATACCGTAGGTCCTGTTCTCAGAACCAAATAAACCGGGTGTATGGCCCCCTCTGCAGCCTCGACACTCTGGAGGGGAGGTGATACAATGTGGATACTCTGGAGGGAGGTGACACTGTGGACACTCTGGAGGGAGGTGACACTCTGGAGGGAGGTGACACACTGTGGACACTGTGGAGGGAGGTGACACTGTGGACACTCTGGAGGGAGGTGACACTGTGGACACTCTGGAGGGAGGTGACACTGTGGACACTCTGGAGGGAGGTGACACTGGACACTGTGGAGGGAGGTGACGCACTGAGCACTCTGGAGGGTAAGGCAAGAGCGTGTGAAGTTCCAGATCATCCCGCTACAGTGCGAGTCTGAGACCAGCCTGGAAAGCACAAGACCCCATCTAGGGGCTGAAGAGATGGCTCCGCAGTTAAGAGTGAGCTGAGTTCGTCCCCAGCACTCATATCAGGCAGCTCACAAATCCTATAACTCCAGCTTCAGACATCCAGCACCTCAGCCTCCACAGGTACTGCACACACACACACAACCCTTAACTTAAAATAAGAAAATACATCTGAAGTAAGACTCTGTCTAAAAGCAACAATAAAAAGATAGTTTCACTTCTTTAAAGGAATAATTAACCAACTAGTAAAATGCAGTTTTATCTGCTCTGATATTTTTCTATTAATATTTTCTAGGAATGTGCTTCCATGAGTTAAGAGTAAATAAGTAGAAACAGAAAGCAAGTCACGGTTATAGCTCTCAGGTCATACCACAGAAAATAACTTTAGGATTATATTCATTGAACCAATATATATAGTGACAGATAATCCAGACCTATCCATCCCTGCATCTGGCCCCTTGTTATGTTAATGTAAACATACACAAAAATGATGACTTCCTTTTCGTAGTTGGCAATTACTCTATGCAGCCTGATGTGGTAGATAAAAAGTATAAATTCCGTGTTTCTATTTTCAAGACTCTCATCCATTTTCATAGTTCAAAGATAAGTCAGCCTGCCTATCAACTCTGGTTGATACCACCCAGGGAGAAGCTGTTCGTGCACCGAATATTACAAGAGTTGTGTACACGCATAAAATGTGAAATCTTTAGGATATTACTCTAACTGTATATTAAAATTGGGCCAGACTGACTTCTGGCCATGTTGGAGCAACAGGTGGATTTCATGAGCCAGTGACTTGGATAAAATATGTAACCATTTCACCAGTGAGACAACAGAAAGCATGGCATTGTGGTTCATCTAGAAAGAAAAGAAAATACCCTAGGATGGGCCCAGCTTGTCTGGGGCTGCCTCCTGGTCAGCACCCCTGGAAGAGAAAGCCCCAGGAGAGCCTGGCAGTCTTGCTAACCTGAGGAACCACATCAGCATCTGGAGGCTGTGCTTGACAGAGTTATGGGACTGACGACCACAGAGAAAGCCACTACCCGGGGAGAGCGATCCAAGGTTTGCTGACCAAGTCCTTCAAGTGTTCAGCTGAGCAGTGAGTGAGCTGGCAAAAGAAACTTCCCCAGGCTGAGAAAGAACAAACGAAAGAAGTCAATAATTCCTGTTCCCACCCAGAAGTGAGAATCATTTACGTTCCCACCAGGCAGAGAGGGAGAGCTTTATACCCATATGTCAGCCATACAAGTCTCAGAGAATATCCTGAATGTGAGAATGAAATAAGCCCTGGAATATGCTCGGGTCTGAACCCACTGCATCAAAGCTTTATGGTCTCGGCAAGCTAGGATTAGAGACGGGTTGTCTTCATCTGTTACAAAGAACCTATGAAATCCTACAATTTTCCCCGACTTGGGAGAGAATGAAGAAGTGCTGTCCTGTTGGAGCCAGGGGTAGTGACAATGCTGGAGTGTCGGAGACTCAGTATGCACTAGCGCGGTAGAACTGAAAAGGAAATAATACATCTGCCTCCTTAGTTTTCTCACTACTGTGTCAAAATATCTGAAAAACGATTTGAAGCATTTATTCTGGCTCACCATATGAGGGTCCACTCCATAAGGCGGGGAGCTATGGCAGCAGAAGTATGAGGCAGCTGGTCATTCTGTGGCAGCCTTCAGGAAGCAAGGAGCGAGATGAACAGTGGCGCTCGGCTCTCTTTCCCCCTTTTACTTCAGTCCAGGACCCCCTTCCAGGGAATGATGCTGCCAATATTTAGGGTGGCTCTTTTGACATCGTGAAAGCTAGTTTGTAAACTCACAGACATTCTCAGAAGCGTGTGTCCTAAGTATTCTAGACTGTAAAGTTGACAATATCACCCTTTATCGTGTACATTTAAAACTACAGAAAAGATGCTAGGGGTAATAAACAGAAATAGTGGATTTACAAAACATACTCAATATATAAAATCTACTACATTTCCCCATATAAACGATAAATAGAAAATGGAGTTAAAATGCCTTTTAAGCTCTGATTTTTATTTTATGTGTATGAACATTTTGCCTGCTTTATGAATGGGCATCATGTGCATACAGTGCCCTTTGAAGGCTAGAAGAGGGTGAGGGATCCCTCGGAAGTGGAATCACAGAGGGCTGTGAAGCCCAAGTGTGTGCCTGGCCCTCTGGAAGAGCAACATGTGCTCTTTCTAACTGTTATCAGGCCTGGCAGAGCCCTTCCCCACCGAGCCAGCTTCTGCCTTATTGGGGTGACTCCTCTCTAGGCTAGGGTAACTGCCCATCAAGGCAGGGACCTTCCTCTCCCTGCCTTCCAAGTGCTGGGATTATAAGCTAGTCAGTTTTCACATGGGTTCTGGGGGATGGACTCGCCTCCTATGCTTGCCTGGGGAGCATTTGGCCGACTGAGCAATGTCCTCTGTTCTCTAGACAGGATTCATACATTAGATCTGAATGGCATGAGGGCTGGGACTCCACTCAGTTAACAGCAGCGGGCACTCAGAGAAATTCTGTTTCCGACAGCAAAAACAACATCTCTGAAGACCTCCGTCCCACTACAGTTGGCCACTGTCCCACCTAGAGACGGCAGAGCACCCGCATTTCCCAGTGCCTGTGTGAAGCTGGTTGTGAATCAACAGTTGCAGGGACTGAGACAACCCTATTTGGAATTTCTACTCCAGGCGTTTGCCTCTGTCCCTCTTTGCAACGCTGCAGGCATTTTAGCCCCATACTGTACTGCCTTCTGTTCCCTTCGCAGGTCTGGGAACACACAAAGGCCTTCTTCAGGGGAGTGCAAATAGGAGGGAGTAAAGATGCCAGCAAAATTGCTACCGAAGCTCAATGAAAGCCTACCAAGAGGCAGGGAAGGACAACCAGTTCTTCCGAAGGTACGCCGCCAGCCATCGGCCCTGACTCAGCAATGAAGAACATTTGGCCTTTCTTGACTACCATATTCAATGCCTTGAAAGAAGTACCCTGACTCAGAAACACAAATGTGAAGTTAGGAAGTTAGTCAGGAAGGATTAGCCTTTGAAAAGAATGAGGGGAATGACCTCCTCTATGCTCCTCAGTTTGTCAGCTGTGAAAACAGACCTCTTGAGAGAAAGGGCCCAGTCCACAGCCTCATCTTCTGATGCCTGGGCTTCTGCTCTGCCCCAATGCTATCGTGGTCACAGTCACCAGTGTGAGCACTCGGTATCTGAGATGTGCTAGCATTGCGGTGAAGTCATCTCAATATTAAAGTTAGAGAAAATAAACATCACTCTAAGGAATGAAGACTCTGATACTTTTGCTTATTTTTTTTTCTTTTCACCTTTAGCAATACAGGTAAAATTCTTAATGTGTTAATATTTCAGAATAACACATTTCCCTCTTAGCTTCTCATGGTGCAAAGCTGATGGTCCACTGTTTATATTTCTGGAGGTGACAGAAAAGGAACCTGGCTGACTGGGACCACCTCTGTTCTGCCTCCAGCTTTGTTAACTCTCCTGTCCTCCAAAAAATGGCCTAGAGTAGTGAACTCTAGAACTGCATCCTGCAGACGACTAACTCGAGAAATTTGGAACTTTGCTGAAATGGTTTTACACAGCACACCTGTAGCTAGAGTTTTCCTGCCTGGCCCACAGTCAGGACAAATCTCTCTCACCTGCCAGTCCCACAGCTGCTCAGACCCGACCAAGTAAACACAGAAACTTATATTGGTTACAAACTGTATGGCCGTGGCAGGCTTCTTGCTAACTGTTCTTACAGCTTAAATTAATCCATTTCCATTAATCTATACCTTGCCACGTGGCTCGTGGCTTACCGGCATCTTCACATGCTGTTTGTCATCACAGCGGCTGACAGTGTCTCTTTCAAGCCTACGTATATTTTACACACATTTTAAACTATTACATCTGAATCTGTCTTATTGTGAATCTATTGCTTTAAACTGCAGCAGCTGTGGCTGCTGGCTCCGCCCACCTCAGCTTCCCAACATGGCGGTGGTTTACCACCAGCTCTGGGAGCTATCGTGGGTCTATGCTTTAGGCAAGCAGTGTGTAGCCCAGAAACCTCTTTTTTTTTGTTTTGTACTAGCAAAGTCTAAATCCACTATGCAGCTTAATGTGCCACTTACAGAGGCCTCATTCTCGCCATACTGCAGGTCCAGCGCGCACGCCAGGAACCCACCAGTAACTCAAACTGGCAGCTGCTGCTCATTTGAGAGAGACAATTAGGAACTGTTTTTAGCTCCGTTTTAGAATCTTTTTTCTTTTTTTTTGTTTTTTTGTTTTTTTTTTTTTTTTGGTTTTTCCAAGACAGGGTTTCTCTGTGTAGCTTTGCGCCTTTCCTGGAACTCATTTGGTAGCCCAGGCTGGCCTCGAACTCACAGAGATCCGCCTGCCTCTGCCTCCCTAGTGCTGGGATTAAAGGCGTGCACCAGAATCTTTTTTCTCAGTTTTTAGTTGGAAACTCTTGCCACCACGTTGGACACCATTTGTAGATGTAACCAACCTTCTTTTCTTTTTCTTTTTTTTTTTTTTTTTTTGCCAATCAGTGTTTTATTTATTGACAAATCAGCAACACATTTGCCATACAGAACATCCCACAGCACTTCCCCCTTTTTTTTCAAAAAGGAAGGTTTTAACCTTAACAAAGTAAAATTACATATAATTTGGGAATTTGGGTGTAGCTTCTCTTACTACTTCCTGCTGGAGGGGGGTGCTGTATCTTATGGGGACACAAAGAAAATTTTAAGATTATGGAATAGTCCATGAGACTGTATTGTCTGAGCCAGTTGCCTTCAAACCGTTCTGGATGGACAGCTGAATTAAAAAAAATCAACAATTTCCAGAATTTAAAATCCTGAATCATGACATGACACTAGTGGAATTCAGGTGTTTCTGGTACATGGACTGCTCTCACCCAATGTGAGGTTGAACTGTTGACCTTGTGTACATCCTACTTCACAAATGAGTCTGTCAAATACGCTAAGCCTATAGGCTGAAGATGATGCCCCAACACTGCGGAGAAACCTCAGATGATTGTCCAGGCAGCTGGCTGTTTCTGTCAACTCTCAATTTTTTGGAAGTTGCTTGCATTTACTTCCCGTTTTTATTTTTTTGTTAGCTAATATTATTTCCTTCTTGGGTCTCTGAGGGAGTTGAAGATTAGTTAGTTATAGTTGAAGATTAATTAGGATAGAAAGTGAATTAGATACAATAGAATAGATAATGGAATTATTTTCTCTGAATTTGTCAAATACAAATGAATTTATATTGTATATAGTTATTGTACTTTTGTATATAGTTTTTCTTATGTTAGTTATAAGCTTTTTCTTTTTTTTTCTTTTTATTAAAATAGAAAAGGGGAAATATGGTGATATTTTATTTGTATTAAAATGTTATTTGTATGTTAATAAATAAAGTTACCTGGGGGTCAGAGCTATTAGCAAGCCATAGGAAAGCAGGGCATTGGTGGCGTACTCTTGAAATCCCAGCACTTGGTAGGCAGAGCTGGGTAAGTCTGTGTGTGTTCAGGGATACAGCCATTATTGGATACACATGCCTTTAATCAATACCAATCATGGAAAACCTGGAGGCCTATACAGACAGGCCGTGAGGAGGCAGTCATGTGGTTGGGTTTACAAACAATGAGAAGGCAGAACAGGAACTCTATATAAAGACTTTAACACAGGGGTAGCTCTGGTTCGGAGAGGTAGGACCACCGCAGGAGGAAGGGTAAGGTTTTAGCTCTTAGCTCTGACCTCTTGGCTTTCTTCTTTGCATTGGTTCTGTGTTTCTTATTTAATAAGAAGGTTGGTTACATCTACACATACCTTACCAGGACTCAACTCCACCTCACCTCTGTTGGGGTCTAATGTAGACCCCAAGCACTGTCCTGCATGCCTCTGCTTACCCTGGCCCAGTTTTCTTCCCAAGTGCCCAAATGCACACATATTTTGTAACTACACAGACATAATCCTGGGTTCCATTTTAATACACTTCCATTATTAGTTTCTGGGTCTCTTCAAACTCAGGTTCCCAATATTAAAGACTTAGCGCTCCCTTAATTTTTCACTTTGTTTGGCAGATCATTTAAAAAGACATAAAATATATAATGTAATATATAAATGGTATAAGCAGAAAAAGACTAATAGTTAAGACTTGGTCCTGTGTCTTACCAACCAGTTATGAGGCCCTGGGAAAACTTGACTGGCTTGAGCCTTAACTTTTTAATTTATGTAATTGTCCTAGATACTTCTCTCTGTGTCTCATGGGCATATTGTAAAGCAAAAATGTGGTGATGGTAATCACCTAGTATTAAAAAAAACATATTCTTTTTTTAAATGTTTTTTATTTCTTTTATTTTTGAGATTGTAATTATATTATACTCCCTTCCATTTCCTCCCTCCAAATCCTCCCAGATACCCCTCCTCACTCTCTTTCCAATTCATGGCCTTTTTTCATTAATTATTGTTATATGCATACATGTTTACATATATACATACATTTTCCTAAATATAACCTGCTTCATCCGTAAAATGTTACTTGTATGTATGCTTTTGGGGCTATCAGTTTGGTATCAGATAGCCAGTAAACTTATCTTAGTTGTATGTAGTTCATTCTGTGGAGCTGAGTCCTTGTGGGCTTTCCTCCATTGCTATGGCTTCTCTATTGACGTCATCCTTGTTCAGTTCATGTTTAGGCAGTCATGTTGTTAAGACTTTATGGGTTTAGCTTCTGACATTGCTAGGAGATACAGTCTCACAGCAAACTCTCTGATCCTCTGGCTCTTAAAATCTTTCTGTCTCTTCCACAATGTTCTCTGAGCCTTAGATATGGGAGTCGATTTGTAGATGTTTCTGTTGGGACTGGGCTCTGCAACTCTGTATGTTGACTGGTTATAGTTTTCTGTGATGGTCTCCATCTGTTGCAAAGAAATTTCCTTGATGAGTGGTAAGGAGTGTACTTATCTGTAGATATAAGGACAAATAATTAGAACATATTTAGGAATTATGCTTGTTTAATAAGGTGACAGTTGTAGGTACTCCAAGATCTGGAACTTCACCAGGTTTCTAGTACCAGGCATGATTTCCTTCTTGTTGAGTGTGTCTTAAGTCCAATTAGAGAACTATTGGTTACCTCAAAATATGATTGCCTGATTATTATATATTAATATTATGCCATAGTACTGCATCCGTAGGGTTATCATGCCATGCTGGTCACTGTTGTGGGTCCTAGACCACATAGCTGGATAGGATTGTTGATTGCTTCCTGTTAGAAGCTTGCATGGCACCATCTAATACCATGAAAGCTAGTCCTCAGGGAAGAGGCATTCAGGTCAGTACTAGTTTGGGGACCACTGACTGCTGTGTCTGAAATGTATGTTGTCTTCAGCAATAGGGAGTTACCTTCCATCACTGGATGGGCAGCAGCTAAGGGCAATAGTAATTAAGTCTGCTATGTTTCGGGAGTCTCTTGGACAACTCTGACCAATAATTCAAAATAAGGCTTCTCATGCCTGACGGTGGTTTGTGTTGGGTAGTCTTTGTCTCTTGGGGGGTAGCATTGTCAGCCCAAATGAGAAAACTTTATTTAAACTATATATGTATATTTACATGTGTGTGGGGTGTATTCATAGACTTACATTTATCATAGGTTTTTATGTTAGGTAGTTAATAGTATGATTCCTTATGAATTTTCAGACATCTTTACTGTTATTTTACCCTCTTGCATCCTGCTATTTCCCGCTCTAACCCTCTCCCATCTCCCTACCCAGGCAATGGTCTCTTTTTAATTCCTGGTTTCTGAAATTAGTCCAGGATATGTATTTACATCTGAAGATTTGGAGCTAAGAGCCTCCAATTAGGGAGGACATGTGACATTTATCTTTCTGGGTCTCAATTACCTCACTTGGTGTGTATTTTTCCAGTTCTAACCATCTATCTGCAAAGTTCATGATTTCATTTTTCTTTACAACTGACTAGTACTCCAGCGTGTATATGGACCACATTTTCATTCTCCATTCATCAATTGACAGACATTTAGATTGTTCCCATTTCCTAGATATCATGAATATAGCAAGTAATGAACATGACTGGAAAGTATCTGTGGAGTAGGATGTCAAGTACTTTGGGCATCTGCAGGGAGTGGTACAGCTGGGTAATACGGCAGAATTCAATTCTTTGAGAATTCTCCACACCGATTTCCATAATGGCTGCATCAGTTTGCAAGCCCGCCAATAGTGAGTGCGGGTTCCCTTTTCTGCACACCCCCTACCTATACCATATTTGCTGATGGTTTCTTTGTTAGTCTTTGCCATTCTGACTGGGAAAAGATGGAATCTCAAAGTTGTTTTGATTTGCATGTCTAAAAGTTTTCTGGTAGAATTTTAAGTTTTCCAGCATAATGGAGTACAAGTTTATAAAGTATTCACTTATAATATTCCAAGTGTCTTTGATGTCTGTTGTAATGTTTCCCTGTTCATTTCTGAATCTTTTAATTTTGCCCCCTCTTTCTCTTTTGGTTAGTTGGCCCAAGGACTTGTCAATCGTGTTTATCACCAGCTCCTCAATTCACCCATTCTTAGTATTATTTTCTCTGTTTCTATTTCACTGATTTCTGCTCTGATTTTCCTTCTTTCTTGCTGTTGACTGGGTTTGGATTTGGTTTGTTCTTGGTTTTCCAGCATTTTTAACTACATCATTAATCCATTTATTTGTGCTCTTTCTGATTTTTTAATGTGGGCACTTAGAGCTATAAATTTTCTTCGTAGGACTTTTAACCTGTCCCAGAGATTGTGTTGTGTTGTTCCAGGAAAGTTTTACTGATTTCTTGATTATTTCTTTGGCCCATTCATCATTAAGTAGTAAGTTGTTTAATGTCAATAAGTTTGCATATTAACTAGACATTTGTTTGCTGACAATTTCAAATTTTATTGCATTGTGGTCAGAGAAGTTACAAGGAGTTGTCTGAATGTTTTTGAATTTGTAACGACTTGTTTTGTTTCTCAGGATGCAGTCTATTTTTAAAAAGCTCCATGTGTAGGCTGAAGTTTCTTGGTCCCACCCGGTCCTGCCTGGGCAGCAGCCGTTTTAATAGAATACTTACTCAGAGGCTTAATATTAATTACAAACTGTTTGGCCTGTGGCTCGGGCTTGTATTAGCTAGCTCTTACATCTTAAATCAACTCATATTTATTAGTCTATACATCGCCACATGTCTTGTGGCTTTACCTGTGTCTGTTACGTTTTGCTTCTCCATGACTCTCAGCGTCTGCTCTGACTCGGCCTTCCTTCTCGCTGTATCTCTGTTTGGATTTCCCAGCTGGCTATAACCTGTCTTGCCATAGGCCAAAACAGCTTCTTTATTAACCAATAGTAGCAGCACATATTCACAGCATACAGAAAGACCATCCCACAGCTTCCATGTGTTGCTCAGTAGAAGGTGTATTCTTTAGTATTTGAATGGAATATTCTGTAGACTCTTGTTAAGTCCATTTGATATATGATGTCAATTAATTCTGATGTTTCTCTGTTTTTTGTCCAGATAACCTATTAGAGAAAGTGTGGTATTGCAATCACCTACTACTAATGAATTGATATTAATCTGTGTCTTTAAAATCCAGCAGTACATTTTGTTTTATGAAATTGGGTACTGCAGAGTTTGGTGCATGTAAGTTGAGGATAGTAATGTCTTCTTGACTGTTCCCTTGATTAGAATGAAGTGTTTCTCTTTAATTCTTCTGATTAGTTTTACTTTGTAGTCTGCCAGATATCAGGACAGCAATCTCCTTGCTTCCTGTTTCCATTTGATTAGTGTACTTTTGTCCATCCTTTTACTCTAACGTGGTGGCTCTCTTTAGAGCTGTGTTTCTTGTGGACAATGGGTGGGTGGATTTTGCTTCTTAATCACTCAGTCAGCCTATGTCTTCTGATTGGAGAATTGAGGCCCTTGATAGAGTTTTGTGTGTGTGTGTGATATGTTCATTGCAGTCATCATGTTGTTGGTTTTGGTGGTGTGTGCTTGGTGATACTTTGTGTTTTAATAATTATGGCTTAGTAGTTCTTTCTAAAGTCTCCCTGCTACATTCATTGCTCTCTTCACTTTGAAATATTGTTTCCTATATTTTCTTTAGGTTTAGTTTGTTGGGTGTAATTTTTAGGCTGTTTATATAATGCAAAGTTTTTCTTTCTCCTTCAGTTATGGTGGATAGTTTTGCTGGTTCCAATGTTTTTAATTGAAATAGAATTACATCACTTTCTCCCCCCACTTTTCTCCTTCCGGCCCCTCCCAGCTACCTTTTCTTAAACCCCTCCCATGACCCCCATTCTCAAGTTGACAGCCTCTTTTTCATTTATGATTATGGTTACCTCCATGTATGTGTATGCATAGATATGCATAAGTAGAACCTACTGAGTCTGCTATTTGTGTGTGTATGGTTCCAAGCTGACCACTCTTCACTGGACAACCAATAAGGGGCTCATCTCTGAGGAAAGCTAATTCTTCTTCTAGAAGTCATTGGTTGGCTGTAGTTCTTTGTCTAAGGGTGGGACCCCACAAAAATTTCCCCCTTCTGTGCTAACGTATCTATTGATATTGCCACTGTTTTGGCATTTCTTATGCAGCCATTTCTAGGAGAGACTTTCACAGCAGACTTCCTGGTGTTCTGGCCTTTACAGTCTTTCCAAGCCCTCTCCCATGATGTCCCCTGAGTTATGGATGCAGGAACTGTAACATAGACGTGTCCACTGTGGCTGGGCTCCCACAGTCTGCTGTCTCTGCATAGTATTCAGTTGTGGTTTTCTCTATCTATTTGCTGTAAAGAGAGGCTTCCTTGATGAGGTACCTATGGGTATCAGGATAAGATTGAGAATGTAGTAAGAAATCACAACCTAGCAAACTGACAGTAGAGGATTCTTTTCTAATGTCCATGACCTCATTAAGACCAGGAAGCTGGCTTGGTTTCTGGCACCAGGTGTGATTTCCCTCCTGTTGAGTGGGCCTTAAGTCCACTTAGACAGCTGTTAGTTGCTAACACACAAGTGCCACTTCTTACATTTGCTGTACCTCATAGGCGTTGTATCTGGGTAGGACTGGCTAATTGTTTCCCTCCATTGGCTGCTTGCTTAGTATTTTCTGGAATCTAGACTGCAGGAAAGAGACTTTCCAGTAGAATCACTTGAGTCCTCTGTCCTAAGTGTGTGGTGTCTTCAGCAATAGGGGCCACCTTCAACCCTTGAGAGGTAACCAAGGGTGACAGTAATAGTCTATATTGTTCAGGGAGTCACTCGGACTACCCTGACCAATCATTAGAAAGGAGGTTTCTCAGGCCTGCTAACTGGAACTTTTGTTAATCTGTAGTTCTTGTGGGGAACATTGTCAGCCCAATGGCAATAATTAAGTTGCTTAACTTCCTTTACAATAAAGAATATATATGAATATATAACATATACATATATGTGTGAATATAGCTTATATATACACATATGTGTATGCACACACACACACACACATATATATGTATGTATATATCCACTTTCAAGCAGTCATTAGTTGCCTATAATTTTTTTTCTAAGGGTGGGACACCCACAAAAATTTCCCCCTTCCATGCTCACATATCTATTGATATTGCATTGTTCTGGTCTTGTTTATGAAGCCATTTCTAAAAGATACTATTTTATAGCAGACTTTCTGGTATGTATATGTATGTGTGTGTATTTATGTGTGTGTACACATATGTGTATATACATACATGTATATGTATTGAGTATAATTTTAGGAAAATATAAAAGAATATGACTCCTCAAGGCTTTATCAAACAGCTTTGATGTTATTTCTCCCTCATTTCTCCTGTATTGGCCAATATAGAAGGTAAAAGTATTCTAATTGGAAGGATAAATTAATTTAATTATCAGCAGCAGCTTTATAAATTCAGAACATTCCATGCAGTTTATTAAGAGGAATCATAAATTGAACAGCTTTTAGTGCTCTAGTTGAAATTGGACCTTATCACTAAGTTTATCATTTATGATCTTGAAACTTGATCCTGTAGTGTAAACTTTTTCTTGAAATGACCTCATCTTTAAAAGCAAATAATCTCAAAATTCCAGGAAAGGACTCTTTCCTGCCAAACACATCATAGATGCAAAAGTCACGGTGACACCATCGTTCTAGCATTCCCATGGTCTTAAAGTCTCCTTGATAACTAATAATCACATAGATACAGCTGAGCACAGCCTGGAAATGTGGATGTAGGTTTTTTATAATTATTACTACTATATTATTACTATTATTATGTCAAACAGCAATGCAATGTACTTAGATCATATCCACCCTTCTTCCCCCACTCCAGATCTTCCTGGACCCTCCCACATCTTTCTCCCAACTTCATTCATCCCTCCTCTTCCTCTGAGGTAAAAGTATAGTATTTGGTTTTCTGGTTCATGGTTGTGATGAATTAGCTACATGAGTTGAGCTGAGTTTGTGACCACCCTTCCTTTGCCTTCTTTATTCACAAAACCAGAGAGCCTTTGAGACTCTGATGAGGCTGAGTTGGCTCTTGTGACCTTGCCCCAGATTTTCCCTAGCAACACCATGAGCCTCTCTGTGGAACTTAGGGGTTCCCATACCACTGACTACAGCTCTTTTAGAATACTCTATGGTCCTGTTACCATTCCCTAAAGCTGTATGTGTCATTGTATCCTAAAAATTAACTGCTATGCATTTTAGTTTATATGATGCTTTTCAAACATTTGCACAATTACTTTTCTTTTTACCGCAAAATTGTATTCTCTTGTGAGGGGTCTAGATAGTTTCCACTGATGGCATTAGAGACTTCCACTCAACATGGAACCTCACTCAGTATTCCTGCCCATGTATTCACTACATTCCCCATGACTTTGCTCAAATGCTTGACAAGAAACAGCACCAAGAAGGGAAGGGTTTATTTAGGTTCCTGGTTTGAGGATGCTGCCCATCGTGGAGGGAAGGCATGGCCATTGGAGTGGCATTAGCCTCTGCTGGGAGGAACGTGAGGCTTCTCTTCCATACCTTGGCAAAACAGGAAACAGGAATTAGAGCTCAGCCTCAGGACCCCCGAGACCTACAACTCAGTGACCCACTTTTTCCAGCAAGGCTTTACCTCCTAAAGGCCCTACAATCTACCAAACAGCACCTCCATCTGGGAATGAGTGTTCGACATGCCAGCCTGTGAGACATTTTGTACTCAAAAGGTCATACTGTCCCATCTATTAAGTATTCACTTCTACAGTCTCAATTTTTGCTGTCACTCAAACTCCCCCAAAGCTATATCCAAGCCCCTATGATTACACACACGGACCTCATTGCCTGTAGTTATTTCTCTGCTAGCCATCTACCTGCATGTGGCTTTAAACAGTCATACTACTCTTTATATAGCCATCTTCCATGTTCAAATCAATTCTCAGTGGGCTAGTACACACCCAGATTTCTTAGGCAGGAGGAGTAGCTTTAGTTCAGCTTTGAGCGACTCTGTAGTAAATCACACACAGAAGCCTATGATGAGGTGAAACTGAGTTCACACAAGCCCCCAGATGGAGCGAACAACGTCACTCTAACCACAAAAAGATCTAAACCCTTCCCTGATAGATCCAGCATGGGGTGGATGGGCAGGAATGTGAGTTGAGTGTGGAGAAATTTTTACCATTGCTGCATTGAAGTGCTGGGAAGACTTTCCCTCATAAAACTTTATTTCTGTTTAGACTTTTATTTTCTGGGAAATTGGGAGCTCTTGTTTGTTTGAAGTTGTTTTTTTTTTTTTTCCTGGAGTACCCACCATGGGCTTAAGCATAATGTCCTGGAACAAAACATTCCCAGGAGAGACTTGAGTGGAGAGACAGAAGCAAGGTCGTTTTTCCAAACAGCCTCAGCAGTTACCCTGTCTCCAAGTCTTTTCCCAGAAGCCCAAAAGAGGTGATTCAGGTTAAACTGCAGACTCTTTAAATGTGGCAGAACACCCTGCATACTCCCCCCTCATTATTAAAATGGACAACACATTGACTTTTCGGAGGGGTGAGGTGGGAGGGGCTGTAAGATCAGCTTGAGTGCTCACTACATGTTGTCTTGGAGCTGTCTCCAGCATAGAGCGATACATTTGAGGTCCTTGACAGAGAGCTCCCTGGGCATTCTTTGTTTCAGCAGTCCACAAGTTCTCAGTTTTACTAGCAGAGGGAAGAACATCAATTTGTTGAGGATGAAAAAAAATTAAATTGAAAAATGAGAATGATGTGGTTCTCAAGGACAGGGCCGGCCAGCATCTGTTGTGGCTATGGGCTGAGAGCATCAGCATGCTGCTCGAAGGATCCAAATGCATAAAGGAGCCAATGACTGTGACAGATTCAGTAGCTTCATGTAAGCAGGGAACAGTCATGGGGGGGGGAGCAGGGGGCTTCCAGACAATGGGAACACAGGTCCACGTTCTCATTCTAAGGGTTGAATCCTCCACACAGTTCAGGAAAAGGTCTCGGTAGAGCCTCAAAGCTCAGTGTTCTAAAGAAAAATTTTAGACCATCTAAATCTGAAAGTTGTATGGCTAAGTGGAAACACAGTGAAATTCAGTAGACATCAAATCACCAGCACATGCATGTTTGGTAACTTGGCCTCATTAAGCTTAGGCCCATTTTGAAGGCAACTTATTTTAATTTTTTAATTAATGTTTGTACCGTAGGCTGGCCTTGAGCTCACTACATAGCTGAGGCTGACCTTGAACTCCTGATTCTTCTGCCTTCATTTCTCTAGTGCTGGGATTATAGGCATGCCTGCACCACCACATGTAGCTAAGGAATCTCTTCTTCAAAGAACATGTTAATCTACTCAAATGGGCTCGATTCACTCTATGTTATGTCTCTTATAATAAAAAGTGTCAGGCCCTGACTGAGGACTGTGAGCGTGGATTATCCTGTTTAACACTCACAACCTGTGAGGTTGGGACCGGTCACCTGCTGTGCAGATTAGAGACAGAGTCCTTTATGTCAGGTCACAGAACCAGAAAGAGCCTAAACTCAAGCAGCAGGACACCCAAGCTGAAACTTGGCTGTTTCTACAGGAGACATGAGAAAGATACAGGAAAGAAGTCTGTAAGGACTTCTAATGAACAAATGAAATGAATCTTAGGGGGCACCACCATTTAACAGTAATCTGAAAACTGTCCAAGCAGTGATAGCACAAATGATTCTAACCACAAAGGAACGTGAAATTTACTCTGAGTGTCTCCTGATGCACAGAGGAGACTGAGCAGCAGCTTGAACATGACAGCCCTCCCGGCAGAACATTGGGAAATGATGATGTAGTAGATGGGGACATGATTTAACATAGGAAAGTCTTTTATGATCCAAAAATATGCTCACATTCTGAAGCTCTAGACTGGACCCAAGGTGCACGTATTTGGAGAAATTAATGAGTCTTCTTGCCTTCCCCAAGCCATGGAAAATAAGGTAGCTAGACTCTAGGATTTCAGAAAAAAACTGAAGATGAAATAAATAATACCCCATCTTATTAACTTCTCTATGATTTTGGAAAAGAACATCATGTTTTATTTCCAGTCAATAAACTCATTCAACTTGGAGAACATTGCTATTTCCCAGCTAATGGGCAGGAAGCAAGGATAGACAAGTATGCCGAGAGTTTCCTATAATGCATTTGTTGTTTATGTTGAAACTAATTTTATTACTAATGGATACTTACTGGAAATGCAGGGAAATGTAGGGTACTCGGTACCACTACCCAGTTATCGTGATTTCTTTTTTCATTTTATTAAAAAATAAAACTCAGAAGTAAATATTAGGAAATAAACCTGAGCTATCCACGGAGCAATGAAGACATCTGTTCTCTCCCCACTTCCTGGCTTGAAAGGACCACTCAGCCTCTCAGCTCCACCCCTTCCTCCTCCGTGTGTCCTTCTGTCTCCCTCCAGGAAACTCGATGGTCCACTCCAGCTGACTGTGGACTCTGCCCTCAGAACTGAGGTCCGACTCTGCTGGTGGTCTTGGAGCAATCAACACAGTAAGTCTCCCCCAGTGCCAGCAGCATCACTGACTTTTTCAGCACTGTGAACAGAGACTGACTTAGCTCATGGTCTCACAGGGTCTGTGGGCGCTCGGCCTCACACACTTGGGCAGAACATCATGGTGGCAGGAGCGTGAGACAGGAGACAGCTCTTCACCTCATAGCGGACAAGAAGGAGAGGGAGGAAAACAAGAATGGACTAAGGACAAGATACCCCCAAAACCTGGCTGGGCCCAGTAACCAATATTTTCCAATGAGGTTCTATCTCCTACAATTTCCAGAACATTCTGCAATAGCTCTTCCAGCTGAAAATGAAGCCTTTGTGCAGGATACTTCATAGCCAACCCACAATATCAGATGGGCTGTTGACACTTGCAAAGAGTTGTACTTAACAGACGCCTTGTCCTGTTTTCAATTTGGCCAAGTATAGCAGAGGTGCTCTAGACTTTAAATCCACGCCAGGCTCCACCACAAACATTTCTTCACTCCAATACCATCTTCCTGGTCTCAACAGAGAAATGGGAGTCATCTACATTGCTAGTACTAGTGCTTTTTAGGCATGGTCTTTGATATTCCAGATTTACTTGCTCTGTAAGTAATGATGACCTTGGATTTCAGCTAATCTGTGTCTATCTCTCTAGTACTCAGATCACAAAAATGGGCTTCAATTGTGCTAGGTAAACATTCTACCAAGGAGGGGCATTCCTAGCCCTATATGACGTGTGTGTGTGTGTGTGTGTGTGTGTGTGTGTGTGTGTGTGTGTGTGTGTTTACATGAGATGAGAGCCAGAGCTTTTTCAAAAAGCATATGACATAAATGTCCATATCATAATTAATGGCAGGCATTCCCTATATAGGTGAAACAGTTTCCTTAATTTCTTGTTACTTATCTCTATTTATTTATTTATCAAGACAAGATCTCACTATGTATCTCAGGTTGGCTTTGAGCTCATAATCCTCCTGCCTGTGCCTACGGACTACTGGGATTACAGGCAAGCATAACCATGCCTGCCTGCCTGCCTGCCTGTGGCCATGTCAGAGGAGCAGCAGGTGGTAAGTGACTTCAGGAGTTTGGTCCACCAGAATGCAAAGCACTGATGGGTGAATCTCAGAAAGGCAAAGCCCTGAGGGCTTCAGCTCCAGAATGCCTCTTGCTACTGCTGTGCCTTTAAATGTTTGCTGCTGCCATTTTTTCTCTGGTATCCGGCACGGTGTGAATGGGTGTTAGGGGAATCCCCATTGCCTTTAATGTAGTGTGATTATCTCATGAAAATATCCCATTCTAGTGGGCATTTTTACCTGTGGATTATTATGAAGATGATTTCCTCTGAGGCTGTACTGTTATTTAAGTAATAATTTTATACAATAATAGTGTTAGTTTAAACAGAATTTTGATGATTAAGGATTTCTAACAAATGTAATAAGAGATTATGATAGAGGTTAGTGGGAAAATTAATATAGGTAAAGGCAGGATATAGTGTTGCCCCTGCCCCTGATGAAGCAGGGGCTGCAGAGGGTAGAAAATAGGACCCAGGAAGTGTCACACAGTTGGAACTTATGAGTTCTACTTGAGAAGCCATATAGACTGTGGCTTAGGTTAATGATTAAGGAAAACGATCAAGTCCCAGGAGTTAGCTCAAGTTCTTTTTGATATTGTGGAATGTGTTCACAGTTTTCAGTGTACATCATAGCTAAAACAAAGCTACAAAAAATTGACTTCATGTAAGTAGAAAACAAAGAATTAGATGGTTAGTTAAGATAATTGTACAGGACTCTAAAATATGAAAAGTGAAACTAGTAACTTTTTTTCTGGCAATTATAAAAACTACTGCCTATGTAAATGGTTATGGCTGAAAGGCTCCTGATCTATGAGAAATCTAAAAGAGAAGTGTTTAACTGTATGTGGGTCCTTGGGGATAATTTAATCATGCAAGGGATATGGAAAACGTGCTTTTTTACTTGTATTCATTTCAATCATTCACTTAAAAGATAGGATGTAACCACATTGTAATTTTTATGTTGATTAAAAGATTTTTCTGGGGTGTATAAGCTGTAAGGGAGAAAATAAAGGTACACTGAAGGAAAACGGCAGGAATGATGTAGAAGGAAAGGAGAAGGAAGTCTTCAGGAAACAACAGAAGGGAAACACCTGGGCAGAAGAACAGAACAGAAAAGGAACAGAGTAGAACAAACAATAGGAAGAAGAATAAAATGAAAAACTAAGCCTTGGCCCTCAAAAAAGTCCAAGTGTGTCTGCTTGTCTGTCCAGCTGTTTGCCTACTCTGCATCTTCAGTTTCTCTGACCTGTTGAAGGCTTGCCATTCATCAGCACTCTAGGTGAGATCCTGACTTGTTGGAGATGTGTGTGTGTGTGTGTGTGTGTGTGTGTGTGTGTGTGTGTGTGTGTGTTTCCCTTTTTCAACGGCCCCAGAGAATTAAGTTTTACTCCCTCAGATAGAAAAGCCAATTAGCCGGGCGGTGGTGGCGCACGCCTTTAATCCCAGCACTCGGGAGGCAGAGCCAGGCGGATCTCTGTGAGTTCGAGGCCAGCCTGGGCTACCAAGTGAGTCCCAGGAAAGGCGCAAAGCTACACAGAGAAACCCTGTCTCGAAAAACCAAAAAAAAAAAAAAAAAAAAAAAAAAAAAAAAAAAAAAAAAAAAAAAAAAAAGAAAAGCCAATTGAGTGATTAGTCCTCCCACTCCATGGCCCCCCTTCAATTCCTGAGCTTCAGAGGGCTGCTCTGTGTAGCTAGAGTTTTCCTGCCTGGCCCACAGTCAGGACAAATCTCTCTCACCTGCCAGTCCCACAGCCGCTCAGACCCAACCAAGTAAACACAGAGACTTATATTGGTTACAAACTGTATGGCCGTGGCAGGCTTCTTGCTAACTGTTCTTACAGCTTAAATGAATCCATTTCTATTAATCTACCTTGCCACATGGCTCGTGGCTTACCGGCATCTTCACATGCTGTTTGTCATCGTGGCAGCTGGCAGTGTCTCTCTGACTCAGCCTTCCACTTCCCAGCTTTATTCTCCTCCTTGTCCCGCCTATACTTCCTCCTGCCTGACTACTGGCCAATCAGTGTTTTATTTACCAACCAATCAGAGCAACACATTTGCCATACAGAACATCCCACAGCAACTCTGTACAGCAAACAGCATACCATATGACTTGTATGGAACTCAATTTCTCACACACACACACACACACACACACACACACACACACACAGAGAGAGAGAGAGAGAGAGAGAGAGAGAGAGAGAGAGAGAGAGAGAGAGAGAGAGAAAGACAGAGACAGAGACAGAGACAGTTACAGAGACAGAGACAGAGACAGAGAGACAGAGACAGAGACAGAGACAGACAGACATACCTAGGGGAGGAGGGATAAGAGAAACTCATTAATAATATTGGAAATCTTCCAGAGCTGACCAGCTAACTATAAGCCAATAGACTGTCCTGTAGTCATAGCTACCACAAACTTCACTGGTATTGTTTGTGAGGGTGAAAGAAAAGGAAAGATAAGACTCTGACTTACTATCTGACTCACTGTTCTGTGTCCATTTTTTCTTTGTTTGCATCTGGATTATACATTTTGGGAGTTGGAGGAAACCTCTGATCCCCATCCATAAGAAATGTGGAGCCACACACATAAGGGAATGCAATCTGAATTGGAGGGAGGCTGATCTTCCATGTAAGTCTGAATGTTGAAAATCTTGGGCTGATACCTCATGTGGCCAGTTCTAAGGCATATCTGTTTCAGGTTTATTCATGCTACCTGTGTGTTATTCTATAAAGGGATGCTAGCTCAGGCTTAATCAAGGTGCTTACTGAGACCAGCTTGGTTAGAAAGCCATTGATTTCACCAGCAACCCTTCTTATGCTCAATGTTCATGCCACAAAGAACATACTAAGTTATGTTTTCAGACTTGATATCAAACTGTAAGACATCCAGAAATGGTCCAGATTCTCACACTAGGTTATGTAATTCTGAGCAAGCAAGTTAACATTTCTGAGTCATTTTACCTCATTGTGAAGTAGAGAAAATGGAGATAACAATGTCCCCCTCCTTCTCATCACAAGAATTTGTTGAAGGTACAGAAGTAGACACATCAGTTTGTGTCTACTCAAGGAAGCATAAAGCCCTGCAGATATTTAAACAGGGAGGCTTTCATGCATCCAACTTGATTTTATTGAGTCATATAGGACTGTACAGCTTCATCCTTCTGGCCACATGTGGCCAAAGATAGCTGTGAATGGGATCCAGTACAAAATCATAAACTGACTTAAAGCATTGAGAGTTTGTATTCTTCTTGTGATTTGATTGTGTGGTTCTTGAATGTGAACTTTTTAGAGGATGGCATTATGTCATAACCTGCAATGCTGGATCTCTTACACCTTGCTTTCCATGAAGGATAAACTAGTGTGTCACACTCTAGGGCTTGGTGTGTTTGACAGCCCTGTGGACTATTCAGGCATTGATGGTCCAGCATCAGTATCAACCCAAACTCAAAACAAACTGGGAACCATTTCTAAAGACACTGTTGGTATTAGTAGATGTTGCCACTCCCCTCAAGGATGACTCAGGGTTTCTTCTAGAATTTTCCTATTCCAGTATGTCAGAAATTCTACAGAGCAGCCCAATCTGTGATAGACACTTGGATCACTGTCATGAAACTCCACTCTGTGTGTCACTCCGCTTGGTGACTTTACAGGTTATTGGTGACTCGATAAGCACAGCGTGCTGAAATTGGGGTGGTGTTCACCTCAAAATCCCCGAGGGGAGTATAAAGCAGGTGGCAACAACTTGCTTTCTCGGGACAAGATACCCCCAAACATCAGACCCTAGGACTGTCAGCAACCTACACCCTTGAATTTCTGTGATCTCATACATGGCTTCCTAAGAATGTTTCTCAAACTTCTGCAGACTTGTCAAACTTCCACAATATTGTGTAAAAAGGAAGACTGAGCTCTACCAAGTTTTTAGTTCAGTAGGTTTTACATGTATGTAGCTGAGGCTGGGGGATTTAAAAATTGTTTGACAGTTCCATACATTTATCTAATGGACTTAAGTCATTTTCACCCCCATCCCTGCCTTGTCCCCTTCCTCTCCCTATGGAGTCCTTGTTCTCAATATGTCATCTGCCTCCTACTTCCATGCCATCTTTTTGTGTGTGGACCACTGTTTTTAAAGAGTCTGGTTCTTGTCTGGGTGAGGAGGCAACAAATGGTGACTAGACCATTTGAGAAAGTGACCCCTCTTCCCTCAACAACCATTCACCTAGCTGCCAGTAGCCCTCACAGAGTGCCAGGGCCTCGTAGGAGACTCCCCTAGCCTGCATGGATTTTGTGCAGATCTTTGCGGACAACCGCTATTGCATGGGGTTCACAAGCAAATTGGTCATGTCATGTTCAGGTGACATTTTTAATTGTACATCTCCCTATCTTCAGCTCTTACATTCTCTCTGGGTCCTCTTGTACAATCTTCCCTGAGGCTTAAAGATGGACATAGCTGCCCAATTTAGGGCTGAGTACCCACTGTTTTATGCTTGGCACTTGGGCCGGTTACAGGCTTCTGCATTAGTCGCTCTGAAGCTGTCCTGCTAAAGGTCAAATGCAGCAGCACTGGTCTACTGTAAACAGGAGGACTTTAAAGGAAGTTTGACAACATAGCCATTTAATGGAACATGGCCTATGCTCTGCTGACCCAGGGGCCTTGGCCAGGTTTACAGAACCAAGGATTGAGCTTCCATCTGTGGAACAGGCCTCAAGTATTCCCAGATATCAATGTTGTTTGTCTAGGGACCATACTTTGTGAATGAATGCTTTATGAGGCATGCCTAATCTATTGACATTGAGAAATGATGTAACCATCTGTGAAGTTCAAAAACCATGCAATGGGATCAGGTTACAAAAAATAAATCACAAACGCACATGTACATGTATACACACACACACACACACACACACACACACACACACAATGCCATAATGTTTAGGGTAAGTTTAAGATTTTGGGTTGGGCCTCATTCATAGCTGTCCTCAGCCCCATGTGACCCATAGGCCACAGCTTAGACATACCTGGTGCTTAGAGACACCGAGGGAACCAAAAACTCGGCTGCTGGGAAAGCAGTGCTGATGCTATCATCAGAGTGCACTGGTGGGTTGACCTCTCATCCTGGATTGTGTTTATAACAGGAATTTTCGCCCGATTACATTTACTAAACCCACCTCCTCGTCATCCTTTCCTCACAGGTACGACAGCAACTAGACAGTGATGAGCATCAGATGCCTGCATTTCTCTAGGTCTTGGCAATGGAATTAATCTCTGATTTGCAGATCAAAGTGCCAACCATCAGACAGTGGGTGCTCAGATGAGATGCTGGGTCACATTTCCATCTAGGGAATTCCTAAGAGCGACCACTTAGTCGTATTATAGTAGAGACCCAAGACCCACAGAACCCACGTCAGAATCCTGCCTACTGCCAGAAAGGCCATTTCCACTGTGAGTCAGAGAACTGCAAATGTGACAGCAGCCTGGGCCCTGCGGGATGGTCCGACCGCACACTGTGAGTGTGTGTTACTCTCATTGGTTAATACAAAAGCTGACAGGCTGATAGCTGAGCAGGAAGTTAGGCGAGAAAGCCAAACTGAGAATGATGGGAAGGAGGAGGACAGAGTCAGGAGTCGCCAGCCAGATGCAGAGGGAACAGGAGACAAACATGCCATGCTAATGAAGGTACAGTCACATAGCATCGCGTAAATAAGGGATATAAGTTAATTTAAAATGTAAGAGCTGGTTAGGAATAAGCCTGAGCTGTTGGCCGAGCATTTACAACTCATATTCAGCCCCCGAGTCAGTTGTTTGGGACTGAAAACATCTGTTTACACTGGGACCCTGTTAGAAACCAGGAGTCATCCAGATCTAGGAAAGAGAGGCTCTAGGTATATTCGTGTGCTTATGTAAGCATTTAAGATGGTGACTTCCTGCTGCTTTCTCTCCCACACAAAACTTTGTGGGTTTTTCTTCCCACTGGAGGAAATTGTTTGGCTGAGAGGGAGGGGTGTTCTGTGATGGGACCCAATCAGCATCACTTTCTTTGGATTACCCAATCTCTGATCTCACTGTGTGTTTCTTTCAGTGAAATTTACCTGAGCATTGGGGCCTTACTTTGCTTGCATGTTTATTCTTTTGATCTGCAGAGAAAATGAATCTTTTCCTGCACCCCTAGACAGCCTCACCACAGTGGAGCCACCTGCCAGTGTGATGTAATCTCATCAGCACTCTGTGGTAGTTTGAGTAAGAATGGCCCTCATAGGCTCATATATTTGAATACTTAGTTACCACAAAATGAAAACTGTTTGATGGGATTATGATTAGGTGTGGCCTTGTTGAAGTTTGTCCCACTAAAGGTGAGCTTTGAGGTTTCAAAATTGGAGACCAGGTCCATTATGACTGCCTGCAAATCAAAATATAGCTCTTAACTTCTTCTCCAGCACCACACCTGTTGCCACACTCCCTGCCATGCTGATCATGGACTAAATCTCTGAAACTGTAAGCCAGCCCCCAATTAAATGCTTTCTTTTATAAGACTTGTCTAGGTCAAGTGTCTCTTCACAGCAATAGAGTAGTGACTAAGACATTCTGTGAGCACTTAGCTGGATCAGGATGGCATTTGAGATCATCAACTGTTCAAAGCCAAGGAGTCACAACCTCTAAGTAACATCTGCAGGTGTCCTCTCTCCTCCAGCTATTCTGCTAGACGAATTCAGGTCCTTGCGGGAGGGTTTGCAGAATCCACTCTGGGCTGTATCCAAGAAACCTGCAAGGCTATCCATCTTTGCCTTCATTCCAAAAGGCCTTGGTCTGTATGTTGTGTATCTCATACTAAAAATTAAGAGAACATGAATACATGTCAGTCTTTTCTCCCCAGCTCTAAACATTTACTGTTATATAGTAAACTGCCAATATATTTTATATGTAAGAACTTGGTAAAAATAAAATTTGGTCTCAAAATCTCCATCACTGAAACTGACTGCCGTTCTATCCTCATTCCCAAATGTTCCTAGTACTAAGTATTCTGCTGACCTGTGCTCCAGCCACTGGGTCCCATCACCCAAATTATCAGGAGTCCTCACTGTATTCGGTCTTTGTGGGATACCCATATGGAAGCTGTTCCCACAGTTCTCTAGTTTGTTGTTGTTGTTATTATTTGTTTTTTGTTTTGTTTTCCCTAAAATGATCAGGCAAAATGTTACCCTTAGAGTAGGCTACCTTCTAGTGATGGGCCTAGAGGCAAAGACAGTGGGTTACTCAGGGAAAGAATGATCTAGAGACACATGGATTCTGTGGTAACTGAAGCAGGGTAGGCCAGAATCTTTAGACAAGAGGGAGGAACTTCTGTAAACAACGGACCTTGGGGAGATTATAGGGAAGATTTGCGGACTCATCTGAATCTGTTCAAATGTCTCCAGTGCCATTTCAGTTCCCAGGTTCTCCCGTGTGACCCGCCAATGCCCTGAGTTGTACCTACAGTACCTAATACAACACTTTGGTTACACTGCAGTCCTCTGACACACAAAGTAGCTTCCTTCCAGCTCAGCAGCATGGCTCTCTGGTTGCCTAGGCACAGACCCAGAGCCTAACATTCTATTAACTCCTTATTTTCTCTCTTTAACTCTCCAGACAGGCAAGCAGCAGCAGCATTGCTAAGAGTCTTCACAATAATCACTTTCAACCTGGTTACAATGGATAGTTCCCCCTCCCTGAACTCTCACATATAAGAGACATTTTATCCCCAGGCCACAAGCCTGGATTTCTAATGTCTTGCTTTTCCATGACTGAGGCCTCCTCTTGTTCAAGTGCAGTCTGGTCTAGACAAACCTCAGACTACAAACACTCGAGTCTGTTGTCCAGGGTTCTGTTTGGGGTCAGCTGTTACCTCTAGACTAGCGAGCAGAGAGAGTTTGCTTTAGATTTATGGGACAGAAAAGACTGAGCGGCTGGAGGTGGTTAGAAGTGAGGTTTAGGAGCTGAAAGAGCCAAGTGGTAAGGGAGGAGCTTGACGTCTGGGAGGCGGCTGTGGACTCTGACCAGAGTCTGCCATGATTTGATGCACTAGTGTTGGAGATGTAAGGCCACAGCTGGAGGGGCACTCAGGGACCTGCAGCTCTGCTAGGCAGCCATGCTCAGGGGTCACAACTGCCAGCTAAGTACCAGCACAAATAAGAAAAACATCCCCCTTCTTTCCACTGTCCTCTTTCCCACTTAACCTGCTAGTTACTTTTCCCATTGTTTTTCACAGACACACACACACACACACACACACACACACACACACACACCCCTGACAAAAAGCAACTGAAGGCAGTAAGTATGTGTTTTTTGCTCACGTTCAGGGCAATTCAGTCAGCCACAGTGGGTGGGCCGTGGCAGTAGGGAAGGGAGATGACTGGTCACATTGCGTTCACCACGAGGACTAGGTTGTAGACTGGAAGCCAGGACTGGCCTTAAAACTTCAAGGCCTGGCTTCAGTGACTAGCTACCCCCTCCAGCAAGGCTCCACTATCTTAAAGTTCAACGACCTCCCAAGCAGCAGCACCAGTTGGGGACCAAGTGTACAAACACTTGAGCCTGTAGGAACATTCATGTTCAAATCTTAATACCCACAAACCTTTTGTAGGATCTGGTAGAAGCCAGCTTGCAGCAGAATCCTGGAAATATAGTCTGATAGTTAGCTGGAATCCATGGCATTCCCTGACTCATGGGCAGTTTGCACTCGGAAGTAGGGAGGTTCAGCAGCAGACACAGGCCAACAAAGAGGAATTGTGTTTATGTACTCTGGCTCAGCTCTCCTCCACATCAGGTCGTGATTGGCATGCTATAGAAGTGCCTTCCTTCAGCTCTGATAACTTCCTTCACCTGGGGAAAGGTGGGAGCGATGTCATGAGAAGAACAGAGTTGACTGAGCTATGTGGAAGCATAAAATCCCTGGGTGTTTTCAAGCGATGGAATTTTAAAGGCATCTTATACATGAGTAATGAAGGTACTCCGTGTCAGTTTCATAAGGCATAGCCTTAGCAGGGCACAGCCTTAGCTGGGCATCTTTGGGGTGAGTGTTTCTTGAGACACTGAAGCATACTCTTGTGGAGCTTTCCAACAAATAATTGAAAGAAATGAAAACTATCAGCTAATATCTTTTTAATTTATTAGGGAATAACTAATGTGATCAGCATACAAATTTATATAGCTTGGTAATCCTTTGGAACTCAGAAAAGGTCGTAGTATATTTTAAGTTTGTTTTTTAAATTATTATTATTTTATTTTATAATCAATTTAATTTTACATATCAGCCACAGATTCTCCTGTCCTCCCTCCTCCCACCCCCCAGCCTTCCCCCTAACCCACCCCTCATTCCCACCTCCTCCAAGGCAAGGTAATCCCTGGGGATTCAGCTCAGCCTGGTAGCTTCAGTTGAGGCAGGTCCAGTCCCCTCCTCCCTACACCAAGGCTGAGTAAAATGTCTCAGCATAGACCCTAGGTTCCAAAAAGCCAGCTCATGCACTAAGGACAGGTCCCGGTCCCACTGCCTGGGGGCCTCCTAAATAATTCAAGTTAATCAACAGTCTCACTTATCCAGAGGACCTGATCCAGTTCCATGGGGGTTCCTCAGCTATTGGTTCATAGTTCATGTGTTTCCACTAGTTTGGCTGTTTGTCCCTGTGCTTTTTCCAATCATGGTCTCAATATTTCTTGCTCATATAATCCCTCCTCTCTCTCTCGCCGATTGGACTCCTGCAGCTCCCCCTGGGGCTTGGCTGTGGATCTCTGCATCTGCTTCCATCAGTCACTGGATGAGACAGTTAGGGTGTTTGGCCATCTGATCACCAGAGTAGAAAGCTCAGGCTTTCTCTCCACCATTGCCAGTAGTCTATAGTGGAGTCATCTTTGTAGATTCCTGGGGACCTCTCTAGCACTCTGATTCTTCCTATTCCCATGGGGTCTTCATTCATCATGGTATCTCTTCCCTTGTTCTCCCACCCTGTTCCTGATCCAGCTGAGACCTCCCACTCCCCTAAGCTCTCTTTTCCCCAACCCTTGCCCTCCATTACCCCCCCACACATCCAGTTTGCTCATGTAGATTTCATCCATTTCTCTGTTGTTGGGCGATCCCTGTGTCTTTCTTAGGGTCCTCTTTACTAGGTAACCTCCCTGGAGTTGTGAGTTGCAGTCTGGTTATCCTTTGCTTTACATCTAGTGTCCACTTATGAGTGAGTACATACCATGTTTGTCTTTCTGAGTCTGGGTTACCTCACTCAGGATGATATTTTCTAGTTCCATCCATTTGCCTGCAAACCTCATAATGTCTGCAAATAGATCCATATCTGTTACCGTGCACAAAACTTAAGTCCAAGTGGATCAAAGACCTCAACATAAATCCAGTTACTCTGAACCTGATAGAAGAGTATTGGTGAAATTATTAAGGCCACTCCACATAGTTAAAAGGAAGATTTATTTAGTGGGTAACTTACAAATGAAGGGATAGGTAGGTTGCGGGGTCTGGGGAAAGTGTATCACAGTCCAGCAGTGTTCTCTGGAGCTCTGCTCGGTCAACCTCCACTGTCCAGGGTCCAGGAACCGAGAGAGAGCTCACCCATCCGGATCTTGGGTCTCCAGGGTCCTTCCTTGGCCCCGCCTTGTAGGCGTGACAGTTGCCAAAGCCTCAATTGGGGGTTGGAACTTCCAGATTAAAGCTGGAATGGCTACCCACTACAGAAGAGAAAGTAGGAAGTAGTCTTGAACGCATTGGCACCAGAGATCACTTCCTAAATATAACACCAGTAGCACAGACACTGAGAGAAACAGTTAATCAATGGGACCTCTTGAAACTGAGAAGCTTTTGTAGGGTGAAGGACACGGTCAACAAGACAAAACAACAGCCTACAGAATGGGAAAAGATCTTCACCAACCACACATCTGACAGAGGCCTGATATCCAGAATATATAAAGAACGCAAGAAATTAGACATCAAAATAACCGACAGTCCAATTAAAAAATGGGCTATAGAGCTAAACAGAGAATTCTCAACAGAAGCTCAAATGGCTGAAAGACATATAAGGAATTACTCAACATTTTTAATCATCGGGGAAATGCAAATCAAAACGACTCTGAGATACCATCTTATACCCGTCAGAATGGCTAAGATCAAAAACACTGAGGACTGCTTATGCTGGAGAGGATGTGGAGCAAGGGGAACACTCCTACACTATTTTAAGTTTTATTTATTTTTATTTTATATATGAGTGTTTTGTCTGTACATGCACGGTGTGCATGCAGCGCCCATAGAGACCACAAGAGGGTGGTAGATCCCCCGGAATTGGAGTCAGTTGTGAGCTGCCATCTGGGTGCTGGGAACCAAACTCAAGTCCTCTGTAAGAGCAGCAAGCACTGTTAACCACTGAGCCATCTCTCCAGCCCCTAATAACATTTTTAATGTAATTGATACATGAAGAAGTGCATATTTATGGAGTGCCAAGTAGCATTTCAGTACATATACACATTACCTAAAGTTCAAATCAGGGTGAATATGTTCAGTTCTCAAATAAAGTGTAAGTCTTGGTTGGTTTAACACAAAATTTAGGTGGGATTTCACATCTCCTAATTAATTTGGCTATCCACAGTGTCTGAGAAAAACTATGTCATGTTTTTATGCCTGGAAATGTAGAAAACCTTCATTGATCACACAATATAAAATTATTTCCTTTATAGGCATAAAATATGACTTAATGTGCCACAGTTCACAATATAAGTAATTCTATGGTTTGAATAGAAATCATAGGTTTCTGATTCCGAATTGGCAAAATTTGTGCTTAGTTAGACTTTAGAGATGTAAAAGTATGTCCGGTCTGTATTAGAAGCATGTTCTTTTCTGATTAGACAACATCAAACAGACACATGCTCTTCATATGACATCATGTGGAACAGAATTCACCCCCCCCCAAAAAAAAAGGAAAGAAAGAAAGATAAAAAGATCAAATTCGATACACAACATTTAAACAAAAGGAATCACATAAAGTCGCCAAGTCTTAGTCCAGAGGTTCCTCTCCCTGTCCCCATTTGTGTTACAGACATTTTATAAATGCCCCCTTCTTCATCACAAATATTAAGTGCTACTTGTAAATGGCACCGTTATAAACATTTGTACTGTGTTATTAAACAGAACTGACACATTTTCTCATACTTTGTCCTTGAGCATTTATGTTGGGGCTGAGATGGGAGGGATCAGGGAGCACATGATTCGTGGTAAGGAAATTGAACCGTTCCATGTTATACTTTAAAGTTATAAGAAACGGGTGGGGTTTGGCAAGGAAAACCAATCAGGAGTGTTAGATATCCCCCTTCACAATTTTAACTGGTTTAAGTAGTTCACAGAGGAAATCAGAAGAGAAATATTTTATTAATATTTTAGCCAACTGGAAGTGACAGTGTAACATCCAAGCTTGGAGACATGAGGAATGCGTTGGAGAGGGGGATTTTCACAGCAGCAGACACCAGTGTCAGAAAAGAGCATTCTACAACCAAACCAAGTTTACACTCTCGAAACTCAGGGAGGATTTGTGTCATCTGAGAGGAACAGGAGAAGAGAAAACCTGGAGCTAAAACTAGTGAAAGAATGAGGGGGAAGGGTCGGGGGAGGGAGGGGAGGGCCAGGGAGAAGGGCGGGGGGAGGCGGGGGGGGGGGGGGGGGGCAGGGGGAAGGGCCAGGGGAACCGGATGAGGTTCTGTGAAAACTCATTGCGAAGAGCAAACCTCAAGGCAGAGTAACCAGGAAAAAAAAGAGAGGTGATGTGTGTGATGGCTAATCCTCGCTGCCATCTTGACTGAACTTAGAATCATCTAGATCCACACTCTGGGGGGTCTGTGAGGGCATTTCCAGGGAGGTTTGACCAGTGAAGGAAGACCTTCCTACACAGTGGAGCCACAGACTAAATAAAAAGGAGGAAAAGAGAAAGTGGTCTGACCATCCAAATTCACCCACATCTGCTCCCTGGCTGCAGACACCCTGTGACCAGCAGCCTCGTGCCCCCGCCACCATGGATAGAGCCACTGTCACTGCCAGGCCTCGGCTGTCATGCTGGAGGGTTGCTGTGGGATGGTCTGTATGTCAAATGTGTTGTTGATTGGTCAATGAATAAATCACTGATTGGCAGTGGCCAGGCAGGAAGTATAGGCGGGACTAACAGAGAGGAAAATTGAGAGAACAGGAAGCTGGAGGGAGAGACACTGCCAGCCGCCATCAGGACAAGGAAGATGTAAAGTACCGGTAAGCCACAAGCCACGTGGCAAGGTATAGATTAATAGAAATGGATTAATTTAAGCTGTAAGAACAGTTAACAAGAAGCCTGCCATGGCCATACAGTTTGAAACCAATATAAGTGTCGGTGTTTACTTGTTCGGGTTTGAGCGGCTTGGGACTGGCAGGTGACAGAGATTTGTCCTGACTGTGGGCCAGGCAGGAAAACTCTAGCAACAAATGGCGCCCAACGTGGGGCAAGAGTTTCCACCTAAAACCTGAGAAAAAAGATTCTAAAATGGAGCTAAAAACAGCTTCCTAATTGTCTCTCTCAAATGAGCGGCAGCTGCCGGTTTGAGCTACTGGCGGGTTCCTGGCGTGCGCGCTCGACCTGCAGTATGGCGGGAATGAGGCCTCTGCAAATGGCACATTAAGCTACATTGTGGATTTAGCCTTTGCTAGTACAAAACAAAAAAAAAGAGGTTTCTGGGCTACATGCTGCTTGGATAAAAGCATAGACCCACGATAGCTCCCAGAGCTGATGGTAAGCATACTGCCGCCATGTTGGGAAACTGAGGTGGGCGGAGCCAGCAGCCACAGATGCTGCAGCTTAAAGCAACAGATTCACAATAAGACAGATTCAGATGTAATAGTTTAAAATGTGTGTAAAATATACGTAGGCTTGAAAGAGACAAAAAAAGGTGATATATACAGTATAAAAACAAATACATGGTTTTAAAAAATAAAGTCTTTAAAGAGACAGTAAAATTAATATAAAAAATAAGCCACGTAGAGATGACTATTACACAGAGAGTCTGGATTGTGTTGTCTTTGGGATTCTTAACTACAGAGAGATGTTTGATTGTAAAGGAAGCTGAGTTAAACCAGTACGTATATTTTAAAGATACTTTGACTTCAAAATTTGGATGTAAGGATATGTTGCTTTGGAAAAGAGTCTCTTTTGTTTCCACAGAAAGCAAGAGGCTATGGATTTGTTCCAGAGTAAGATACATCAGGTTTGACCAGCCAAGACCCCCTGAAAGGTCTCCGATGACACCATGGCCCAGATGATCCAACATCCAGAACCGTTTCAAGACAACTGGCTCAGATGATACAGCCTCACGGACTACTCCATGATCCTAAAATTTTCTTTGTTTCCCCAAAAGATACAGCGCCCCCCTCCAGCAGGAAGTAGTAAGAGAAGCTACGCCCAAATTCCCAAATATACCAAGCTGACTTTGGAGATGTGTAAAGGTTAAAACCTTCCTTTTTAAGAAAAGAAAAGGGGAAGTGCTGTGGGATGGTCTGTATGTCAAATGTGTTGCTGATTGGTCAATGAATAAATCACTGATTGGCAGTGGCCAGGCAGGAAGTATAGGCGGGACTAACAGAGAGGAAAATTGAGAGAACAGGAAGCTGGAGGGAGAGACACTGCCAGCCGCCATCAGGACAAGGAAGATGTAAAGTACCGGTAAGCCACAAGCCACGTGGCAAGGTATAGATTAATAGAAATGGATTAATTTAAGCTGTAAGAACAGTTAACAAGAAGCCTGCCACGGCCATACAGTTTGAAACCAATATAAGTGTCGGTGTTTACTTGTTCGGGTTTGAGCGGCTTGGGACTGGCGGGTGAGAGAAATTTGTCCTGACTGTGGGCCAGGCAGGAAAACTCTAGCAACAGAGGGTACCCTCAAACTGTGAGCCCGAATGAGCCCTTCCTTCTTTAAGTTATCATGGGAATAAGGACAGTGATCAATATAGCCACTGTCTCCAAAAGAGAGGTCAGCATTCTTCATCCCTGGGCTGGCCATTAAGAAAGCCAAAAATGTCAGTTTTCATGAAGTGGACCGACTTCTTGAAATAAAATCCAAAATAAACTCATGGAGCACTGCTTCATATATACCAACTAAAGAAACTGAGTCACCAGGCCTGGTGGCTCACACCCTTAATCCTAGCACTGAAGAGACAGAGGCGGGTGGATCTCTGTGTGTTTGCAGCTAGCCTGGTCTACAGAGTGAGTTCTAGGACAGTCAGGGCTACACGGGGCAGGGGGAGGGGGGAGATAAAAGAAAAAGGAAGAAAGAGAAATTGACTCAGTTGTCAAATATCCTTCCTAAGCAGAAAACAGCAACTCTGCCTCTTGCTCAGATCAGTCTCCCTGAACATGTGAAGAAGAGACAGGGCTCCTCTCTACAACCTGCTTCAGAAAATAGGGGCAAAGAGAGCGCTCCTAAGGTCATTCAGTGGCGCTGGGTTTGCCCTTTCTACAAGTGCTGTTAGTGACTTGACTTGGCACTCTCCCCATGGAGGTTTTAATTGGGACACTCAAGTCTGCAGTAGTGTGACACCCCTTCTCTGTGGCACTTTTGTAACTTTGGATCCCCTCATCCATTTGCAAAAACAACTGGACAAAATGCTTTGAGTTGAAGGTCAGGGATGTGTGGAGAATCTTGACTGTCCCAGGACAGAGCTGATGAAATTACCTTTGCTGGTTTTCGCTGGTTAAAGAAGTTTGAAGATCTTGTGTGCCTGATGGCATTGGAGGTGTCTCGTCTTCTCCTCAGCAGGCCTAGCCCTAAGGCCCTCTTGCTGTGGCCCTCCATACTTCCCACACTACCTCTGGATGCTCTGTGAACTTCCTGCGTGTGGTCTGTCAGTCCTTCCATCGTTTGCTCTTTCTGGGCTCCCCTCCTGTTAGCCCTGGTCCTTCTCTCTCTCCAGACCCCTGCTACCACCCACGATTCTGGCAAACACAGCACCATCCAGATGTGTTAATCTCCTCATATCAAGCATCCAGACATCTGGAGGCCAAATAATGGACTACATTTCCACCTGAGAGTTCGCCTGTGATTCAAACAGTCTTTGTGTTGTCGGGACAAGCTCTGGGAACCATCATTTTATCTGTAAAGAAGACTAAAACAGACAGGAAGGTGAAGGGATCCAGGGTGGGTCAAAAGTTCG
Source organism: Peromyscus californicus insignis (assembly GCF_007827085.1). Lineage (NCBI taxonomy): Eukaryota > Metazoa > Chordata > Mammalia > Rodentia > Cricetidae > Peromyscus > Peromyscus californicus. Next base: position 73,927,225 of record NW_026294436.1, on the reverse strand, counting down.
CTCTGAACTGAACTTGAAGTCAGGTTGAGATAAGAAACATGTGCACAGACCCATCTGTGTCTTGAGATGCCTTTTGTTTAGAAATACACTCTGGGAGGGGTGAAGTCATGATTTCCTTTGTAATACGCTTGCATTCAAGAGGTAGGAGGAGAAGTTTCCTCTCACACGGCCATTAGCCACATGCTTTGGGAAAAGGAGAAACGTGGATGGAATGAAGCACAGTAGAATGCCACGTTCTTGGATAACCAGGGGAAATATCTATTCTGAATATAGGCCATGCGTCACATCCATTGGACTTGTCCAAAGATGCCACATCCATCTCTGAGAATGGAAATTATATTTCAGACAACATAAGATCTAGACATTGCAAATTAGATATTCATAAACTTAAAAACCGATAATTCTAAGATGTGTATATGGGCTTTCTGATCCAGGATTTATGACTATCAGATCAATTAATCCTTTAGAATTTGTTAGGTTTCATAGAAATAATGTAGCTAAAAGTTTTTATACCTATTCTCTCTCCAAAAATCAGTGCACCCACATGCAGACATGGAGCTCAGGAAATGCTGAAGCAAATTCTTGATCTAAAGCACAAAAGAAATGGCTGCCATTGTGGTTTCCCCAGTACCGAGGATGCGGATGCAGGAGTTGTGTCTGATTAGTCTCCAAAGGTTTTAGATTTTAGTGTTAGGGTGCTCTGTGCTTTACCCATAGATACGGATATTTTAGTCAAAAGATTGCATTCAGTTTTCCTGTGGGAACCATTCTTGTTCTCTGTGCAACTTAAATTTTTAGGTGAGTTTGTCGAGCATCAACTGAGGAGAAAGGAGCCACGCATCTTGGTACAATGCCTATAATCTCAGAATTCAGGAGACGGAGGCAGGATGGTTGGGAGTTTGGGACTGAGCAAAGGCAGGTGTGAGAGGAAGTGAGATTGAGACAAGGAAGCTCACGACAGGTTGGTGAGCTTGTGAACATCCTGGAGGTGTTGGGTTCTATTGTTCCATCGGGGTGCCAACTGGAAAATACCTTCTGAGAGATTCCAAGTTCTCTGTAGACAGACTTGTGTATTAAAATGTCTGAGATCAACACGAGGGATGTGTTTGCAAGCAGAGCTTCTCAGATGGGTGTCCTCTCTAACTTCAGAGCAGCCATTACTGTAAAATAATCAATATTTTCTTGCTTTTTGTAGGTAGATCCTTCTGCTGTGATGTGGACTGTAAATGTCCCCCAGGACATGTGTTACAGGCTCAGTTCCCAGCAGGACCCCACGGGGGGAGGGGGGTGAGTCTTTGGGCTGACCGGGAGGGCTTGAGATCATTGAGGGAGGGGTGTGCCCGTGGCAGAGATGGTGGGCTGCAGCCTCTTCTGTCTTTTCCCTCTGGCCATCAAGTGAGCAGTTGGCTCCACAGTGTGACCCCACCACAGCGGGCCACCTATCCACAAGCCGGAAAGCAACAAGCTCATGTGTCATGAATAGAATCCTACAGAAGTACGAACCAAGATAACATTCTGCTTTTTATAAATTATCTTAAAAATTTGTGATTGCAACAGAAAGGTAGCAAACACACCTGCTCTAAGTTTATTTTAGACTTACGCTCATGAAAAATATGACTTCAAGCTAGTCCCCAAACATTCCACGTGTGTGTGTGTGTGTGTGTGTGTGTGTGTGTGTGTGTGTGGTGTGGTGTGTGATGTGTGTGTGTGTGGTGTGGTGTGGTGTGGTGTGTGTGTGTGTGTGTGTGATGTGTGTGGGGTGTGTGTGTGTGTGATGTGTGTGTGTGTGTGTGTGTGTGTGTGGTGTGGTGTGGTGTGTGGTGTGTGTGTGTGTGTGTGTGTGTGTGTGTGATGTGTGTGGGGTGTGTGTGTGTGTGTGTGTGTGTGTGTGTGTGTGTGTGTGTGTGTTTGTTTGTGTCTAAAGTGAGAATACTGACAAACACCTTTTCAAGCCTGAGTCATTATTACGGCCCCCTTGTGCTCTGGGTGGGAAGGCAGCGGTAAAGCCCTCAGCGTTGTAGAGCTCTGCCCTGTTTTTACTACTTTTTATTATTATGAAAGAAACACAAGTTAAATGCACCCTTTCAGACAGATTCCACATGTGAATTGTGATCTCGTTAACTACCTTCACATTGCCATACTACATTGCTAGAACTTTCTCAGAGGGTGTGAAAGCTCCATGTTCTTCGTTGTCTCACCCACCCAACCCTGGCAGCCACAGTCCAACTTCCCATATCTATGAGCGAGCTTGTGGTTTCCCACATAAAGTAGACATAGCTCTCTCGGTGACTTTGGGTCCTAACAGTCAGTGTTAGGGACTTGTGCTGTGCCTTGGGGGCTCCTGCTAAAGTGGCGATAGGAGCCTGATCTCCTGATTGTGGTTTTTGCTATTGTGACATTGACGTCCTACACTTACAAGTGCCATATGGCTGTGGTTTTGATTGTGCTGGTTTGATCCAGTCGTGAGAGTTGTCTCCACAACGGGAATGACACAGGCTGTGTCTCCAGTGCTCTGGCAGGTTGTATCCTTCCTTCCTTCCTTCCTTCCTTCCTTCCTTCCTTCCTTCCTTCCTTCCTTCCTTCCTTCTTCTATGGACATGCTGATGTCCCCTTGGTAGCTCTGTGGTTGTGGTAGCATTGGTCACTAGTGGCATCAGCCTTCTAGCATTCAGCTGCCAAAGGCATTGCCATCAAGAGGTGTGGAGAGGCTCTGGGCCCTTTCCCAGCTCACTAGCCCACTTCCACTCATGGGGGTGACTTTTCCATTCTTTTAAATATTAAAAAGCTTTTTAGTTGTGTTTTATGTATTTATGTCTGTGTGTGTGTATGTATATCTATGTACATGTGCATATGGATCCTGCAGAGGCCAGAAGAGGTTGTCAGATCCTCTGGAGAGGAATCACAAGCTGTTGTGAGCTGCCATGGGTGCTGGGAACAGACCTAGGGTCCTCCAGGAGAGCAGATGCTGCTGTGCTGAGTCTCCCAGCCAAGTCCTTTCTTCCTAAGCTTGCTGTTTCTATTCTGTGCCTGACTTAACATGCAGAAATTGTTCTCTATCTGTATTCTTGGTGGCTGTCAGGGTTTTCACCTGACCTGGCTTTCTTTTAAACTCAACTTCTGGTTTGTTAAAGAGGGGCAGGCAATAAGAAGGTGCCATTAAAGCTGCAACAGGTCACCCCCAAATCCAGTAGTTCTTGGGGTCCTTCGCAGCCCCTATCTCCTGACGGCTGAACAGGAGCCTTAGAATTAGAGAGAAACTTTTACCCTCCACTTCAGTTACGATTTTCTTGACAAAGGTGAAGCTTGTGGGGGGTATCTGGCTACAGCAATCGATCTGGGAAAACAATTTTCCATTTTTATTGCTCTTCCCTCCATGTGACCTGTGAAAGAACTTGGAAGGAGCCGGGGTTTACTGTGGGGCTTCAAGGTTTCAGTCTGTGGTGGGCTGATTCAATCACTTTGGGTCTAGGCTCAGGCTTGTCACCAGTATGGCGGGGATAGTGTATAGGGGTGGAGGTGGGGGAGGAAGCTGTTCACTTCAAGGCCCTATATAGCAGGCAGGAAGCAGAGAGAGAGGAAGGGGTCATCTTTAGAAGTGTACCCTGGTAACTTCTGCCTGCTCCTCCCTGCTCCTAAGGTTTCCAGCGCCTTCCAAAACAGCGCCATCTTGCTGGGAATGGAGTGTTCAGCAGTATGCACCATTTCCTACTCAAACTGCCACAACCCTGTAACTGGCTTGTGTTTCTTCCTGGGGGATGGGGGAAGGGGAAGGTACTCACGACGGGATTCTATGTATTCACAGTGTTTTACCTGGATATCTACTTTGCAATATCACTAGTATGCATTATTGTAACAGACGTGTAGAAATCCATATGCACACTGCAACAAAAAGCTTGATTTATTCCTTTATTTATTCATGGAAAGACCATTAGGACAGTACAGTATTAAGAAGTCTTGGTGCCAATGCACTCTCCAAGGTGTCTGCTAAGTTGACATTTGGTCTGTGCGGTAATTTGACATGCTCTGTGCTACAGCTTAGATTTTAGGAATCACACCAAAAAAAGTAGGCAAGCATAAATCTGGAGATTAGGTCCGGCTGCCCCGGGGTTTCACGGCACAGTATGTGAGGAGGTTGGAGATTTCGTTTCTGTAGCCTGCTTTTCATCGGAGGCATCGGGTCTTAATGCCTTTAAATCACTAGAGTAGAGCCGCAGGGAGAAAGGCAGGCTAGACCCCAAAGACAGCTGTGAGTAGGTAAGGCTGCTAGAAACCCCGTCAGGTTTAATGGGATTGGGACTTTGGCCTGAAGGACTCAGGGTGTGCAGAGACAGTTAGGAGGATAATGGAGGCAGATTTTTTTTTTATTCCTAATCTAACTATGGCATTCTGTAGCCGCTTCTCTCCTAAACTCGCTCAACCCCCACCCCATCCCCTTCCCATTTAGCTCCATAGAACACTCACAAATCCCCACCTCAGAGTGAGTTAGGCAGATGCCCATCCGAAGAGTAGCAGGTGCTGCACTAGGGAACAAAGCTTGCACAAGAAGGAGGCCATCTGGTCCTCTGGGTCACTGTGACACTGCTCAGAGACCGGAACATGCCGTGACACCAACCCAAACTGATGGCCAACCAGTAAACTACGGTTGACAAAACACATCTTCAGGTTGAGATGTAATTACTGTGTCTTCCTGTAGGCATGCAAAAGGAAGCGAATGCTACGTATGACAGGAGTCTGAAAAGTAAGCAATTTATGTACTAAGAAAGAGCAACCAGCTGGCTCCCTTTAAGGTTGGCAAAGTTTTTGTGTTACATTAAATATTGGTGGATTTTTCCTCTGATGAATATGCTGATTAAATATATTTAATAGTGAGCTTGCTTGTGGCTTGGAAAACTGAATCTGTGGGCCTGAGCTTGGTCCTTTGGTCTTCTTGGACCTGGGCAACAGGCTCACCGCTAGCCGGAGTGTAGCTGGAGAGTTTTCTCTCCAGATCCCGCCAAGCCCCGGCAGTCCCTTAGCCCACTTATAAAATAAACATACAGACACTTATATTATTTAAACTGCTTGGCCATTAGCTCAGGCCTATCATTGTCTAGCTCTTACTCTTATATTCAGCCCATTTCTATTAATCTATACTTTGCCACGTGGCTCGTGGCTTACTGGTACCTTACGTCTTCCTTGTCCTGGCAACAGCTGCAGGCAGTCTCTCTTTCTGCCTTCCTGTTCCCTCAATTCTCCTCTCTGTTAGTCCTGCCTATACTTCCTGTCTGGCTACTGGCCAATCAGTGTTTATTTATACAGAGCAATATCCACAGCACCGGAGCAAGTGGGAGAAACATGTTGGAGAGACACATTTGACCCCTTGTGTTGAGCTGCCTGGGACATAAATGCTGAGAAGACATTCCTTCTGTGAGATGTTGACAACTTGCATCCTGCTTCTGGTAACTACGCCTTCCTTACACTATCCAGTCTCTGTAGATGTAACCAACCGTCTTATTAAATAAGAAACACAGAGCCGATTCAGAGAAGAAAGCCAAGAGGTCAGAGCTAAGAGCCTCACCCTTCCTGATTCAGTGATCCTCTTCAGCCAAGAGAGCTCTCTGAAAGGGACCTACTTCCTGTGTGTATGTCTTTATATAGTCTAGCTGTTCTGCCTTCTCATTGGTTGTAAACCCAAACATGTGACTGCCTCATCACTGCCTGTATGTACCGCCCTCCAGGTCCTTAAAGGCATGTGCCACCGCCGCCACGCACTTGCTATGGCTGTAATAGCTCTGACCCCCAGGCAACTTTATTTATTAACATACAATTAAAATCACATTTCAGTACAAGTAAAATACCACCACAAGTCTTCACCCCTCTATGCTCTCCTTCCTCGAACTTCACCTTTAAGGAGACATTTAAAGGTGGAAAACCCACTTTAAAAGTCAATCTTTCCAACTCTAAGGGTCCCGAGCTTCATACTTCATCAGGTAACAAGGCTCTAACAATTGAAATTCCACTACTAGGAAGGGGCTGAAGTCATCTGTGACCAAGCTCAAGTTAAACTCATCGAGGGTTGCTTTCATCCGTACAGTACATGAGGACTTCACATTGGCAAGGAGTAATCCAGGAAACCAAAGGTGGTGGAGACAGAAGGAAATTGGCTGGGGAATGTTATTTCCTGTGGAAATCTACAGTTTACTGCATATGACCCTAGCAGAAGATGTCAAAGCCATGCTCACTGCACTAAACAAAGAGGTCTGCCTGCTGCTGTTGACAAATGGTGACAGACAGACACAGGAAAAAATAGAAGCTTTCCCTGCCCATCTTTGAGGGTGTTGTTGTAGGGGGAGGGCAGAGGGAGGAGAAACTGGCACCTTCCACATCTTACACTGTTTGGTCTCCTTAGAGTGCAGCCAGGGGACCCTGTGATTGTTGCTGACACATTAGAAACTGATGTACAAGGAGACCTCAGTGTAGGACTGACCTCCACAGTCTGGATAAATAGGAGTGGAAAGGCACTCCTGACGTCACCCTATGCCTCACTCTATGGTTTCCTCTGTGCTGGGATTCCCTGCTCTCTTGCAAAGTGTGGATTACAAAATCAGAACGTCAGTGCAGAACACATAGAAGGCCACAGCAATGAATTCAGAGCCAGTTGACAGGGTGAGAACCAAAGGAAGCAAAGGGATTTTGCATGATTGCTTCAGTTCTAAAAACAATGTGAGTGAGGGGTCCATGGCCATGCTGTGAAGATCCCCCCAATCCTGCTGCTGAGGATAACTGTGGGCTTGTGTCCATATCTGAAATCTAGGTTTCAGTTGTGGAGTCCAGAAAACTTGAAGAGAAGCAGGATAGCTTACATGTGCCCATTTGTAGGTCAAAAATAGATATTTGCTTAAAAAATAGATATTTTAAAATAGAGTTCAAAGCAATTGAATCTGGTTGATATGAAATAAATACTAAGTCATACAATGCAAGATTTTTGATAGTAAAATTTTATATATTTTAATGATTACAATTAATGAATAAACAGAGCCTTTCCTCTGTCCTGTCCCATTCTGCAGGCATTTCCAAATGATCACTCAGAGGCTTTTATTAATTATAAATGTTTGGCCAATGGCTCAGGCTTTTTACTAGTTAGCTCTTACATTTAGATTAACCCATATTTCTTATCTATGCTTTGCTACATGGTTTGTGACTTGTTACCTCATTTTCTATACATCTTGCTTCCTTGGTGGCTGGCTGGCCTCTTCCCTCAAATCCACCCTTCCTCTTCCCACAATTTTCCTAGTCTGGCTCTCACACTCAATCTCTTCCAGCCCAACCATCAGCCAATCAGCTTTATTAATAACAATGAGCATAATCCACATCATATATTTTTGTTACAGATATCTTGCCTACTTTTGATTTGTACATTATTTTGTTATCAAATTTTTCTGTCTGAATTTTCTCTGATGTATACATGGCAGATTGTCATAATTCTTAAAAATCATCATGTGGTGCTGCATATATCTTTTTCCAGTAGATTTCTGTAGTTGTGTATTTCCTTTATACAGAGAGGAAGATGGGGTAGGATGGTCCAGATGCCAGTCTTAGTGTGCTCTGTCTTCCTGATGAGTTGACTCTTTCCCATGTGGAATACCTTTCTGTGTCTTCAGTAATTCTCATTTTCTTAATATCTTTCATTTAGTATGGCTAAATAAAATCTTTCAAAAAGATTTTGTTTTCGTGTGTGTGTGTGTGTGTGTGTGTGTGTGTGTGTGTGTGTGTGTGTGTGTATGTGTGCGCGTTACATGTGCATGGGTACCTGTAGAGACCAAAAGAGAGTCCTGGATCCCCTAGAACTGAAGTTACAAGTTACAGGTTGTGAACCTCCTGATGGCAGTGCTGGGAGCTGAACCTGGTTCCTCTGGAAGAGCAGTGAGTGCTCTTAACTACCAAACCATCTCTCCTTGAACTTATTTCTTAATAAAATATTTATCTCTCACTATTAATGGTGCTTTAGAAGAGAGAGTATATTGAATGGACTCCAGGTTTGGGCTGTCGAGGGCATGTTGAATCAGACCTCTATTACAAGTGACTATACAAGTTTGATAAAATTCAAGAAAGAAAAGAATTGTAAAGCCCCTGATACTCAGATTTACTATAAATTAGTAAGTAGAGAGAGTATGGGGTCAAGGTATTAGGAGAGAAAGAGAAGGCTTTCAAGTGTGCAGTGCAGACCCATAGCTCTTTCCTCTCTCCAGATAACCCACTGATTCACAGAGGATAGGAGGGGCAGGAAGTGGAAGCCAGAGGTTGTAGCAAGCTAGTTGATCTGGAAAGGTGAACACTAGACTTCTTGATGATCAGAGCAACCAGGACCTGAAGAGATGGAGGAGGGAGCTCTTCACAAAATCTCCCTTCAAGGGACTTGTTAAGGCCCAAACTATTGCATGCTAAGAAAGAGGTCAGAAGATGAACAAGAGTGCCTTGGGGGGTGGGGACTAAAATCCCAAATGGCTTTGTTTGCTTGTTTGTTTTGAAGTCCTGTGGTGTGAAAGAAACACCTTAAAGTTCACAGCTGTTGCCAGGCGGTGGTGGCGAACGCCTTTAATCCCAGCAGAGCCAGGCGGATCTCTGTGAGTTCGAGGCCAGCCTGGACTACCAAGTGAGTTCCAGGAAAGGCGCAAAGCTACACAGAGAAACCCTGTCTCGAAAAACCAAAAAAAAAAAAAAAAAAAAAAAAAAAAAAAAAAGTTCACAGCTGTTGATGAGCCAAAAAAGAGGCTGGTGAATGGCCAGGTTCAGTTGTGGTGTCTTATGGTGATATTTTATTTGTACTGAAATGTGATTTTATTTGTATGTTAATAAATAAAGTTGTCTGGGGGTCAGAGCTAATAGCAAGTCATAGCAGAAGCCGGGTGGTGGTGCATGCCTTTAATCCTGATCACATGACAGGCAGATCTCTGTGTGTTCAAGGATACAGCCAGGATGGAGACACAGGTCTTTAATCTCAATACCAACCATAGAAGACCTGGAGGTCTGTATAAACAGGCAGTAACGAGGAGGTCATGTGGTTGGGTTTACAACCAATGAGAAGGTAGAACAGAAAGTCAATAAAAAGACAGATACACAGGAAGTAGGTCTCTTTTTGAGGGGAAGGACGGCAACAGCAGCAAAGGGTAAGAAAGGTTTCTTAGTATCAGCTCTCAGCAACTGCTCTGACCCCTTGAGCTTTTAACTCTGCATTTGGCTCTGTGTTTCTTATTTAATAAGACTGTTACATCTACATTGTCTGGAAAGCTATTCACCTTAAAGATCCCTGTCTGCGCACCGCCACCCACATGCCTGTACGCTTGATCACCCATTCCCCTTTCCCTCCCTCACTGTCTGAGCTAGTCTATGAAGAACATGCTGGGCTTCTTTGAGCCGGTGAAGGTGGATGGCCCATCCTGATGTGTCCTAGCTTTGGTTCATTGAGCCGGTGATGGTGGATGGTACAGCCTGACCTGTCCCATCAAGGTTTTTGGAGCTTCTCTGTAGCTTTGCAGGAGTGTAATCCTGGGCGGCAGCCATTTGTCTTAGACTTTAAAACCATGTTTCCTTTGTCTTGCAGCTTCCAAAGCTGAGGCTGCATTCTTCATCCCCATTTTATCCCTTCAACAATGCATCTTTGCTTTCCTTTGGATTGCTTTTTACATGCTCTTTTGTTAATTATATAAAAGCATCAGTTCTACAATGCGCCTGGTGTGTTTCTCTTGTCTTTTATTCTGTATGGGAGTTGTAGAGTTTCTTGAACATTCTTGACATTTATAATCAGATTTAGAATATTTTTAGCCAGTTTCTCATCAACTGTGATGCTTCTTCCTTCCAGTGTTTGTGGAATTCTGTTTATATCAGATTATGTATATTACACCCAAGCCCACTTGTCTCGTCTCTTAGTGTTTCTCTGGACATGTGCATGTGGATGTTTTTTATGGACTTAATTTTCAGAGGCTGGAGAGGTGACTCGGTGCTTAGGAGCACTTCCTGCTGTTGCAGAGGACCTGGGCTGGTTCCTAGTGCTCACATCAGTGGCTTAAAGCTGCCTGTGATTCATTCTAGGGGATCTGATATCCTCTGGCCTCTGCAGGCACCTAGACCCACATGATGCACATAAACACACACACACACACAGAAAATTTTTAAAGTTTTAAACATTTTTAAAAGAAGTAAAATAAATTCTAATTCTGCTTTTAAAAGACATTTTATTAATATGCATGAAATGTTGCCAATATCTAGTAATCTCCATGTTTTTATTGTGTCATATAATAGAGATAAATTATCAAATAATAGATATAAATTATCATATAATAGAGAAATTATCATATAATAGAGATAAATTATCAAGAATTCTGTTGTGAGAGATATTTTGATTTCTGTCTAAATATAAGTTATAATTTTCCATTTGTTTTGGTATTAACTGTGTTTCTAAAGAGGAATTCTCAGTATAAGATTAGAGCATGGAGCTGGAGAGATGGGTCGTCAGTGGAGTGCTTGCCCTTGGGGCTGGAGCGTGAGGATTTGAATCAACCCCAGAACCCACAGAAAGCAGGCAACTGTGGTGTCACTTGTTTACAATCCCAGCACTGTGAGGGTGGCAGGGGACAGACAGCTGAGTCTCAGCAGTTTGCCTGGCCCAAGTGACAAGTTTCAAGACAGTGAGAGACTCTGAGTAAGAAAGGTGGACAATGCCTGGGAGGTTAATTTCTGGTCTCCGTACACAAACTCACACTCATGTGTATCAAACACAAACAAACATATTTGCATACACATACTTGCGTGTACACATACATGCAGGCACGCATACACAAAGGAATACCAGTGCAGTTTGGATGACTGCTTGTGTGGTGTGGAAATCATGAAACTAAACCAGTCAGTAGATGACGAAGCCTTTGCCCTAAACTTTGTCACCTTTTTTAGATAACAGAAAGTGAGGGAATATTGCAAGAGGAAAAACACTTAAATTTTCATTATTAAAAACTCCACATATGGGGTTGGGGATTTAGCTCAGTGGTAGAGCACTTGCCTAGCAAGCACAAGGCCCTGGGTTCGGTCTTCAGCTCCAGAAAAAAAAAAAATCCACATATGAAAGAAAATCAAGCACACCGTAAGAACACCTGGGATGTAGCAGAATCAAGAGATGGCAAGTGGCACACGCACGGCTGAGACACTTAGGATGACATCTGAACAGCTGACGGATCACGTTGGCCTCCGTTGTCTCCTCTGAGCAAGGGGCCGTCTTCAGCAGCAGTGAGGCTGTTATTGGGAGAATTAGCAGCCTATGGGATTTGGGTTCAAATACCGTTCTTCTCAGGCATTCACTTAGTCTCACAGTATTTGATGACTTTCTCTTTGGTGGGCACTAACTGCGATGGGAACAATAATGTGGAGAATAAAACTGAAATAGTCCCCATGATGGTGATATCAGTTGTCAGCCTGACGAGATCACTGAGAAGCAAAACCTCTGGGCATGATGGACTGTGTACCGTAAACTGTGAGCCAAAATAAACCCTCCCTTCCTCCCTCCCTCCCTTCCTTCTTTCCTTTCTTCCTTTTCTTTCCTCCCTCCCTTCCTTCCTTCCTTTTCCTTCTTCCTTCCTTCCCTTCCTTCTTGCCTTCCTTCCTCCCTCCCTCCCTCCCTCCCTTCCTTCCTTCCTTCCTTTTCCTTCCTCCCTTCCTTCCTTCCTGAAGTTGCTTTTATCAGGCATTTTGTCAAAGCAATGAGAAAATAACTAATATAGTCTCTGTCACGACAACCAAGTACCTGAGACAACCATCTTACACAGGGAGGTTTATTCTGGTTCTCACATTTGCAGTTAGAGTCTAGGATTTACTTGCCCTGTTGCTTTGAGCCTGTGCATGTGGTAAAGGAAGAGGCTGAGATTCCACAGTCCCTTCAGGGACATCCCTCTTATTACCTACAGAATCCCCTTTAGACCACACCTCCTAAAGGGCACACTACCTCCCATCAGTGCCCACCCTGGAAAAAAGCCTTTAACACACGGGCTTTAGGTGACAATCAAGCTGCCACGCATCTTGTGTGCCATGAAAAGTCCAGACAACAAATAAAATAACCGTGATGTGCAGTGATAGAACCTATGATGTGGGGAGCATGGGGCCCAGAACAAACGACCAACATGAAGCTGTGAGCTGGAAGAGGAGAAATGATCGGGGAAGTTCTTCCAGAAAAAGAGACCTCTAGCGTGATGGAATAAAACCAAGGGCTGGGAAAGTGTAACCTGCCTGAGTGGTGGAGAGATCATTAAGGGTGGAAAATAGGAATATAGCTGCCCAGTGGTCATAGGTGAGGCTAGACCTCTCCAAGTGTATACTGCCACACTGCACCTTCAACAGCAGCATTGAGCTGCCACTTGTGGGTATTCAAAGGCCCTACAGCGGTGCTGGTGACAGTTGATATGTTGTCAAGGCAGGTTTGTATAATTTCACATTGTAACCTGAGTGATGAGATGTCCTCCGGATAGTACTCTGGTAGTTTGGATGCCTTGTGATGGTGAACAGAGATCGAGAAACTTTCCAAACATAGTTGTGTTGAATTATCAGAGATTTTTCCTGCATGCCAGAGATTGGAGATGGGACAAGATTATACCCTGACCAGGCAAAGCCCAGAGCCAAACTCAGTAGTGCTGTAGCCTGTAGCACATTCTAGAGCATTATACCAACCAGCCAAAGGAGGTTGGGAGTTTAGTTCAGTGGTTAAGCATTTGCCTAATGAAGCCCAGGTTCAGTCACCAGCACTGGAAACAAACAAGCAAAAATGCTAACCAACTAACTAACCAACCAACCAACTAACCAACCAACCAACTAACCAACCAACCAACTAACCAACCAACCAACCAACCAACCAACTAACCAACTGACCAACCAACAAACTTGAAGTTACCCAGCAAGGGTGGAACCAAGTCCTTCTGGGAGCAATGCAGAGGCCGGACTGAAGAACAGCTCCGTGTACTTGCACTTCACGGGGAAGCTGATGTTGACTCAAGCAGGCCTCTCAGACTGCCTCTCTGGAATGAGCTGCACAGTCCCCACCCTCCACCAGCCAGGCCTCTCAGACTGCCTCTCTGGAGTGAGCTGCACAGTCCCCACCCTCCACCAGCCAGGCCTCTCAGACTGCCTCTCTGGAGCAAGCTGCATAGTCTCCACCCTCCACCAGCCAGGCCTTTCAAGTCCTTGTTTAGAGTTCAGAGAAAACTTGGGCAGCTCTCAGTCCAGGACTGGCACTTGACATGTAGATCCTGGCTCAAAGGCACAAAGTAAAGAAGAGCTTTTTTCAGTCATCCTGGGGCAAGTGCTCTAAGAAAATTACAAAGGACGTGGTCTCTTCCTGGAGCAGCTGTGGGAAGGCATAATGCCAGACCTGGGTCACGTTAGTCTGAATTTCACCAAGGTCAACAAGGTACCAGGAAAATGAACAAGCCAGGAAACAAGAATGTTCCTCCAGATCCTGGGCATCGACTTTGCCTCTGAGCCAAGGCCCCTCTGTCGATCAACAGTGTACTGACTGCCTTCCAAGAACTCTACAGCAAACTGATACTTGCCCTCTTCCAGCCTCCCAGCATGTGTGCTGATGCCACTACCAACATCCATCCATTCGGTTCCAAAAGCTTCCTTTAGCTTACTTCTGCCATCTACTGTGAGTGTATGCATTTCTTAGGTGTGTAGCTTAATTCTGCCCTCTATTATGAATGCATGCATTTCTTAGGTGTGTGAGGGTATGAGGTGTATGACCAAATACATTAAACCTTAAAAATCCATATCCTGTGATGGTTTTTAATAAATCCAGATGATGCCTGTTCTCTAAAACTATGGCTCAGCCCCATAATGTGACCTTCTATCTCTGGTGGCCGTGCAGTGTATACTCACATCCTCCATGGACTCAGGCCGCATAGGAAGGGATAATAAGGCAAGTGACTGAGATATGGAAGGTTACCTGAGACTGGCTTTCACGTTGGTGAAGTTATACTGGAGTGTTGCTTAAACTGTCCCTCAGTCACTTAGTGTCACGACCTAACGTGGTGGGTCGCCTTCTCTGTAACCATCAGTGGGTGGCTGGATAATTGTAGCTAGAGTTTTCCTGCCTGGCCCACAGTCAGGACAAATCTCTCTCACCTGCCAGTCCCACAGCCACTCAAACCCGACCAAGTAAACACAGAGACTTACATTGGTTACAAACTGTATGGCCGTGGCAGGCTTCTTGCTAACTGTTCTTACAGCTTAAATTAATCCATTTCTATTAATCTATACCTTGCCACGTGGCTTGTGGCTTACCGGTACTTTACATCTTCCTTGTCCTGATGGCGGCTGGCAGTGTCTCTCTAACTCAGCCTTCCACTTCCCAGCTTTATTCTCCTCCTTGTCCCGCCTATACTTCCTGCCTAGCCAATGGCCAATCAGTGATTTATTTATTGACCAATCAGCAACACATTTGACATACAGACCATCCCACAGCAGATAATTGCTCCATTTTCCAAATGCTATTAAAACCCCTTTGGGGTCCATGTTGAGGCATTAAGTGGCATCCGTTGGCAAATGTAATGTGAGAACCATTGCCAGGAAGCATGTTTGCTCTGTCTCTGAAGTCATGTTATCCTAATACAGTATCAGCAAAGGCCTGGACGGGCCAGGTCTGAGAGCATGGACGCTACTCCCCACGCAGCACTGGTAGATCCACCTCCATCTATTCAAAAGGAAGTGTGCTATTGGTACCTACTTTTAGAATTCAAGGTGGGCTCAACTAAGTATCTGCAAAAAGAACTCAGTGCACAATCAGGAGAGAATAAGGTTTTGTTTTGTTGTTTTGTTTTGTTTCTGTCAGGCCTGGGATTAGGGCCTAGGGCTCTCTCTATTCTCCTTGCCTTACACACATACACACACACACACACACACACACACACACACACACACACACACATACACATACGCACACATATACACAAACAACTCATCCCAATGCCATCCCCTATTTTCATTTTTTCCAGTTCCCATGGGTCATGTAAGGGTGTTACAATGTATAGGTTCAGAAACCCCTTACCCTACCTAGTCCCTCTGGATTTCTAAGAAATTAGGAAATAAAAATTGATCAGAAACACAGATTTATTTTCAGTGTGCCCAAACCAGGGAGTGAAAGAATTGTTTCCATTCCCATTTTCTGTTGCAGAGGTAGAGCACTTGCCTAGCAAGTGTAGGCCCTGGGTTTGGTCCCCAGCACTGGAAACAGAAGTGACAGACCAACAGCCAGACCATATGCATCCATCAGTTTGTGAGATAAGACTGTAGGAAGTCTCTTTGTGGGGAGTTTCTGCTCTTCCTCTGGCCTCAGGGCTTCAGCCTTTGCTGGGGACATTAGTTCTTGGAGTCCGTTTCTGAGGCTTCCTGTCCCCACCTGCTTGTGAGTTCCTTTAGACTTTCTCTCTGCTCTGCTATGGCCCGTCTTCCTGTAACTCTAGTCTTTGCTTCTCCATTATGTATCTCCTTTATCTGGATTATATTTAAGTATTTCTCATTTCACAAAACTAAACAAATAGTAAAAGGCTCCTCCTTGGTCTAGAATCATTCATTGCATCTAATACTCTTTAGTGACCAGAAAGCCCAACACGACCCTGCCTCTAGGCCGACATATACAGAAGCTGAACAAGTTGGAATTTATACCTGGAACTTATTCAGGCTCATGAGAAATCTCTCTCCCTGTGTTTAGTGTGTTACAGAGTGAGTCAGCTCTTTCTCTCATACAGGAGAGAGAGAAAGAAGATCTGCTTCTAGCTTATGAAAGCCTCGTGGAGCTCTGGTTGTCTCCCATGGAGTCCACAGCAAGGGACAATGGAGAATGAGGATCTGTGACAGGGGCTTCTATGGCTTCTGCCCGTACCTGGGGTCACATGGCCCACAAAGACCAAAGAAGGTGGAAATCATAGCTGTGGTGTGTTTATTCCAGGAAGACAGAACTGAGGAGTGTGCAGTGTTATCTCTGCTGGACATTATGACTTGTATTATCATTTTAATTACTATTTATTTTTCTATTTTGGAAACTCTTAAAACATACATGCATGCATGTGCACAAGTGCGCATCTTTATTCATCATGTTTCTGTGGTTCCTTAACACAGAGCAATGGGGCAGGCATTCTGCAAATGTTTAAATTACTGTTTGATTCATCAACTAAATGCCTGAGTACTTATTCACTGAGTGAGTGAATAATTCAATAGTTGATTATCTATTGTAGTTAAAGTCAGGTCCCACTGGTTAAGACTAGAGTCTCCCAAATGAATGCTTCTGCTAAGAGATATTCTCTATGGATGTTAACACTTCCTTTTTTCTCTAAGTCACTCACTACTTCTGTTTTAAACTATTGTTTTGGGTTTATTCACATAACAAGCCACCATGTAAGGTAGGCATAGTGTATCCCTCCATGGTTGTTTACACATACAGCTTTAGAAAATAGACAGACTGCTCAACAACCAAGAGCAAGCTAGTCTTTTATTAGGCATAATAAAGATTATTTCTCACTCAAGAGCCAATCAAAGCATCCTTGCTACTCTTTCTGAAATATTCCTGGACCAGCACTCACAAATTCCTCTCCTCCCATGCAGGTGTTATTTTGACTTTCTTGGCCTCACTGTGAGAAACCTACAGACCAAGTCCAAACAGTGGCTCCTGCTGTTGATAACACAAATTGGCCTTCACTCTGGCCCAGCGCTCTTGTCCTCCATCAGCACCCATGACATCAGCTGTAAATAGAGGGAATCCTCAGGACCCTCACATCTTTACCACTCCCTATACTGGATAGTTTGTCTTGTTTCTTGGTACTGATTTTACTTCACATGCCCTTCATACCCAAACCTAAAAATTCAGCCCTCCAAAAAAGAATGTTTTGCAAATCTCTGATTGTTTTGATCCTATTTCTCAGATAAATATGAAAGCAATTTCCTGTATTTACCCTTCTCCCTGCAGATCTGCTTGTCATTGATGACTGTGGTGGTTTGGAGGAAAATGGCCCCCAAAGGGAGTGGCACTACTAGGAGGTGTGGCCTTGTTGGAGGAAGTGTGTCACTGTGTGGGCGGGCGTTGAGGTCTCTTTCGCTCAAGCTTCCTTCAGTGTGACAGTCAGTGGACTTCCTGTTGCCTTCTGGTTAAAATGTAGCACTCTCAACTCCAGCACCACATCTGCCTGCATGCCGCCATGCTTCCCATCATGATGATAATGGACTGAACCTCTGAAACTGTAAGTGAGCTACCCTTAATTAAATGCTTTCTTTTTAAGAGTTGCCATGGTCATGGTGTCTCTTCACAGCAAGAGAAACCTTAACTTAGACGATGACAAAACATATTGATGACAGTTCTATATTTTTGAGATGGAGTCAGAAGCTGCTACCACCATTATTTTCCCCCACTAAAGTTTCAGAGAGTCCTGTTCTCGAAAGTCCAGAAGGCATCAGCAGGCACTGTGAGTAAAGTGATGTAACATATGAGGAGTTCTGCCGATAGATGGTGTTCCAAGCAGATTGGCGTGTTTCAGAATGTCTTTCTGCCTCCCCTTTGTTCCAGGGAAGAACACAATTTGCTAGAGCACAGGTGTGTTCCTGAGACAGCTTTCTTGAAAGGGAACAGGCCCTGGGCTGGAAGCCAGTGGAAGCGCGTTTTCCAATTATCTAGAGGAATGAGCCGATGGAATGGTAAAACATTTGAAAAGCCAGATCAAAGCAATACATTAATGCATGGATTTGTCCTGCTCTGGCTTTTCTTATCCACCTACTAGTTTGTCTTCTGCTACAAGTCTCCCACTGGCGCAAAACAGTCAAGAAGGAACAGGATGTATTTCTGAAGAATCAAATGAGTTTTCCCTCAGAATGCGTCTGTGCAGGCATCATCTCTATAAAACTCCTCAAGTTTTCATCCTTCCACTCTGAATCTCTCAGACTCCTATAGACAGAGTTATTCCTGCAGGGGGATGGTAGTGTCTCAACAGATATGGAAGTTTACAAGCTCTGACCGACAATAACTCGAACAGCAGGGAGAATGTGTTGAATTCTCTCTGCTGTTGGCAAATATGGCTGAGGGCACAGTGACTTCTTCTGTCTGCTGCTTTACAATAGAGAAATGATTTCCCCCCACTTAATGCAAGACTTTTTAATGGATTCATCTATTTGTTAATTTCCAGCAAGGACAACTTTGCTTTCCTAAAGGAAATTCAATCAAATCAACCATTAAAACCTAGTACTTTGGATATTGTAGAAAATCTTTCTCTTTTCATTTCAAATAAGAAATATGCATGTGTAATATCCAACAAAAAAGACACAAAAGGGAGTATCCAGTTTAATTTTCCAGAGATTAGGTTTTGTAAATGTATTTTTAAAAAAACAAAAATAAAAACATGTCTCTATCAACATCTTTTGTTGCTTCAAGTCACCAGAAAATGAGCAAGCATTTACAATACACAAACAGTGAAGACAGGCTTTTCAGACTCAGAAGGGAATAATACCCATGCAGCATCCATATGCACACTAGTCTTCAACAGCAGGAAGCCTCCATCATCCTGCAGTGGTTTGGTCCAGGCTTCCAGTGAGTCCAGCTCCTTGCCCAGTTCTAGAAGATAATCAGGTTTTGATGTGACTCAAGTTTGCGGCATAAGAGAAGGTGGTAAAACTGTGTGAAGAAGTCCAAACACAAATCTCTCGCTGCATCTTAATGTGAGAAACCCGAACAGTTCTCCCCACTCTGATGTTGCTAGCCACTCTCATGACACACTGATTTGGAGCAATAAAGGTGGACAGGGTAAGTATGTGATGTGGACAGAGTAAGGGCTCTGATATGGACAGGGTTAGACATGTGATGTGGACATGGTTAAGCATGTGATGTGGACAGGGTAAGGCATGTGATATGGACAGGGTAAGTATGTGATGTGGACAGAGTAAGGGCTCTGATATGGACAGGGTTAGGCATGTGATGTGGACAGGGTAAGGCATGTGATATGGACAGGATAAGAGCTTCGATGTAGATAGGGTAAGGCATGTGAGGTGGAAAGGCTGAGGGCTTCGATGTGGACAGGGTAAGGCATGTGATGTGGACAGGGTAAGGGCTTCAATGTGGAGAGAGGATGAGACCTTCTTCGGCCTTTCTCTAAAGCTCAAAAGATACAATTATTTGATTTGGGTTTTTTTTTCCTAATTTAGGTCCTCTTAGTTTTGTTTTGTTTTTTTCCCCTATCCTTTACAACTGCCTTTTAGTGTGAGTTACTTGGGTGGACATTGTTTATTGTATGTATTTATTTATTTATTCCTTCATTTGCTTTGAAACAGGGTCTCACTGTGTGGCTCTGACTGGACTAGAACTTGCAATATAGCCCAGGCTGACCTTGAACTCACAGATCCTCCTGCCTCTGTACACCACCATGCATGGTTCACTGTTGGTTTCCATAATGAAAACATACTTAGTATAGAAGGACTGAAATATGCAAAAATCCCAGATAGAACACACCAATTGAATGCATGTAGGCATAAAAAGAACCATCAAATCTCTAAGTGATTGTACAGTGTGGTTTGAGCCTCAAACTCCAGAAATTCCAAACCTCGCCTTCAATCCACTTCCCTGCTGATCCGCTCATCTGTGTCTCTGGACTCCTCCCAGCACACAGCTTCTGAGGGAAGGCTGAGCCTCCCTGTGTAGGGGGGTCAATCCTGCCTGCTGTGTGGAGATCTGTGGCTCCAGTGCTGCTCTTCAGCATTCACCTGATGTGAGGACCCAGCCTCCTCCTGAGGGGTGACTGGAGCCATCATCCTCCATTCCTCTCAAGATTTTGCTCTGTCCAGAGATTTTGGCAGAAGTGTGCTTCGTGTGGTGACTAGTATTCAAGATCTTGCCTTCTGCCTCTAATTTCTCCTTGGTCACATGAACAGACAGGTACATATATAGTACTGTCCCAACCCCATGTCCCACTGTGAGTTTGGCTCTAAACAGATGGTGGTGCCAGACATGAGGGCTGAGCAGGTGGCTGGAACCTCTGATCTTGAATAGTGTTCAAGTTAAGCTTGTCTCCTCATCGTGGTTCTCATCCTGTGCCAACCACAGGAGGCTGCCTCTCGAGTATCCGCTTGTGAGCTTCATCACAGCAACCTTTTCGATGCCCCCTCCTTCCTCATCCTCTCCTCTGTTGGATCAAATCACTGATCCAGGACTTTCTCCTTAGGACCCAAACCCAACACATCAGTTTGGACGAGATCTACAGTGCTGTGGTGTGGCTCTGCACTTCCCATCAAAGCCCAGATTACAATGGATTTGCCTATTGCTGCTCTAGTCAAAATGGCAGGAAGTAGAATCAGCCGAGATGTCCATTGACAGATGAACAGTTAAAGAAAATGTAGTAGTACATAGACACACAATAGAATTTTATTCAGTCATAAAAAATGACATAATATGATTTTCAGAAAAATGGGTGGTATAGGAAGGAAAGAAGGAAGGGAAGGAAGAGAGATGAGCAGGGAGGGAGGGAGGGAAGGAGGGAGGCAGGGAGGCAGGGAGGCAGGGAGGCAGGGAGGCAGGCAGCTTTGAGATAGGCAGCCCAGCTTTAGGCAAAATCAACCTCTGACAAAAGATGTTTTACTTCTGTCTTCACTGCTGTCTCCCTGACTTCTTCAGTTACCCAAGGCAGCCTTTCCACAGAAAAGACTGTCTAGTCTTCATTTATCTTACAATCGAGCTGTAGCAAAAGTTGCCCCACCCTATGATAAGGTCTCCTCTGGGTCAATTCCCATCACCCTGGCAAAGTTTCTGGACCAAAAAGGGAGGGGACAGGAGGAAGCAGGTGAGAGCTGGTTGGGACCATCTCCCATGTCTGCACCACTGGCTGGGCAACACACCATTCTCTCCCAACCTTTGAGAACAAGGTGACGATGCCTTAGTCTAAGAGCAACCCAAGATCCACCTGTCCAGCCAACATCTCACCTGCCGAGTACAGGCTTCTCTTTAAAACGAATTTTCTGGGGCTGCTCACGTTTCCAGTACTGCATGCAGCGTGTATCCACTGCCGATACAGTTCTTAACTGGGTCTATCTCATAGTTGTGTGAGAGGTAAGACCTTCATAATAACATAAGAGACCATTGAAAGTGAAACAGTGTTTAATACAGGATCTCACAGAAACACATCACAGAGGAAAGGCATCCCAGGTGAAGACATTGACCCCTGGCTCGAGGGTATATTTATAGAAAAACATACAAAGGTGTCATTTTGCCAAAAGAGGTTACAGAGCAGATTAGATCATAGCTGTATTTTCTGCTTAATCATGATTCCCCGGGTGTCTGGGGGCAGGCATCTTTAGCTGACTCACGGTCTCCGTGTGTCTGGAAACTGCAGGCTTCAGCTCATTCCAGATGTCCATACCATCACCATGTTGTCTAAGCCTTCATATGGCCCCTCTGGCCTTCTAGCCCTTCACACATGTGTAGGTCTGAGTGTGGAAACCTAAGGTTGACAACAAGTGTCTTCTTCCATTACTCTTTACCTTATTCACTGAGGCAGGGTCTCTCAGTCAAACCCAGAGCTCACTGATTGGGCTAGTCTTGCTAGCCAGATTGCTCCACAGAACCCATGTCCCTGCCTTCTAAGTGGTGGAGTTGCAAACAGGCCACTACAAGTGCCTGGTGTTTACATAGCTCTGGACATCAGAACTGTGGCCCTCTGGTATGGACGCATGGCAAACACTTGACACACTGAGCCATCACCCCATCCCCCTTTCATCTTTTTACTGAAACTTTAGTAGAGCTTTTAGGTTTTGTTTTGATATCTTATATTCATATTATTGTTTTATGTGTTTTTAAATTGGGCAATCTCTTTAACTTACGTTTCTTTCTTATTGCCCTTTGTAACGTTCTTCTCCACTCTTATTCCTCTTATTTAGCCCTGCTTTTCTTCTATTTTCCTTTTGCCCCAGCCCTTCCTTCCTCTTAGGTTCTTTAGTGTTTCTATATTGTATATGCATGTGTTCTCATATATGCATATGTATATTATGTATACTTTAAACATTTTTCAATCATAGTGCACTCTACATTGTTTCTGCCGTTTTCTGCCCTGTGGCCGGAGTGGTGTATCCGTGGGCTTTAGCTGGTTTGAAGATGTGTTTAGATCTTGTTCTGTTCAGCACCTTTACAGCACTTTATTCTCTTCTTCCTGAGCGATGCTAGGCAGGGATTGATGCCTCAAGAAGACAATGCCTGGAAAATGGATAAACAAGAAGACCATCGTGTTAGTTAAAATAAATCAGACTCATGTTAATTAAAGTAAATCAGACTCTGAAAGGCAAATACCATGTTTCCCTTCCTATGAGGGATCCAGATCTGTGTGTGTGTGTGTGTGTGTGTGTGTGTGTGTGTGTGTGTGTGTGTGTGTCTGTCCACACAGGTCATACAGATAGAAAGGGATTATGAGAAGGCAAGAGGAGATATTAAGTATGAGGTGGGTTGAAAGAACGTGTGGTAGAATGAACAAGAGAGGAAAACAGAAGGAAGAACTATTTTGGCTGAAGAAGGCCACCATACCAGCCATAGTGAGCTAGGAGCATGGGGGAGGGGCAAGAACAAAGCAGGAGAGCAAACGTGTGTGAAAATGACATAATGAAACTGTCCCTTTCTGTGCTTAATTAAAAATATATAAAAGGAGTAGGCTGTTCCCTGTAAAACTGTAAGAGAGAGGCAAACTGACAGGTATGCAGGCCACAGCAGAGTCACAGGAAGTGTGACAAAGGCAGCAAAAGTGACTCCTCCAGAGGATCACAACTTGGGGCCAGAGCTGGGTGGCGGCGGCGGTGGCGGCGGCGGCGGCGGCGGCAGCGGCGGCGGCGCACGCCTTTAATCCCAGCACTTAGGAGGCAGAGCCAGGTGGATCTCTGTGAGTTCAAGGTCAGCCTGGTCTACAGAGCGAGATCCAGGACAGGCACCAAAACAACACAGAGAAACCCTGTCTCCAAAAACAAACAAACAACAACAACAAAAAAAAAAAAACCAGGATCACAACTCCTGAAAGACCCCCGTCTGGAGTCTTCCCTCTGGAGAGACCCTCGCCCAGAGATCACACCAAGACCACAAGTCAGATGCAAACAGCAAGAGGCTTTATTCAGGAACACGGGTACCCGGGGCGATACAGTCCCTCCAGAGGCTGAAGAGACTGGCGCGCCGACGGGCTGGAGTGGAGGGTTTTTATAGGGTTGGGCAGCGGAAGGGCGGGTACAGAAGCAGGAAGCATAGTTTACAGGGTTCTGATTGGACGATTCGTATGAGGCCAGGTTCAAACTCAGGACAGCTCGTGGTTTTTCCCCGAGCTCGACACGCCTGCTGACTTGGCTCTTATCCAGGGTACAAGTTGTTTTTCTGACCTTTAGTTACTTTTCAGGCCTTGCTTAAAAATGGCGTTAGGCTAAGCAAGTATGCTGGGGCCCTTCATTCCCCCATTTTCTTTTTTCAGGGAATGGAATCCTCCATTCATGGGGAAGAATAGGGATGTGGCTCCATTTCCACCTGGTTGAGTCGTTGGTATTGTTGGGTCAATACCAAGGTCTGAATAGTAGAAACGCGTTCCCTGATAAATTGGACAAGTCTGTTTAGGATACAGGGCCCGAGCGTCAGAAGGAGCAATAAAATCAGAAGGGGTCCCAAAAGGGTGGAGATGAGGGTGGTGAGCCAGGGGGACCTTCTGAACCATCCTTCAAACCATCCCTGCTGTTCTTCAAAGAGTTTTTGTCTTTGTTCTAATCTTTTTCTTAATCTAGCCATGCTATCTCTCACCACCCCAGTATGATCCGCATAGAAGCAACATTCTTCTTTAAGGGCGGGACATAACCCCCCCTCCTGCAGGAAGAGGAGGTCTAATCCCCTCCGGTTCTGCAGAACTACTTCAGACAGGGAGGTGAGTGACTTTTCCAAGGCACTCACGGATTCCTCCAGTGCCTGGATATCGGTGTGCATGGCAACCTGGAGTTGTCTGAACTGGTTGGTTTCCATGAGGGCAGTGGTACCTGTGCCTATTCCGGCAGCGACTCCTCCCATAGTTAATCCACCTAGTATCAGGGCCAGGGTTAGCGAGACTGGCTCTCTTTTTATACGGGGGACCCCTGTCTCATATCGGGCATAGATATCTTCAGGTGCATGGTAGACTATCTTGGGGTACAGTTCTATGAGCACACAATAATCGGCCGTGTTGGCTAGTATTGAGGAGGAGAGGCATGGTGTAAGTCCAGTGCTACAGGCCCAATAAGTCCCGTTGGGAGCCACGAGATAGTGGGGTCCTGGAACAAGTGCCTGGGTGCGATTACACAGGTGTTGGTGGGTGTAGGGTATTATCCCCAGACATAGTCCTTGTCCTGACACCTCGGAGATTGTGAGCTTATGCTGAGGTGTCGAGGCACATCCTGACGGGGGTGAAGAAGAATTGGTGAAGCTTCCGACTACGGCCACCCCCTCATAATAGGGGGGTGTGGAGACAAGGCATAACCAGCATTCCTGAGTCTGATTTGGGTTGGTAACATTGAGGGCTGAGTAAGCGCCCTCTATAAGATTCAATAGCCGGTCTCCCGTACCGGGCCTGGGTGGCTGGAGGGTGACTGGGGTTATAGTGGCATTCGGAGCCGTGCTTGGGCGAATGGCCGAATTGGGTCGGGGGGTAGCCCTCGGGGGTGCCGGAGCGGGTAAAGAGGGGCGCTTTTGGTCAGAGAGAACCTGGTTGGGACCTATAGAGGCGGAGGGCTCCGTGATTTTAAGCCTAATCGTAAACACGACTCCCTGGTCCCATCCCGTCATGTAAAGTCTAAGTCCCCATGTTCTACCTTTAATCCAGTCTTGTGTTATCTCCCTTCCCTTTTGAGTAAAAGATATATTCAGGGGGTTGCAGGTGAAATTTACACAGGGCCCCCCCTTCCCAGTAAGTGTTATCTCTTCCTAACATGACAGTTCCCCAACAACGTCCTTGAGTAAGAGGACGCCATGAGTGGCTTTCTCTTTGGGTAGCCCTTTTTACCCTAATGAGGTCCCAAGTGGATGAAGACTCCCAATAGGTATTACCAGTTGTTTCACATCCCCATGCTTTACAGAAGTAACTTTCATAACCCCCACATTGTCTAATCATCTTTCTGTCCCTACCATCCCGGGGGCAGACGTAAAAGGATAGTTGTGACAGGGCTGCTCTGGTTTCAGGGTGACCACATCCATATCTCCCGTCACTACATTTGCAAGTTCCCTTACCATCCTGACAGACGTCTGGAGCTCTGGGGTTCATGGGGTCAGTGGTAGGGATGTCCCAGTCCCCTGACCCTGCTACTAGTTGGCAGAGATCTGGATGCAAGTTGGGCCACCATGTGAAGGGGGTGTGAAGGGCGGTCGTTTGCCAGACCGTCTCCCCAGTTTGTGAGATAACCTGCCAAGTGAGCCTCTTAACTAGGTGCGGGCTCTCTGCCGCCCTAGTCCCCTGGGGGTAGGCAGAGATTAAGAGGAGGGGGAGGAAGAGGAGCCGCGGGCCAACCTTATTTTTAGGGGGTTTCGTGTGCGGCGCACTGTCCATGTTGACTTTCTGGATCCTGCTGGGTCGGGTTCCCTGGCAGCCTTCACATGCGAGGCGTGGATCCATGCAGCAATCCCGTCGACCTTGAGTGCAGTGGGGGTGGTCAGCAAGACAGTGTAGGGCCCCTTCCACCGTGGTTCCAGATTCTTGGTCTGGTGTCGTCGGACCCAAACGGAGTCCCCGATCTGGAAGGGGTGGGGCACCACCGGCTTGTCTAGCTGCTCCTGATAGGCCTTGGCCAGGGGCTTCCAGATCTCCCTCTGCACCAGTTGGAGGGCTTGAAGATGTGCCTCTAAAGTAGGGGTGGTAGCAAAGGAGGAAATATCAGGATGGAGAAAGTCTACAACAGGAGGTGGGGCCCCATACATGATCTCAAAAGGGGTTAGGCCATGTGGGCCAGGAGTATTTCGGGCTCGGTAGAGAGCCAAGGGAAGTAGGAGCACCCAATCTCTAGTGCCAGTTGCAAGCGTTAATTTGGTTAAAGTCTCCTTGATTGTTCTATTAGCTCGTTCTACCTGTCCTGAGCTCTGGGGACGGTATGCACAATGGAGTTTCCAATCAACCCCCAATAGTTTGGCCACCTTCTGACTTACCTGAGAGACGAAGGCAGGCCCGTTATCCGACCCCAATATTTGAGGCATCCCATACCTGGGGAAGATTTCTTCCAACAGTTTCTTTGTTGCCACGTTAGCCGTCTCATTCTTGGTTGGAAATGCCTCGATCCATCCGGAAAAAGTGTCCATGAAGACCAAGAGGTACCGGTACCCGTAGAGTCCGGGTTTTACTTCTGTAAAGTCTATTTCCCAATGAACACCAGGACGATGGCCTCTTTGGCGGGCCCCCTTGTTTAGATGAACCTTTCCTGCGTTGACTTGAGCACAGGCTGGGCAGGTAGAAGTTACCTGCTGAAGTACCTGATCCTGGTTCAGCAGCACTGCCCAGGTGTTTTCTCTGTCCAATAGGGTCTTCATCTTGTTTTTGCTCAAATGGGTCAATGCATGGAGGAATCTCAGCATGTATCGGGTATGGGAGGTTGGCATGACCATCCGGTCCCCTAGTATATATGCTTGTCTTCCTTGTTCCCAGTCCGCCCCCATTTTCTTTGCTAGCTCATGGTCTTCTGGGCTATAGGGCACGGGGTCTCTCTCAGGCTGTGGTTCTTGTATGGCCATCAACTGGCTGCTCCCTGCTGGCTGGGAAGCCACTGTTCGGGCAGTCAGATCTGCCAGCCGATTCCCTCTGGCTACCGCAGAGTCATCCTTTTGATGCCCTGGGCAGTGGACAATACTGAGTTGGAGCGGGAGGAACAGGGCCTTTAGGAGGTCTAGGATCTCTTTTTTGTTTTTGATTTCCTTACCCGTGGACGTCAGCAGGCCTCTCCGTCTGTAGATTTCCCCGTGGACATGCGCAGTGGCGAAGGCATATCTGCTGTCAGTATAAACTGTGAGCTTCTTACCTTCTGCCATCCGGAGAGCTTGGGTGAGCGCAATCAGTTCTGCGCGCTGGGCCGATGTCCCGGGCGGGAGTGACGATGCCCATACCACTTCCGATTCGGTGGTTATAGCTGCCCCGGCTCTGCGTTTCCCCTCCTCCAGGAAACTGCTCCCATCTGTGTACCAGACAGCGTCTGGATTCTTAAGCGGCTGATCTGTCAGATCAGGGCGGGTGCCATGTGCTTCGGCTAGAATCTGGAGGCAGTCATGCTCCTCGGAGGGGCTAGGCAGTGGCAGCAAGGTAGCAGGGTTAAGGGAAACTGTCGGCCCAAAATTTACCCGGTCTGAGTCCAGTAGTAAGGCCTGATAATAAGTCATTCTGGCGTTAGAAAGCCATCTGTCCGGTGGTTGTCGGACCAAGGCCTCCACTGCATGGGAGGCCAGCACAGTCAACGGCTGTCCCAGAGTCAGCTTCCCGGCATCCTTGAGTAATACGGCAATGGCTGCCACCATGCGGAGGCATGATGGCCATCCTGTAGCCACCGGGTCCAATTTCTTGGACAAGTACGCTACAGGTCTCCTCCAAGGTCCCAGTCTTTGCACCAGTACCCCTTTGGCAAAACCTGAGTTCTCATCCACAAACAGCTCAAAGGGCTTGGTTAGATCTGGCAGACCCAGAGCCGGGGCCTCGAGTAAGGCCTTCTTGATCTGTTGGAACGCTTTCTGATGCTTCTCTTCCCATTGGAACATGGCCCCTGGTTTAGTGAGGGGGTACAATGGGGCTGCCAGTTCGGCAAAGCCAGGAATCCAAAGGCGGCAGTACCCAGCCGTACCCAGGAGCTCTCGAACTTGGCGGGGGTTCCGAGGAGGAGGGATGGAGATTATCGTCTCCTTCCTCGCTCTTGTTAACCATCTTTGCCCCCCGCTCAGGGTGTAGCCCAGGTAGGTAACCTTGTCTCGGCATACTTGAGCCTTTCTGGCTGAGGCTCTATAGCCCTTTTGTCCAAGTCTGGCCAATAAGGCTCGAGTGCCCTCCAGGCACTCGGTTCGACTCCTGGCCGCCAGGAGTAGATCATCCACGTACTGGAGCAGAGTCAGGGTTGGGTGTTCGACCCGGAATCCGGCCAGATCTGCATGAAGGGCCTCATCAAAGAGGGTTGGGCTATTTTTGAAGCCCTGAGGGAGCCGGGTCCAGGTTAACTGTCCTGAAAGCCCTTTTTCTGGGTCCCTCCATTCAAAAGCGAATAGCATTTGACTTTGAGGGTGCAGTCTCAAACAAAAGAAGGCATCCTTCAGGTCTAGCACAGTGTACCAGACGTGGGTCGGTGGGAGGGTGCTCAGAAGGTTATAGGGGTTGGGCACCGTGGGGTGTATGTCCTCCACCCGCTTATTGACCTCTCTCAAGTCCTGGACCGGCCTGTAGTCCCCTGTCCCCGGTTTCTTAACAGGCAAGAGAGGGGTGTTCCAAGGAGACTGGCAGGGCTTTAGCACCCCTTGGTCTAGGAGCCTTCGAATATGGGGCTTGATCCCCTCATGAGCTTCCCGTGACATTGGGTATTGTCTAATTGAAACGGGAGTCGCGGAGGCCTTTAATGAGATCACCAGCGGTGGCTGATCGTGTGCCAGCCCCAAGTCTCCAGTCTCTGCCCAGGCCTGAGGAAACTCTCTCAGCCAGTTCTGTAGTTCCTCAGGTGATTTCTCCGGGGGTTCTGGTTCAAACAAACGGTATTCTTCTTCTAAACTGAGGGCAAGGATTTGTAGAGGGTCTCCTTTAGGACCCGTGACCCTCGGTCCCTTCTCATCAAAATAGATTTGTGCCTTCAATTTGGTCAATAGGTCCCGTCCTAACAGCGGATGGGGGCATTCAGGTATGTGCAGAAAGGAGTGAGTTACTTGCCCTGATGCCAGTTGGACTTTTCTCTCGGCAGTTGTTTCCAGTTTCTCTCCTCTTGTTTCCAGTTCCCCCTGCACCAGTGCAGAATGCCGGCTAAGAGGCACTCCGGCATGGGTTAGGACTGAATGTTCGGCACCAGTATCAACCAGGAAGGTCACGGGCTGCCCCCCGATCTTGAGGGTTATCCTAGGCTCGGGGGGGGGCTCCTGGCCTCGACTCCCCTAGTCTTCCAGACTAAGGAGGTCTACAGTCTTGGGCCTGGGCCGGCGGGGTCCTTGTGGCTTCTTGGGGCACTCTCGGGCCCAGTGTCCCTTCTCCTTGCAGTAAGCACATTGGTCTTTATCAAGGGGTGGCCTCCTTCGCTCTCCCGACCTATCTCCCTCTCTCCGCTGTCCCTGAGACACAACGGCGGCCAAAACCTTTTTCATCTCCCTATGCTGTTTCTTGTCCCTTTCCTCTTGTTTCTGCCATCTCCTTTCCTCACGCTCCTCAGGAGTTTCTCTCTTATTGAACACTTTCTCTGCTTCCTTCAATAAGTCTGGCAAACCTAGCGCCTGTAAACCTTCCAGCCGCTGCAATTTGGTTCTGATATCTGAGCTAGACTGATAGATAAATGATAGGATGACACCTGGTGCTTGCCCTGGGTCTTCTGGATCATACGGAGTGTACATCCTATAAGCCTCCTTCAGCCTCTCTAAAAATGCAGCGGGTGTTTCTTCCTTTCCCTGTATCACATTCCTTACCTGAGCCAAATTGGTAGGCCTTCTGGCAGCCGCTCGGAGACCCGCTAAGAGCAACTGGCGATAGAGACGTAGATGCTCCCTACCTTCAGGTGTATTGAAGTCCCAGTATGGGCGGGTCAAGGGAAAAACTGCATCGATGATATTTGGGAGTTGGGTTGGCCTCCCATCATCGCCCAGAACCTGCTTCCGGGCCTCCAGGAAAACTCTCTGCTTCTCCTCTACTGTTAAGAGGGTCTGCAGGAGCTGCTGACAGTCGTCCCAAGTCGGCCTGTGAGTCACTAGGATGGACTCAATTAGGCCGGTTAAGGCAACAGGATCCCTGGAGAAAGGGGGATTATGTTGTTTCCAATTATAGAGGTCTGAGGCTGAAAAGGGCCAGTACTGCAACTGGCGATTCGGCCCCTCTCTGAGCGGGAAGGCCCTGGACTCAATAGGGGGGCCATCCCGGCGGCCATGGAGGCGGCCGGCAATGGGGGACGGGGCTGCATCCTCTTCTTCAGCCCCGTGGGTCCTGCGAGTCGAGGTGACTTCCGGATCTGCCACGGGCACGGCCGGGGACGCCGCCACCGGGGCGGCGGCTGGGGCCGCTTCGGCCGGCTCTCCAGGTGGTCCGGCTCGATATGGTGGTGGGTCCTCCGTCAGGAGATCTATAAGGGGGGTATGGGGGTCTGGGGGGAGGACTGGAGGCTTAGGAGTCTCCTTGTGAGGGAGCACGGGGTAAAGGGAGGAGTCCGGGTTGGGGGGCGCAGAAGGCCCAGAGACTGGAGGGGGCTGCGGAAGGAAAGGCTTAACCCATGGAAATGGGTTCTCGACCAGTGATCTCCAGATGGCGATATATGGGACCTGGTCGGGATGCCCATAAGGGCTAGGGGCGAAAACCTTACCCTCCACCTGCGAAATAAGAGAGAGGTTAAAAGATCCCTCTTGCGGCCAGCCGACATTCATCATGACCCATTCGGCCTCGCAGAAGGTGATCCATTTCTTCTTCCTGACAATGACACCTTCATTGTTTCCTCGGGCCTTAACATCGGACCAGTGGTCCTTGGTTAGGCTCAATGGGGTGGCGACAGCCTGTCCCATGGTGGTCTCCAAATAAAGAAGGGTTAAACACACAACGAGAAACAAACAGACAAGACAGACCACAGAATTTTTCGCTGCGCGGCTCCGGCGTAAAACCGAAAGCAAAAACTCAGATGGGGACGCGGAGTGTTTGAATTCTCCGTCCCCTGCCAGTACCACGTATCCTTCTGATGCGTGGGTGGCCCCGAAAAACCGTGCCCCAGAGGGGACTTTCCGTGCCCCAGAGGGGACTTCCCGTGCCTCAGAGGGGACTTCCCGTGCCCCAGAGGGGACTTCAGATACCCGTGGAACGTCTTCCAGGGTTTGGGTGGGCGAAGTCCGAGCTCGTCAGCTCCTTCAGCCCCCACCGACTCAGACCTGACTTAGGACGTCCGACGAAAACGAAAGACAAGTAAACAGACTGAGACAATACAGACAGACAGTGGCTGGCCAGCTTACCTCCTGACAGTGGGTCGGTGGTCCCGAGGCGGGGGTCTCCGATCCCAGACGAGCCCCCAAATGAAAGACCCCCGACTGGAGTCTTCCCTCTGGAGAGACCCTCGCCCAGAGATCACACCGAGACCACAAGTCAGATGCAAACAGCAAGAGGCTTTATTCAGGAACACGGGTACCCGGGGCGATACAGTCCCTCCAGAGGCTGAAGAGACTGGCGCGCCGACGGGCTGGAGTGGAGGGTTTTTATAGGGTTGGGCAGCGGAAGGGCGGGTACAGAAGCAGGAAGCATAGTTTACAGGGTTCTGATTGGACGATTCGTATGAGGCCAGGTTCAAACTCAGGACAGCTCGTGGTTTTTCCCCGAGCTCGACACGCCTGCTGACTTGGCTCTTATCCAGGGTACAAGTTGTTTTTCTGACCTTTAGTTACTTTTCAGGCCTTGCTTAAAAATGGCGTTAGGCTAAGCAAGTATGCTGGGGCCCTTCACTCCTTAACCTCTCTTTCTCAAATAGGTAACAATGAATGATAAGAATTCAAAAATGCAGTGGCTGGAGAGAGGGCTCAGTGGTGAAGAGCACATGCTGCTCCTGCAGAGGACCTGGGTTTAGTCTCCAGCACCCATGCAACCACTCACAACCACCTGCAACTCTTCTTCAAGAGGTTCCGACACCTCTGGCCTCTGAGGGCACCATGCATGCACGTGGTGTACATGCGAACATGCAGGCCAAACCCTCCTGCACATAAAACAAAGATAAGTTAAAAATAGGTTTAAAGACTTAAAAGTTCATGTGGAAAAATTAACAACGACCTCAACAGAGATGAGAATAACCAAGTAAATGAAGACAGGACTACACCCCAGACCTGGAGAGAAGCCAGCTGTGTAGAGGGAAAGGGCAGCAAAATGGATGAGCAAAGGGCAACATTTCAATTAGAAAACTAAAAATTTGAAAAAAATTGGAGACAACTAACTCTCAGACTGTCCTCTGACATCTGTATGCATATGCTATCATGCATGGGTATGCATGCATGCACATACACACACACACACACACACACACACACACACACACACACACACTCATCATTTTCTTGAGACAGGAGAAGGCAGCCAACCTCACTTGTCATGGAGGAAATGGAATTGAAAACAGGATACCACTTTCATAAGCAAACTAATTAGGAAAGGGTTATACCACTGCCCTGAGATAGGGGAAGACCTATCCCAAATCGCTGGTAATAAATGTTGCAGCTGCTTTGGAGAGGAACTCTGTGGCATTTGTTAAATTTCTGAAGTGTGTGGATCCTAGATTTCAACACTTCCAGTCCTGTAGATATTCCCTCAAAAAGCAGCAAATGAGTCTACAAGGAAGAGTAACACCACAGTATGAAAGCCACTTGGTTTAAAAATGCAAACAGAAACACATCTATCAACACAGGATGGCAATTAGATCAGCACAGTGGATTCATTCTATGAACCAGAATATTATATGAAAAATTTGTTTGAACATAAAAGATCTAGTATATTATTATTATTATTATTATTATTATTATTATTATTATTAAGATAGATAGGTAGAGAGATAGATAGGTAGATAGATAGATAGATAGATAGATAGATAGATAGATAGATAGACAGTTTTTTTTTCAAGACAGGGTTTCTCTGTGTAGCTTTTGAGCTAACCTGGAACACGCTCTATACACCGGGCTGGCCTTGAACACACAGAGATCTGCCTGCCTCTGCCTTCCAAATGCTGGGATTAAAAGTGTGTGCCACCACCACCCAGCTTATTTAGATATATTTTTGAGATATTTTTAAAAATGAATGTGTATGTGTGCCTGCGTGTGTTTATATATACTGTATGAGTGCAGTACCTATGGAAGCCAGAAGGGGGCACCAGATCCCCTGCAGTTGAAATTACAGTCAGTTTTGAACTCCTAGACGTGGGTGTTTGGGACTGAATTCTGGTCCTCTGCAAGAGCTTCAAGAACTCTTAGCCCCAAGTCATTTCTCCAGCCCCTACCTGGATTATTGAATAGCTTCTATTCCATCTCACACACAAGGATGTTAATCTCAAGGTATGTTTAATGAAAGTTTCCTATATAAACATAGCACATCAAAATATCAAGTAAAGGAGTAAATTCAATTTATTGGCACTAGTAAATATTTTCCTGAAGAGTAATTGTTTATTATGTTGTTGTTCCTCAAGGTAGTTTCTGGTGATGTTATCTCACTGCTGGTCAAGTCGTGGGGATACTTTGTAGTATTGTTTATGAGGGAGTGCTCTTTCATCCCTAAATACATACATGTACATGCATACAGCACAAATATTTTATATATATACTATTTTCCAGCTTCTATATTTTATTATATCTTAATTTCCACTGGAAATTAGACTGAGTATTTATGACTTTCCCCCTGTCTCATTCATGAGCAGCATTTTAACCATCCATACAAGTTATAGACATACAGGACACTCACAGAACGTATAATGTGGCAGGCAAGAAAAATAAACACCTTTACAACTATTGCAGGACACTGATTTTATATTATCCATTAAGAACTGAAAAAGTAAAATCGGTTTTTAAAATACCTTAATGAGGGCCAGAGACAGGGCTCTGCAGGTGAGGACATCTGCCACCCAGCCTGATAACTTGAGTTCAATCCCTAGGATCCACATGGTAGATGGAGAGAACTGGCTCCTGAAGGTCGACCTCTTACCTCCACGTGCACACCTGTGTATATGTATGCACATGAACATGCAAATAAATATAAAAATTTCAAACATATTAATGAAAAGGACCTTTAAATTCCCATTTAGTTCTAGCTTTGGCTGTAACCACACAGATGTACCCATTTTGCCACTTACATTTTCCCTGAGGGTATTTTTTCCATATTAGTGTCTCCTGATTTATTTTCCATTTTCAAAAAGTACTTTAAAAGCCAGTGACCCTATCCAAATTTTGTTCCTGGATAAGAGCCCCTAACGGTCACTAATCGACTGGGTTCAGAGTGTATCTTTCATTTATTCTATTCAGTGCTACCTCCCAATGTAAGAGTTTCCAAAACATTACTTTTTATAGAATACTTTGACAGTCTAGTGGGAGGAATATCATCTTTATGAGAGAAATGAGATGGGGAGAGAAGAGGTTTTAGACAAGCTATTGGATGGAGCCAATCAGGCAATTATCGTGAAATTGAAATGTAATACAAACGACTTTCCTTTCCACTTTTGTTAACATCATCCTTTGTCTGCAAGTCTTAAGGATCTTGGGGAAAGTGCTTTTCTGAGAATCATAGCTCAGGAAGAAATTGCACAAAGCCCAGGGAAGCAAATACACTGTGAGGACCCTGGCGTAGAGCGTGGAGATAGGCTGAGGTGCAAGCTTCGAGGGAGAATGTCTGAACCAATCTCTTTCTTGAGCCTTTTTGTTAAAGTCCCCTGGAATGTGTAGGATTTTTCACTTAATGTTTTCAGCATCAGCAGAGCTGCATGTAGGTCAGCAATAGATGCTGGTGCCGCAGTGCGTGTTAATCCAGCAGTAGACGCTGGAGCCAGCTGGAGCCAGCCGCAGCGGGTGTTGAATCCAGTTCCTCAGGGTCCTCCTACCTGTTGACCTAGGGCAGGCTGCAAAGCACTATGTAAGTCTTGGCTCCTCAGCTGTCAGATGAGTGAACATTCACACGTGCATTCCTTTATTGGACTGGCCCGGGTGTTACTGAGAGATAAACCTCTCGCCACTGTGGCTGCTGTGGACCAAGCTTTCACTGCGTTACAACACTTAGTATGAACTCCACACTTTGGTAGATAACCCAGGCGCTCAGTTTCACTCAGCTTCTTGCTTGGTTTTCTCCAGCCCTGGTTTGAATGTGTGCAGAGTCAGCTACTTAGCTGTTGGTACTTACATCCAAATGGTACTTGTTCACATGGAAATAAAGAGGGACCGACCGGAGACAGAGCTCAGCTGGTAGAGTGCCCAGTCTGCATGATACTCTGGGTTCACTCCACAGCGCTACATAAACTAGAAATGGTATTGTGCATCTGTAATCTCAGCATTTGGGAGCAAGAGTAAGATGATCCTAAGTTCAAAGTCATCCTCAGATACATTTAAATTCAAGTCCAGACTAAGAGTTATGTGGGATTTGGAAGGGAGGGAGGGAGAAAAAGAGAAAAAGCCAGCCAATAAACACTTGAAAGCAATAAAGCTAGGCTGTAACAACAACAAAAACAAAAACAACAGGATATAACAATCGAACAGTAACTATATGTCTGACTTTAATATGTCCCACTGTCAGAAATCATGCAAAGCGGGGTTTGCATGGCATTCCAAGTGTGTAGTGGGAATGAAGGAGTTGGGAGAAGCCTTTCTGAAAAGAGGATTAATGACTCCATGGAAGGTTCTGTGTATGCACCTGAGGATAGAGGGTCCTCAGCCTGTGGTGATATTGTGTTCCCTAAAATATTATGCACCCTAATAAACTTATCTGGGGTCAGATAACAACAGAAACTATAGAGGCCAGAAAATGGTGGCACACACATCCTTAATCCTAGCCTTCCGAAGGCAGAGATCTGTCTGGATCTCTGTGAGTTCAAAGCTACACTGGAAACAGCCAGGCATGGTGGCACACACCTTCAATCCTAGGAAGTGATGGCAGGAAGCAGAAAAGTATATAAGGTGTGAGGACCAGGAACTAGATAGAGCCTGGTTAAGCTTTTAGGCTTTTAGCAGCAGTTCAGCTGAGATTCATTCTGGATGAGGACACAGAGGCTTTCGGTCTGAGGAAACAGGATCAGCTGAGAAGTTGGCCAGGTGAGGTTAGCTGTGGCCTGTTCTGTCTCTCTGATCTTCCAGCATTCACCCCAATACCTGGCTTCAGGTTTGTTTTTATTAATAAGACCTTCTAACAATTCGTGCTACATCAACCAGAATCCTTGGATTTGCTATGAGCATGTGTTTCATAAGTTAAAGGTGGCCACTCAGTGAAGAATACAAACCTTCCAGAAAATGTAGAACACATTTCTGAATTTATATATATATATATATATATATATATATATATATATATATATATTGCTTTAAATGCTAAGTTTTAACTTCTTGATGCGGTGGCAGACAAAATCACCACGCATGAACTCTTAGGTAGGTGTTAGCGTCTGATTCATGGTAAATCTGTGTGCAGTGGGGTGTGGTCTGAGCTCAAGAGCTGAGGAAGGATGGGTTGAGGGAAGCTGGGGAATTAGAGGAATTTTGAGGAGTCGTAGGCAGATGTGACATGCTGTATTCTCTGTAGGTGAAGACAGACTGGCATGTAGGCAGAAGCAGGTACACACACAGGTGTCCCTTCTGGTTCAAATGGTGTATTTATATAGAATCACACAAAGGTGTCGTTTTCTGGAAATGGTTATATAACAGATTACATCACTGCTTACTCAGGGTTCCCCATATACCCAATATCAGCCATCATAGCTAACAGCTCCTCAGGTGTCCAGTGTTAGAGATTTTTAGCCCTCTGTGGATATTCATCTCGTCACATACTGTCTAAATGTACACACCGCCCTTACCACTTTATTTCTTCCACGGAGTGTAAAGGGTTCACTTACAGGCCAATGTCCACTGAGCTATGTGACTGTAGATGAAAGAGAAATAATCCCAACTGGAGGCAGGAGCCATGCTTTAGCAGGACGTGTGGATAAACAGGAAGTTGCTGTGATGACAGGACATTTGGTGGTTGCATTGTTTCAAATCTTGAGGCCAAGTAAAAAAGAAATGTCCTAATTAACCACACCAGGTAAGTATAGTCATTCATCAAAAAGTAGGCTGCACGGGTGCCTTGGTTTCTTTCCCTGTTGCTGTGATTAAAACAAACAAACAAATAAAAAAAAAAAAACACGACCAGAAAAGCAACTTAAAGAAGGATGACGGAGTCTGTTTTGGCTCACAGGAGGGGAGGACAAGGCACGGGGTCACAGGGCGTCTGGTCACGTGACATCTGCAATCCCGAAGCGGGAAGCTGCCAGTGGTGGTGCTCAGCCTTGCTTTGCCTTTCTAGTCACAACTCCAGCCACAAGATTGTGACACCCACCACTAGCATGGCCACCTCAACTCAACGCAGAACCCGTCATAGATATGCCTGGAGCTTAGTCTCCCGGGTGAATCCAGGTTCTGTTAACACATTTGTCACCATTTTTTATCATAGCAAGAAGAAAGAAAATTAAGACAGTGAAACCTGTCACAGATATCAAAACTCAACTTTATATCCTCCATCAATCAGCCTTGATGTGAGAAAACCTCTGTGTGAGTTTAGCCTTGGGCTTAGAGCTGGAGATACCGTGGGCTGGGCTTCAAAGTGGTGGGCCTGGCTGCCGACGTGACGCCTGCCAATCAGTCCTCAAACACAAAACTTAAATGGCATGATTTTGAGCTCTGTATGTGTCCATATTAGAGGGTTTGAATTATCTAGTTTCATGGTTTCCCTTCTCCCTGGACTAATGTTTGGGTTTCTTCCTATTCAGAACTAGACTTTTGAACCATAGACTTCTTGGGATGTTCTTGTTCAAAACAGAAGCAAAATCAGGTATTTGTGTTTGCTGTGGGTTTCTAGTTTGGGAGGCAATTTATACTCGACAAGTTTTATGTTAAATATAAAAAACAGCATCTGTTAACCAAGACCCTTCACAGGTTAATGAAAATGAAGCTGAATAAAGGTGTTCATCTACTATTACACTGACTTAAGCCCATCAATATGCTATATAATATAATATGATAATTATAAGTATAAAATATCATATTATAAAATCAAAGCCATATTGCAGGTTAAAAAGGGAAAAGAGATTTTACACCAAATCATGGGTGAAGAAAAGGTTATCAGAATGTGGACCCCAGTCCCTTCGTTACTCAGTGGCAGGTAATTAATTATTTAGAATTGTATTCTAATATCAGATCTCACAGCTTGATTATAATAAATGAGGAAGGAAAACTATCACTGAGATGCCCTTCAGCAAATGCAATTTAGTTAAATGTCGTGTTTGCAATGACCTTGTTCCAACAGGTCATTGGCTGTGGTTGTAATGGGGTGTCCCCACTGGCTTAGGTGTGTGAACGGTTGCTCCCCAGTTGGTGGAGCTACCTGGAAATGTGGAACTTTTAGGGGGCAATTTTGCTAGAGGAAGTGGGTCACACGGAGGCAACCTGGAGCTCTCTAGCCCCACCACAGTTCCTGCTCACTCTGACTGCCAATATGTAATCAGCCGCTCTTTCCTGCCTCCATGCCTTGCTTCCCAGCCAAGATGGGATGAGCCCTTTGAACGGCTGCAACAATCCTTACACTGTTCCTTGCTGGGAACTTGGTGACAGTGAGTATAGCCATAAGAGAAATCACTGATGTGTCATTTTAATACAGTAAAACCTGAAAAGGGTGGAGAAATGGTAGGAAGATGGGGCATAGGGCATTTTGCTTCCTCAGCTGGAAGGCATGCAGGCTCGAGGGATACACTCGTGTTCCTAAAACACCCGAATTTCTCTTCAGACTTAGAGAACCTGAGCTCTCAAGCCAACAGGCAGGGGCATGTTTGAGAATCAATTAACTGCACCTGAGGAGTTAATTGACTATTAAGGCATGTCAGGTCAATCAATCCCAAGGTGGTTTTTATGTCCTTCATGGGGGTTCTCTGGATAGTTAAAAAAAAAAAATTGTTAAAGCATGTTTGGTGTGGGTAAATCCTACAGAATCGGAGCAGAATTAATGCAGAAGGTGAGGAAACATTTTTAAAGTAGCTTTCTTCTATCAAAGGAGAAAGCATGGATTTTTAAAACATAGTTGATTCAATCCATTATCTTGAATTGTATTTAATTTCAAATATGCCAGTTAATATTGAAAGGGATTTTACAACCCAATAGGGTTGGGGACACAATAATTTAGTTGGCCAAAAATTAAGAGCATCTTAGTGTGTGTGTGTGTGTGTGTGTGTGTGTGTGTGTGTGTGTATGTGCGCGCGCGTGCATGCACACACCCATGCAGGAGAGCAAAGGTGAGTGTGTGTGTGTGTGTATGCATGTTGAGGCAGAAGACAATCTTAGCTGTGGTTTCTCAGGTGCTGTGCACCTTCTTTTCTAAGGCAAGGTCTCACTGATTCAACCAGATTGATCAGCCAGGTCCTGGGGATCATCCACCTCCTCAGGGCTAGGATTACAACCACACACCACCGTACCTGGCTTTTTCTTTAAAACATGGGTTCTAGTTTTGAACTCAGGTCCTTGAGCTTGCCAGGCACACACCTTACCAGCCGAGCTCTCTCTCAGTCCCCACCGTTTACTCCTCACAGTGGCCCTATGTCTGTGTCACCAGTCATCATCACACCAGTCTTGGCACGCTTGACTCCCACAGGACGGTGACTAATAAGTGTGACAAGGCGTAGAGGGAGCAGATGGTTCTTCGGCTTCATTCAGGAGCCAGTACAGAACGATGGATGACATCGCTCTTATGTTTATGGTTCACAGTTGGCAAGAGCGACATGTTTAAACAGTTAATTATTTTCAAAACATTAAATTTGTACCAGAGGGAAATCTAG
Source organism: Peromyscus californicus insignis (assembly GCF_007827085.1). Classification (NCBI taxonomy): domain Eukaryota; kingdom Metazoa; phylum Chordata; class Mammalia; order Rodentia; family Cricetidae; genus Peromyscus; species Peromyscus californicus. Next base: position 73,887,517 of record NW_026294436.1, on the reverse strand, counting down.
CAATATGAATAGAATATAAATCCTATGAAGCCAGGGGTTCAAAATGTCTTCCAGAAACCTAAGCACTACCTAATACACAAAAACAGACACTCAGTAAATGTTTGCTGAGTGAATGAATGAATGATGTATTAATGACAACAGTATCAAACAGATACACTGTTTGAATGTAAGTTTCCTGTTGTGTGTGCACATGCTGGCAGCAAGGGCCCACGCTTTCTGTATGATCCTGGAATGAGCTGTGAGATGAGCCATGACCCTCAGCTAGAAGGCCCAAGGGAGTCAGTAAGCAGGACTAGATGGCCTCCGTGAACTTCTCAACTCTAACATTTGATCTCAAAACTCTGTCTTTCGTGTCAACCCCAGTTCATACTTCACAGCACAATTGTCCCTGAAGCCCCACTTCCCACCATGACATTGGAGGGACATTCTTTCCTGTAAAAGTATAGATTGTACTGAACTAGCAGGAGCCAAAAGGAAGTCTGTGAGCTCTCCGTAACTGAGAACCTTATTCTAATTTAGAAAGCCCTCCTTCCTCCTCCTGTTCTTGCAAGGCCCGGCCACCAGAACAGCCCCCACAGCAATCCACATGCTGGGACTTTCCACGGTGAAGAGAAGAAGATGAAATGGGCCATAACCACCTGTAGTCCACGCTATCCTGTGCTCAACCACATTATATAGACTGACAGAGTAACTGGTGGTTGACACTTAGAAGCACTTTCCCGAGGTGTGATTGTATAAAACATTTCATGTTCATATAAAAAAAAATCCATCAATTATAGTTGTATAACGGGCAAGTCGCCTTCATTTACAAGGTGGATGTGGAGGGATGGCTCAGTGAGTAAGAGCACTGGCTGCTCTGGCAGAGAACCCAGCTTAGGTTCCCTGCACCTACTTGGCAGCTCACAGCCATCTGTACCTCTAGTTCCAGGGGATCCGATGCCCTCTTGTGGCCGCTGCAGACACTGCACACATGTAATTCACATACATACATGTAAGCCAAACTGTCACACTTATAAAATAAAGACAAATAAATCTTAAATTCTTTTTCTTAAAAGAAAGATGGATCTATGTTGATGATATGTTTCAAAACCCAAGATTTGGGACACAAAGCCTAAAAAGCAATAATCCTCATCTGATTTTTTTTTTTTTAAATGTGAAATGCCTTACAAAACTCTGAAACTGAAACCACAATGAATCACCCTGTTAGGTCCCGCATGTATTGTGTTTGATGAGTGTTTTTATTGTAGCTTCATGTTATCTCTGTGTGTCTGGTCGTGATTCTGGTCTTCTACAAAGGCTGAGAAAGAGGGAGTGATGGCAGGCAGGCAGGAAATGGAGACGCCTTTGAAGTCGGGCGGAATTGAAACAAGCCAGAACAAAAAGCAAGACAGAAGGAAGACCTGGGCCCTGGAGATGACTCGTTAGAACGGGAAGAATTTCCCCTGCTCCTTGGCTCGGTTGAACTTCAATCTGTGCCTTGGCACAAGCTCTGGTCTCCTGTTTTCTGTATAGTTCTTCCCTTTCTTCATCTTCTCACCTAAGCAAATGCTTCCAGGCCCATGCAGAAGGCCCCTATTCACGGGACAGGCTCAGTGCGCACTGTTCAACCAAACCCATTTCATACCTGTTTAATCCTATTATGAAGTCTGAAGCTAAAGTCCTTATAAAGCTTTGTGATTCCCACAGAGAGAAAGAAGTCTTGAACTTGAAGGCGGAAAGGAAAACCAGGTGAGATGATTAGGCCTCCGTAAGTGCCTCATTATCTCAGCTAAGGAAATGAATGTTTTTTTTATGATTCTCCACTGTTCTCCAGCATGAGGTCTGGGTTTCATATTTATTAATACTTTTAGAGTTGACCTTCAAGCTGGTTGACAGATTTCCACAGTAATGTTTAACAATAAGAAATAAATCTCTGTAGCTGTCAGCAGTGGGCTGTAGACTGTTCCTGCTCCGTGTGTCCTTTGCTGTAGCATTTATTACTCTCCACTAACACAAAAAACTAAAAGCAGATTATTGTAACATTAGCCTACGAACTACATTAGAAAAGCTACAATGTATTTGATATTGGTATTAGAGAAAATGAGCAAGGAGCTAAAGGTAAGAAATTAATTCTCTAAAATCACTTTTGTCTAAAATCCTTCTGATTCTGTATTTGATGTTTATAGATCCTGGAAAATGTGGACCAGCATTTCCTTGTAAAGATTCTATACTAATTGACTTTGTTAATTTTTAAAATACTTGTTTATTTTTATTTTATTTATGTTGTGTGTATTTGCTTGCATGAGCTAAGGTGCGTCACTGGAGTGCAGAAACTCATGGAGACCGGATCCCCTGAACTGGAGTTTCAGGCGGTTGTTGGCCTGTTGTGTAGAGGCTGGAAACAGAACCCGGGTCCTCTGTAAGATCAGAGAGCTCTCTTAACCACTGGACCATCTCTCTAGCCCCTAATGTTTTGTTTTCAAGAAAAGACAGACAGAGGAAACTTGCTGCATTCCCCTTTCTTTCTGTAATACCTGGCACCTCTCATTTTGTGTTCCTTGTACACAAACCAACTCCTCAGATATGTGCACGGCTGAGCTGTGCCTAGGGTTTAGATAGCTTTGAAGCATATTTTAGGACTTTTAGCACATTTACAGAAAAATGAGGATGCAAAATCATTTTTTTAAAACCATCGAAATGTGTATTTGAACCAAAGGACGTAGTTTTGGAAGCAGTAAAAAGATGAGGCTATTTCAATAGGTGTTATTTTATGTGATCGCTAATTAATGTGAGCTCTTCCCTGGCCATAATACTTTGTTGGTGAACATGTTCACATGAAACGTAAGAAAAATCTGAGATGAATTTGAGTACCTATTACAGTGGGCAGTTGTATTCAATTCAAATAATGGGGCCTGGTGAGATGGCTCAGTGGGGAAAGGCACTTGTTGCCAGGCCTACCTGACAACCTAATTCCCCCTCTGGAGCCCCCATAGTATAAGAAGAGAACCAACCTCTGCAGGCTGACCTCTGACTTCCACACATGTGCCATAGCACATGCATGCCCTGTCACACGCATACACTTGCACACAACAAATAATGAAACAAAAACCCGAATAATGACTTAAAATGCTTGCTGAAAGCCTAAACAGGGCCTGGAGAAATGGATCAGTAGTTTGATTGCTTTTTCAGAGGACCTGGGTTCTATTCCTAGCACCTCCATGATGACTCACAACTGTCTGAAACTCCAGTTCCTCTTCTAATTGCTGCATGCCCTGCACACATGTGGTACATAGACATATATACAGGCAAAAATACTCATACACATGAAATAAATAAAAATGGTAAATGCCTAGGCAAAGTCCTCTGGGTATTTTGCCAAAAGGAAGCAGAAAGTGTCAGAATGAATTTTTTTCCAAAATGCAAAAAAGATGTTATGAAAGTGGGAGACTGCAGTCTCATGAAATCTAAAAGTAGCTAGAGTTATTATCCATTTCCAGTATGTACTTCGACTAAAAATTTCAGCTTTCTTTATCTCCCCAATGTTAGAGACAATGTATATGAAATTGCTTCTTTAAAAAAAAAAAAGAAGAAGAACGATGTGTGTCTAAACAGAACTTTCCTGGTTGTAAAATTTTGAAGAGCTTGGAACACATCACCAAGAGGAAGACAACAGTATAATTCTTTCCCTGGATGCTTTTTAAAGTAGCACAAAGAGCCATCTGGACCCCTTCCGGAGCACAGGGCATTCGTCTGCACACTTCGGAGATGCCTGCTCATTTCGCTGTGGCACACAACTGTCTAAGCTCACAGGACTGATCCTGGCACCCCACAAGCTGTCATGCATTTGGACTTTTTATTTCCCGTTTCTGAAGCAAGCAAAACCCAATCTGGGTTTAGTGATGCAGACATTTTCTCCTTATTTCCTTGCAGCCTCGCCTGAGATGAGTTACAATGTCTCACTGAAGGAAACTGTTACATCCTGTTCCCAGAACAGAAGAATCTCTTTCCTTTCCCCATAGTTGGCGCACTTTGATTAGTGTCCACTCGTGCTTCTTCAGACTGTAACTTCAAGATGGATGCAGAATCTCTGTAAACTCACCCATGGTGATTGATGGTCAGGTGTGGAACCCAAAGCTCTCGGGCTGCCTGAGCAGGATGTGTTGAAGTCTAGTGTATTACTTTTCTCAGTGCCGTGACAAAAATACCCAACAGAGCCACTTAAGAAGGGATGGGCTTATGACTTGTCCAACTCTGAAGACATGTACAGTTCATCGTGGTGGGAAGGCACAGTGGCAGGAACTGGAGGCAGCATTTCGTCTGTCGTCAGGAAGCAGAAAGGAAAACTATTGTGCTCAGCTACCATTCTCCCTATTCATTCCCGGACTACAGCCTGTGGGTGGTGCCACCACATTTGGGGGGGTCCCCCTACCTCACTTAACTTCATCTAAAAATTCCCTCACAGTCATGTCCAGAGGTTGCCTCCTATGTGAGTCTCGATCCAGTCAAGCTGATAGTCAACCTTAATCACCACGCCTCTCCTTAGAGACATGACTTGTGTAGGATCTCACTAGATTCATCATCAAGAGGCAATTCTTTACTGCTGTTTCAATGAGGAAATTCAGGAATAATGAGCCGTGTGACTATGTGCTTGGTCAGTTACCTTGGACCATAATGACTATGCAATACACTGTCCAAACTGTGATCCTCTGGAGTATGAAGTAAGGAAGCTTCATTAGTGTCAGCTCCAGCAACACGCAGACATGGACAGACTATCACAGAGAACCTGGGGAGTATGCTGTCCTTTTTGAACCCAGCTCCAGTGCAAAAATACACAGGAAAGCCCTCCAGTGGGGCCGTGATGGTGGAAGCAGATGGTCCTCAGTCCCACTTATTTACATAAAAGGAGCTAATGGAGGTGGGGAGCTGGAGGGATGACCGCTAAGAAAGAGCACAGCACTTGGTGCTCATGTGGAAGACCTAGGTTCCATCCCCAGCACCCACAGGGTGGCACACAGCCATCTGTAACTCCAGTCCCAGGGGGATCTGACACGTCTGGCCTCCAAGGGCACTGTATGCAGGGGCTGCAGTGGCATATACAAAATAATCAAATAATTTTTAAATCTTTTTAAAAGAAGCTAATGGAAAAATGAAGGCCATAGCCTTCATTTTTAAATGTTTCTTATTTTGACATAATGTGTAGTATTATTCCATTTTAATATCAATAATGGATGCCTTTTCTACAATGGAAGTACTCACTTTTATTTTCATAGTCTTCATATGACTGGGTCTACTTGTAAAATTTTGCATAAGTCACTCCAAACACAGCAGCATCAAACTGCAACAACCATTTGTTTTCTCTCCAATTCTTGGGCATTGACTTGGCATGGCTAAGCAGGTCTCAGTCTGTGAATGGCCATGAAGTTCCAATGAGATGGATTTAGCTATTGGTATCATCTCATGAGTGTCTTTCCCCCATGTATCTGACAGCTAACGCTTCGTGTTAGTCAGGACCTCAATGGCCTGCCAGCCAATACCATGCATGGAAGGTCTGTGAATGTGACCTGGGCTTTCTCATGGAGCGAAGTCTGGGTACCGAGAGCAAGTGTCCTAAGAAAGAGGCAAGAGAAAACTGTCTCTGTTCTTGGCTGTCACCTAGAGCTGTGTTTATACTGGGTGATAGCAGTTTCAAAAGGAAAGGGCATAGATGCTGCCTCCCAACAGGAAATGAAAACTCATGTAATATAAGCCTGGGAGGAGTTGGGAAAGATTTTCATGACGTCTCTGGAAAACATACTGTGTGCAAAGGGTATCCAGGAGATGCAGAAGAAAACCAAGAATATTTCAAATGTTACTTGTAACTTTATCATTCTTTCTAAATAGGTGAGATTTTTAAAAATTATTTAAACAATAAAGATCTTTAAAAAGATTCACATAATTGCATTGGTTCAAACTAACATCTAAAACTAGAGTACTGGTTGGCTGCATTCTTGGTGATTCTCACTCAACCCCAGCCTTCAATCTGTTGCCTCTATACGCCTGCCCTTGTCTCCGAAATGTCACCCTCACTTTTCATCTTCTTTCCCTGCTGTCCATTCCTGACACCTGCTGAGTCTGCCATATAACTCAAAGCAGCAAATTCAAGTCAGAAAACGTTTTACTCAGTTCCCAGGTAGTGAAAGTGCAAGTATTGCTGTATAGACAAAATAATGACTAGAAAATATCTTATTTCCCTTTAATTGCTAAAGGGATTAAATGTTAGACAAAAACAGGTTTTAAGTTCACATCATTTTTCAGTACTTTATGGCAACTTCTACCTTTACACCAAAGAAATTACCAATGTAAAAACCATTATCATCTCCATGTGTGGCCAATCCCCTGGATTCATGATGCATCCACAACCAGGAGTGAGAGAAAACCTAATTCATATCACTGCACCTTTAAGAACAACCATAAAAACAAAAATAACACTGATACTGTATTAATATTAGAACTAACTTTGAATTTCTTTATATGAACTTCAATTCTGACAATGAATTATAGGTCTCAAAAGAATTTGTGTCACTATTAATTTAGTGTAGAAAATAGCGTTTTTGATTGACTAGAATTGGTCCATTTCTCCATAATGAATCTTAACTTTAACTATACTTAAAACCACCAGGATTTGACTTCTTGGGAATAAGCAAACCTAAAATTGTGATCCCTGGGGTATTTTGTGCAGACAGACACTCCATTCCAAATTCCACATTCAAAGTCACATTCAAAACTGCAGAGTGCTGCATGCTGGGAAGGGCCCTGGTGGTATTGGTGAACATACTACCACAGCAAGGTGGGTTGAAGTGTGTGGTGATTTGAAAGAAAACGGCCCCCAGGGGAGTGACACTGTTAGGTGTAGCCTTGTTGGAGGAGGTGTGTCACTGTGGAGGAGGGCTTTGAGGTTTATTTTCATCAAGCTTTCCTCAGTGTGACAGTCAGCTGACTTCCTGTTGCCTGCAAGATGTAGCACTCTTCACTCCAGCACCACATCTGCCTACACGCCGCCATGCTTCCCTTCATCATCATAATGGACTGGCCTCTGAAACTGTAAGCAAACCACCCTCAATTTAATTATAAGAATTGCCATGGTCATGGTGTGTCTTCACAGCCATAAAAGCCCTGACTGAGACAAAGTGCATATTGCATACTGGTGTCTGGGTCAGAGGAAGCTATAGGACTGAGGTTCTCAACCTATGGGTCATGACCCCTTTGGAGGTCAAAGGATCTTTTCACAGGGGTTACCTAAGATCATCAGAAACACAGACCTTTATTTACATTACAATGCATAACAATAGCAAAATTACCTTTCTGAAGTAGCAACGAGAACAATTTTGTGGTTGGGGGTCACCACAGCATGAGGAACAACCATGTTAAAGGTCACAGCATTAGGAAGGCTAAGAACCACTGCTGTAGGACAAGAAGGTAGGTTAGAAATCATGACCCCCAGTACTGTGAGGCTGGGTGGGAAGACTTGTATGAAGTGCCTGGTTTTAAAAGGTCCATGTTAATCTAACTCTGTTCCTTAAGGATGCACAGAAGTACCTGGAAGCCCTGAAGCCATAGTTTTCTGTCTCCTCAATGGGGTCTGATTGGATTCTAATTGTTAAATCCTGTTATAGATTCTCTGACTTACCTCTCTCACTCTATCCCAGCTTGGAAAGAAAGTGATTGGAAATAGATCGTAGCACATTTTCCTGAATTATTTCATCCTAGTGAGAAATTGTCACCTGGTGTAAACACCTTACCATTACTCTCTCTAGTCTAGCAGCATGGTTGGGAAACGTATTTGTTCTTGGCACTGCAATTTTTAATATAGCAATATGCTTTTATTTCCAGAAAAAAATCATTAATATGCCAGTTGCAAGAAACACGGTGCTAACAAAAGAGAGAGAGAGACAGAGACAGAGACAGAGACAGAGACATAGAGAGACAGAGAGAGAGAAAGAAAGAAGGAAGAAAGGAAAGAAAGAAAGAAGGAAGGAAGGAAGGAAGGAAGGAAGAAAGAAAGAAGAAAGGAAGAAAGGAAGAAAGAAAGAAAGAAAGAAAGAAAGAAAGAAAGAAAGAAAGAAAGAAAGAAAGAAAGAAAGAAAGAAAGACAGGCACAGTTTGGGATTCTGAATCCACATCTCCCTGGTGTCTCACCAAGACGGGTTGTCTAACCTCTCGGAGTCACTTTCCTCAATTTTAAGACCAAGAGAGAGCTGAGTGCCGAGTGACTGTCACGGAGTGCCGTTGTCTGTCACTGTGCCTGTCGGCTGTCACGGGGTGCCGTTGTCTGTCACAGGAGTGCTGTTGTCTGTCACTGTGCCTGTCGGCTGTCACGGGGTGCCGTTGTCTGTCACGGAGTGCCATTGGCTGTCACTGTGCCTGTTGGCTGTCACGGGGTGCTGTTGACTGTCACGGGGTGCCGTTGTCTGTCACGGGCTGCCGTTGTCTGTCACGGAGTGCCGTTGACTATCACGGAGTGCCGTTGTCTGTCACGGAGTGCCATTGTCTGTCACGGAGTGCCGTTGACTGTCACTGTGCCTGTCAGCTGTCACGGGGTGCCGTTGACTGTCACAGAGTGCCATTGGCTGTCACTGTGCCGCTCACCCATTCAGTGTCAGTGGTTTTGATAGCAAATATTTGACTAAAATCTGTAATTTCATAGGAAAATGAGTAGTGTGCTTCCTTGTGCAGAGGGTGAAGAAATATTTCAATATGAAAAGGGGTTTCTGTGCAGAAGTCTACTTAATACCGACAAATGGGTTTGTGGACTGTTCATCAAAGAAAAGGGATTTACAAGTTTTCTCAACCTCGAGTCTCTGCCTGGAGGTAGGTTGGTTCCCTGTCCCTCTGTTCTAGGTCACGTCTCTGTGATTAGTGGGGACTTTGGCTTCTAGCTCAGTTTTGCTCTCCAGCCTGGCTTCATCCATCATCCTCTAGGGAGACGTCACTGTACCTTGAGGACTCTGGTCTCCTAGCTCTTTAATCTACAGTAATAGTGATAGCGAATTGCCTTTTACTGGACTCATAGCTCAGTGTCAGCCTTTAAAGAACCTTGCCAATAAATATTATCCCCACTTAAAATTTATTTTAAGTGATAAATTGATTTTTTTTTTCAGTTTGCTGTTTACAAACCTGTTAACTAAGGAAGCTCAATGAGAACCCAGGTCTACCTGACTTCCAAAGCTGGGTCTTTGCTGACTAAACTCTACTCCACCTCGTGACCTTCACCATCCATTTGAATTTGCTTCCTTGTGACCGGCCACTGTGGCCGTGAACTTCACCGCTGTCTGCTCTGACGTTCTCTTTGGACATTAAACTGTGACATTTCTATCAGCCATCTTCTTCCCTCGCGCCTGTCGCCCTGAATAAGTCTCACATTCAAGTTCACCACGACTCCAATTTCGTGACTGCCGTTTCTTCAGTCTGTCTTCCCTGCCCTCCCGTTGCTTGAATCTCACTAGTAAGCGGATCCCACCGCTTTCAGTTGAGACCCTCCTGGATCAGCAGGACTAGTTTACCTTGTCAGTTTCCACTCAACTGTGTTTTTGTTCCTCTGCTGCAATCCTAGGGTGACAGGTTGTGCTGAAAGGTCTATGGAGTCAGCATGTTTTCCAACAAGTGTGTATTTATTTTGAAGCTGCTTTGCAGTCGATACTATGTGAGGAGGGACATATCTAATCCCTATCTCAAGAAGGCCCTGATCTGGTAGGAAAGGCTTGTGTTCACATCCTTAAGAGTTTGCATTTGGTGAAGCTACCTTCACCATTGAAGGATCATTGACATCCAAGAGGTCAAGGGGCTATAAAACCATGTTGTTAAGTGCTCACTGTCTTCGTCAGGGTTACTATTGCTATGGTGGAACACCATGACCAAAGGCAACTTGGGGAGGAAAGGGTTTATTTCACTCACCGGTCCATAGAACAGTTCATCATCAAAAGCAGTGAGGGCAGGGATTCAAGCAAGGCAGGAACCTGGAGGCAGGAGCTGATGCAAAGGCCATGGAGGCTGGCCTACAGCCCAATCTTTTGGAGGCATTTTCTTAACGGAGGCTCCCTCCTCTCTGGTGATCCTAGCTTGTGTCAAGTTGGCATAAAACTAGACGGCACAATCACCTATGTAAACAATAAAAGCAGCAGAAATGTGGAGGAAGCAAGAAAAACAGAGTCCCTTGTCGAAGTCTTACATTGTTGGGGAATGAAAGTGAGCCCTTGAGAAGTGGGAGGGTGTGAGCACCACGCCAGAGTTATGGTTGACACACTGGTGAGGACAGTGACAGGAACCACCACAGTCTTCTTCCATAGCAATGCTGCTGAATTTCCTTTGCAATTGATCTCTCTGTCACTCTGCCAAAAGTTGATAGCAAAAAACAAGTGACTAAGAAAACTTTGGTAAGAGCTCTCTGCAACTACACCCTCTTTTTTGCAACCAGACCCGAGCCACTGTAGTCTTTGGGCCATCCTGCACAGTCGGAGAAGAAAGTCTGTGCATCACAGATGGCTTTTTGAGTAAGTTGGGGTTCTGGTGGAACTCTTGGAACCTGAAATTAAGCTGTGATTGACATCTGCCCTGTCCTAGGCCAGTCTTCAGTTGAGATCCAGGAAATTCCTGAGCCCTTGAATTTCTTGTTCTTATCCAGTTTGATTTGATTTTCTTCTGTTACTTTTGACTGAAAGAGAGCTGAGGAGATGTCAAGTCTAACAAAGACAGAGGACAGAGTCAGGCCTGGTGAGCAGTAGCATTTCCCACATATCCACCAACTCCAACAACAGGCTAATCATAGATTGTCCAAATTTAGAACTCATTTACTCTGTGATCAGAGACAAGTCACTTAACATCTCTGTGCCTTCAATTCTTTTTACAATAATTGAGAATAATGGGAGTTTCTACCTTATAAATCTGTTACTAGGATTAGATAGAATAATCTCATGTTGGTCAGATTGAGGTAATCTGAGAAGTTTGTGTGACCGTGGGGGCTGGAGAAGCAAACATAAGGAATTTCACTAGAAAAAAGAGTGAATTTCTTTCTTTGGAAAATGAGACAATGGTATACAGAAAACAAATCAGGAAGAAAAGCAGACCTGAGATTGACAGGCAGCAAGGATCTGAAGAAGAATATAGAATGAGATCCATCCTCAAGATCCATCCAATGGTGAGAGGAACAGAGACCGAAGATTATCGGAAGAAACATTTAAGCAGTTTTGACTGGGTCACAAATCAGTGTCTTGCATCCCAGAGAGACCGTGGTGAAGACAGCGTTTGTGAGTGCGGTCTTGTGCTAGACCTGGAGCACCGGACAGTGGAGCTTACATAGTCTGACACAGCTGATGTATAAGGAACAAAAGGGCAGAGACAGGGCTGGAAGCAGGGAGAGGAGAAGTGGGGGAGCCTTCCTTAGCTCTGGGAGAGCAATCCTGTGGTTCTCACAGGGAAGGACTCCACCCTGCTCATCTCAAGGCTCCTGAGGCGCTTTCCTGTGCATGTGTTTTCTCCAGTCCTCCAGGTTGGAGGAGAGGAGCTGTTTTGTATGCTAGTGTCCATCTCTGGGTAGTAGGTGCTAAAAATATGCTCACCATGATTGATTCTAAATCTCATCTGGTGTTCAACGATGAAAGACAGAGAAAAAGTTATGTATGCCTTGCTGCTGTAGACAGATCCATAGATAATAAGATGTATAATGGAACCAAAACATCTGAGGGACAAACGAGCAGAAAATATTCAAGATACAGTCTGACTCTATTAGAACATTAACACAAACCTCTCAAGTATTCTAAACTATTCACACAAAGATGTCTGCTATGGGAATCTTTTGTATTGGCAGAAATATGGAGGTATTCTTAACTGTCCATCAATAATGGAATGGTTAAATTACTTGGGGCATAAGAAGTGTATTTTAATGCTGTTTAAATGTCCTTTAAGAGTGAATTCATTTCATAATTTAAAAAAAAGTGCAGTGAGTAAAGCAGGACCCAGGGTCTTGAGCATTCTGAGCACATTTCTCCCCCTGAGCTACATCATCAGCCCTGAATGTGAAGTGCTGCTGACGTGGTCTGCGTGCCCAGAATCCCTGCACTTGGTAGGAAGAGGCAGGGAGAGTGCAAGTTGGAGTCGACCTGGTTTATATAGTAAAACTACCCCAAGAAAGGAAGAAAGAAAAGGGGGGAGGAGAGATAATACTCTAAAATATTGAAATATTCTACTATGTAGCATTTGGAAAAAGTAAGCTATGTATCTATTTTACAGAAAGACATTGATAATACAGAGCCTTCCTACAATTGTCTAAGTAATAGGGGCATTGGTTTTGTGTTTGTTTTGAGACAGGGTCTCTTGTAGACCAGGCTGGCCTTCAATATGTAGTCAAGGATGGCTTTGGACTCCTCTCCTTTGTCTCCATATTCCAAGTGCTAGGATTATGGGTGTGTACAGCTATACCCAGATTTAGAATTCCTTTTTTTTTTTTTTAACTTTGAGGGTGGGGGATGTTGCTGAATCAGCAAAGTGCTTGCCTAGACTGCAGAAGTCATGCCAATTCAGCACAGGGGCGTTAAACCATCGTGGTGATACTTTATTTTAAAAAAAATGTGGATGGAAAGATGGTTCAGTGTTTATGAGTGCTTCTGGGTTTGGTTCCTAGTACCAGCCAGGTGGCTCACAACCACCTTTAATTCCAGATTCAGGGGCTCTAATGTCCTCTTTCTGGCCTCTGTAGACATTGCATGTACGTGGTACATACAAGCATGCAGGGGAAACACTTATCCACATCTTTAAAACTAATTTCTTTCCATCCTCACTCTTAAGTATTTAAAATGGCGCCTAACATATAAGCCAGAATTGTATGAGCTAGATGAAAAATTTGCCAATTGCTTTACTCTCCCTAATTCGGTTAACCTTGTTGCCGACACTTACACCTGAAGAACCATATCTGAGCAGCCAAAAGAGTTCCCTACATCTCTTAGTTAGAAGATGCAGTGCCAACATAGCCACAGAGCAGATGTGGACTGTCGTGGTTAGTTTGTGTCAGCTTGACACAAGCTGGAGTCCTCTGAAAAGAGGGAAGCTCGGTTGAGGTTTTGCCTTTATCAGATTGGCCTGTGGGCATCTCTTTGGGCATTTTCTTGGAAATGATTGACTTGTGAGATCTGAGCCCTCTGTGGGTGGTCCTGGGTTCTATAAGAAAGCAGACTGAGCAAGCTGTGAGGAACAAGCCAGCAAGCAGCACCCTGCCATGGCCTCTGCTTCAGTTCCTGCCTTCAGGTTCCTGCCTTAAGCTCCAGCCCTGACTTCGTTTCATGGTAGACTTGGCTATGGACTGAAAGAAACCCTTTGTTCCCCAAGTTGCTTTTGGTCATACTGTTTATCACATCAATAGAAAACAAAGTAGTGCCTGGACTTCAATAATGAATTTCTTTGTTTACTGGAATCGTGTCTCACAAATCCTTGATGTTCCTGTACAGCTTGAATTAGCAGCAAGAATGAAACTTCTTCCTTAAAGTCAGAAACGAGACCTCACTTATTCTTGGAAAAGAGGTTTTCCTAGAAATAGAAATTGGAGTCAACGTGAGAAGTAAAAGCAGGGCTTCCAGTACACCACTGCAATACATAGGATAGTTACATTGCTCCTCAGCTCTCCCATGCAGCTGAGGACTGTGACCAAACACTGGATGAGAAACCAATGATTGTGGTACAAGTCAGAAGCTTATATGATTTATATGTGGGTATGCTGTGTCTGGAGCGCCACTTATTAAAGGAACTAGTCAGTTACCAAAACCACCAACTATTATTGGGTTAATAAGCTGGACATTTTTAGATACTATCAGTCTTTTATTCAGACAAAGCAGTTGTGCTTGATGCTTGTGCTTGAGACTGTTGGAGGGGAGTACAGTAAATATTCCTCCTTTTGTTCTTGTTCAATGTAGAACCATTTCCTGTGTTTTGAGAAATTTCCATCAAATGAAACTTTTCCCTAAATAAGGAAATTAAGAAGAGAATAATGTTGCTAGACTAAACAAATAAAGGAAGAAATAAGATATCCAGTTAAATCACATTTTATACAAGTAGCATAAGATACATGTGTATTAAAGAAGTCTGTCCCATATCAGTTCAAATTCAGCCCTCCTAGGTTTCATTCTGTGAGGACAGGATGTGGGGGTAGGATGGGCATGTGACTTGGGTTGGCCACTCAGATGCATGGGTCCAGACTCGGATCAGAAGAAGCAAGAACAGTAACAACAGCATCAGTATTTGGTCTCCATGGCAACAGTGGTACCTGCAATGAAAGCTTGTCATGCTGTGTCCAGTAACACAGAAGCAGTGGCAGTAGCCACTCCCATGGACTCGGGGGCTCGTTGGCCAGCTGGCCTCTTCATCGTGAACTTCCAAGTTCAGTCACTGGAAGACTGGTCTCTGCCTGGGTCAGCATCTCTTTAACATATTCTCTTTCTGCTTATATTGTCCAAAATCACTTTTTTTCTTTTTTCCCAATTGAAACCCTGTTTGCAGGTGAAGAGAGATTTAGGGAAAGAAAAAAAGAATGCAAACATTCAAATATAATACTATTCATTCTCCTCTCTGAGCAGCTCGGTGTTAGGAGCTTAGGTATTGAGCTCATGGCCCGGCTGTGCCACTCACTGCTGAGTGACCTGTTCACTTCTATGAGGTGAGCTTATCCTCAGTGTCATTCTCAGAATGCTGCTTTGTATTTCAAAGGAGTCAATACTGAGAACAGGGCCTGGTACAGATAAAAAAGCATATGCATGCTTTAAAACAAACAAACAAAATAACCCAAGACTTCACTTATGAGTTGTGTTCAGAGGCAAAGCCGGTCATCTGTGATATTACTGCATTGAGTCCTCCTCCAGGTGCTAGGAAAGGGTCTTGGAGGGATCATCGAAGTGAAATCCGTCATCCTGTGGCTGACAGGGGCTAGAACAAGTTAATTACCTTTAATACTCATATTCATGCATCTTGCACTACAGAATCTATTAAGCTGGTGAACTTTGTTAGTATAATTTTGAAGTGAAATAGGGGATGTTCAGAAAGTCCATGTATCAGAAAACAGCTCCCTCCAGTTAATCAAGGTCCCACAGAGTCAGTTATTAGCAGACCATATAGAAAAGGCGTTCATGGGTAATCAGCTGGATTGAAGGCTGTTATCAGGTTAATAAAGGGAGTTGGTTTGTCGAGACAGTGTCACACTCAGGGTTTATGGGTTGTTTTGAGAAAGGGTCACATGCATGTCAGCCTTTTGAGCTTCTGTCCCTTCTACCTCCACCTTCCAAGTATTGAGATTACAAGGGTGTGTGTGTGTGTGTGTGTGTGTGTGTGTGTGTGTGTGTGTGTGTGTGACCATGCTCAGTTTATGTGGTGCTGAATATGGAGTCCAGGCCTATGCATGCCAGGAAAGCACTCCCCAGTTGAGCCACACCCCTAGTCCTCAAGAGGAGTTTTCTATTGAATCCAGTGATGTTCCACATCCTGGAGTGGCTCCAACGGTGCTCCACATCCCGGGGTGACTCCAATGGTGCTCCACATCCCGGGGTGACTCCAACGGTGCTCCACATCCTGGGGTGACTCCAACAGTGCTCCACACCCTGGGGTAACAGCTTACAGATCTATCAATGATGAGAAGCAAGGTGACAAGAAACCCGGAAATAAGGGAGAAGGGTGACCTGGGGACAAGTGAGGCTGAGAGCAGAACAGGAGAGTGTAGCCAAGTGCCAGAACAGATGTAGCCCTCAAGAAATGAGTACATTTAGAATGGCAGTGGCTTCTGCTCTTAGGGTGTTACATGGTAATCACCAACATATCCCTCTCTGCTTGGAGTTCTACCAAGTCCTGTGGGTATGTTTGTTAACCAAAAGAGTCTTCTCTGTCTTCTCCATAGAATTTCAAATCTTGTTGGAGAGAGATGAGTATCTATCTTCAACAATAATGATTAAACAAAACCAAACAGTGACCCTGGGTTTGTCCCAGGTTGACTTTTAAAATTTGGCTATTACCACACATTTTAAGATACTGATGTATTTCTCCATACCTCTGTCTCCCACAGAACAGTAATGATTAGACTTTTTTTATTCACCAAAGGAAGAGTAGGTTTCGTGACAGCCTACCAAAGCAACGTCTGATCTACTTAGTATTAAGCAAGGAGTTGAGGGTTATTTAAGGGGGTGAGGGAGTAGAAGAAAGCTGTTTCTTTAAAATACTTGCTGATCCAGAGACGGAGAGAGATGGAGTTTGTCGCCAGCACCTGCTCCCATCCTTTCTAAGCTTGCAAGTAGTCATCGCTCTGAGTCACAGTGAACAACTCTGGTCCAGACTCCAGACTATCTGCAAGTTCTCTCCCACCAACAAAAGCCTATGCATGAGTAATCCTCAGGACAGCCTGAAAGAAAGAACTCTAAATTAAATCTACAAAACTGTCTAAAAGCAAGTTTTCTTAATCTTCTAGAGCCGTGGTTCTTAACCTGTGGGTCATGACCCCTTTGGAGGTTGCAGATCAGATGTCCTATATATCAGAGATTTACGTTATGATTCATAGCAGTAGCAAAATTGCGGGTATGAAGCAGCAACGAAATAACTTTATGGTTGGAGGTCACCACGACATGAGGAACTGTATTAAAGGTTGGCAGCATTAGAAAGGTTGAGAACCACTGTAAATCTAAAGAGTTCACGATCTTTCAAAGATATTTTGTTATCAATAAACACTCTATATATTAAGTTGGTGACAATGTTTTGATGGATGGTTAGATCAGGCAATGGATGCATATACTATCTAACATGCTTATGGGATTGGGGGGGTATGAAGATTTAAAATCTGTTTTCTTAGCAGCTTCCAAGTATACAGTATATTGCCAGTGTACGTTATGTCTAATGGGTAAAGATTAGAATGCAACCCTTAGAGGCTAGGATAAGTCCTGGGGATGGGAACGGAGAAAGATTGGGAAGCAGGTACAAAAACACCCATGGCAGGGCCAGTCCTGATGTTCTGAAGGCCTGGATGGTAACTGCAGTTACACCAACTAACCACACACTTCCAACAGCCAGAGAAGGGTCTGAAGGCTGCAGCTCGGGGAAGTGATCACAGGCTAGTGTGAACCTGGGGAAGCGATCACAGGCTAGTGTGAACCTGCAATGTCGTCTGTCTCTAACTGGTTGATTTTACTTAACGTCCATCCTCATTGCCACAAATGACAGGATTTCACCCACAGTTAAGTAGTATCCCTTTGTGTGAAATTATTATCTTTGTATCTATTCCTTCTCTACCGGATGTTATAGTTGACTCTGTCTTGCAGGTGTGGGGTGGATAAACCTGGGAAAGCAAGCAGGTCTTTGATATGCTGACTTTTTTTGGTTTGTACTTGTACCCAGTCAGGGGACAACTGGGTCATGTGGTGGCTGTGTTGTCAGAGGTTTGGGAAACCCTTACACTGTGCCACAGGGCTGCACTAATTTCTGCTTCTACAAATTTCTCACTTTTCTGTGTTCTTGCCCGTATTTGTTATTTTTTGACTTGTTGGTAATAGTCATTCTAACTAGGATAAGTTCTTACTGTGGCTTTGAGTTGAATCTCTTTAATAATTAGTAGTTTAAACATTTTTAAACTTTTTGTCTCAATTATTTGTTTTGTTTGTAGCTGGCTTTAACTGTTACATAAAAACATGAAATTTGTACATATTAATCAGGAGCCATGTGATGTTACAATACTCAAAGAAGTCGTGTGATGTTTAAATTGGATTAAATATGACTATCTCCTCAAACACTGGCCATGTTACAGCAGGATCTGTCACAGAGTTCCCTTCCAGCTTTTTAAAGTGCACAGTGCATTATGGTTGTCATAGTCATGTCACCGTACTACACTACACCTGAACTGCTCGCTAACATCTTAGATGTCCTTTTATGAAATATATCTACTTCAGGCATCTGCCTATTTTTAATCAGACTATCTGAGCACCTTGCTAGTAGCCCATTCACTTGAGATTTTTCTTTGCTTCTTTATTTCACTGATGTCTCTATTAGAAATGTTCTTACTGCAGCCCATGAGCATCGGTGCTTTGAGTCTCCATTGCTGGGTCTCTTGACACACTTGGTAGTTTACCTTTAAAGTTCTTCTTGATCTGTTGGTTATTTAGAAGCGTGTCCCCATGATTCTGAGTCCTAGTTCCACTCTACTGTGGTGGGGAACACCGGCTACAGATTCAGTCTTGTTAAATTTGTAATGACTCTTTGTGATCTGATAATTGATGCATCCTTGAGAGCCTTCCAGACACACTTGGGAGGAATAATGTATTTTTCCCTCTGGTGGGCAGTGCCCGGTGTATGCACTTCACATTATTTTTATTTGATGTGTAATGTAGCTAAGGTTTTCTTACAGATGTTCTGTTGGATGACGTGTCTGTTGTTGAAGGTAGGGTACTGAGGCTCCCTGCTATTGTAGTACGCTAGACTCTGTTCAGATCTATCAGCATGGTTTGAAAATGTAAGTGTCACGATGCTGGGCACATTATTGTATCTCTCCAGTGAAGGCAACCTTAATCATCATATAATGATGCTTTGTGTCTCTTTTTATACTTTTAATGTAACATCTATTTTATTTCACCAATACAAGTATGGTAGCTATTCCTATTTTCTTTTGGATTCCATTTTCATTAAGTATCTTTTTCTACCCTCTCAGTGTGAATCTGTGTGTGCCTGGCCTCCTTGTCCTTAATGATAGTTCTTTACTGGATAGCTGGAATATACTAATACATGGACTACTATTGTCCATGCTGGAAAACAGATATGCACTCTGTAATTGTTAACGTGTACCCTTGTTACTACAAGGTTAGCCCCTAACAAAATTAAGTCAGAGATGGAAGAAAAGATAATTGGGACAGAAGCTAACATAAATAGGTATTGAGGTTTAGGCTTTGATCCTAAAAAGAGTCCTGAAGATTACTCTATATTTCTATTCAATCAAAGAGCATTTACAGGGCATCTATATTCTACACAGTGATCTGAGGCTGTGTGTGTGTGTGTGTGTGTGTGTGTGTGTGTGTGTGTGTGTGTGTGTGTGTATGTGTATTGTGGGGAGGACAAATTACATCTTGCTGTAGAACGCTAAATAAAGGAAAAGAATAATAGGAATCTAGAGTCATTTATTACCACAACAGTAAAGAAAAGATTGCTCCCAAATAATGCTCTTAGGGAAAAGTGACATCAGCTCTTAGTAATCCCAGACCCTGAGAAATAGATGCAAGAGATTCAGGAATTCAAGACCACCCTCTCCATAGTGAGTTTGAAACCAGCCTAGCCTATATGAGATCCTGTCTCAAAGAAACAAAACAAATTTTTAAGAAAGTAACTAACAAAGAAAATGTACTAAGGGTGTAAACTTCTTAAACTGAGAGACAGCAGAGGCACAGAAACAATACAACAAAGTTCATTCATTGATTAATGTATTCTTTTCAGCAGAGGCAGGCGGATCTCTGTGAGTTCAAGGCCAGCCTGGGCTACAGAGCGAGTTCCAGGAAAGGCACAAAGCTACACAGAGAAACCCTATCTCGAAAAACCAAAAAAAGAAAGAAAAAGAAAGAAAGAAAGAAAGAAAGAAAGAAAGAAAGAAAGAAAGAAAGAAAGAAAGAAATGATGAGCCAGGTGCTATATGAATATTGAAGATACAAGAATGAGCCCTGTTTGTATGGGCTTCATCATCAATTAGGAAAGTACAGGGAAACATAAATATAAATTATAAAGTATAATGGGAGTGTACAGGGAGCACCTGGTTATTTATGAGACAAGCTTTGGGGGAACGTTTTGAGAGAGGCTGTGGGAAAGAAAGTAAACAATTATTGCAGAGACAAAAAGAATGCTTCTTTTTATCCAGAGTGTGCTGACCCCTTGTGACGGAGAGCCTGCAGCTGAACAGCTGTCCATACTGGTGGGCCTGCCTTGCCAGGAATTAAGGTAAGGCTCCAGTGTGAACCTGGCATACTCAGAAAGTATCCCATGCACAGGGAAGGAGGTGATTTGCTGGTGTTGGGCTGAGAGGGAAAGAGGAGAAGAGTAATCTCCGTGGGGATCATGAACCAATAGCTGATGCTCGCAGGGATCTGATATCACGGATATAGCCTTAAGCCCTACAAATCAAAAGCGTTGTCTATAGTGAATTTGGTCTGGTCATGTCTGCTAGCTTAGATCTCACAAGTGCCCATGTATCAACCCGCCATTCACAAATTCTTTACAACCTGAGTTACAATCACTGTGAGCTAGATCCTGTGGAAATTCAAATCACAGAAACACTGTAAAACTCAAGTTACTAGACTGACCAGAGAAAGACTATAAAGTAAGCATAATGTTTCTAAATTTAAAACTATTTCAAGTATCATGAAAGCATATAAGAAAATATCAAAACCAACCAAGCAAATGCCAAGAAAGAGCATATCTATAAATAAACAACCCGACAGATAATTGCACATGTTCAGGACAGATGACTTTTTCTCTCCAGAGGCCTGGTTCTTAATTGCTAGCATGGGGATAGCTTCCCATCGAGGTAGTCCACAGTGTTATCTCCTCTAATTATGTCTTACTCTCTTCCCTCACCTTAGGCTATTTCAAATGTCTGAAAAAGAAAAACTAGAAACTAAAATAATAGCATGAGAGCTCTAGAATATACTGCTTCCCCAAGCAGTATTGCATCAGCAAGTCCACCAGCCTCCACTCGTCCACGGTCTGTGCCCCTCCGTGTTTTCTGAAGGCTGCCTGCTGGTGCATTTGGAGTTCTTCGAAGGGACACAGAATTAAATGGGCATGAATCATTGACTTTCCCCACTGACAAGAATGTTGACCTTTGATATTGGTTTCTTTTTTGTCACAGTAGCCTACTTAGAAGTCAAGGTTTCATGAAACCCTTTTTGGAACTCCAATATTAATGAAAAATGCATGAACTCACATGTTGCATAAGTCCAGCAGGAAAGTGTTAGCAATACTTTCTATTTATTCCCCCATCTGCCCGCATGATTCATAATTCCCCTCTGTCCCTCTTCACTGGTGAAATCTATACCAAATACATTTGTGATGATTACATAAACCCTTCTCTGCCTGGTCATTTCAAAGTTAGAACCATAGACACTATGTGTAAGAAACCCTCCATCAAGTAAGCAGCCAATGAAAATTCCTCAGTACCCATAGACTTCTAACCCAGGGGTCCTAATGGCAATTCTACCTGCTAAGGGGGCCCAAAGACAGTCTAATGCCACAGTCTATGGAACAGTGCTGCCACCTACTGGCTGGAGGCTAAGGGTGCCAAAGCAGGATGGGGTGGGGGTGGTCCTAGAGTTCTGGGGACAGTCCTCCCAAAAGTTATTTAGACATCAATAGTGCAGAAAGTTGTTGTGCTAAGTAAGGAATTAAACACTAATCTAGGGGTAGAGTTTAACTCAGATGCAAATGGGAGACTCTAAAAGCTGTACCTGAGCCTGACAGCTAGGTCAGACATTGTGGAATAAGTAAATGCTGCTTTTTATAAACTCGAGGGTGTAGTTTTTTTTTCATTTATGACATATTCAAGAAGGAATAAAGGGCCAGAAGCTGTGCACCTTGGTTCAAGTCAGAGTCTTCTCTTAGCAACATTGAAGACGTTATTTTTCAATGTGCAGATTCCTTCACTTTTCAAGTGAGAATAATAACAGTACATACCCATCGCCAGGTGGCGCTGTGAGGACTGTGTCAGTGAATACTCGCAAAGCACTTAAAACGGTACCAACCATGGACTAACCACTCTGTTAGCGAACCACACGTCTATCCTGCTTCATTCCAATCACTAAAATAAAATTCTACCAAGCAGGACCTGTTCCCTAGTGTCTTAGTCACTGTTCTGATGCTGTGAAGAGACACCACAACCAAGGCAACTCTCATACAGGAAAGCATTTAATTAGGGGCTTCGGTACAGTTTCAGAGGTTCCTCCGTTATCACATGGTGGGGAAAATGGTCACATGTAAGTGACATGGCGCTAGAGAAGTAGCTGGAAGCTCTACCTCCTGGCCCACAGGCAGAGGAAGAGAGACTGGGCCTGGCAGGAGCTTCTGAAACCTCAAAGTCCATCCCCAGTGACACACTTCCTCCAACAAGGCCACACCTCCTAATCCTTCTAATTCTGTCAAAGAGTTCCACTGTCTGGTAACTAAGCATTCAGCTACATGAGCCTATGGAGTCCATTCTTATTCAAACCACCACACCTAGCATCAAAACTTGTAAGAAAGAAAAGAGAATATTTGGTAAGTGAAGTGAATTAGATACAAGAAATGTCCAGTCTGGATCAGCTTGAAAACCACACTCTCAATGGTTTTCAGTTTCAATTATGCTATCATTGTTAAGGTGCTTTTTTAAAATCTGAGCACCCTTAAAATTAAAATTAGAATTATATCACAAACCACTGTAAGCCAGCTACAGCTGTGAGTTAGCTCCATGCTCTGTGCCTCAAGGGTAGTAGCTCTTATTCCTGATACTAGGCAGGAGGAACCTGGATCTGTCGATAAATAAACCACTTAAGGCTGTTTGAGAAAGGGCTTTAAGTTCTAATTGGCATCAAGAACTTCCTCTTGATGTTTCCTAAAGAGACCAGAAAAGTTTCCCTGCCCTGAAATAACCATTCTGCTAAGAAATGTGCTAACCATTCCAAGTCTTGATGAAACAGAAGTGAAAACTGCCTAATCTCCATGATTGGGAGCATATAGATAAATAAATACATTAATTAATTAAAGATAAAAATTGACCTTATGCAGTTAGGTCGCATTATTCATTTTCCGTATAACCTTGATTAATACACAATAAAAGTACGCTTAAATAAACTAACTAGAGCTCCTTCATACATATAAAATAGAAATTCAATTTGTAAAGCATCCATTTGCAAATAGTCTTCTCTGTGCATCATAAAGCATGGGCACATCTCTCCAATAATGGCACACTGATGAAATCAGAAATTCTGGTCACAGTCACCCTCAATAACCAGAATTAATAGTTTTTACCAATCTGATAATCAATGCCAGATACACAGCAAATCTGTTCCTAGCGCTCATCCATGAGAAGTTACTGAAAATCTTAATGACTGTGTTGCACAGAAAGTGATGCTTTCATTAATAATGTATTTTTCATGACATTTTGGTCATACGTGTTTCCACTTCTCTCTTTGCTTCACATGGTTAGCTACAGTTGTCTGTCACACCTCACTTTGGATCCCAACTCCTACTGATGTTTATTCTGATGCCCTGGATGGAGACCAAGTAAGTGCTCATCTTATATGCACAACATTTGTTCACTGAATATCCCATGGTCTTCAATGGAAACTTGGAAGAAGATACATTTCACAGTATCAGCATCCAGTTGGCCAGCATTCATTCAGTCAACAAATATCCAGGGCACTGAAGTTAGAAAAATGGACAACGCAGTTGTGGTATTTTGAATGATAAATGTCCCCCAAAGGCTCAGACCTTTGAACACTTTGTCCCCAGTCGGTGGTGCTGTTTTTGGGTTCTAGGAGGTGTGGCCTTGCTGGAGGAAGTGTGGCACTGGAGGTGGGCTTTGAGAGCTTGAGCCCTCATGCACTTGCAATTCACGTTCTTTCTGTTTCATGCTTTCAGTTGACTATGTGAGCTCTCCTGCCGCTGGCTGCCATGCTGCCCCTGCTATCAGAGACTCTAACCTGTAGTTGGAGTTTTCCTGCCTGGCCCACAGTCAAGACAAATCTCTGTCACCCGCCAGTCCCAAGCCGCTCAAACCCGACCAAGTAAACACAGAGACTTATATTGGTTTCAAACTGTATGGCCGTGGCAGGCTTCTTGCTAACTGTTCTTACAGCTTAAATCAATCCATTTCTATTAATCTATACCTTGCCACGTGGCTTGTGGCTTACCGGTATCTTCACATTCTGTTTCTCATCGTGGCGGCTGGCAGTGTCTCTCTGACTCAGCCTTCCACTTCCCAGCTTTATTCTCCTCCTTGTCCCGCCTACACTTCCTGCCTAGCCAATGGCCAATCAGTGTTTTATTTATTGACTAATTAGCAACACATTTGCCATACAGAACATCCCACAGCACTTCCCCCATTTTTTTTTTCAAAAAGGAAGGTTTTAACCTTAACAAAATAAAATTACATACAATTTGGGAATTTGGGCGTAGCTTCTCTTACTACTTCCTGCTGGAGGGGGTCGCTGTATCTTATGGGGATACAAAGAAAATTTTAGAATTATGGAATAGTCCATGAGGGTGTATCGTCTGAGCCAGTTGCCTTCAAATCATTCTGGATGTTGGATCATCTGGGCCATGGTGTCATCGGAGACCTTTCAGGGGGTCTTGGCTGGTCAAACCTGATGTATCTTAATCTTGAACAAATCCATAGCCTCTGGCTTTCTGTGGAAACAAAAGCAGAGTCTCCTTTCCAAAGTAACATATCCTTATATTCAAATTTTGAAGTCAAGGTACCTTTAAAGTATACATTTTGGCATAACTCAACAGCTTTTACAATCAAATGTTTTTCTGCAGTTAAAAGTCCCAAAGACAACACAATCCAGATTCTCTGTGTAATATCCATTTTTACGTGGCTTATTTTTTATACTACCTTTACTGTCTCTTTAAAGACTTTATTTTTTAAAACTATATATTTGTTTCTATAACTCTATATATCATCTTTTTTGTCTCTTTCAAGCCTACGTATCTTTTATACACATTGTAAACTATTACATCTGAATCTGTCTTATTGTGAATCTATTGCCTTAAACTGCAGCAGCTGTGGCTGCTGGCTCCACCCACCTCAGCTTCCCAACATAACGGTGTTACCTTTTCCACCAGCTCTGGGAGCTATCATGGGTCTATGCTTTTAGCCAAGCAGCGTGTAGTCCAGAAACCCTTTTTTGTTTTGCACTAGCAAAGGCTAAATCCACCATGTAGCTTAATGTGCCACTTGCAGAGGCCTCATTCCCGCCATACTGCAGGTCGAGCACACACTCTAGGAACCCACCAGTAGCTCAAATCAGCAGCTGCCGCTCATTTGAGAGAGACAATTAGGAACTGTTTTTAGCTCCGTTTTAGAATCTTTTCTCAGGTTTTAGGTGGAAACTCTTGCCACCACGTTGGACGCCATTTGTAGTTGGAGTTTTCCTGCCTGGCCCACAGTCAAGACAAATCTCTGTCACCCGCCAGTCCCAAGCCGCTCAAACCCGACCAAGTAAACACAGAGACTTATATTGGTTTCAAACTGTATGGCCGTGGCAGGCTTCTTGCTAACTGTTCTTACAGCTTAAATCAATCCATTTCTATTAATCTATACCTTGCCACGTGGCTTGTGGCTTACCGGTATCTTCACATTCTGTTTCTCATCGTGGCGGCTGGCAGTGTCTCTCTGACTCAGCCTTCCACTTCCCAGCTTTATTCTCCTCCTTGTCCCGCCTACACTTCCTGCCTAGCCAATGGCCAATCAGTGTTTTATTTATTGACTAATTAGCAACACATTTGCCATACAGAACATCCCACAGCACTAACCTTCGGGAACCATGAGCCAAAACAAGCTCTTCTGTAAGCTGTGTTGATCGTGGCTTTTGTCTCTGCAACAGGGAAGTCATTCATACAGCAGTAGAGTTCCCTGCCATCTCAGAAGTTGCAATTTTCAACCAAATAGACAGACATATTGTATTATATTAGCTGACGATAACTACCATGGAGAAAACAGTGGAGACTCAGAGGAGACAGGGCGATGTGTGGTTGCAATGTACTTAGTGTGGTCATGCTCAGTGACCAAGAGCACTTGAACCCAGACCTGAGAGAGGATAGTCTAGCCACACAGGCATCAGGAGGGGGAACATTCTAGGCGGAGAGGAAGGCACGCACACAGGGTCTGATGTCAGAAAGGACTTGCTGGTTTGGGGATTGTGTGGATGGTGCAGTGCTTACAAGGGGCAACCTAGCAGGAAGTGAATTAAAGATGTAGCTCAGAGTTCAGCCCACAGCTCAGTGGTGGAGTGTTTGCCTAACATGCACAAGGCCCTGGGATCCATTCCCCCAGGAGAAGCAGCTGGGTCCAATGAGCACCAGTGAGCAACATCTTTGAATGAATCATTTCTGTGATTTGTCTCACCACCCAGTATTGACTTCTTGCCTTAACAAAATGACTTCCGTTGCTCGGTGCTGCGGAGTGTGCTAGGATTGCCCCATTGCAATCAGAGGAAAGTCTGATGACTGCTCACTGGGTAGTGACTCACATCATTCCTTCTATCTGAGTGAGCGTTCCACACCTGTGTCCCTCTCGCCTCCACAGACAGGATTCAGGAGCAATCACTTTTGTTCAACAGTTCTCCTCTTCTTTACTTAAAGGAACTCTGGAGTTGGAATCAGAAAGCCTGGGACTATACTTTCCAAAACATGAATCTTTAGATTATTCTTCCAATTTGTGACAGGTCAGATAATTCTACTTTTCTAATTCGTGAATGAGGACAACATTATCTACTCTTCAAGAGTTTTATAAGAAATTGGATTATTTCAAAAAACAATTAAATGATACCTAGTACATAGAAAATGCTAAATAAACAGTTTTAGTATTTTAAATGTGTATCTAGATGCTTGACCGCTTGATGAAATGCCTACGTAATCAACAGAT
Source organism: Peromyscus californicus insignis (assembly GCF_007827085.1). Lineage (NCBI taxonomy): Eukaryota > Metazoa > Chordata > Mammalia > Rodentia > Cricetidae > Peromyscus > Peromyscus californicus. Next base: position 73,860,900 of record NW_026294436.1, on the reverse strand, counting down.
CTATCTGCCCTACTTGCTATGGAAACTCTTCTAAATTGAGTTTGCATTATGGTCACTTACACCTGTGCCCATGCTCGCATAGTGTGTGTTTCTTGAGAGCCGTTGCAAACACGTGGTTTTATACCCAACTCTTCACAACCTGTCTGAAGAGGGAGGAAGGTGCTCAATACTTGCTGGGAGTGTGAGCGACTGAGCCTCCCAGGTTTCTTCAGTTGGCTCAGGTAGTCCTCCACCAGCCTTTCACAACATCGACAAAGCAAGATGGTACATGATGGATGGCTCCATGTCCTCTACCCCACCTATGTATCTCCAGTTAGATTTCCCAGGAAGTCTGCCTTTGAGATAATTCATCTTCTAACAAGTCCAACTGTCTTCTGGTATGGCTCAGACATTCACAGTGACCTTGCCTACTTTTCTTTTGATTTGTTTTATTTTTGATTACGTGGATGTGAGTGTGTGTGTGTGTGTGTGTGTGTGTGTGTGTGTGTGTGTGTGTGTGTTTCTGTGCACATGAATGAAGGTGCCTGTGGAGACCAGAAGGCATGAGACACCATAGAACTAGAGTTGTGAGCCACCCAAAATAGATGCTGGGAACCAAACTCTGGTCAAAAGAAGAGCAAGCACTCTTAACTACTGAGCCATCTCTCCAGCCCCATAGACTGTTCATCTTACATGGAACTCATGACTAGAGGAAGTGTGATGGAATTGAATGGCTGTAAACATCTTACTAGCAGAGACTTGCAAGTACATTTGAATTTAACAGATTCCAGCCATTAGCATATAAGTCCTTGGTAAATATTAGATGTTGAGCCCACCTTGTCACACTGTAGTTCCTGACTCTTGTTTCCTTTGAAATCTGGAATAGGACAGTATATCTTGGGAAACCAAATCAGCTGTTTGGCATGTCTGATATGATGGACAATGTTGTTTAATATTATCTTTCTAGAAGTTTCCTGAGTTGATGCTTTTGTTCCCAAGTCTCTTTGCCCAAATATATGCATCCTCACATTCTTCCAGGAGCAAAGTCAAGGGCTGCAGAGTTTTCTGAATCTGGTGTTAACATTGCCGAGGGGATGCTTTCTCTGAGGCTATTGAGTACTGTTATAGTCATGTTTCTGCAACTGTAAATGACTGAGATACTGTGTGTAAGAAAACACGGTGAACTCCTCTAGCATAGTATGGCCCTTCCCTTAACAAATCACAATTCACTGAGAAAATGTGAAATGGAAATTCTTAAGTGAGTAAAGAGCACCACAGTGTGGTTCTAGTAAGTAAGAGCACATAAATGCTCAATATCACATATAAAAGACACTCTCCAGTAAAGGTCTATGTCCTCTGGTTCTTAGTCCTTCCAACTCCTTTTCCATGATGAACCCAGGACCTCACACAGGCTAGGTAAATGCTCTACCACTAAAACACACCATCAGGTCCCCACATCTGTGCCAGTGTGGATGACACCAGAGAGCAGTGGAAAAAAACACAATTTGTTTTTGATGAATTTTGGGTCACACAGTGTCATGGTCTGTTTAGGTAGCAATATTTCCATGTATTTGGGCAAGCTTAATCTCTGCTTCCCTGTAGCAGGTACTATTCCTATGCTCCATGCAGTTTATGGCATGCTTGGGAGGCAGACAACACTCTTAGGAAGTGGAGAGATGCTCAGGCAGGAAGTGCAGAGATACTCAGAGGCAGCTGGTTTTGTTCTGAGGGTGCAGGGCAATGGGTACCACTCAGAAAGGAGGATCTAGACAAAATTCAAGGTACAGACTGAGAAAGTTTTAGAAATTGGGAAGTGATTCTGTGTGACGTGTTGTGCAGGCCACTCACTTTTAGGTCTTAGTGTTCCATTCTCTTCCTACATATCTTCACAGTGTCATTGGGAAACAAACTGGCTCTTTTCAATCATGTCACGTTCTCATCAGACAACAGCAATCTGATTTTCAAAAGCATGCCTCATATTATTGTAGTGCGATCACATAATGTCATGTGCTTATTCTCCAGTGCAAGATAGAGTCTGAAGTCTATCCCCTTGGAGAAATGCAGTTGCTCTGAAAGACACACTCACGAAGGAGGTATCAGTGCAGAGAAAAGCCTCTGACTTTGTCTGCGGGTTTGGTGTTCTGCCACTTCACTGACAGTGTTTATCAGATCTGAAATTTTCGGGTGACATCTGTGGGGTCTTTAAATAAAGACAATATCAGCAAATAGTGGTGGCTGGACTTCTTCCTTTCCAATTTTATATTTTTCTTGCCTTATTGCTCTAAGACTTTGAGTGCTAAGTAGAATAAGGGTGAGGAGAGTGTTGTTTTATCTCATTCCAGCTGTTAAATGGGAAATGCTCTCCATTTTCCCCCTTTACTATAATGTTGGCTACATTTTTTGTCATATTTAGCCTTTATTAAATTGAGGTTGGTTCCATCTAATCCTGGTTTCTTCAGGTCTTTGATCATTAAGGTATGTTGAACTTTCTCAAATGCTTTTTCTGCAACTATGGAGATGATCATGTGATTTCTGTCTTTAAGTCTATTAATATGGTATATTTATTGATTTGTGTGCGTTGAACAAACTTTGCTTCCCTGTGAGGAAACCAATTTGATCAAGCATGTGACCTTCAGGTGACCTTGAATTTGTTTTGCAAGTACTGTTGGGAATTTTTGTTTATTTATTTGAGGATTTTCTATATTTGTTAGGGAAATTGGTCTGTAGTTTTGTGTGTGTGTGTGTGTGTGTGTGTGTGTGTGTGTGTGTGTGTGTGTGTGTGTGCCTTTCTCTTTTGGAGAACAGTTTACAAAAGGTTAGTATTAGATCTTCCTTTTATGTATGGTAGAACTCAGCAATGACCCTAGTCATGATCGGGCCTTTTTTGTTGAGAACATTTTAACTACTGATCAGTTCTGTGGTTTGTTTTGGGTCTTTTTAAATTGTTCATGTCTTATAGCTTTAAATTTGATAGTCATATGCATTTAAAAATTTATTTCTTCTAGATTTTTTTTCCAACATGTAGGTTATGCTTTCAAAGTATTACTGAGTGTTGTTCTGGCTTTCGCTGGAGTCTACTTAACAATTCTCCTTCATCTCTCATTTTATTAATTTGGGTTCTCTCCTCTGTCTGTCTGTCTGTCTTAGTTGATTTCCATTGCTGTGAAGAGACACCATGACCATGGCAACTCTTATAAAAGAAGCCATTTAACTGGGGCTTGCTTACAGTTTCAGAGGTTTAGCCCATTGTCATCACAGTGGGGAGCGTGTCAGCATGCAGCATAGCACTGGAGAAGTAGTTGAGAGTTCTGCCTCTGGATCCTCAGGCAGCAGGAAGAGTGAGAGCCACTGGGCTTGGCATGGGCTTTTTGAAACCTCAAAGCCCACCCCAGTGACACACTTCCTCCAACAAGGCCACACCTCCTAATCCTTTCAGATAGTCCTCTTCCTGGTGACCAATCATCCAAATCTATGATGCTATTAGAGGCCATTCTTATTCAAACCATCCAGACTGGATCCAGACTATCTATCTATCTGTATGTCTATCTATCTATTTATCTTTCATCTATCTATCTATCTGTCTGTATGTCTGTCTATCTATTTATCTATCATCTATCTATTTATCTATCATCTGTCTGTCTATCGATATATAGAGATGTAGAGATTTAAAATACATATTTATCCTCTCTCTCTCTGCTAAGGGCTTGGCAATCTTTTTAATCTTTTCAAAAATCCAACTTTTTGTTTGGTTAGTTCTACGAGATCTATTTTTTGTTTATTTCATTTATTTCTGCCTTGGTCTTTATCACTTCTTGCAGTCTACTGGGTTTGGATTTGGCTTCTTGTTTTTCTGACGCTTTGAGGTTATTTATTTGAGATCATTGCTTTCTTCACTCATTTGCGATCTCTCGAATATTTTAGAGTAAGTAGTTATAGATATAAACTTTCCTCTTAGACTGACTCAGCTGTGTCCCAGAGGTTCTGGTAGGCAGTGTACTCATTCTCACCTGATTCTAGAAATGTGCAAATGGCCTCCTCCATGGTTTCTCCAATGACTCACTCACTGTTCATTCAAAAGTGCATTGTTCAATCTCCAAGTATTTGTGTATTTGTGTGTATGAGGGAAGAGGGTATCCTTGCCAGGTGTATTCCACTGTGGTTTGAAAGCATATTCATGAGGTAACTCAGGCTCTGTGGAAAGATCAATCAGAATTAGATATGTAGGAAAATGCTATAAAAACCTGCCACTCTGTGGAAATTAAAAATCAAACTTAAAAATTTAAAGGTGGCTATAAAACAATTTTTGGAAGAACGTTTCCATCTAGTGGTCAAGTTGAGAACTTCACTTAGGCACAATACTGGTTTCTAAAAATGTGTCTGTTTTATAGTTTCCTATTCAGTAAGAGTTATAATTTCTTTTTGTGCTCAGTTATCAGGCTTCCAAAAATGTTTCCTTGTATTTGACCAGATTCCCAAAGAAGCAATTTCTCCAGGGAAAAGCGAGCTGTGCATTTGTCAAACAGTTAGTAAACTTTCTCTCAGTCGACACCAAAACTCTGGGCATGGCCCACTTCCTTGCACATACACCTGTCTGCACCTGGATAATTTAATAATGTTATAGACCCTTGAAGACTGAGCAACCAGCACAAATAGTCAAACCCTGCCAGTGTCTTACATCTGCCCATCCTCTGCCCAGGTTCTAATACTATAATGGTCTTATTAATTAAAAAAAAAACCCAGAGCCAGATATTGGGATAAAAACCTGAGAGATCAGAGGAATAGTAAAAGCTACAGCCAACCTCACCTTACAGACACCTCAGTCTCCAAAGAGATCTACTTCCTGTATACCCACACCTATTTGCCTTTCTGTTCTGCAATCTCACTTCCTCTCTCCACCCAGCTACATCACTTCCTGTCTGTCTGTACAGACCTCTGGACCTTGGTTAGTGCTGAGATTAAAGGTATGTGCCACCATGCCTGGCTCTGTTCCCAGTGTGGCCTTGAACTTACAGGGATCCAGATGGATCTCTGCCTCCCGAGTGATAGGATTAAAGGCATGTGCTACCATTGCCTGACTTCTATGTTTAATATAGTGGCTGGCTTTTTCCTCTGATCCTCAGATAAGCTTTATTAGGGAGCACAATATTTTGGGGACACAATATATCAGCACACCTCACTCTCCCTTCCAGGGGCTTTATCTGATTTTTCTCTTAGGGAATCATTTATGTTTCAGTTGTTTACCTTAATGTTATATCCGGAGAGCTCATGGAGCTGCGTGTCCTCTTAGCTCATTCCTTCTCCATGGTTCACTCCTTCTCCATGGTTCACTTCTTCTCCATGGTTCACTCCTTCTCCGTGGCTCACTCCTCTATGGTTCACTCCTTTTCTGTGGCTCACTCCTTCTCCATAGCCCACTCCTCCAGGACCACACCCTCATTCTTCCTCTGTTGACTCATGCTTCACTCCTCTAATCTCCTTGGCGATGGTATTTGGCTTTTTTTCCCCATTAATTTTGCTCTTATACCCAAATACTGGGCAAGTTCCATGGATCATCTCCCAATAATACTTTCTTGCTGGTCATGCATGCAACTTGCTGGTCTCTTAAAATGCCATCCCATTCCTTGACCCTTGGTCATGCTATTCCTTGTCAGGACCTCCTTCTATTCACCCAAAGCAGGGATCCATGAGAGACCAAGGAAGAGATTTATCCAAGTCCAGCTTTATCCATGTCCAGCTTGGTGAACTAGTGACATTTTGTTGTTGTTGTTGTTGTTGTTGTTGTTATTTGGGGTTATTTTTTTCCTTACATACAGGAGCATGAATAAGAGGTTGCTTACAGGAGCTTGGGTAGTTCTGAAATGGATGTGAGATATGTCACTAAAAAGTTCCCCCGCAAGCACAACCTTACCGAAGCTGCATACATGGATCCCACATCCTGTCAACCCATACTCCTCCATACCCTTGAGACTGCATGAAGCTGGGATGGATGCATGGAGGAACTTGTGTGACTGGACAATTGTGTGAAAAAGATACAGGCCTGCTGAGAGCTCCTTATAGTAAAATACAAACACAGAGAAGTTGGGACCAAGTGGTCTGGACTCTGGGATGGACAAGCTGCATCATCCATTTTATTATATACAATAGAACTGGGAAGTGGGGTTATTGAATACAGCTGAACATGGAGGCTATGTTACTATATATATCTGAAGAAGGAGGCAGGGTGATTATATACAGGTGAAAAGGAAGCAGGTTTAGCTAACCTGAGCAGGAATGGTATCTGTAGAGGAACAATGTAACATCTGGGGTGAGAAAGCTATGGTGGAGATTTTCTGCACACACTCTCGACACTCACATTCAGACCTGGGGAAGGCTTTGCCGCCCCATGCATCTGAGGCACTGGTCCTTGACATGGCTACACTTGTGTCAATGATGCACATTGACTAAGGGTTTCACTCACTCCCTACAGTTTTTAAAATCACATTATACAACTGAAATATATTTTTCTGTAATTTGCTTATAGTTAGCTCTTCTATCTGCCCTCATCACAAAGTTGTAAATTCATAGGCTAAAGATTTTCTCTTTATCATGACTTTGTCCAACATAACACCTAGTACATGCATAAACATATGTGCATGAAAAATAGTAAAAACAAAAAAACAAGAAGACAGATGCTAAGGGAAGCTCATGTTTTCCCAGAAGATTGAGGATCACAGGTGTAGTGGTATTTGCTCCACCCATGACGTTGAGTTCTAAGGTCCAAAGGAGGAGGTGCTTCTTGCCATTGTAGAAAGAAGGGTCATATGTTTCCTTTATTTATTTACTTATTTTATCCTGACATGATGGACACCAGACAGCCTGAGAATTGAACCCAGTTCCTCTGGAATATCAGTCAGTGCTCTTAACCACTGAGCCATCTCTCTCCTCTTAAAAGATCAGGGACAACAGCAAGAAGCACTGCCTCCTTTGGGCTGTATAGCTCAAGGTCATGGACGGAGCAAATACCACTACACACAGGAATGCAGAATTTTTACAACAGAGGTGTTTACTCCTCAAGTACTTTACAGACAAAGAAAATGGGTGTGGCAATGTAATAGTAAGGAGGACCCATATGAAAAACAAAATGAGGTGGGATTCAGTTGCGATTCCATCCACTCTGTCAGAGGGCTGGTGAATGGGAAGACAGGAAAGTCTCTGTGAAGACATGGAGCTCAGAGGAAGATCAGAGTAGGTCAGTAGATACAGAAAGGTATGAGGACCAGAAAAACAGGAAGGGCGAACACCGGTAGTTTTCAAAAAGAATTAGATAGAGATTGACATATTGAAGATGAGGGGTGTCTTAAAGGAATGCCAGGCCTCAGGGAACATCAGGAACAAGCCTCCAGGAAGGTGTTTAGAGCTGAGTAATTTCAGATTATAACAGGGATCACAGCATGCAGGATTTGTATTTCTTTTGTTTGTTCAATTTTTAATATTTTTTTATTCTGAGAATTTTATATGATGTATGTGTTTACCCCTTTCCCAACTCCTCTCATAATCATCCTCTCCCACCTTCTTTTCCCAGGCCACATAACTTTGAGATTTCTTCTTCCCCCAACTCCCATCAAGGCCAGCTAATCATGTGTGATGTGTGGTTACCCACTAGAACTCACACCACTAAAGAAAACGGACTCTCCTGACACTAAGAACATCTTATCTAATATCGCCTCAGCTAATCATGGAACTTTTGCCCATCTTCCCACCTCTACACTGAGATTTTTTTCCGACTGGGGCTTGCACAGGTCTTGTGCAGGTTGTCACTGTTAGTTTTATGTGCCAGCTATGTTATTCATCAAGTGGCACTGTTTACTGTTCAAGAAAAGCTACTAGGTATGACAAAGCCCATTATAAGAGTTTAGTAAGGAAAGATGTGCTTAGGCCTATGGAGATTATTCAGGGAGAGAGAGGAGGAAGAAGAAGAAGAAGAGGGGAGGAGTCTGTGACCCGCTTTTTATGGATTCCCCTGCACATGTGCATATGGGCTTACATAGTTACACCATGCATGCACATAGATTACATGATCATGCTGCATGCGAATTATGTAATCACGCAGCACATGGATTACGTAGGACGTAAGGGATGACTAAGCCTCTTGCTTGTCTACTGGACAGTGCATGTGTGGTCGTGTAGCAACAGTTACAGTTGCTATGAGTTTGTATGTTCAGCTGTCCTGATGTATTTGGAAAACACTGTTTCTTTGATGTTAACCACCACCTCTTGGTCTTACAATATTTCTGTTCCCTCTTTCTCAAAGATCCCTGAGCTTTGATGGAAGGGATGTGATAAACATGCCCCATTTGGGACTAAGGACTCCACAGTCTTTTATTCTCTACACATTGACCAGTGGGGAGTCTCTGTGTTGCCATCTACTGGGAGCAGCTTCTCTGATGAGGGTTGAGGGATGCTCTGATCTATGGGTACTATGGTAAGTCATGGGGAGTCGTTTTCAACAAGACACATCCACTGGTTTAGTGGTGGCATAAATGCTTTGGGAATAACCAACCACTTCATGATTGGATCTAAAGCCTGTTCCCTGTGACAGAACCCATACCAGACACTGTGAAAGGGGCCATTAACCTGTAGCCACATTTGTCATAGGCCCTAGGGGAGAAGCCAATACTGCTAAATGGAACTATAGATCACAAAGGTATCCTGACCTAGAGTGGCAACAGGTAAATAAAAGGAGACAACGGAAATATATGCTTTGTAATACAGGAACAAATAATATAAAATACGCCAACGTGGATTCCTTTTCTTGTGTTTTAAAACAGGCAACAGTGCTTGACTCTTTTGCCTTACTCAAACTATTCCAAGTCTTCTAAGCATTTTCGGAGTAGTGATTTGTAGCTAGAGTTTTCCTGCCTGGCCCACAGTCAGGACAAATCTCTCTCACCTGCTAGTCCCACAGCCACTCAGACCCGACCAAGTAAACACAGAGACTTACATTGCTTACAAATTGTATGGCCATGGCAGGCTTCTTGCTAACTGTTCTTACAGCTTAAATTAATCCATTTCCATTAATCTATACCTTGCCACATGGCTCGTAGTTTACCGGCATCTTCACATGCTGTTTCTCATCATGGCGACTGGCAGTGTCTCTCTGACTCAGCCTTCCACTTCCCAGCTTTATTCTCCTCCTTGTCCCGCCTATACTTCCTGCCTGGCCAATGGCCAATCAGTGTTTTATTTATTGACTAATTAGCAACACATTTGCCATACAGAACATCCCACAGCAGTGATCAGGTAGAACAACCATGGTTAGATAGATGATTTAATATAGACAAATAAGAATGAAGGAGCTAAAACAAAGTCCTCTCAATAGACTGTATCAGAATTTTCCTGTCCCACAGCCGCTCTCAAATAATTGACTCGGAGACTTAATATAAATTATAAATGCTCAGTCAATAGCTCAGCTGGGTTTTAGCTAGCTCTGAAAACTTAAATTAACCCATTCCTATTAATCTATCTGCTCTCACGTAGCTCATGACTTGTTTCCTCGTTTTGTACACATTCTGCTTCCTCGGCAGCTGGCTGGCAACTCCTCTGATTCTGCACTCCTCCCATCATTCTGAGTTTGGCTTTCCTGCCTAACTTTATCCTGTTCAGCTGTTGGCCAGTCAGCTTGTTTATTAAACCAATCGTAGCGACATATATTCACAGAGTGTGCAGAAGGATTACTCCACAGCAACAGACTTTACCACCTCCGTCCACACAGCCAAAGTTACCTAACAGGTCCTCGGACACACTGTGTTCCCGACTACTTGTCATCTGTCTGTTCCCGTCTGCCCGGCCCACACTGTATCCCGTCCACTCTCTTTTGTCTGAGTCCTTTTCTTCCCTTATGTGGTTCAGATCACATGTCTTCTAGAGAGCCGTGACTGACTCTCACATTGAGAGAACTGCCTTTAGGAGGCATGGAGGTCCTTGTGCTCACAGATAAGTGCCAAGAGAACTAGGAAAGTTAAACACACAGGGCTGTCTCTTCAAAGAGAGAGATGGATAACCTGTTTTCCACCCAGAAGGCTGGTTAGATGTGGTTAATAGCTTGGTGACCTTTGCTTTATCTGTGCATCTGAGACCACATCAGATCTTTCCATAGGCCCTTATCATGAGCTTGTTTTTCTCAGTCAATAATCTATGCAACCTATCTTTATGGAAGATGTCACATGTAGTTTACAAAGAATTTCTATGTAGTCATGTCTTAAGCTTAATGTTGAGTTAATTATCACCAGGAAAAATTTTCACCAAATTGTTCTGTGCTTAAATATTCCTAAAATAAACTACTTGGCCTCAGACTCTTGAAATTTGAACCAGCACCGGCCACTGAATCATGTTGGACTGAATTTCCTTTTCGCCCCTTGCAGACTGACACTCTGCTGGCCATGGTGTTTGCTGAGATCCCCATAACTGCCCCTTTAATATATAACCTAAGCTTCAGGATAGTTCCCAAACTACTGTTGAAGTTACCTCCCCAAACTCATATCTATAAAATTCTAGCAAATGAGTGTACATTCACTGGGGGGTTCTTGGGAGAGATGGTATTGGCAAACAAACTACTCCAGAATAAAGTTTGTCTACCAATTGTGTGCATCTGAACACACACACACACACACACACACACACACACACACACACACACACACACACACCGGTAGTATCTGAAGTCCACAGGAAGAGCAGAGTTATGGTAATGAAAACGTATTTCTTTATAGTTGATTCCCTTAGGCCATGTCATCATTTTTTACCTCATGTAACAGCCACCTAGCAAGAGACTCCCTTCCCCTTTCTTCCCCTTACCAGCCTATTCAAAATCCCAAGTTTCCCACCATATGAATATCAGTCTTGCCATCCCTATGATTAAAGAGACATTGGTAATTACCAGCATCCACAGTATTAAATCAAAGCGTCCGTTTGGCAGATAAGGTCCTAGGCATTGTGCCTCCTCCCTCTTTCTGTTTCTGTCTGCTCTCCCATCCTGATGAGCTCCCTCTGCCAGCGTTGCCCCTGGCAATAATGTCAATCATCCTTCCTTCTCAGTTCCCCAGCCATACAATGGCCTCTCTCAGGCATGATTTTATGCCCTGAGCAGCCTCTTTGGTAAACAAATCCTCCTTATTCATCCATAAAAAGAAGTTTGAATATCCACTCTGAATTCCCCAGACAACATTGCAGGGTCTTCTATATTTCCATGAGACTCTGTCCATCCTAATTCACCTTATGTAACAGAATCAATTTATACACTAGCAAAGTGTGGACTCCTTGGGCAGAATGCCCTTCTGTTCCCTTGGGCAGAATGCCCTTTCCTACCTTTGAGCCTCTGAGCTTGGCTTCTGAAACTGAGCGTCATGATCCTAAACGGGGTTGTACAGTTGAAGGTGGAGGTCATGAAAACTCTGGCAGCATTAAAAGGTTTCTGGATGTACAGTCATCAAAATTCTATTCAAAAATCAAATGTGTAACAAGTTGATGTGTGTGTGTGTGTGTCTGTTTGTGTGTGTGAGACAGTGCTCTCCTGTGTTGCTCTGTGTGAGTTCACTGTGGCCTAGGTTCTGAACACACAAATACAGCATGCACACTTTGCGCAGCACGTGCAACCAACCATGTGACACAGTGTCGAGGAAGGCTGCCTGAAACATGTCGGCTCAGATTTGACGCTCAGGTGCCATGCAGTGTTCTCACCACTACCTGCAAATTCTTCTCTCCCAGAAACATGATGGTTTGGTTTACAGAAAAACGTAGACTTTCAGGATGTTCCCTTTGCTGCTCCTCAGTCTTTGTGAGGCTGGTATACCTTGGCACTGGGTTGTGTTAGAGTGTTTGATTGTAAACAGTAGCTTGAGTTGCTTTCTTCAGATTCATAAAAGGTCATTAAGTGAATGTTGGCTTGGGGCTACAGCACTGTTTCTCATGACTTCTAAAATGGCCCTAAATATACTTCTGCTCTTTTGTCCTATATATTTATGCACAGCAGCCTTTTCAGCATGGACCACTGCAAAACTAAAACACAACAACTCTGAAAAACATCAGAGATGCCCTAGAGTATCAACTAAGCAACCAATATTTAATTATGTAATTATGTATGTAAAAATCAGCAAAAGCATCCATCTCAGTATGTAAATGACAAAATTATGTTTACCAAAGAAATGCCTTATAATAAATTTCCAACACGACCTTTTAAACTTTTATTGATTATTTTTTGTTGTTAAATTTTTATTTATTTATTTATTATGAATACAGTGTTCTGCCTGCACACCAGAAGAAGGCACCAGATCTCATTATAGATGGTTGTGAGCCACCATGTGGGTGCTGGGAATTGAACTCAGGACCTCTGGAAGAAGAGCCAGTGCTCTTAACTTCTGAGCCATCTCAACAGCCCGTTATTGATTATTATTGGTGGAGGGGGCACATGTATTGCCATATACATGTGGTGGACAGAGGACAATTGATGGAACGGGTTCTCTTTCCACCTTTACTTGGGTTCTAGGACTCAGACTCAGGTCACAAGGCTTGTGCAGCAAGCCCCTTACCCTACAGTGCCATCTCACTCTCCTCTTTCTGACTTATTATCAGTAAATATTTTTATTTGTATACTGCTTCATATACTCATTTGCAAAAGGTCTTGTAAGATATTCTTGGGCTAAAATACCAGGTCATGAGTGGGAGATGCTTAAGAAGCCCTGCCTCTTGTGTGCTCCATGGATGACATATGCTTTCAGTAATGTACAGTTACGTACAATCCCGGTTAGTGGGCACTTGGAATTGGCCTCTAGGGTGATGGAAATTCGAGAAGAAAAGACAGCTCTGCCTGGTGAGGATTTGTCTCAAAACTAAAGTTCTCAGTTGGAGCCTCTGACCCATTTCCTTTCACCCTTTTGCTTCGGTTCTCTTTCTTCGGCCTCTTTTAGCTTTGGATTCTGGACTTTTGAGCATCTCCTTTTCCTGGTTAGTTCTTCCGAATGTCCTTCCATTTGCTTGGCGGTTCACCGTACGCTGCCCTCCCAGTCCTCTGCGTGGCACTGTGTAGGACTCAAACCGCCCTGCCCAGGGTCAGCTGTTCTTTGATGCACGTCCTTCACCTCAGGACGCATGGGCTGATGGGAGGGAAGGGCTTGCTTTGTCCATTCCAGTCCCACAGAATGATTTAGATGAGTTACAAGAAGGGTAATAAATGAAAGAATAAGGAATTTTACACTTTTTCTACCCCTCAGTGTCACGGCAACTTTAGCAGCTTGCCTACCTCTGCAGAAGACAGGGAGTCTGCCTTTCTGTTCCCCTACTAAGAAAGAAAACAATTCACTCCCAATCATCCCTGACAATCATGTTGCATAGGAAGGAGGCAGGTTCCTCCAGCTGGGAGAAAGACAGCAGGATGTGTCCAGAGCTTGACCCTGCACGGCCTTCTGACCTTGCATGGCCTCCTTTTGGCCTAAAGCAGGAAAGGCTGCTTCCCAGTTCTGCCCTGACCTTTAAAGGAAAAATATCTCAACAGCAGAATGCAAAACAATGTGGACACTGTGAGCTTGTTGCTGTTGCATATCAAATGGAACACAGAGAGACTTTGTTGAATGTTCTGCCTCTTAGAATTCTGAATCACTGTCCATTGTCTCATAAAAAATGACTAATTTTATCAATGGCAGAAGAATAGTTTTCTCTTTGAACAGAAAGTTCTTTTAGTAACATCTTGGTTTTGTGTGTGTGTGTGTGTGTGTGTGTGTGTGTGTGTGTGTGTGTGTAAAAGTTTAACTTATTTCTGACCTAGAGTTTCCCTAGATTGCCCAAAGTGGGCTCTGACATCTAGTGTAGACCTACACTGGTTACCCTGAAATGGTATTTAATGATTAAATAAATTAAAGAACAGAAAGACAACCGAGAGATGTAGACTATAACCCTGGGAATTATAATTTAAATCACATTTTAGTTCTGCTTACACGTAAGAGATAAAGAGCCCTAAGATAATGATGCTCCCATCTTAATGAGCAAAAGCCAAATCGTTATTCTCTTTTTGAAAAAGATTTCTTTTGTTTTTCATTCTGTGGATGTGTCTGTGTCTGGGTGTGTGTCATGGAGACCAGAAGAGGGTCCTGGATCCCCTGACACTGGAGTTACAGGTGGCAGTGAGCTGCCTGGTGTGGGTGCTGGCAGCCTGACCAGGGTCCTTTGGGAGAACAATAGACACTCGTAAGCAGTGAGCTGTCTCTCCAGCTGCACACAGTCATTTTCATGAGTTCCCCAGAGCCCAGGCTACCAAGATACCAGGAAAGGAGCTTCTCTGGGGGTTTTCTGAAAAACCAAAGCACCCCCATTTCAAGCAATCCCTTCACCCCAGCTTGAAACAGGCCTGAGTTTCAAGATTCTCAGAGCTGCTGACATAGGTCCCAGGAAAAGTCAGAATATTTAAAGAGCCATCTGGTAGCAACTGATTAACCATAGAATGCCCCAAGCTGGAGATGGTCAAAGTACAAAATCAGGATGTTTGAAGGACTATCTGGTAACAGTTGATTAACCACAGAATACCCCAATGCTAGAGGTAGTCTATAAAGTTTGACAAACAACTGGTTAAAACTACAAAGTAAGATAACACAGAAATTCTGAAAAGCCCCTAAAACTTGAGCCAATCAGAATTGTACCTGTACTAGCACCCCTAAATGATGTAACCTTGTGGTTTTTGCCTTTAAAAACTGAGCTTGCAGAGGAGTGGGCACCTCCTCCAGCCTCCACTGTGTCGGGGTGCTCAACCGAGGCCCCTGCTGCAGCTTGAACTGCTTCAATAAACCTTGCTTTTGCATTTCGGTGAGTTCGTGTCTCTGGTGGTCTCTTTGGGGGTCTCGAGCCCAGGGCACAACAGTTTCATCTTCGGCACAGCAAGGGTGGCCCCTCAAAAAGCAGCCAAGAAGAAAGCAGTTGAGGTGCAAACAGAGGCTGAGCAAGGGAAAAGAAGACAATTCATCATGGCTGGGAACTCAAGAAGTGAAAATTCTCACCAGCCCAATGTCCTTTCCTCTGGACCTCTCATGAATGGCTTTAATACATATCAAGGTGTGATGGCTTGTTTTGGTTGTCAACTTGATTGGATCTGGAACCGACTAAAATGTAAACCACTGGACACTGCTGTAAAGGACTTTCTTGATCAAATCATTCAAAGTGGGAAGACCCATCCTGAATGTGAATGATATTATCTGGTGACAGCCCACATAAAAACACATGGAAGAAAGAAACTGTTTTCCTGCCTGTTTCTTCACACTGGTGACCGCACCTTTCCTGCTACTTTTACATTGCTTCACTGATGTTTTTGGGTTTCCAACACAGACTGAAACAGCAGCTCTCCAGGAACCCTCTAGGCCTCCAATGTCAGGGGTCTGATGAGCCACCCAGCCTGATAGGCTAAGCTACTACCAGATACTGGACCTCTCCATTATGAAAGAGCCATTGTTGGACTACCTAGACAGTACTGTGTAAGCCCCAAATCAATCCTTTGCTATTCTAAGTTGCTTTTGGTCATGGTATTTTATCTCAGCACCAGAAAAAAAAAATAGCTCATTGTAGTGGATAGCTGTTCTGTCTATGACCTTGAAGCACTGCCCCTAGAGATACAGCAGGTAACTGCTCCATCTGCCTATGACATTGAAGTACATGCCCCTGGGGCGTGGCCTCTGGCGACCCTTAAAACATGTAGGCATCTCTCTCTCTCTCTCTCTCTCTCTCTCTCTCTCTCTCTCTCTCTCTCTCTCTCTCAGCTCCCTTGTGGGAATTGGATGTGGGACTGATCCTGTGTCAATTCTGTTCTGTATAGTGAGTTTTTCCTCTTAATAAATTCTTTGCCCTTTAAAGAGACTCCGTGGATTTTTTGCTTTAGCTAATACATGGAGCAAAGTAGAAGATGGAGCACTTCCTTGCTGGTACTCTCTGGAAAGGAGCCAGAAACCTTCCCTTTGCCTCCAGGCCCTAAGAAAAGATCGATAAATTCTAGGGGAGGCAAATGACCTTTACTCTTCAGAAGGTAGTGTAGCAAGAATGCTAAAAGGTCTTATTAATAAAATAAATAAATAAATAAATAAATAAATAAATAAATAAATAAATAAATAAACCTGGTACCAGATGTTGGGGTAAATGACACAAGGAACAAGCCACTGTCACCTCTTACCTCTAGGACTCCTCAGCCTGAAAAGCCTCTACCTGAAAGGCCTCTAGCCAAATAAGCTTCCTCAGACGAAAAAGCCTCTAGCTAAAAGGGACACTTCTGCTGAAAAGCCTTCAGTTCCTGTCTCCTCACGCCTCATATACCGTTCTCTACCCAGCCATCACTTCCTGGGATTAAAGGCATGTGTGCTTCCCAGTACTGGGATTAAAGGTGTGTGCCACCACTGCCTGGCCTCTATGTTTAATCTAGTGGCTTCAGGCAAATTTTATTAGGGTACACACTATATCACTACAGGGCAGGGCATGCTCTGGGTACTATCTTGTACAGTTAGGAAGCAAAAGCCGAGTTAATGTTGGCAGAGCTAGCAGGAGGGAGGAGATTAGGAGGCCAGCCTGCTCACAGCTTTGCATAGTATGTTTGTTTTTAATCCACATATTCTGGTTTTCCTCTGCAGTTCCAGGCTCATAACTCACTCCTAAAGGCAGACCATAGGAAACAGCATTTCTCTTCCCCAAAGCAGACCATAGAATCTTCCCTGCCTTCCTGTCTGGAAGACGGCTGTCAGGACCCCTCTGATCCACTTGTCTAAGTAAGACTCTCCCTGTCTTAGTTAGGGTTTCTATTTCTGTGAAGAGACACCATGACCACAGCAACTGTCATAAAGGAAAACATTTAATTGGGTGCCTTACAGTTCAGAGGTTTAGTCCATTATCATTATGGTGGGAAGCAAGGCAGCGTGCAGGCAGGTATGGTGCTGGAGAAGATGCTAATCATTCTTGCATCTTGACCCGAAGGCAACATCTCAGACCCAAAGGTCTGAGACATTGGGCAAGGCTTGAGCATGTATGAGACCTCAAAGCCCGCCTCCACAGTGACACACTTCCTCCAACAAAGCCACACCTCCTAATAATGTCACTCCCAAAGAGCTTATGGGGGCCAATTATATTCAAATTATCACAGACCCATTCCAGAAGAATTCTGCTCAATACCTTGGAGGAAAGAATGTTCCATATAGAGACTAAAGGGAATCTGAAGCATTCAGCCCGTTAGCATTGTGTAGCACCCTTTGAATCCAATCTCATTCAAGCATCATTGTCCATGCCTGAGCCATGCTTATACAATGAAATCCTCATAAATCTCAGTGGACATTGTTCAGAGAATTGCCCAATAGTTGAGCACATGGAGACGCTTGGGAGGCATTGGAAGCCCTCTTGGAGGGCATGGAAGTGTCACACCCTTCCTGTGTGTTGGGATAATCCTTTTGTACATTGTGTAAAGATGTATCTCTGTCCTTCCTCACCTGCCTAAGGCATCTTCTAAATGGTTTAATAAAGAGCAGAATGTCCAATAGCTAGGCAGGAGAGGGTAAGTGGGACTTCCAGGGAGAGATAGGAACTCTGGGAAAGAATCTGAGGCAAGGGAGATTCACCAGCCAGACACAGAGGAAGTCACACATGCAGTATTGAGGAGAGATAATAAACCACATGGCAGAATGTAGATTAATATAAACGGGTTAATTTAAGTTTGAAGAGCTAGTTGGGAACAAGCCTGAGCTAAGGCCAAGCTTTTGTAATTTATAAAATTATCTGTGTCATTATTCAGGAGGTGGTGGTCCAAATAAAGACCAGTTACACCTGTGCCTAATGCACCAGTAAGCATATTTCCCTAAACTCTGTGAGCCAATTGTGTTAGTCTGCTTTCTGATGCTTTAACAAATACATGTGATGGTTGACTTGTAAAGAGAAAGATTGATTTTTAGCTTAGAGTTTGCAAGGTTTTATTTCCTGTCTGAAATGACTTATCTCATAACCAGGAAGTGAATTAAAGGAAGGGGCTTAGGGTCTACTAATCCTTCTTGAGGCTATCTCCCGAGGGACCAAAATAGCTATCATTGCACCCTACCTTTAAAAATTTACACCTCGTACCCATGTTGCTAAGCTTGAAACCAAGTGTTTAATCTATGAGGCTGAGGGGGACATTCAAGATCAAATCTATAGCATCCTACAGTCAAAATAATCAAATCTGAGGAAGCAGCATGTGGGAACCCCATTCATAGTTCATTAGTCAGTATGTTAATTAGCTCTTGCACCATTGTAATCTAAATAGTTGACACAAACAGCTGAAGGGGGAAGATTTGTTTAGGCTCACACTTTAAGAGGATTTTAGTTCATCGTGATGGAGAAAGCATGCTGAAACATGCCCATTAACAGTGGTGGAGGCACTTCAAATTATGGTTGGCCAGGAAGCAGAGAGCAAGACAAGAACCAAGGACCAGCACAATTTCCAAAGCTCTATGCCTAGGGACCTACTTTTGCTAGTTAGGCCAGAACTTCCCAGGTCGCACCATCAGCTGGGGACAGCGAGGGAGGGACATGTCAGATTGGTGCATAATGGCACCTGTGAGCTGATGTCTGTCCAACCTTTACCACTGTATATGGAACGTGGTTCTGTCTCAAGTCGGGAGTAATCAGAATGCATGCAACCATGGCAGCTTTATGTCACTCAAGAAACTAAAAGGGAAGGGAGGAAAAAACTGTAATGCTATTTAAACTGTTTGGTGAGCTAATCCTTACTTTATCTCTGTCACAACTAAGTGCTAAATGATGAGTTCTTATTCCATCGGGCAGAAACTACCATGCAGATTAAAACCACTACTCCCTGCCACTCATAGTATATTTGGGGGGAATTTTCATTCTTAGTTATCTGCAAAATGAATGGTCATAAACTGTTAGAAATCTCAAAAAGGAGAGTATTGCAGATAATCCATAGATACTGATAAAGGAACTATTTATTTAAAAAATTATATTGAGGAGAACAGCTCACTGAACAGGATAAGGCAAATCCATCGCAGAGTTCTAGAAGGCTGATGGCTGGTCCATGCTGCTTCTGCCCTCTGAATCAATCTCCACCATCCAAGCCCAAGAGGGAGAGAAAAAAAAGGGGCCTAAGTATATGTCCTTCAGGTCCTAAGCTAGCTCAGAGGCCACGCCCTAGGGGTGGTACCTCAATTCAGAGAGAGAGAGAGAGAGAGAGAGAGAGAGAGAGAGAGAGAGAGAGAGAGAGAGAGAGAAGAATCAGCATTCAAGAGCAATTGCTGCTCTTGCAGATGACCCAGATTTAATTCCCAGCATCCACGTGGTAACTTGTAACCAACTGTAACTCTAGTTCCAGGGGATCTGATGCCTTCTTTTGGCCTCCATAGGCACTAGCACTGAATACATCATATAATGCACATACATACGTGTAAGCAATATAACTCATGTAAATAAGATAAAAATAAATCTCTTTAAAACAGCATTACCTATCATATTACGGTTAATTATTACAAACAGGGAGGAAGCCTAGAAAATTATGTCAGCAAAGAAAAAATAAATAAATAAGTAGGATATAATGTGTGAAAAATGGTTTCTAGTAATACTTTCCTCTCTTCCCAGTATCTCTTAAAATGATGGTCTTGGCCAGGTAGGATAAAGAATCCATGAAATCTGATATTCAAATTTTATTTATCAAAGATATTCACTTTCAAGTAGGCTAACACTGGTTTATTTATTAGCAAAAATATGTATTTTATTTACTTTTTCTGTTTAGTTAGACTTAAAATTTTGACAGAGGGAAGAAAATGAGCACAACTTCAAACTGTCTTATTATTTTTTAATTTTAATCATAGAATTAAGACGTACTTGATGTGGGATGGTCTGTATGTCAAATGTGTTGCTGATTGATCAATAAATAAATCACTGATTGGCCAGTGGCCAGGCAGGAAGTATAGGCGGGACAAGGAGGAGAATAGAGCGGGGAAGTGGAAGGCTGAGTCAGAGAGACACTGCCAGCCGCCATGATGACAAACAGCATGTGAAGATGCCGGTAAGCCACGAGCCATGTGGCAAGGTATAGATTAATAGAAATGGATTAATTTAAGCTGTAAGAACAGTTAGCAAGAAGCCTGCCACGGCCATACAGTTTATAAGCAATACAAGTCTCTGTGTTTACTCGGTTGGGTCTGAGTGGCTGTGGGACTGGCAGGTGAGAGAGATTTGTCCTGACTGTGGGCCAGGCAGGAAAACTCAAGCTACAAGTACTTTCTCAAAACTTTACATTTACACAGTTTACAGATTTCAAACTGAGCATGGCAGCGTTAATCTTTGCTTTTTTGCTTAAGTACCTAGCACCACACACAGTTTTGAATTCATCTAGTAAGGAGATGTGTTATCTCTGAAATAATAAGATTTGTTACTACTTCATCCAAGAATGTGATAACACACTAATGCATTCTTTTTTTTTTTTTTTTTTGGTTTTTCGAGACGGGGTTTCTCTGTGTAGCTTTGCGCCTTTCCTGGAACTCACTTGGTAGCCCAGGCTGGCCTTGAACTCACAGAGATCTGCCTGGCTCTGCCTCCCAAGTGCTGGATTAAAGTCGTGTGCCACCACCGCCTGGCTTACTAATGCGTTCTTGTGTGGTAATCAAGGAATCGTATTCACTACAGAGAGTGTGGTGGTTTGAATGAGAATGGCCCCATAGGCTCCTATAGCAGAATGCTGGGTCCCTAGTTTATTTGAGATGGTTGTGTAACAGCGGTAGAGGGTGGGCTGTGAGGTTTCAAAAGCTCATACCAACCCCAGTCTCCCTCTCTCTGCCTCCACCTTGAAGATGAGAGTGTAAGCTCACAGCTGCTCCACTGCCATGCCTGTCTGCTTCCAGCCATGATGGCCATGGAGTCACCCTCTGAAACTGTATGCAATATTCCAATTAAATGTTCCCTTTCATTAGTTGTCTTGATCATGGTGTCTTTTCACAGCAACAGAAAAGTAACTAAGACAGAGGTGATTCAGCATTTGTCACTTGTGCAGGCATAATGTTACATTTTGAGCACTTAAAAACTTCTTTTGGGTTCTTCTCCGTTTTCTAGTTCTTTTAAATGATGGGGTTTGGAGCAACGGTTTTCAAAGCACTTCGGTATATTGATGTGTCGAGTTTTAGTGAAAACTCACTATGCAGAGCCTGTACTTTGCTTATTGCCGTGACCAGTATGTGACAGGAAGCAACTTAAGGACGGAAAGGCTATTTTGTCTTACAGTTTGAGGGGACACAGTGCGTCACAGAGGGCATGGCAGCAGACGCACCATGGTGGCCACAGGTGCCGCAGGACTCCTCACTTCACATACTGGAGGGACAGGAAGCAGGGAGAAGGCAGGCAGTGGGGCTGGACTGTAAAATCTCAGCGCCCACACTCGGTGATCCACTTCCTTCAGCGAGTTTCCACTGCTTATAGGTCCACAAACTGCAGCACTAGCTGGCAGGGAGCGGGGAGGGTGGGGCATGGCAGTTCAAATGCATGAGTCTGTGGGAACATTTCTTTCTCAAACCACAGCTAAGGAAAGACTGTTATTTATTGCCAGTAGGAGATTAATTCACAATAAGTTAATGCCCTTATCTGCTCCTTCCTTTCTGACATTTCTGGTTCTGAATAATGAAAGCTATCTCTCTATGTGTGTTATTCATTAAGTAGCGCTGTTTACTGTGCGAGAAAAGCCCACTAGAAGAGTTTATTAAGGGAAGGGAACAGAAGGTGGTGCTTAGGCCTATGGGATTGGTCGTGCAGGGAGAGGGGTAGATGGAACCCACTTTTTATAGGTCCCCCACCCCCCGCACATGCGCGTATGGGCTTACGTAGCTACTCCACACATGCACATAGATTGTGTGATCACACCGTGCGCAAATTACGTTATCACTTAGCGCACAGATTACATAGGAAGTAAGGCCCTGGGATGACTAAGCCTCTTGCTTGGCTACTGGACAGCGCGTGTGCGGTCATGGAGCTGGGGGAGTAGCTAGGAATTCTAACAATGTGGAACACTCCTTCCTTCCCGTATTTCTCTTTCAATTAAGGTAGTACCCTGGCTAGTTTTATGCCAACTTGACACTAGCTAGAGTCATCTGAGACGAGGGAGCCTCAACTGAGAAAATGTCTCTATAAGATCAGGCTTTAGGTAGGCCTACAGGGTATTTTCTTACTTAGTGATTGATGGGGATAGGGGAGGGCCCAGCCCATTGTAGGTGAAGCCATCCCTGGGCAGGTGGTCCTGGGTTCTATGAGAAAGCAGGCTGAGCAAGGGGGTGGGGGGCAAACCAGTAAGCAGCATCCCCCATGGCCTCTGCATCAGCTCTTGCCTCCAGGTTCCTGCCCTGTTTGGATTCCTGTCATGACTTCCTCTGATGACCTAAAAAATACCCTTTCCTCCCCAAGTTGCTTTTGGTCGCGGTGTTTCACCACAGCAGTAGTAACTAACGCTAAGACAGGCAGCTTTCTTTCCCATGAGCCTTCTCCCACAGGTCTGCCTAGTAGCTTATCGTGCCCTTCCATAGCCGTTCTAGAGCATTGTCTAGAGCATTATTCCTCTGCAGCATCACAGCATTTAAAAATCTTATTCTTTGTGAATTTCATACACGAACACAACGAAGTCTGATCGGAACCACCCCCCTCTCCCCCTTCGCCAGCTGCGTAATTCTGAGCAAGTTTTCAGGTGATTTTAAACCTCCATCTTCTTTTTTTGAAGTGGTGCTAAGGCCGAGTGGTAGAGCAGTCTGCATGTGTCAAGTTAGAGTTCAATCCCTAGTCCTTCTAGTAAAACAGTAAAAATAAATGAAAACCATTCACCTATAGTAAGCCCACAATTAACACAGGTTAGCTGTTATTTCAGTCTTACCACATTAGCTAGGGTACATTGCCACAGTGGACTTTAAAAGTATGGTTTAGGGGTTTAAAAGTTGGGTATTTAGGTCAGTGGTGCCTAGCAAGCACAAAGCCTCATGTTCTGTCTCCAGGTTCCGGGCTGCGGTGCATTACTGCTGAAAGCAAAAAATCCGAGAGGGGAAAAAAAAAATCAGTAAACAAAACAAAATCATGTGTATCTACATTCTAGAAACATGTTGCTGGACATGGCACACCCCAAGGGTGTTTTTGCTTTCTCCTGTCCTGCCAGTGGAGGCATGGAAGTTATGGAGTTTGCAGGTCATGCGCTGTAAGGGGTTCAGATTCTTAACTTTTCACTGAATGAGCACACATGCATTAGATATCAACCCAAACAACTGCGAAGTCTCCTTTCTTCTCCGAATTAGTGTGAAGGTGAACAGGAAAAAAGAAAACAAAAACAAAAAAAAAAAAAGCAAAACAACGACTCGAATCTTTCCTTGGGCAACAGCTGCGCTCGATCCTCCCTCCCAGACCCGCCTGCCGTCTGGAGCCCCTCCCTCTCGCTGGCTCCTCCCACTCCACTCCGTAGCCGGGAAGCGCCCGCACTGCGCCGTTTTGTCCCACGCGGCGACCCGTCCTCCCGACGGTTGTGGCGGCCGCCATGGAGGCGAGCGGGCCCTGAGGAGAGGCCGGGCTGGGCCGGTGGCCTGCAGCCACGAGAGGCGGAGGCCGGGGGGGCACGCAGCGGGGGAGGCGGGTGCGAGCCGGGACGCCGCGGGAGGCTCGGTGCTCCGTGTGTGCTCCGGCCGCCCACCCGCCGCTCCTGGCTTCGGCCCCGGCTCCGGCCGCAGACATGGCGGGCGGGCACTGCGGCAGCTTCGCCGCGGCGGCGGCCAGCAGCGGGGAGATCGTGCAGCTGAACGTAGGGGGGACCAGGTGAGCCCTTCGGCCGCGCGGGGACGAGCGGGGCGGGACACCCGCGGCCGTAAGGGACGGCATCTGCAAGCCCAGGTGGGATACACGCTGCAGCGGGGGCGGCGTCTGCAAGTCCAGGTGGGGTACCCGCTGCTGGCAGGGCGGCGTCTGCACGACTAGATAGGGTGCCCGCTGCAGCCTGCGCGACGTCTGCACCGCCCAGATGGGGTACCCGCTGCAGTCTGGGCGGCGTCTGCACGGCCAGGTGGCTTACCCGCCGCAGCCTAGGAGGCGACTGCACGGCCGGGTGGGACACCAGCCCGGGTAGCGTCTGCACAGCCAGGTGGGACACCCGCTGCTGGCAGGGCGGCATCTTCACGACTAGATGGGGTGCCTGCTGCAGGCGGGGCGGTGTCTACACTACCAGGTGGGGTACCCGCGCTGTAGGCGGGGACGCGTTTGCATGGTCCAAGCAGCCCCGTGCATCCCTCAGAGTCTGGCCCCAGGTCAAGTACACAGATTATTAGAATTCAGTCTTTATTCCTCCGAGTTCCTAGGGTGTCAAGGCTAGAGGAGCACAGTTGGCATGCTGGGCCTGCCTAAGCGAGTGACTCAGGGCCTCCTGCCTGCTAAGCAAGCATGCTGACTCTGAGCTGTAAGCATTCCAGCAGGTTGTAGTCTCGGGTGAAGCCTGGTCTAGGGCTTGAGCTGTTGCTTAGGAGCGGATCTCCCTTTCTCTAGGTTCACCGAGGTGTGGGCTTGGCCTCTGCAAGGGATGCTAGTGAGCCTTTGAAAGCCTGCTTTGGTAGGAATTGTGTAATACAGATGTCAGTGCAGGGAACGGGGTCGATCAACATCGCTGTTTATTTCCAGAGTTTCTCTTGGTACATGGACAGGAAGGGCCTATTCCACTTGTAGAGGAGGGTGGCTAAAAACTGACTTGTGAGCACCTTAGGTGTTGGCAAGAAGGAAACCAGCTGGAGTCTCTTCTTTGTCCTCTCTCGGGCCTTCCACTCCCATTCTGTGCCTTTTAGTAAGTTTGTTGGTGAGGGGGGCGGGGAACCAAACCAAACAATAACAATAACAACAACTCCCAAACAACAGCCAAATCTGTTTTTGTGTATTTGCCTTGACTTACACATTACTCTTCTCAGAAAAGGGTTATGTGCCAGCGTTAGTGGAGGGGAGGGGAAGCTTGGGATTAGGCATATAAGGACGAAGGGAGTGGGATACTCTGGGACATAGGCTAATTTGCTGTCCCAGGAAGACTATTTTTTCAATGTCT
Source organism: Peromyscus californicus insignis (assembly GCF_007827085.1). Classification (NCBI taxonomy): domain Eukaryota; kingdom Metazoa; phylum Chordata; class Mammalia; order Rodentia; family Cricetidae; genus Peromyscus; species Peromyscus californicus. The sequence continues at coordinate 73,835,855 of NW_026294436.1, read as the reverse complement.
AAGACTTTAAACATGTAACCCTTTTGCTTCTTTAAAAACTAGAGATTAACAGCAGTGAAAACAGTGCAGTGGCCCTCTGGGTGCCGGAGAACTCTGAGCTAGGATTTGTCTTTATGCGCTGTCACCTTTTCCCTCCAAAGCAACGTTTTAGCAGTTGGAGAAGTTGAACTTCTGCTGCATTGTATACATACCAGGTCATATGCAAATGTGTATCTCCTCATGCAAGAAATGTGGTTTCCCTGCCCACCTAAACATCACATGAAAGTATTGCGAGTAGCTTCATATGCAAAAGTGAGATACTCCACAAAAAGAGGTCTGCAGTGTGTGTGTTACTATGGAGAAGGAAGGTTATAATCATTTAAAATCTTGACACTAGATGGCTGACATATTTCAGGCATTCAAAAGAACAAAGCGTTATGACAGAAACTAAGCTATATTGTTACTTTCGAAAAGATTGTTTTGTCTTAATTGTGTGTGTGAACACAGGTTTTTGTGGAGGCCAAAGGATCCTTTAGAACTGGAGTTTCAGGTGTAGTGAGTTCTGCTGTGAGCTGCCTGGCATGGGTGCTGGGAACGGAACAAGAGCAGCAAGTGTTCTTAATCACTGAGCCATCGCCTCAGCCCTTACATTGTTATTGGTGTCGTATTGGAGACGGATGTGGCCAGCACATCCGTGGCTAGGCTGATAAAGGCACTTACGGAAGCGAGCCTGGCGACCTGAGTTTCATCCCTGGAACCCATGGAAAGACAAAAGGAGAAGAACACTGACTCCACAGAGTTCTTCTCTGACCTCCACGTGCACACTGTGACATGCCCCTCCCACCCCTACGCCACCTATATCAATAGTAAAAAAGAAAGTAATAAAAAAGAAAGTGGATGTCTTGGTGACTGAACTCCAAGGACCATAAGCACACTCAGGCTTTGAGTCTTGAACATTTTGCTTTATCTCTGGGACTTAATTCTTAATGGGTTCTGAGTTTTTTAAAGTGCTAATTAGCAGAAATACAAAGTATGGCAATAAATTTATTACTGGTTTGGACATTTTAGAAGACAGATAAGAGTTGTTAGGTGGGAATGAAACATAAAAGTAAAAATTAAGCTTTGGGATTGTTAGGATTGAACACGTCGGGTAACGAATGGCAGCATTTGATGCTAAGTGTGACACTGCTTCCTAGGTCCTCATCGACTTACACACCCTGTTAGCACTTGAGAGCTACAAAACAGTTTAACATAGTTAAGACAGTCCAGAAGTCACCAAGAGAAAAAGTCCTTCCTGCTGGAAGATGGCCTGCCTGTGGCATGGCCTGAAGCTCTGAAGTCACAGAGGAAGACGCAAAATGTGTGCAGAACGTTGAAGACAGACACAGAAGCCTGCTGCTCAAGGAGCGAGGACGAGCAGGTTTTTGTTTGACTTAGGACTTGGGGATTTCTTTGAAAACTGGTAGAGTTTATTATTTACAGCATTAGTGAAGAATCCCAGTGCCACTCACGATCTGTTTACTTAGGTACCCGTTTAGGTAAGAGAGGGCCGCTCGGTGTCTGCACTCAGGCCGGAGTGATGCAGGCTGCTCTTCAGCCCCTATTCTTTTATTCAGTCCTTCAGCCAGAACCAGCAGCTTTGCTCCTTGACCTCTGCTTCAGTTCCTGCCCCCAGACTCCTGCCTTGAGTTCCTGAACACCAGCCAATGGAGTGGTGCTGGCGGTTTTTGTTTTGTTTTTTGTCAACATGACATAAGCAAGGGTCTTCTAGGAAGAGGGGACCTCAACTGAGAAATTGTTTCCTTAAGATCGGCCTGTAGGCAAATCCTTGGGACATTTTCTTGATTAATGATTGATGTGGGAAGAAGACCCAGCCCACTGTGGGTGGTACCTCTCTTGGGCAGGAGGCCCTGGGTTGTACAAAAAAGCAAGCTGAGTGAGCCATAGGGAACATTTTCTTCATTGCTAATTGATATAGGAGGGTCTGGCATGCGGTGGGTGGTACCATCCCTAGGTAGGCAGGCATGGGCTGTATCAGAAAGGTAGCTGAGCAAGCCAAGGAAAAGAGCCAGCAAGCAGCATTGCTCCATGGTCTCTGTGTCAGTTCCTGTCTTGGGTTCATGCCTTGGCCTCCTTCAGGGATAGACTGAGACCTGGAAGCCAAATACACTTTTTCTTCCTAGGTTGATTTTGGTCAGTGTTTTGTCGAAGCAACAGAAAGCAAACTAGGGCATGGGTGGATCTTCCCATTCCTTTAATCTAATTCGGAACTCCTTCACAGACATGCCAAAGGGTGGTTTCCATAGTGATTATAGACAATCAAGATGAACTAGCCACGCTGTTACTTGAGGTTATCTAATGCCTTCTGAAATCCAGTCTTTCTGTGGATTCACCATTGACTGATTTTCTTTTAATGACTAGTGGTAACCTTTGTTCTATTAAAGAGTTTGCTAAGACACACTGGTAGGAAAAATTGTCATGTTTTCTTGAGGACCTGCTTGTTGAACTCATTTATTTATGTCTTTATGTCTTTATTTGAGACAAAGTCCCACTGGCCTCTAATTTGCTGTGTATCCCAGGCTGGCATGGAGCTCATGCCATTCTCCTACCTCAGCCTCTGGAGTAGTGGAATTACAGGCATGTACTACCTAACCTGTTTTTAGCTCCTTTCTTATATTAATGTGCATAGGAATTGCTTGACACTTAGATTATTATAACCTGTGAAATTAGTTGTGAGTTAGCATCCTTGTGTGTCTATAAGATCTTTTGATGGAATGTATGTGGGATCTATCTATAAGAAATTGTTTGGGGCTGGAGAGTTGGTTCAGTGGTTAAGAGCACTTGTTGCTCTTGCGGAGGACCCAGTTTTGAATCCCAACACCTACATGGTGGCTCACAACTGTCTGTAACTCCAGTTCCAGGGGAATCTGACAACCTCTACTGCCCCCTGTGGGCACCAGGCATGCACATAGTGCATATGGATACATGCAGGCAAAACACTCATAAGATAAATCAATCTTTCAAAAAACATTATGTCCCTGTTTCCCTTAGTAGGTCACTGAGAGGATGTGTTTTCCTTACAGACTGTGAATTTGGGATGGAGGAAGCAGAGTTAATTTTTTCTTTATGATTAAGAAGCTTTCTTTGATAACAATGGATGATGTCTGTGAGATAGATAATGGGCTATGTCAGACATTTTATGGAAGGGAGCTTGCACTTTTTCTGCAGTCACTGACATTAGGTGACATAAGGCCTGGTCATGCCAGTGGCCATGTGGACAGCTTGGTAACTTGTTTATCAATACTTTATATAGAAATGTTTATCAATACTTTATATAGAAATGTTTATCAATACTTTATATAGAAATGTCCTGTTGAAGCCATATAAAGCCCACAGGTTTTGCAGAGGAACCAGTGTCTCAGTTTGTACAAAACACTTAATTGTGCCTCTGATTATCACCTCTGTTTCAAAGTAGCTCTTGGGTCTATGCCAGTGTCAGGCTACAGGATTATAGGTCATTCTCCAAACACTGCCACCCACTTTTTTTAAAAACATAGTTTTATTATGATGATGATGATGATGATGATGATTATTAAACATGCTTCTGAAAGTAAGCTTGGAAGTGTATGGTTTTTAGGGAGTCATCATCTATCAAGAAAGGAAGTGGTTTAAGCCCTTGGTGTCTCAGTGCTCAGGTGTGCACTTGACCTCTGCAGTTCTCAGCTTGGCCTGCAGTTCACTGACATTTGCTGTGCCACTTGGAAGATGGGAAAGGAAATAAAGGAAACCTTGAATGATAGGCTGGAATTAACAAGGAACAAACAGTACCCATTTAATTCATAAATTGAAGATAGCCCAAGAATGCTGTAGAGAGAGTGTTGAATACATAATTTACATGAGTTACTAGTTGCTCAGAAAGAGGTCATACAGGACAAAATGTCTAGAAACACCATTGTGGATTTGGTAAGCTAATGGTGTCAGCAAAATGGCTGGACTTGGACTGTTGGACATGAAGAAGGTGATTGAGCTGGGATGGAGACATGAGACAGGAACACAAAGTTGGGGGACAGCAGCGGCACCAAAGATTTGCACAGCTGAGCCGAGAAGTTGAGCTTGTTGTGATGGACTATAAAAGTTGGGATTTAGGAAGCATTGCATTTGATTTTGCTGAGAGCTGTTTGAAAATCTTAACTCTGATTGCAAAGTAGTAAAATTTAAAAGTAGTAAACACGATAAATAGAATCAGTGCAAGTGTAACCGTATCAGCTTGTGAGCATTGCTGTCTCCTGTCTCAAGGTGTGTTCTCATTTATAATGCAAGGCAGTTTCAATTGCAGATTCAGTACCTCAAGACAGACTCTCATGTGGATTCCAGATTCTTTTTTTTCCAGGTAACTAATGTAATTTTTTATGTTATTATATATTTGGTTAGTTGCCAAAATATGAAAATTTTCCTTACTAGTTACATTAAGATTTTTTTTTGATAATTTGAATTAAAAATGTTAACTCTTGGGCTGGAGAGATGGCTCAGAGGTTAAGAGCACTGACTGCTCTTCCAGAGGTCCTGAGTTCAATTCCCAGCAACCACATGGTGGCTCACAACCATCTGTAATGAGATCTGGTGACCTCTTCTGGCCTGCAGGGATACATGCTGTATATGTAATAAATAAATAAATCTTTAAAAGAAAAAATGTTAACTCTTAAATGAGAAATTTTACTGTTTTTGTACTATTGAGAAGGGGTTTGCTATGTATCCCAGGCTGGTCTTGAACTCCTGATCCCCCTGCCTCAGCCTTCTAGTTGTTGGAGTTACAGGCATACACCCCACACCTGGTTAAAACTGAGTTTTTTTTTTAAATGGAGACAGAAAATTTGCTTGTGTTGGCTTTGACATTAGTAAGGAAGTTGTTTATGTTCAGATTTTTGTAACTAACTCTAGCTTGTTTTAATGGTCCCTAGTTTGCTGAGTGGAAGAATTTCAACACTTCGAGATGAAACCGGTGCTGTGAGTATAAAGTTGTGTTTTGAAATTCAGTCAACAAATGCTTATAATTTTCAGTGTATAGTGACAGGAAAGCTCACGTTGTAGTAAACACAAATTTAGTATGGCGTTTTTATTAAATTGGGACATACAGTGTTTCTAAACTGGAGACTCTTAAGCAGTAACTGTTGTATATAGCAGTCTGCGATGTTTGTGATTAGAGTGATTATAGGATGTAGATTTCATTGACAATTGATGAGATAGTTCCTTAGTCAATAATTGAAACTTTAAAAGTCAATCAATATAAGTAAGAAACTGTTTTGGAATTCCAGTGGTAGAAGCTTGCAGGTGGGAAAGTCCTACAATTTTTTATGAACCTGTGGAGACAAAGGCCGGGAAAGTTTATGTGCACAACGTGGCCGTGGATGCACTTGTGTTCAGATAACTAGTGTGAAAGAGAGTGACAACCCACAGAAGCAGTTTAAAGTTGTTTATTTGGTGAGAGTTGAAGGCAAAATAAAGCAGCAAAGCAGATGTGTCTGCATGAAATTTAGTTCAAAATTAAATAAAAACCCAGTTCATGGTTTTCCCGTTGGAAGCATCTTTGTCCTCTTCATTCTGTGGTCCTCCATCTGATATCCTCCTAGCCCGTGAAGCAGAGATGGTGAGGTTGTCAGCTAAGGCTGTGTAAGTCCTGTTCTCAGGTGACAGCTGTGGCAGCACTGACCTGTGTCTGTGCAGGAGAGCACAGCGCTCCCCTCGTCATTCATTCCCAGGAGTCCCGGTGGCCACCACAGTGGGTGCTGCCCGAGCAGCGTGAGGTTGCCCGGGTGTTTCCTCCAAGCATTGTTAGTAATTAGAAATGAAAACACATGCCCACACTGACTACGGCTATACCATTTCAATTTTAGAAACATCAAAACCAAGGCAATCTGTCAGTCAGTCTCTGTTCCTCATTAGTGTTTCAGATGTTGAAAGCAGGACATACATTTTTGACTTGATAATAAAACAGTTCTTCACTTGCAGATATTTATTGATAGGGACCCGGCAGCATTCGCCCCCATTTTAAATTTTCTTCGGACAAAGGAACTCGACTTAAGGTAAGAGTCTCGTCGTTTCTGAGGCCTTGCTGGCACCCAGTGTTTGGGCCTGGGCACAAAGTAATGTGCTTGCCCAAGACGGCTTTTTAGTTGATGTGTTTGTACTTACTATGGCATACCGTGTTGACACTTAGTAAGATGCAGGCGTACAGAATGTGACAGCATGTGACTGTCATAGCAGGGTAATTACTGCATTGTCTACTCAAATGACACTCTGTGTTGGGAACCTTTAGTACTTCCTCTGTTATTTTGAAGTGTGTAGTTAATTGTAGACCACAGCTGTAGACACAGATGTGCTGTGTACCTTTGACAAATCTCCACCTGTGTTTTGTTACCTGCTTCTTCCAGCCTCTGAGCACCTCTGATCTACCCCGTGAGCAGCAGGCATCCTCAGCTGAAGGTGGATGGTACAGGCCACCAGGCCTCTTTCCCTCAGAATGTTGTGGCAGCTTCCTGGGCGGTCCCTGCTTTGCCCCCCGTGTAGTTCATTCGGTCCTGCAGCCCACAGCCTGCGTCTCACCGGGCTGCTGTTCTGCTGAGAGTGGAGAGGTTCTTTTGGACAAATGGCTGATAGTTTTGGGTTTGGTCTTGCTTGTCTGTCTTCTGCCTGTACTTAATTTCTCTCACAGTGGCAGTTCTCCAGTGTCTGTCTTTGCTGTGTTTGCCTAAGACTTCTTGCCTGTCAGTGCCTCAGCTCCTGCTGTATACACTTACCTTTGCGCTGATCTTTCTTCAGCAGACCGCAACTCTAGAAGGGCACCCTCTCTTCACTATGTGGCCGAGTCTAGCCTCGTGACCGACATGTAGTAGATTGCAGATGATATGGATCGTGAACAATCACTTGAACCATATCTGTGAATTTGCCATCTTGAATTACAGTTTGCATTTCTACAGAGAAGCTTTAGTTAGGATTTTTGGCAAACCTTCACTGAAGCTCAGAATTTTTTTGTAGGGACAACTTTTAGGAACCTTGGTGTTACTGTTAGCTGCTGCTCCACTTAATTCTGACTCATACTGAAGATGTGTTCTTTGCAGATGGAGTTGTATATTCATTATTTTGGTCTGATTTGTTCTTTGCTATATTCCCAGTGCTGATGTATCTGATGTATGCAAGCCAGGCATTTGTGAAGTCAGTAGAAGAGCATTGAGGGATGCTTGTTTGCATCTTATGTCTGGGCCTGGAATGGGTGAGAGGTAGGCCCTCAGCTTCCTGAGTGAGACTGTTTTCTTGCACCTCATTTATTTAAAAACTCAAGTTTCTTTGTGACTGACCCACTGTTACATCCACAAGGAAGGGCCCACCGTTTACTCACCTCTCTTCATAGCACTCAGAACCTTTGGTCGCTTGAAAAAGGCCCAGCAAATTAAGTTTTGTGAGTGGTTCCTTTTAAAAAGAAAGGAAGAAATTTGTGAAAAATTGTTGTAACCCTGTTTCTTGCATAACATTTGTTTTTATTTTTTGTTTATTTTTTTGAGACAGGGTTTCTCTGTGTAGTTTTGGTGCCTGTCCTGGATTTCGCTCTGTAGACCAGGCTGGCCTTGAACTCACAGAGATCTACCTGGCTCTGCCTCCTGAGTGCTGGGATTGCATAACATGTTTGTATTGCTGGTACCACTACTTAGGAATTTGTCTCTTGGCTGTCCGGGGATGGCCTGCAGCTCCTTGAGGAGTCCCATGTTTGTCTTGAGCCCTACCTTGTCTTGGGCCTTTGCCACTGTACCATTGACTTTTGGTTTTAAAGGGGAGTTGGGAAGTTTTTGGCATTCTTGTGTGTCTGTGTGTCCGAACTAAAGTTGGTGTCAGGCACCTTGGATCTTTCTCTCTGCCTTTTATTTGCAGGCATGGTCTCTCAGTTGAACCCAGATCTTACCATCACTTGGGTTAGTTTAGCTAGCCAGCCTGCTCTGGGGTCTTCTTTCTCCACCTTCTGCATCTGGGGTTGCTGGTGGGCTGCCACACCCATCTGGCATTTCTGGGATGTGGACGGATCTGAATCCCCTCCCCTTGGGTCCTCCTCTTGGGGCTGCAGTTGCTCCACTCCCACCCTTCCAAGTCCATACCTTCTAATAGTAAATGAAATGGTTAACTCACAATTCCATCTGCTAAGGTTTCTCTAAGGAGGAGCAGATCGAAGCTGAGTGTTCGAGTTGTCCTTGGTGCTGTGGGCTCCGGAGCTCACTGTTTTCACTTATTTACATATTTCCTAACTTTACTACTGTGTGGCAAAACCACCTTCATCTGGATACAACATCCTTGCTGGCCTTTTACAGTCCAAGTTTCACTTTATTTTACCAGCAGATATATTGCAGGGTGTGTAAGTGAGCACTGTTCTGGGCACAGTCAGAAGAAAGCTAAGCTTGCAGGGTGCTCGCAGTACAACAGGGGAGGTTAAAGTGTGCACAGAAAGAATTGTACTTAAGACAGTAAGACAATGGTTTCTACAGGGTTTTTTCTTGTCCGATTTTTCTTGGTAATTTGTTTGTATTAGCCCTCTTACACAAATCATCAAAACACATATGGTTTTTAGGTAAAAAAAATTTTTATTTTGAAGTTTTATTTTTGTTTTATGTTTATGAATGTTTTGTCCACACATGTGTCTGTGTATCATGTGCATACAGTGTGTCCTTAGAGGTCAGGAGGAGGAGTTGGATCCCTTGGAACTGGAGTTTCAGGTGGCTCTGAGCTGCCTTTAGGTGTTGGGAACTGAACCTGTGCCCTCTGAAAGAGCAGCATACACTCTTAACCACTGAACATCTCTCCAGCCCAACAGAATGTTTGGTTCTATGTGACTTTCCTTTAGACTGTCAGGTGATGAATGGCATTAGAAAAAGATTATGAGAAAAACAGATGTAAGCTTGATACCCCGTCCCCGTGAGGAGTCTGGTGTTTTCTCCTTTGTCTCCTGGCAGCTCAGGTTGTTGGTTAGAGCGCTCACAGCCTTTGTTCGTGTCTTTACAGGGGAGTAAGCATCAATGTTCTCAGACACGAAGCAGAGTTTTACGGGATCACTCCACTAGGTATGTGTTGATCTCCCGGAACTGACCAGGGCAGAGTGTCTTCCATCAGGTCCTGTTGAGAGTAGTTCAGTGCTTAGTATTTCCTAATAAAAAGATGACCTCAGCTGTGAATTATTTTAAACATTTCTCCTTTCTCTTTTTGTCACCCTTAACTAGAGAAAGTAGACGTGGAGCAGGTGTGTGTTTGCATGTCCCCCTGACAAGTTTGTGTTGACTCTTACAGTTCGAAGGCTGCTGCTATGTGAGGAGCTGGAGAGGTCGTCCTGTGGCAGTGTCCTATTCCATGGCTACTTGCCCCCACCAGGTACTGCAGCTCAAATTTGTTCAGACTTGTCACTGAGCAAGAACAAAAACAAAAATTATAAAAACCGCCAGGTGGTGGCGGCGCACGCCTTTAATCCCAGCACTCGGGAGGCAGAGCCAGGCGGATCTCTGTGAATTTGAGGCCAGCCTGGTCTACAAAGCGAGTTCCAGGAAAGGTGCAAAGCTACACAGAGAAACCCTGTCTTGAAAAACCCAAAAAAAAAATTATAAAAACCTTCTTGGTTATTTGAGTCTTGATAAATCTGAACCTCAACAGCATGTGCCCTTTGATGAGAGTGAAACCACACAGTATGTGGAGCAGGGGTTGATGCCACCTTCTGTAAGGGCCCAAGAAGATCTCTATGGCAGCACCACAGCTGCCATGTACACCACGAACCCTTAGCCCAAGGACTGGAGCCCTGGAGCTCTGCAGGTGTAGGTCAGTGTGCCCTCAGCTACTGAGAAGAGTTGGCCCTTTCCCTGGGCAGCATTGTGCTTCTGAGAGGTGTTGCTTTTGAAAAGATCCTGTCTGAAAGGATGAGGAAATGAAGCTTTGAGGCAGTGAGTTTGGACCTAGTTAGAATGACATGTGACTACCATAAGCCTAAAGAGCAGCTTAGATTGGATATCCTGATTGCTCAGTACCCTGAAGCTGAGTAAAAGGGCATGTACTATGATAAGCCTTAATCTCATGGGCTGTGAATAGTAAAAGTACCAGGAATTGGTTGGGTTGTATCTTATTTTATTTTTATAGTTAAATTGTTTGCAATACATTGATGTGTTTGAAGACCTATTTTTGATATAACAAAGTTTAGATGCTCATGTCCCTCTGTTAAAATGTGATATTTTTAATTTTTGGAAGGGTAACAAATAAGTCTGTCTTTTCTCCTTTGTAGGTATTCCCAGTCGTAAAATAACTACCACAGCTAGACCCTCTGTGGATGCCAGGAATGGACTGAATTCCACGGAAGGTGAAGCCCGAGGAAGTGGGACCCAGCCTGTGCTCCCTGCAGATGGAGACGAGACTGTTAGGCTGGGTAAGGGGGTTCAGAACACAGACAAGGAAGGCTTGTGCTTCGTTCTCAGTGACAGGCTGCCATGGTGTGTGAACATGACTCTTTTGCTCCACACAGACACAGACCTCCCCCCCCCCCCCCCCATACTCACACTCTCTTAGGGTGCTGTGTGTTGAACCCATGGCTACAGTACTGAGTGCTGTGGTACCGGGCCACACCCTAGCCCTTTATTTCCATTTTAAATCTAGATTCATCATTTAGATCTTGGAAAATCTCATTTAACACACATTTTCATTTGGAGTATAATGTGGTCCTCTGTTTTTGTTTTCTTTCTGTTGTTTTTTTCTGTGGAACAGTTGACAAACTTTCTGCTGTGAGCTGGCATTTTAGGCTCTTGGGGCTGTGGTATCTGTTGGAAACGCTTCACTTTGCCTCTGTTTGATGAAGACATGCTCTGTAGTGTAAGCTGTGAGCGTGCTCTGCTCTGACCACCTGTCAGCCAGACAGGGAGAAGTGAACCGGCCTTGGAGCCCGAGCTTTCCGACTGAGTTAAGGTGTAAAAGCTCCTCTCTCGATCCTGCAGGGTTTCCAGTGGATCCACGGAAGGTGCTAATCGTCGCGGGCCACCACAACTGGATTGTAGCGGCCTATGCACACTTCGCCGTCTGCTACAGGTACCCGTCCTGAGTGATTTGCTTTTGTTTTAGAGAATTATGTTTTATATCTAGGTTAAACATCTGTCTCTTTTAGCCATCAGTTTCTCTTCTGCATGTTTCATCCACTTCACTTGGTAAAAATTTAGTTTGTTTTTACTTGATACCTACTTTCTGATAGCCTTAATGGGCTCTATGTTTCCCAGACGGTAGAAACTTCGATGCAGATGAGATATGTTGCTTTTTCGGGCTCACTTAGTTGTTCCATTGACGACGTTAGGCAGGATTGTTAATGTGAGCTCTGCAACTTCTTTCTTTATGATGAGTCAGTCTCATACTGTGCAGTAGAGGCGGGGGGAGCTCTCTGTACTGGATAACCCGCCACACTGTTGGGAGTAGTCAGGCAGAACTGTTGTGTGTAGAATGATACAGCTCGGTGTCTGCGGTGTGTGGAGTTTTAAGGTAGCTGAGTTAGATTGGAAGGCAGTGAAGAGGAGTGCAGAGTCCAAAGTGAGTTTGTTTTTAACTGGGGAAAGTTTGACTCTTTAAAGCCCCTTGGCCTGTGGGCCACTGGCCATGCTGCTGCTCTGGAGGCAGAGGCAGAGAGGTGGCCAGAATTTATTCTCTCAATATAATCCCGTTAAATTTTGTTGTTGGAAAGTCAAAGAAGTAAGAAATTTTTTGTTACTTTGGTTAAAAAGAAAAAAGCTGAAGGTTGAAAGTTTAAAATCCGGTCCCATTGTAAATCCTGAAAGCGTGCCATGCAGGTTTGCCTCTGGAGGAAGGTGCATGCCAGTTGCTTGGACATGCCTTTGGTTGTGAGGCTTTGTTCTGAGTGCTTTGCAGGTTTTAATTCAGTTACTAAAGAGTATAGAAGTAAGCTCTGGGGTGATTGTTTTGTAGCTAGCTCTTATAGATCACGAGACTGATTTAGTAAGGGGATTTTTTAGAGTTGGTTTATATTTACCGCCACTGAGTCTAAACTGAAAATGTCCCTAGATGCCAGTCTCCTGGTTGTTTTGTATTAGGTGCACACTGATTATTGCCAGGGAGTCCAGGAATGTACATGATGGTGACGGCTACGTGGTATGGCAGCTCTGCCCCGTCACAGACTGATGATAAAAGATTTCCAAAGACATTTCATAGTACTTTTTAAGATCATGGTCTTTTCTGCAAGATAATTTTCTTCACAGTTTTATGTAAGTTCAAAGCCTTAAAGTGGAGAATGATGTGGTGGCCACTGTGTGTTTTCCCGTAGGCTACTGGCTTCTGTGTGGTTGGGCTTTAGTTTTGTTGTAGCTAGAGTTTTCCTGCCTGACCCACAGTCAGGACAAATCTCTTTCACTTGCCAGTCACACAGCCGTCAGACCCGACCAAGTAAACACAGAGACTTATATTGCTTACAAACTGTATGGCCGTGGCAGGCTTCTTGCTAACTGTTCTTGCAGCTTAAATTAATTCATTTCTATAAATCTATACCTTGCCACATGGCTCGTGGCTTACCGGCATCTTTACATGTTGTTTCTCATCATGGCGGCTGGCAGTGTCTCCCCCACTCAGCCTTCCACTTCCCAGCTTTATTCTCCTCCTTGTCCCGCCTATACTCCCTGCCTGGCCACTGACCAGTCAGTGATTTATTTATTGACCAATCAGCAACACATTTGCCATACAGACCATCCCACAGCAGTTTTGTGTCTCATTTTCTTCCTGACTTTGACAGTCTTTGAATAAATGAAGAACTTGTGTAAATTGCTGTCCTCTTGCACTCTCAATGTGGGAGGAATTTCCTTTGTTGTAGGTGGTGTAAAGTTTAAGAATGTGAGTAACTATGTTTGTATCATTTATCATGTAAGTCAGTTTCCTGCTGAGTGTGTGTGTGTACACATATGTGTATGTATATTTGTGTATTTGGGTATCTTGAACTCTTACATGCTTATCATACTTAAATATACCCTGTTACTTTGAGGAACAGTGTATTTATAGTACATTTCACACTTACTAAACCTTGGGTGTGGCTTTACTATGGAAAACATGATAATCTCTGCACTGCCGTCCTAACTCCAGAGTCAGCAGTAAAGAGCTGGATTGTCAGTTCTTGCTGTCTAGTTTAACATGGAAAATTATATAGCTAATTGATTTCTTTGCATGCATTTCAATTTGAAAACACAAGTTCACCTGCCTTACTGAGTTAAATTCTGTAGCTGTGCAGTCATGCTCTCCAGATTATAAATATTTTATCCTGTGTGCTCTCTGGAGGTGGGTGTTGTGTATGTTCCTACATATTTTCTTTGTATGATCATACCCTTCTGTCCTTCAGTCCACCAGCATGGCTGCTGAGATCTGTTGGGAGCCGCCCTGGGGCCACACCGCCACACAGCCTGTGGCGTTAGTCTTGAAGTGTGGACAATCCCTGCTTTGTGCCCAGTCTGAAGGAAAGGGCCTAAAAGTCTTCATTGTGCAGTAGTTGCCTGTTTTAGAGTTTATTAGATGGGTTTTTTAATGTTTATCTTAATACATCACTCCCACCTGGTGGCCAAAAAGGGTAATTACAGACCTTACAATGGAGAAAATGGATAAATTTTACCCTTTATTGCTTTGAAGCTTAAGTTAGGAAAACGTTAATTCTCATTATGGCCTGATTTTGTGAGCTGTGGTTGTCTATTACTTGAGCATACATATTTAAATGAAAATGGTGGCCTTGCCTGTGCGTGTGCCCGTTAAGCAGCACGTGTTCTACCAACGGCCACCCAGGTTAGCGTTCACCGTGTGCCCATAGTGCCCACAGTGGGAAAGGGCAACGTGCTAGGCAGGACCAGGATGGTACTTTTGGTTGTTTCTTCATCATGATGATACAAGCAGGCTGTAAACCTGGAGGCTTGCTGTGCAGTCAGATAGAGTACCTGTCTGGAAGACCTAAATTCACACAGGACAGAGAAATTTGTTAAAAGTGGGAACCAGGCATGGTGGTACAAGCCTACAATCTCAGCCCGAGAGTCTGAGGCAGGAGGATGGAATTGGAGACACAGTAAGTTCTACTTCATGCCATCCTCGGGTACATAGAAAGACCTTACCTCAAAGAGAGACAGGTGAAGGGGCCAGGGAGGAAGAGGAGATAACCAGAAGGGCACCTGTAGTTACTGGAGAAGCCCAAAAATGTTCTTGTTGGCCTCGTGAAGTGGCCTCGTAAAGTGTCACATCTAGATTCATATAAACCATCTCAGAGGAGACTTCTCAGCCCCACTGTGCATTTGTTCTAAGGAATTTAAGGTTATGAGGTAATGTCATCTGAGGTACAGAGTCTTCAGTTCTTGCCACATCACACTAGTGACATCATTAATATGATTGCTGACAGGAAGGAATACAAATTCTGTCCAAACTTCTGGCTGTTGTTGGCCATCATTGTCCACGCAGAATGACAGTAGCAGCTTTATGGGAAATGTGAGAATTACAACTACCTTAAATTTTTTTTTAAAGTATTGTATAAAACAAATTCTTTAGAGAAATACATATTCTAGTCCCTTTTTTGTGGTCATATGTTCTATGTATGTAAATGTAAGATGAGGAATAATACGGTCTTTGTAGATTATACCAGCCTTTTTCTTTTGGGCTACCAACCAGCTCCCAAATCATGACAGAGAAACGTATTATTAGTTATGAATGCTCAGCCTAGCTTAGGCTCGTTTCTGGGTAGCCCTTTTTTTTTTTTTTTTTTTTGGTTTTTTGAGACAGGGTTTCTCTGTGTAGCTTTGCGCCTTTCCTGGAACTCACTTGGTAGCCCAGGCTGGCCTCGAACTCACAGAGATCCGCCGGCCTCTGCCTCCCGAGTGCTGGGATTAAAGGTGTGCGCCACCACCGCCCGGCAAAAAGAGAGGACACCTTTTTTTTTTTTTTTTTTTTGGTTTTTCAAGACAGGGTTTCTCTGTGTAGCTTTGCGCCTTTCCTGGAACTCACTTGGTAGCCCAGGCTGGCCTCGAACTCACAGAGATCCGCCGGCCTCTGCCTCCCGAGTGCTGGGATTAAAGGTGTGCGCCACCACCGCCCGGCAAAAAGAGAGGACACCTTTTTTTTTTTTTTTTTTGGTTTTTCAAGACAGGGTTTCTCTGTGTAGCTTTGCGCCTTTCCTGGAACTCGCTTTGGAGACCAGGCTGGCCTTGAACTCACAGAGATCCGCCTGCCTCTGCCTCCCGAGTGCTGGGATTAAAGGCGTGCGCCACCACCGCCCGGCCTGGGTAGCCCTTTTAACTTAACCTGTTTCTCTTTATCTACCTTTTGCCTCGGGGCTTTTTACCTTTTCTTACTTTCTTGATGTCTCTCTCTGGCTCACTGACGGCTGCTTGGCTTCTTGCCCTGGGTGTCTCTCTCATTCTCTTCTTCTCTTGAGCCTAATTTCTCCTCGCCTATCCTTTCTCCTGCCTTCCTATTGACCATTCAGCTTTTTATTAGACCAATCAGGTGCCTTAGCCAGGCAAGGTGAAACAGATGCAACACATCGTTACGTAATTAAACACACCTTTACATCGTTAAACAAACGCAGCAGAAACAAAAATAACACACCTTTATACAGTTAAAGTAATATTCCTCAGCATAAACAAATGTAACACATCTTTGCCCAGTTAAAATAATATTCCACAACAGTAGATGACATATCAGTTACATGAAGTAAATATAGGTAGGCGGAGGGTGTGGCCATCTATTTATTTGTTTTTGCTTTGTTGGTTTTTGTTCTTTTTCTCTTCTACCACTCAGTTTACCTTACATGTCTGTTCTTGCCAGGATCAAAGAGTCTTCAGGGTGGCAGCAAGTGTTTACAAGCCCGTATCTGGACTGGACCATTGAACGAGTGGCTCTAAATGCAAAAGTGGTTGGAGGTCCTCATGGGGACAAAGACAAGATGGTGGCCGTCGCTTCCGAGAGCAGCATCATCCTGTGGAGTGTCCAGGATGGAGGAAGTGGCAGTGAAATCGGTAGGGAGAGTTTTCCACTGTGCTTGGCTGTTGTCCATGTATGGTCGAGGTTTAGGAGAGATTGGCTGTAAGTGTGACAGCCAGTGGGGCTTGTGACACTTTCTGCGAGGGCCTAGTGGCCCTCGGCCTCTCAGTGGGAGGCTGGTGTGTTAGAGGACGACATTAAGGCTTCAGGGGAGCCCGGGTTCCCTTTGCTCTGATAGAGCCTGGATGTGGCACAGAAGGTTGCTCTCTCAGGTCCCCAGTGGTGGCTGTTTGCCTCCGCCCTCACACTCCGAGGATGGGCACAGCTCATGTCGCCTCATTTCTGTAGTCAGATTTCTCAGACTTTCTTGGTCTCAGAATCAGAGCTCTCTTAGTTAGTCAAGACCAGAAAGTGTTGAACAGGTTTTTATCTATTGACATTCACCTTGTTAGGAATTAAACTCGCAGTTTTTAACACTTTTTTTTTTGTTTGTTTTGGTTTTTTGAGACAGTGTTTCTCTGTGTAGCTTTGCGCCTTTCCTTTAACTCACTCTGTAGCCCAGGCTGGCCTCGAACTCACAGAGATCCACCTGGCTCTGCCTCCCGAGTGCTGGGATTAAAGGCGTGCGCCATCACTGCCTGGCAACACTTACTGATATAAAGAATAGCAGTGCTAAACTCACTGCATGGTGATTCAGATTACATGTTAATGAAGAGATGTTTTCCAAAAAGAAGATTTTTGAGACAAGTGATATTGGTTAGTTTGTAGATCTCCATGACGTCTGTCTAAACTTGTGTGTGCATGTGTGTGGTTATGCGTGTGTGCCTATGTGAATGTGTCAGTTTACATGGCCGTGTGCCTGTCTGGAGTCACAGGAGGATGTAGGGTGTCCTGCTCTGTCATTCTCCTCCTTACTCCCCTGAGGCAGAGTCCCTCACTGACTTGGAGCTTGCTGGGTTCTGCCCAGGCTGACCAACAAACCCAGCGATCCCACTGTCTGCTCACAGCCCACCACTAAGGCTGGGTTGCAGGCAGGTAGGACACTTTCCCACTTGAGGTGTGTGCTGGGGATCTAACCTTGGGCCCTCCCGCAGATGCCGCAAGCACCGTTGCTCCTCATAGCCCTGTGCAGTGTCTTCTGTACTCTTAAGTCTGTTTCTGTCTTCAGTTTGCTGTGACACATGGTTTTTATTGACGTGTGCAAAGACAGGGTGGCCTGAAACAGATGAACAGTTGGATCGTCTCAGATAACTGGGGCTCTTTCCCTTGAATCCTGTTCCAGAATTGTGAAACCTTTCTAACGCTGCTGAACTGAAATCCTCCACCCTGTTTTGTTCTTTGAACGGTCTTTATTCCAGGCCTGAGTTTGTAATACCTGTGTGGTCGATCGGAAATGTTGGCTTGCCGAGTTAGGCAGCTTTTCTAGACACTGATGCCGTTCACTATAAGCTTTAAACTGTCCAGGCCTTGGCATCAGCACTGGTCGTACGTACATCTGACTCCCTGTGTTAGCAAGTGGTCCCTTCAGCCGAGATCTTCAGACTACTGATTTTCACTTGAAACTGTAGTAGTTTTACGTTAGGTGCCACCTCACAAATAATGATACAGAGGCTTATTATTAATTAGGAAAGCTTGGCCTATAGCTTAGTTTTGTTTCTAACTAGCTCTTTTAGCTTAAATTAACCCATTTATATTAATTTATGTTCTATCACGTGGCATTACCTCTCTTCCATCTTGCACCTCCTGTTTCCTCTCAGTGTCTGCTGGTGTCTCCTCTAGCTTCCCTCTCCTCTTCCTTTCCTGGAAGTCCCACCTCTGCCTCCTGCCTTACTGTTGGTCTTCCAGCTTTTTATTACACCATTCACAGTAATACACCTTCACCCAGTGTACAAATATCCCACAACACGAAGCTTTGAATTTTGTTTTTTTTTCGAGACAGTGTTTCTCTGTGTAGTTTTGGTGCCTGTCCTGTAGCCCAGGCTGGCCTCGAACTCACAGAGATCCACCTGGCTCTGCTTCCCGAGTGCTGGAATTAAAGGCGTTAAAACCACCGCTCGGCTGAAACTTTGAATTTTTATAGCTGGTAACAAATACTATCTGATGCTTTCCTTGAATTAGGTTTGTTTTATTTATTTTTGAGGAACACGTCACTGTGAGATGGTACCTTATCTACTTGTGGCTCTTGGGACTTCCCATTGGTCCACACACTCATAGCACCCTCCTTCATTTATTCCTGCGGTGTCTTTAGTGAGAACCCCCGTGCAGCTTCTGTGTGCTTGTGTGTGTGTGTGTGTGTGTGTCTGTGTGTGTCTTCGTGTGTGTGTCTCACCACACAGTGTTCATCTCAGTATGGTGATAGGAATCCTGGCACCAGTGGCCCGTATGTTGAACCCTCTGATGCCTGTTGAACATTGTTTAAAACTGTCACCTTGTATTTTATCCAGTTTTGCTGTTAGTGTTTTAAAGTGTGGAATAATTGAATACCATTTATTCTATCATGCTTGATGGTATAACCCTCTCCTTCAGTTTGTTAGAAAACACATTTTAACATTAAATACACACTGCTGTGCTGGCTCTTTTTATGTCAACTTGACACAAGCTGGAGTCTTTCTGGAAGACAGAACCTCAGTTGCAAAAATACCCTCCCCCCCACCACCACGTGCCCAGATTGGCTTGTGGGTGAGTCTGTGGTACATTTTCTTGATTGGTGATTGATGTGAAGGGTCCAGGTCACTACAGGTAGTGCCACCCCTGGGCAGTGGCTCTGCAGTATTTAAGAAAGCAGTCTGAGCAAGCCATGAAGAACAAACCAGTAAGCAGTATTCCTCCAAGACCTCTGTATCAGCTCCTGCATGCAGGCTCCTGTCCTGACTTCTGGAATGTTGGACTATAAGCTGTAAGATGAAATAAACCCTTTCCTCCCCACCTTGCTTTTAGTCGTGGCGTTTATTGCAGCCAGAGACCTGAGAGAGTCGGTAAATAAACAGAAAGTTAGTTAGGAACATCTCGTTCAAATGCTTTTGTGAGTGGAGATTTACTTCTCGGTTTGTTTCCAGAGACTGTCAGGGTAGGGAGCCGCAGTAGGAGCTGGGCCCACCAGTGTGTGCTGTCCTTTGGAATTTGACACCACCATCCAGAGAACAGTGTTGTGCTGGTGGCTCCATGATGGCCTCTCCCAAGGCTGAACCTCTGCCTCACAGCTCAGGCGAGACTCCAGGACTGTTGCTGCAGGCAGTATTGTATGCGAGAGGCTGCTGCCTTCCCTGCAGACAATGGTCAGGATCCTTGAGCCTAAGTGGGAGTGACACTTTCAGTTCCTGAGACCATTCACAGTGTGTCCTTGATTTTCCAAACCTCACCATCTCTAGAGGAAAATCAGCTTGCTTTAATTTCTGCCGCAGGACCAAATGCAGTTTGAAAAGTTGTCCAGCCTCAAAACCATAGTACCGCTGTGTAAATAATTACGTACAATGTGGGATGGCCACCTCCTGTGTTGGTGCCATTTGTTTCTTTACCTGGTTTTGTCGGAGGGCAGTAGTGTGGTTTATGTATCTTCTAGCTTTGTCTTGGTTGGCAGGTGTTGGAGTCATGTGTCTGATGTATAAATATGTATTTATACAGACACTTAAATGTGTAAGAGGAGATGATGTTCCCGGCAGGACTTTCTCAGATTTTCTTCTGAAGTTTTGGCTTTGCCCATTTATGTCATCTTTCTTACTGCTTTATTTCTGACATTTAAAATATGTGAGTATGCGTGAGTACAGTGTGAGCATAGGCCATGGTGCATCTGATCTGAAGGCAATCTTTTAGGAGTCGGTTTTCTCTTCCACTGTAAGTTTTGTGGCTCTAACTCAGGTTGTCAGGCCTGCACTGCCTGCACTTTTATCCCCTAAGCCATCTCACTGGTCCCAGGGCTGTTTTCAGTTTGCTTTAGAACTTTGAATGGGCAGTGCGATGCTGCTGGTCTTACATGTAGTATAGTCCTGAACACAAAGGAGACGCCCAATGCTTCTTTGAGGCCCAGGAGAAACAGTTATCTTGTCTGGGTTATGCTTCTTAAAGTACACTTTGTTTCCCCCCTGAGTTCTTTAAGGCCTCATGAGTCTTTGTTTTGGTAGCTAAATGTTGAAAACAATTCTTCCCATTGGCACACAGGCACATTTTTGAAATGCTTTAGTAATGGTCCACACAAAGCAGGATTTATAGAGTGGACTCAGTTTCCTGAATTACTGGATTAAAAGACATTTCCCAGAAGGTGTTTCTCAAATAAGATGTTTTATTGTCACCATTTTGGTGTCCGAGTTTCATCACACCATTTTTACAGTGAGAATGATGACTGAGACGTTTGGCTTGAGCTTTTCATAGGTGATTACGTAGGAAGAACAGGAAGTGTGGCGATGATGGTAACTCATCAGAGCCAGGCTTCCTGTCCAGACACTGCTGGAGACAGGCCAGTGCATAGGCCCCATGTGTACCTGAGAGGAGCCTGGAGTCAAACTCTTGCCTTAGATCGCACTGCCCTGTTCTCAGAGTTTTAACTTAGCCTTTCTGATTCTCCAGTTGATGACACTGTAGACCGTTGAAAACCCAACTCCCATGACTTTTTCCTCAGCCCTTTACCTGTCTCCTTTACCCTTCTCAATGTTACTGTCCCTGTACATCCTTCTTTTGTATTAGAGTTGAATGCACTTTACTAACTGTAAAACCTGTTAAAATCAGTCTCTTTGTGTTTTTATCTTCTTTTAGAAATCATCTGCTTTATACAGTTCCTTTTTTCGCTAGTTTGACTGCAATGTAAATACTGGAAAACAGTGGTGGGGTAAAATAAGCTTGTAATTAAAGGCTTAAGTGCTTGTTTTGAGTACAGTGTGACCTTTTGGTCTTCTGTTTACTTCTTTCTGCATTTTTAGACCCCTTCAGGATAGTTGGGTTGCCAAGTCTATGTCCTTAGTCAGTGTCCCCAAGATCTAGTCTATGAGCAGGCTACCTCTGGATTTCCAGCAGATCTTAGCAGGTCTTGCCTAGTCACAGAGTCCTTGCTATTCCTGCCGAGCAGGTTGTGATGGTGAGCTAGGATTGAGGACCCCAATGGGAGATAGCATGGCTATGGGAGATTGCTGGGCAGTCAGTCCCCTCTGCTTCAAGAGTTCCAGAGCGGCTTAAGAACTTCGAAGTTCTGCCTTATTTCTGGTCCCTATTGAGCATAGAGCACAGTCGGTAGGCTTAAGTCAGTAACCTAAAGATGCTTTTAATCTAGGTTGTAGCTGGTTATAAAAATGGTGCCTGATTAATGTCTGTTTTCTTTTGCCATTTAAGGTGTGTTCAGTCTTGGTGTTCCTGTAGATGCCCTCTTCTTTATTGGGAACCAGTTGGTGGCCACGAGTCACACAGGAAAAGTGGGAGTGTGGAATGCTGTCACTCAGCATTGGCAGGTTAGTCTCAACTAATGCTCATTATGAAGTGAACATAGTTTCATGCTGACTGCCCCTTCTTACAGAATTTCCACCAGTGGTTGAGTACGTCCCGCCAATGGGAGACTTGTTTCTACATAAAAATCGTACTATTTAAGGGGAGTTTGTTTTATTTATATAATGATAAGCTTTAAACTGAGTCTTGGCAATTTTTGTTTCCATTTCCCTGAGATTTTTAAGAGCTATGTTGTGTGCATGGGAATCAAGCAAACTTCATTTATTGAGTGAGATCATAGCTGAGTCTAGACGTAGATAGGCTGTTCAGAGATACTAAGTAGTCAGCTAAAAACACCTTCCAGGGCTTAAGGAGAATGAGACCAGATTGGAAAAGTGGCTGACAGTGGATTCTGAAAAAAGGGGGGAAGAAATTAAGGGCTTCAGAAGTAATAATATGAAGGTCAAGAAGGGTTTTCAGGGATTTTTGTTTGTTTGTTTTTGGTTTGTTTGTTGTTTTTTTTTTGGTCTCTTTCTAAGCTAACTACACTTAAGGGACTATGCTTTTTGTTTTTTTTTTCTAGGGTAGGAGAAGCTTGAGCATGTTTTAGGAAAGGGGAGTTGTAGAGAAAGCACTGGAGACCAGAAAGGATGGAGTGTGACTTTTTCTGCAGAAGTGAGGAGGGTGTGGGATGCAGAGCTCAGCTAGAGAGGCTATCCAGACCCTCCGTTCTCTGGGACAGATGGTGAGGAAGGAGAGTATGTGGGAGTGTGTTACCAAGGACCACAAGAATTCATGGGCTAAGTGATCCATTAGTACTGAGAACTGGGACAGGAACAGGGAAAAGCAAGTGTAGTGTTTTGTTTAGGTGAATGCAGCATGCGTACCAAGGGCTGAGAAAATAGAATGATGGCAGAGTTGTTGGACCAAGATAACAAGGAAGCTCTGAGAAGGCAACTCGGGAAAGAAATGGGATATCAGGGGACTGGAGGGAACTTAAGCAGATTGATAACTTGGAAGGAATTGGGAAGAGAGTGGTGGCAGTGAGGGGCTGGAACCATTCTCACACTGCAGCCTGTTGAATCTCTTGTTGAGCTGACTTGAAAACGCAGCCAGTTCTCCATATCCCTGGGTTGTGAATCCATAGATTGAGCCAGCTGGATTGAGAGCATTCCAAAACAGGATTGACATCTTCCTTATTATTGTTCCTAGCAATACAGAGCTCAGCTGGTGGAATAGCATTCACATTAGAAAATGCTAGAGAGTCTAGAGATGATGGATCAGAGGTGACCTGCAAATACTGTGTCTCTTACACTTGTGCAGCCAAGGTTTTGGTATGTTGCGGGTCTTGGAGTGAACCCAGCATACATGCTGATGAATGGGAACCCTCGGGGCATCTGGGTGAGCTTGTAGGCATCGGGAATAGAAAATAGGTACACGTAAGCTGAGCCAGATGACAAGATACTCAGCAGAGGTGAAGGGTGGATTTCAAAGTGACAGGCTGGGGGAGGATGTGACATGATTGACATGAGGTTCTGGAGGAACATTCCTCAGATCTTAGGACTGAGGAACTGGGAGCTGGTAACCCTGGATGAGTCTTAGTTAAGGGGTGATAGTCTGGGAAGTTGTTTGAGTTTCAGTGAAGACATAGAAGTCAGGTTTGCATAGAAGGGGTTATACTAAATGGAGCAAAGGCACTGCAGTGGCTGTCGGTGTGAATGCCATAGGCCAAGGAACAGGGAGAGGCATTGACACGGGTGGATGCAGAATGGAGAGTCACCAGGAGCGCCTGCTGCTGGAGCCCTGTGGAGAAGAGTGTGAGTTAGGGGAGTTGTGCTCTCTCACTTGTGTTACACGTTGTCCACACATGGAAGCGCTGCCCTGTGACCCTGGAAGGAGCAGCTGGTTTATTTTCTTTTTGGCCTTTCACTGATGTCAGAACTGAGCATAAAGGCTTTCCTAGCTTTGAGATCCAGACTGGAACTGGGGATGTCGTGCTGGTCTTAGCCTTGGGTGTTTGTCTGTGTATCACCTGACTCTTCATGCCTGGAGCATGCATGCTAAAAACCGTATCTGACATAAGGATTTGTTGCACATTTCAGAAAGACCCTGGGAAAGTTGTGCACCCGTGCAGCAAACGAGCTTTAGAACCCAGCTGGATTTCTCCCTAGTGTATCTCAGAGATGGCCTGCTCTGTAGCCTCAGCCTCCTGTCTGCAGATCTCAGGAGACAGCTCTGACTGCAGGCTGGCTCCCGGGACTGCTGGAGCACTAGTTGACTTGGCTCTGATTTGGCCTTTAGCAACATTCTGGCCACAAATAGCAGAGGAAGTTCACAGGGCAATCAATCCCTGAGTTCTTTACTTTAAATGTACAGTCAGGATGGATTTGACATGTTAGTTAGATGACTCACTAAGCTTCACATCTGCAATTAACCTTAAAAAACATTGTAAAATTCATAGTTTTCTATCAGCATCTCAACTGTGCCTTAATAAAATGCCAATGAAATGTTATAAAAGCCAATCTAGTTGAGATAACAAATTGGGCTTTATTTCTTACTCCCTGTTAATTTAATCTCTCCCTTCTCATACATCATAGCACACACATACACCATGATGCCACAAAGGGTTAGTAATAAAGCATTCATAAGTGTTGTCAAATAGGGAGCTCAACCTAAGTACCATCATTTCCCAAGTTCTTTGAGTTGAAATTTCGACTTACACTAAAAAGATAGATTCAAGCAAAGATTGATCACACGTTTTATTCTCTCAGAACATGGAGAGTCCTGTGGATGTCTGTCCTGGAAAGCAACAGTGGGGTATATATACTTTGCCTCTGAAAAGATGGGAGAGTATTTCCTGTATTCATTGTGAGGGTGGAGACTCAGTGAAGATGGCTTCAGCGATGGCTCAGCAGTGGAGACTGAGCTTGAGGAGGAGACACTGACCCTGAGTAAGGATCCAGAGTAAACTCTGTGGCCTTATGGAGTAGGCTGGACCTGTGGGGGGGAGGCCTCTTTCTGTAGACCAGCAGACAGTGTTTTCCTGAGATGAGCCTTAGAAGCTCCAGGCTGCTACCAATCTTAGCAAGAAGTGACTCCAAAGCGGAGTCTGGACCTGACCCCTGCTCTCCCTGCTCTGGAGACCCTGGTGTAGGTGCGGAAGTTCTTGTGTAGTACTGGAGCTGGAGAGATCCAGCCAGCTGGGGCCGGAGCTGGTGAGTGGCAGGCAAAGCTGCCTTTACTCTCAGACAGCCTTACTTCCGCTTGGAAGCACTGGCAGTCACAGGCCGGCCGCAGGAGATGCTGCCACGTCCTCTGAGAGGCCTGACCAGCGTGGAGGTGAGGTGCTGGCGTTGTCTGCAGACTTCCCTAGTGCAGCGCGTTGACTGGAACTAAAGATGTGTGCAGAGCAGAGGGCCCTGTGTGTGAAGAGCTTAGAGGAATCGTTACTTTCAGGTGCCTGCTCCATAGCTAGAGCGGACGGAGGCTCTGCCTTGCTCTTCTTGTTCTGGAAGACGCTTTTCTTGTGTGGATCCTAGAGTCCTTCTGCTCTCTGGTTTCTCTCCTGACCTCTGCTGAGGTGCCACTCTCTCCCCCTCCTGTGATTACACTACACACTTGGCTTCTGTGCCTGACACTCGAGAATTCTCTTCTGGTTCTCCTTCTCTGTGGGAGGGGTACAGGCTCCTCGAGTTGCGTGCACGCTGTTAGATGAGCTGTAGCACAGAAAGAAAGTGCATGCACGCAGCAGAACACACGCAGCTCTTGCCCTTGCTGGAAAGAAGCATGAGAAGGGCTGGCCGGTGTGCGGAGTTCACTGCTGGGCACCTGTCCTGGCCTCTTGACTCCCGGCTTCACAACATCATTAGGCCGTTAGGGACTTTGACACGACGCCCTCTGGCCTGGCTGTAGACATTTAATCCCGTTGCCTGCTGCCGCCACTTGGTTTCCTTGGTTTTATTTTTTGTAGTAACTTAAGTCTTTGGATTCACAGTTCCTTGTTTGCAAAGCAGACTGATTGCTTTGAAGAGGCACTGTTTAATTCTAGTACCTGGAAAACAGTTCACACGGGAGCCTGCCTCTGCCCTTTCCCAGAAGACTTTTCAGTAAGGACAGTAAAAGCAGAACGCTGTCCACTTGAAGAAATTGTAACAGGTTGTCAGGCAGCTGCATTCTGTCTGAAAGTCACTTGTGCTGTTCACTAGTTCTGGTTATGCACTGTGTGGCTTCGGCACTTTAGTGTATATGAGTGAGTTAGGAGGAAAGGGGAGGTTTGCCTTGGTCTTCTAGTTTCGGGGGCTGTGATGTGATCACTTGCAGAGGACATGATGCATCTGACTTGGGAGAGTATGGGCTGCTGTGGGATGCAACCATGTTAAAACATGTATTTTCAAAGCTGTGGGTGCTTTTCAATTCACTGGAGCTTAAAGACAGTTCATGATCTAAGCCTTCCTAAATACCCAAAGGAATCAGTGTTTTGAGGACATTGGAACAGAAACGAGGAAGGACCCTTCCTAACGTGTAATGACCTTGCTGCATCAGGTGCAGGATGTTGTTCCCATAACCAGTTACGACACGGCAGGCTCCTTCCTTCTCCTGGGATGCAGCAATGGATCGGTATATTACATAGGTGAGTGTCCAGCATGCTTTCTACCTGAGGACACAGAGGCCTCACTTCTAGTTCTGACCATGTGTTCTTGTCTACAGACATGCAGAAGTTCCCATTGCGGATGAAGGATAACGACCTCCTTGTCACTGAACTCTATCATGACCCCTCCAATGATGCCATCACTGCGCTGAGTGTTTACCTCACCCCCAAAACAAGTCAGTACATGGCCAGCCTCGGGGGTTCTTGAGACTGCGTATATTTAGAGTTTACTATTGGAAGATGCCTTGTAATGAAGGAATGCTGAGAAATACTAACATGTTAACATGTACCTGGGGACAGACCATGTGCTTGAGTGTGATGCTTGTATTTTACTGAAATTATTAGGTAAAATAATCATCAGCACTAAAGAATGATAGTGCATGCTGAAATGGCTGACGTTTTAGTCCAATTTAAATCCTGTTTTCCTAGACTGGGGGCCACAACCATGGGTTGTTATACATGCTAGCCCTCCCTCCCTGCCTCCCTCTTTCTTTTTTCAGTAGTTCTCTGCACTGTCCGTAGCTGCTTTCAGTGATGGAACTGAGAGGTGGTGACACACAGTGTGGGAAGCAGAAGTTAAAAGACTTAATTACTACTTGTCCCTTTAGAGAAAGCTTGCTGAGCTCTGCTCTAGAACAAATGTAATGAAGTATGGATTCCCACCCCCAGTCTGATTTACACTAAGGTAGAACTTGGGAAGTTTTAGAAATCAAAGTCCTTCCTCATGTTGGCAATACTTTGGAATCATGAGAATGGCGTCTGTTTGGCTGGAGTGTCCCTGTTCTGTGCTCTGTCCCTTTGGTGGGTGTTTCAGGTGAACGAGGGAAAGCCCACAGTTCTCTACCTGTGAAGCCTGTTAGAATGCAGGCCAGCAAGATCCTGTTTTTCGATTTGTAGTGGTATGTGGCACCTGTTTAAGAAAAGCTATGAGGGCAGGCATGATGCCTCAGCGCTCGCTGCTCCTCCAGAGGACTCAGGTTTTGTCTGTAGAACTGAGATGACAGATCACAGCTGTTTATAATCCCAGTTCCAGGAGATCTAGCACCCTCTTGCGGCTCCAGGGATACCAGGCATGTAGCTGGGGCACAGATATGCATGCAGCTGAAGCAGCAGCCATATACATAAAATAAAAATGAACCTTTTCAAATAGGAAGGAAAAGAGAAGAAATGCAGAGCTACAGCTGAGCCAGGCTGGATTGGAGGAGGCATCATGGTCGGCCGTGTGGTTGAGCATTGCGTGTGGTGTGCCTGACCCACTTAGTGGTGTCTGAGGCTGTTTGTGTAGGCGATACTTGCTCACTCAAGGATGGCTCAGTTCTGTAGCAGAAGTAAAAAGCCACGGCCACTCGGATCTGTAAGTCCCACGGAACGCTGCTGTGGGGATGCTGTGTCCCTGGTAGGCCTGGCACAGCAGGTTATTAGTTTCCTAATCTGTACTGAGTTAGTGCTATCTCAGGCGTTCTGAAGCACCAGTGACTCAGTTTCTGTCAGTAAGGAGCGGAGGTAGATGTGTGAGTATAGAGTTAGTGTGGAATTGCCACAGCAACACCCACGACAGTGCAGGGGTGGGGGAGCAGTTCTGCTGTGGAATGAGGGTCCAGGGAGACTTACACAGAAGTTTAGACTGTGTGACGGCTGAGCAGTCTCAGGTGTGTTTGTGAGTGGTTTGGTCATGCGCTCTGATTCCCACTCTGCCTCTTGTCACAGGGAGCCTTGCGGTACAGCTTTCTTTAATCATTGCAACACACTGCTTTACTGTGGCTCCTAGGTGTCAGCGGAAACTGGATTGAGATCGCCTACGGTACGAGCTCCGGAGCCGTGCGAGTGATTGTACAGCACCCTGAGACTGTCGGGTCAGGGCCGCAGCTCTTCCAGACCTTCACAGTCCACCGCAGCCCCGTCACAAAGATCATGCTGTCTGAGAAGCACCTGGTGTCAGGTACAGAAGACCCCATGATGCCCGCCGCGGGCTGCCTGCTTTCCTTGTGGTCTACGCTGGGCCTGTGACTGGAGGGTTGTGGCTTGGACTTGGCCTGGGTGTACTGTATGTAAACTTAGGCCATATGGTATCTCTGCTTATTCTCTGATATTTCCTTCTTATGGCAAGATGCATATCAGATCACTGCTGAGAAGATTTTCTATGTTTGAACTTCAATGTAATTTTTTTTGGTTATCTTCAGTTTTAAGCGAAAGTTATAGACTTAGAGGTATATTTTGATAGCTGGTTACCTTATAAAATGTTAAAATTTCATAACAATACATAAAATTGTTTGAAGAAAATAACATTTTGTGTTTATGGTTCCCTGTAATCACAAAACTTTAAATATTTAGATAATGAAATAAATATTACATGTTAATTTCATAGCTTAATGAGGGCCACTTTTTTTTTTTTTTTAAAGATTTATTTATTTATTTATTTATTTATTTATTTATTTATTTATTTATTATACAGTGTTCTGTCTGCAGGTATACCTGCAGGCCAGAAGAGGGCATCAGATCTCATTACAGATGGTTGTGAACCACCATGTGGTTGCTGGGAATTGAACTCAGGACCTCTGGAAGAACAAGCAGTGCTCTTAACCACTGAGCCATCTCTCCAGCCCCGAGGGCCACTTTTTTAACAAAGTAAAATTCCATAGAAGAAATTCATGCAAGGAATTCCTAGATGATTTCCAGATGTGGTGACATTTCAGTTGTGAGTTGTCTGTAGCACATGCTTTGGAGGAACCCTGCCCTCTGTGTGTTCATAAGCATCATTTTCATATGCTGGCTGTGTTTATTTGAACAGCATGAAAAGATCTTCTGTTCTCAGTGAATGCTGGACCAATGAGTGAGTGAATACTTAACCTCTGTCAAGCGCCTCACTGGTCCATATGTGCTTTATGAAGCAGTGCTCACCCGATGCCGTTGGTCCTTTTCTCCCTTCTAGTTCTGCTCCCTTGCTCGTCTGAGAGTGCTTTCTTAGCCTCTGTTCTCTGTATGTTCCCTGATGATCTGACTATTTGTCGGACCATGCATTCCAGTCCTGCTCTGACTTCTCCACCTAGAGTTGAAAACTTACCTGTCCTGCTTCTGTGTCTCATGTATTATGTTCAACAGGTAGCCCAAATCAAACCTGGGCAAAGTAGAGATGTTTATCATTAATAGAGAACTGAGAAGCCACCATAATGTACAGCATCACCATCTATTTACCTCCACTCAAAATTTGGGGATTCCACTGGGTTCCCCTTTGCTTTTAACCTGAATGCACCCAACACACCAGTAAATGGTTCTTGCTGCCGCGTGTGTTGCAGAACTGATCTCTCCTGTTGCCTCAATCCAGTGACTTAAGTCATTTCTCCGCTGGTTACGGCAGGTACTGGACAGCTCATCCCAGGCCCCATAGAAATACAATCTAGATCGGAATACCACTGGCTTTCCTGTGTAGCACGAAGTCTACATTTATTTACCTTCTAAATATTGTCCTAGAGCCAACCTACATTCTTTGGATCATGACACTCTGAGCTATTGGCTTTTCTGTTTTGTAAAAGTGCCTTAGACTATTTTGTTCTGGTTCATTTTGTTTGACAAGTTTAGGTTTCCACGTACTTGTTTGGTTGTGCTGTCCTCCAGATTCACACACACTTCCTCTCTGTCCTCCAGACTCACACACACTTCCCCTCTGTCCTCCAGACTCTCACACACTTCCTCTCTGTCCTCCAGACTCTCACACACCTCCTCAATCAGGTCTCCCAGTCTATGTAAAATTAACTACCCTGTCTGCTAGAGTCTCCCGTGTGTTCTTCACAGGCTTACCATGTGATTGTTACTGTTTGCCTGTCTTCTGTCTCCTAGAAGATCAGTTCTGCAGCTGCAGTACTTGTGTTCTGCTCTCTACTCTCAGCCCTTGAGTGTGGCTCTTTACACAAAGATGCTGGAAATGTGTATGCAGTATGGGTGGTCTTGTGACACTAAGCTCTTCGCTGTGCCATGCTGGTTAAAGGGTAGTGCTTTGAGATCCTCATAACTGTTGGTGGTGGCTATGTTAGCGTCGTGTGTGATGCCAAAGAAATGCCTAAAATAATTCATATTTCAACATGGAATGTTACATATTAGTCTGAATAAGTTGTTAAGAAAAATGCCTAGTTTAAGCACAAGACTCGAGTGTTCTGTGTTCTCATCTCCTCTGCCCCCTGGTGGCTACTGACGTAAATGCAGCCGTGTGCTTTTGTGGTGTACTTCCTAGTGTCTGAAATGAGTCTTTGCAGGATGGTGTAGGCACAGAGTTCTGTCTTGGACACTTGAATTATCCCGAATCGCTTCAATTATTTGTCTTCTCAGTCCTGCTAAGTTTGGAGAAGTCGGGGCCATTTCCCACGAGACTGGTTAAACACCTTCCCGTGCCTCCTGTTCTTCACTGTGACTCTGAGAACTGAGGATTCTGTTACTACTGCAGAGTGCAGATTGGTTATTTATTGGTATTCGCTGGAGTTACTTCCTACAGTTTTCTTCAAAATACAAAATGGATAGAACTGTGATTTCTGTATAGAAGTTTTACATTCCTAGTATTTACAGAAGATGCTTTTTAAAATCATTACAAATGGCAAGTTAGTTTTTCGTTTTTCTTGTTAAACCAAGCAAAAAAGTATATTTCCTGCCTGAATGGTTTCATGTTTTGGGGTATATCTTTGTAATAAGCATGCCCATTTAGAACAAAAATGTGGAGCGAGATTAGGAAGTAACTCACTATTCCTAAGCTCGTATTCCTAGTCAGAAATTAGATAAACCCTGGGGCTATGGAGAGGGCTCATGCTTAGGAATGCTTGTTGTCTTCCAGAGGACCCAAGTTTGATCCCAGCACCCATATCAGATAGCTCATAACTGTGGTGATGTGCACAAAATATTGTGCACACTAATAAACTTATCTGGGGTCAGAGAACAGGACAGCCACAATATTAAACATAGAGGATAAGCAGTGGTAGCACACGCCTTTAATCCTAGCATTCCAGAGGCAGAAATCTCTCTGGATCTCTGTGAGTTCAAGGCCACATTGGAAACAGCCAGGCATGGTGACACACACCTTTAATCCCAAGAAGTGAGCCTTTAATCCCAGGGAGTGATGGCAGAAAGCAGAAAGGTATATAAGGCGTGAGGACCAGAAACTAGAAGCATTTGGCTGGTTAAGCTTTCAGGCTTTCGAGCAGCACAGTTCAGCTGAGATTCATTCTGGATGGGGACTCAGAGGCATCCAGTCTGAGGAAACAGGATCAGCTGAGGAATTGGCAAGTTGAGGTAGCTGTGACTCGTTCTGCTTCTCTGATCTTCCAGCATTCACCCCAATAACTGGCCTCAGGCTTGATTTTATTAATAAGTCCCTTTAAGATTCCAGCAACACATAACTGCCTGTAATTCCAACTCCAGGGGACCTGACACCCCCTCCTGGTCTCTGAGGGTAGGCACACATGACATGACAGACATTCACATTAAAAAATTTAGCCAGATGTTGTAGCACACACCTTTAATCCCAGAACTTGGGAGGCAGAGGTAGTCAGATCTTTGTAAGTTCTAGGCCAGCCTGATCTACATGGTGAGTTCCAGAATAGCCAGGGCTATATAGAAAGACCCTGTCTCATAATCACCCTCCCAACAAATGCAAATAATAATTAAAAGGTTTAATTAAAAGATTTTAAAAGCCTAATTGGAATATGTGTATTAATGCATACTTTTTTATAGAAATAATGTCCAGCTCTAGTGTAGACTCTAATGTGACTGTGAATGAGCAATAAGTAACAGGTTCCTATAAGATATTTGAAAAGTGCTTATCACCAGTTTTCAGCCACTCCTGGCTTAGGCTGGTCAGTGTCTGAGTGACATAAAGCACTTCTTTCTCAAACTTAGAAACTTTCCACATTTGTGTCTTGGTTTTATTGTTTGTTTCAAACAAGATCTTGCTGGCCTGCACTTACTATGTCTCCAGGCTGGCCTGGTGCCATGCCTTCCTCCACACCTGGCTCTGCTGTTTTTAAAGGAGCTCACAGGCTTCCTTAAATGCTGTCGTGTTTGCAGCAAGAGAATTATATTTGGTTCTCTAACTTCAAACATTATTATTATATTTATTTGCTGGTCTTGTGTGTATGCATGTACCTGTTTTTGCACATGCCACAGCCTGTGTGTAGAGGTCAGAGGGCACCTTACAGGAGTCAGTTCTCACCTTTGACCGTATGAGTTCTGGAGAGGGAACTCGGGCCGTCAGGCTTGGTGGCAAGTGTCCACCTGCCGAGTCATCTTCCCAGGCCCAGTTCTCCCACTCTGGTTAACTAGAACAAATTGAGTAGTTCTCAGATAAATGTGCAATCTGCCTTTTACAGTGTACTATGATCTGCTTACTGTAGAAGAAGCTGCGATGTTTCAGAGTGGTGTGGTGACTCTGTGTTCTTTCCTAGTGTGTGCCGACAACAACCATGTCCGTACGTGGACAGTCACGCGGTTCAGAGGGATGATCTCCACTCAGCCAGGCTCGACTCCCTTAGCGTCATTCAAGATCCTGTCCTTGGAGGAGACAGAAAGCCATGGCAGCTACTCCTCTGGAAATGACATAGGTAGGTATCTTCCAAGATTTGGAAATCTAGGACTGGGGTTATCATGTTAATTTTATATTTTAATTTTGAAAGTCATTCAAAGTATTTTTTTTTAGTGTGTGTGTGTGTAGGTGTGTGTGTGTAGGTGTAGGCTGACCTCAGAATGATGCTGACACAGGGTCTCTGCTGGCCTGGCACTCACCAAATAGTCTAGCCTGGCTGGCCAGTGCCCTCCAGGGACCTGCCTGTCTCCGCCTCTCCGGCGTGGGGATTTCATACCAGCCTGGCCCTGGCGTGTTCCTGTGGACTCTGGGACTTGAGCTCAGGTCTGTGTGCTTTACTGAGGCAGCTGTCTTCCCAGGCCCTATCGTTTCCTTATTAGTTCTGTGAATTTACAAATTACACTATTGAAACATTTGTTATTATTTAAGAAGTTAAGATAAACAATTTCCTCTTACTAGCATTTCCTCCTTTAAGGGTTATCTTCAAATGCTAACCAGCTAGATTTGTTTGTAACTAATGCTGTGATTGATTGCTGTGCATAATTGAAACTTGACATTTTTTCTTTTGTTTTTAACGATTATTGAGAATAAAATTGAAGCTGGGAAGAGTCAGCGTTGTTATGGAATTGGAGTTGTTTGATCAGCCTGTGCACATCACTGTACTCTGCTCCCAGCAAAAGTGGTGTGGTTAGCCTGATTCTCAGTCTGCGTACTGTTCATCTGTGAAATGGGGACGATGATGGTTGCTTTCCTTATGTAGCACCTAGGAAGCACAGAGCCAGCATTTACCACCTAGCGATGAAAATGCCACTGTTCCTTTTGTAAGTGGGTGTGCCCATGCATGTGAGATGAAGGCTGGGGATATAACTCGGTGTCAGCCTGCTTCCCCAGCACGTCAGCAACAACAAAGAACTTGTTATGTGGAAGTTTGTGTGTGCCACATACTTTTTATGGAAAAGCTTCTGTTAATGAGTGTAATAAAGAAAGTTATTAATCTCCTCAGTTTCTCATGGCAGGATTTTCTTTTATAGTTTGGTTCAGTCTTCCCTTCCTTGCCAAGTATAATAGAGGAGAAGTAATTGAGTCATTTTGTAAAAAAATGATGTATTTTTATTTTATGTCTTTTTTATTTTGTATTTATTTGTTGGATGACAGAAGAGGGCAGCTGATCTCCAGAACTGGGGTTACATACGGTTGTGAACCACTGTGTGGGAGCTAGGAACTGAACGCAGGTCTTCTATAAGAGCAGCAAGTGCTTTTAACCTCTAAGCCATCTCTCCAGCTGAAGCCTTTCATTTTTATATTGAAAACCTTTGAGTGCAGCCCCAAATAGGCTGAGCATCCATAGTCCAGAAGTCTGAATCCCAGTCATCTACAGCTCTTTCAGCCCTGTGTGAAAGGTGGAAAGTTCTGCACAGTGAAACTTGGGTCCCTTCATCCTGTTAGATCTTTGTTTAGACCGATGTCCTGTCCTCAAGGTGTCTCATTCTGGATGTGAAAATTACAGAAGTCAAAACACTCTAAACTGAAGAATTCGTCATCCAGGAGCCCTGGACAAAGTGCTGCTGGGCACTGTGTGCAGACGCCTGCTTGGTGGCAGCTGCTGATGGTGTTTTCTGGAACTTGATGCAAAATTATTTCTTTACTTTGTGTCCTGAGAAAATAGAAAAACACCGAAGGAGCAATGTGGTTGATGGAGGCCTCTGATTACTTAAATTCTTTAAAAAACATTACATTTTGTGTGTGTGCACTTGAGTGGGCGTTCCTGTGTTTGTGCTCGATCTTGCCAGAGCACACACGTGAAGTCGGTTCTCTCCCTCTGTGTGAGTGTGGAAATCCAACTCAGGACATCAAGCTTGGTGACAAGTGCCTTTAACTGCAGAGGCATCTCACCAGCACCGTTACATTCCATTTTTTGAAGTTAATCTTCAGAAGATGTTACATTTCTGCTTGTAGGCTTTCAAAACAGTAGTAGGGATACATGAAGTGATTTAGTGTATATCCACTCTTGCCCTGTCGGAGCTAAGGATCGAGGCCATGCTCCCAAGCCTTTGTCTGGGTTGTCAGAATCTAAACCAAAGGGACCAAAGGATCCTTCTGGTACTGTTCCTGCAGATCCTTCAAGAACAATTGCCCTCAGCTTATACGTCTTTAATGCATAAAATACAATTTTGAAGTATTGTGGGACTGAAGATATGGCTTAACAATGAAGAGTACTCCCTGCTCTTCTGGAAGATATGAGTTCAGTTCCAGCATACACATAGGGAAGCTTCTTGGCATCCAGTGCCGCCTTCTGGCCTCTCTGGACTTGTTCTCACATGTGGCAACACACACAGACACACACACATACACACACGTACAGTGGTATACTGACACAACTAGATGCCCACGCAGACACACTCAGACACACACTCATGCAGATACACTCACACATTCACATATTCTTAGACATGTTCACACACGTGCGCGCGCACGCACGCACACACACACACCTCAAAAGAAATACTTAAAAAAACCAAATGTTACATATTTCTATTGTAAAATTTAGTGCAGATGGACATATTTTGCTTGTGTGTGACACTGATTTAGGGCTTGTGCCACAGCAACAGGCATGACGGTTGTTTGGGGAGAAAGTGTTAGAATTGATGTGCTTTTGTAAAGGAAACCGTTTCTCAACCAGTCTGACCTTCCTATTTTCTGACACAGGACCTTTTGGAGAACGAGATGATCAACAAGTGTTTATTCAGAAAGTTGTTCCCATCACTAACAAGCTGTTTGTCAGGCTGTCGTCCACTGGAAAAAGGTAACACTTCACAGAAAGATGTATATTCAGAAGTTGCCTTTGTTAGAGGTGGAAGAATGCACTAACCACATTAAGACAAAAGTTCTGTGCTAGTTAACTACTAAAAAGGTGAATCACAAAATCTTCATTGACTCAGGATTTAACAGACTGAGAGCACCATAGAAAAGAAAACAAACCTTTGAATTTAAACATTTCCCATCATGCACAAACATTTTCTACATGGCTGTGTCTCTCAGTTGGGACATTACAGATTTCCTGACCATCTCTACATGGAACAAAAGTAAGGTCATGCTGGGCTGATGATCATGTGACCTGCAGACCTGCCATAGCTCCCAGTTAGCAGCTGTGTGTCAGTTCACATTTGTCCTCACTCTCCCCTGGAATGGCCTCTCTCCTGTGCCCTGCACTTATACAGCAGGGGTGCCACTCTGGTCTTGAGTGCGTTGGGACTTGCTTTTTTGCCTTTGTCTTCAGAGATGATTTTTTTTGTCTAATTTTAATGGTGATCAGTGGATTTCATGGCAGACAGACGTACTAAATTCTAATACTGCCCTTGATTAGCTATGTAAATTCAACTTAAGTGACCTCATCGGTTGCCTAGCTGATTAAGGTTCCATTGTCTGGAGAGTGTGCTGTAGCTGGAGTGTTCTTGTGTCCACCTGGCTCCTGTAGCTGCTCTGTCCCAAGTAAACACACAGAGACTGAAAATACTTATAAACTGTATGGCTGTGGCAGGCTTCTTGGCTATCTAGTTTACATCTTAAATTAGCCCATTTCTATAAATCTATATGTTGCCACATGGCTCATGACTTACCATCTTACTTATCTTTACATCTTACTTCTCATGGCGGTGGCTGGCAGTGTCTCCTGACTCAGTCTTCCACTTCCCAGAATTCTCTTCTCTGCTTATCCCGCCTATACTATACTTCCTGCCTGGCTACTGGCCAATCAGTGTTTTATTTATCAATCAGTCAATCAGAGCAACACATTCACAGCATACAGAAAGACATCCCACAGCAGTGTGCCTTATGGTAAAGTGACAAAAACAGGATCGGAAGTCCTTAGAGTCACTGGCTGCCGGGGACGCTGTAGAAGTGAGCTTTCCTGTCATTTTTGTTTCACTTTGAAAATGATTGTCCCTAGTTTTGCTGTTTGTTCTTCTGCATGTCAGACAAGTGAGCAAGTAAAATTCCTGTGAGTAGTCATTAAGCACCCAGGGTTTCTTTTCAGTGTGGCTGGTGCTGCTGCTGTCTCTAAAGTTCCCTCTGCCTCTCTTTGGCATGTCTCTGTTACATGGTGTTTTCATGAATATACTCTGAGAGTGGATAGCTTTTATTTTCATCAAGTTTGCATGTAGTCATTAGTAATTAATGACTGAATTCTAGAAAATGACTAATGTGCCTAAGCCATCCCACAGATTGTGTGTTCTTAGAAAGTGAATCCAGAGTTTGTACTGTAGTTAATTTGTACACAGTGCAGAAGTTGCCAACTGTCTGAAGCTGGACTCCAGCTCTAACAGGTCCGGTTTCATCCATGTTCCATTTTAATGTCCCCTTCTGTGTTTATTTTAGAAAGTTTTCTGAGTAAGATGGATTTTATGATCTAGAGGGAAACTACAGTAACAGAACAAGTTCAGGGCCCTGGAGACAGAAATGGAAGGAGCTGACAGTGAGTAGGTCAGAAAGCGGTCCATAGACTAAGGACTCCATCCCATGGCAGGAGACTGTGGCAAAGCCGTATTTGTTCTCATGCATGTAGTAACATCGATTATTTTATTTTAAAAATAAACCACAAATACAGATGTTTTAAAAATTTAAGTCACTTTATAAATACAAATGTTAATCATTATATGAATAATGAAAAAGATTGTTCTGAAAAACAAAAAAGAAATTGATGCTTCCACATTCATTTCAGGTTTTTAAAATACTAGTGCCTGGGTGCTGGAGCTATGGTTGCTGCTTTTGCAGAGAACCTGGGTTCAGTTTCCAGCATCCCTGGTGGGCAGCTCACAACCATCTATAACTCCAGTTGCAGGAAGTACCTTTTCTGCCCCCTGGGGCACCAGGCATACATCTAGGCACTAACACATATATAAAATAAATCTTTTTCAAAGTTGTACCAACTGAAATAAAGGAGAAATCATGTCTTTACAAGTGATCATAGTGGACCTTACATGTGGGAAATAGTGACGTTTACCCCAGATGGGATGTGGGCCCTGGGCCTCATCTCCCCCAGTGGCCGCCGCCCCCCCTCAGGCGCTTGTCCTCTCACTGGCCGTCTGCTCAGGCCTTTCTTGCTGCTGAGCCGCTTCTCCTGCTCACAGTTCTGGAACTTGTTGGAACTTGAGTGGTTCACACTGTAAAGGTTGTGCAGAAGCTTTTTCTTTTTCAGAGTCAGTGGGTTTCTTTTCATTTCCCCCCGCACCACCACGCTGTGGGTGCATTTCTCTTTGTTTTCTCACATCTTCCCTCTGCGGACGTCCACATTCAGGATGGCTTTTGTGACTAAATCATCTCTTTCTGTCAGTTGAGAACACACTAATGTATGAGAAGCTCTTTTCCTTCAGAGAAACCAGACTTGTCTTTTCTGTCAATTCTCTTGGACCATTTGAAAACTATGTTAGATACATGTTCGTTTGGAAACATTTCATGTAGACAGTGTACGCAGTTGCTTCCTTGGGTGACAACCATGCTGTCTTTGCAGGATTTGTGAGATCCAGGCTGTCGACTGCACTACCATATCCTCGTTCACCGTGAGAGAGTGTGAGGGCTCCAGCAGGATGGGCTCACGGCCACGGCGCTACTTGTTCACAGGCCACACGAACGGCAGCATCCAGATGTGGGATCTGACCACAGCTATGGACATGGTCAACAAGAGTGAGGACAAGGGTACGTACGGACGTAACCACACAGGAGGCTATTTGTCATAAGCTGACCTTTGGCCTCAGATGTGAACAAGTGCTTCTCTCCTAAGATGCAGGTGGCCCCACTGAGGAAGAGCTGCTCAAGCTGCTAGACCAGTGTGACCTGAGCACGTCCCGCTGCGCTACCCCCAACATCAGTCCTGCCACATCTGTGCTTCAGCACAGCCGCCTTCGGGAGTCCAACTCCAGGTGGGTCAGAGTGGATGGTGCATCCTCATGGACTCGGTGCTGTAAGCATACAGTTGGAAAAGCTAGGGTTTTCAGAGTGCAGTTTGAAGTCAGATTAGTTGCTCTTGAATTGTTCAAATATTAATAAATTTTTATTTGTATGCATAGCACATGCTTTTCAGAGGAAAACATTTTAAACTTTTATTGAGTTTGTTCTTTGACAGTTTCATACATGTATAATGTGCAAGGAGAAAAATATTGTGGTCTTTCATGTATTTGGCGTGATTGACCCCTAGATTTCATACATGCCAAACATGCTGTTTACAACTGAGCCTGACCCTTATTCCCTTTTGCTTTTTAACTTTCTTTGGAAATTTATTAGTTACTTTTCTGTTCCTGTGCTAAAACACCATAACCAAAATAACTTACAAAAGAAGTTTATTTGAGCTTAAGATTCCAGAGGGTTAAGTGTCTATCATGGTGGGAAGCATGGTAGCAGGCGGCAGGCTGTAGATGTATCCAACCTTCCCATCAAACAATAAACACAGAACCAATGCAAAGAAGAAAGCCAAGAGGTCAGAGCTAAGAGCCAAAACCTTACCCTTCCTCCTGCAGTGGTCCTACCTCTCCGAACCAGAGCTACCCCTGTGTTAAAGTCTTTATATAGAGTTCCTGTCCTGCCTTCTCATTGGTTGTAAACCCAACCACATGACCGCCTCCTCACAGCCTGTCTGTATAGGCCTCCAGGTTTTCCATGATTGGTATTAAGATTAAAGGCATGTGTATCCAATAATGGCTGTATCCCTGAACACACAGAGACTTACCCAGCTCTGCCTACTAAGTGCTGGAATTACAAGCGTACGCTACCACTGCCCTGCTTTCCTATGGCTTGCTAATAGCTCTGACCCCCGGGCAACTTTATTTATTAACATACAAATAACATTTTAATACAAATAAAATATCACCATATTTCCCCTTTTCTATTTTAATAAAAAGGAAAAAAAGAAAAAGCTTATAACTAATATAAGAAAAACTATATACAAAAGGATAATAACTATATACAATATATACAAGTAATAAATACCTAAACAATGTCTAGTCCATTTGTATTTGACAAATTCAGAGAAAATAATTTCATTATCTATCCTATTTTGGTAAGTCCAAAATGTATCCTAATTAATCTTCAACTATAACTAACTAACCTTCAACTATAACTAACTAATCTTCAACTCCCTCAGAGACCCAAGAAGGAAATAATATTAGCTAACAAAAATAAAAACAGGAAGTGCACATAAGCAACTTCCAAAAAATTTGTGAGTTGACAGAAACAGACAGCTGTCTGGACAGTCACCTGAGGTTTCTCCGAAGTGCTGGGGCATCATCTTCAGCCTATAGGCTTAGCATATCTGACAGACTCATTTGTGAAGTAGGATGTACACAAGGTCAACAGTTCAACCTCACATTGGGTGAGAGCAGTCCATGTACCAGAAACACCTGAATTCCACTAGTGTCATGTCATGATTCAGGATTTTAAATTCTGGAAATTGTTGATGGTTTTTTAATTCAGCTGTCCATTCTTCTTGGCTGTGTATATATGGCTTCATCTCAGCATCCCATTCTTCTCCATATCCCTCCATCAAATGCCAGTCTACTATTGAGAGGCGTGAGCTTAGTTACTCTTCAAGAATAACTGTTTCAGCTGCTGTTCCATTGCACATCAGAGGCCATTGGCCCACTGCCTGTTCAGCTGCCTTCGAAGAAAAGGGCACTGTACCTTTTTCGAATTGCGAAGGCCACTTCAGGGATGGTGCCATATTGTCCTGGCCTCTGAAGATGCCTTTTGATAAAGCCATAACCACACTTGTTTTGGCAAGAATCAGTAATCCTTTGTTTTATGTCCTGTTTGTCCATTTTGTCCTGTTGATTCGAGGATACTTTGTTGTCCAGTGGCTAACTTTTGCCACAATGAAAGTTAACTCCAATTGCAGTTTCTTCAATGCCCATATTTTCTCTGAAGTAGATTGGTACTGCCAGGAGTCGACATGTCTCATAGTCATAACAAAAAAGAAAAATTTTCTAAGTTATTAAAACATTTTAAATGCCATATTCTGTAGATCTCTGAAGGGTTTGAAGATAACCTGTCTATCTAAAATATATCTACTCAATCTTGAAAACATACCTAATATAACTACAAGTTCTATTATAATATCTAACTACTAACTTTCATTTCTTTATATCCTAATAGTTGGTAATAACATTCAAGGATCAGAAAATTGCATTACATTGTTAGATGAACGGTACAATTAGAAAAATATATATAACATTTTCTAACAATATCAATTTCAATATATATAATTTGTATACAATATAAAACAATCCAATCCAATGTAAAGTATTTACATTTTTCTTTTCTTTCTTTCTTTTTTTTTTTTTTTTAATAAGAACCTTAAATCTAATCTCCTTTGCTTAGCCTTTTTCCTAACCCTTGACAACAACTTGTAACCAAGCCCCCTAATCAATGAAAATTATCCCAGACCCAAAACCCATTAAAAGACCAAAAAAACCAACCGCCCCACACCACCTCTTTGGGAATGTGGGCGTCGTATTCTTGAAATTGCTTCCTGCTGGGTATGGGCGAAGGTATCTTTATCCTGAAAGAAAAATTTTAGGTTAATTGTCAAATTCTAGGAAAGGTAAATATATCCTTCGTTATCCAGTCTGTGTATAATGCCAAAATTCAGGGTTTATCTCAAATCCTTATTCAAGTAGTCTTTGAGACTGGATCATCTCAGCTAGCTCTTCTTAAAATTGCTCTGAGCACTTTGTAGTTCAAAGCTGATCTGTAGATGATGTTTGTCAGCTTAGTGATGTTATTATTGTCCACGTGGAATTGTTGTTGTTGTGGGGCCCCATCTTCTTCCTGGAGACTTCAGTTGATGTTAGGCCTAACCGTGATTTCCTGCAAAAAACTGATAAGAGACTCGAACACAAAGACTATATATGCGACTTTTTAGAATTAGTTAGTACTGTATATGACCATTTATATCTTAACAAAGTTTAAAATGTATATATATCTATATATATTGATCTTGTAAATTTTGATATAAAATTCATACTTTAAGAAAAGTTTAAAGAATAAGAATAGAATCAAAGAGTTGAGATTCGTAATAGAATAGTCCCTTAATTAATTTGGCTTTTCTCCTGTCCCATAGCAGAAGATGGCTCTTTTCCTCTGGCATGATACAGGGAGTTTGCATTTTCCTTTTAACAACATGCTTGAGTTTAAAGAA
This sequence comes from Peromyscus californicus insignis, assembly GCF_007827085.1. Taxonomy (NCBI): domain Eukaryota; kingdom Metazoa; phylum Chordata; class Mammalia; order Rodentia; family Cricetidae; genus Peromyscus; species Peromyscus californicus. The sequence continues at coordinate 73,794,080 of NW_026294436.1, read as the reverse complement.
GGAGAGAGCCATTCTCCAACTCCAAAGTCAGCTTTAAATTTTAATTGAACTGGGACTATTAGAAGTTAAATAGTGTTAAATCTTTAAAGAAAAGCAGAAACAAACATTTAGGAAGACATAAAATTTTTTTTAGATAACATACCCATATGCCATTTCACTCTGTTTCTTAGGATAGATGATTTGTTCCTTTTCTTCAGTTGTCTCATTTGTCCAGTGTTCTTCAAATTCCTTAACCTTCATTCTCCTAAAAGACAAAAACAAAAACCTTTCCCCAAGGTTTTTTGGGGATGTTCCTTTTTGACAAGTTATCTGATTAAATGAAAAGGCATGTGTTACTGGTGTAAGTTAGTTTAAATTGGATGTTTACAATAGTTGATGAACTATCACCTCCTCTAATTAAGAGGTCTCTCTTGTTCAAATCGAACCTTTATCAATTTTGATGGTACCCACAGCTTATCTTCTCCTGTAGAAATAAAAGCAAAACCTCGTCCCCAACGTAACACATACCCTGGTTTCCATTCTGAGGTCAGCACATCCTTAAAGTATATAGGTTGATTTAATTCTGTAGTTTTTTCTATTATCCAATGTCTCTCTGCAGCAGTTGTTCCTTTCTCATTGGCATTGAGAAAATTCAAAGTTAATAGAGCATTATGTAGTCTATTTCTGGGGGTTTTTGTTACTCCTTTTTGTTTATTTAGCATATCCTTTAGAGTTCTGTTTGATCTTTCTATAACTGCTTGACCTGTAGGATTATGTGGTATACCTGTAACATGGTTTATATTATAATAAGCAAAAAACTGTTTCATTTTAACAGAGACATATGATGGAGCATTATCAGTTTTGATTTGTGCAGGTATACCCATAATGGCCATAAGTTCTAGCAAATGAGTGATTACAGAATCAGCTTTTTCAGAACTCAAAGCATTGCCCATTGAAATCCTGAATAAGTATCGATAGTGTGGTGTACATATTTCAGTTTTCCAAATTCTGCAAAGTGAAACACGTCCATCTGCCAGATTTCATTCCTCTGAGTACCCTTTGGGTTACATCCTGCTGGTAATGGTGTTTGATTGTAGAAGGAACAAGTAGGACATTTCTTTACTATTTCTTTGGCTTGTTGCCAGGTTATGGAAAAATCCTTTTTTAAACCTTTACTATTTACATGATGTTTTTTATGAAATTCTGAGGCCTCCAGCACATTTCCTATCAATAATTTATCAATCTCATCATTGCCTTGTGCTAGAGGGCCTGGCAGACCAGTATGGGATCGGATGTGAGTTATATATAAAGGATGACTCCGTTTTCTGATTGTATCTTGTAATTGAATAAATAATGAAGTTAATTCTGAAGCATCGTGGATAAATTCTGCAGTCTCAATATGTAATACTACTCTTTCAGCATACTGAGAGTCAGTTACTATATTGAGAGGTTCTGAAAAATCCATTAATACCAACAGAATAGCATACAATTCTGATTTTTGAACTGAATTATAAGGACTTTGAACCACTTTACTTAAATTTTCTGATTTGTAACCTGCCTTTCCTTGTTTGTTGGCATCTGTATAAAATGTACGAACTCCAGATATGGGTTTTTTCCTCACAATTTGAGGCAAGATCCAATCAGCTCTCTTTATAAGATCAATTCTATTGCTTTTGGGATATTTGCTGTTAATTTCTCCCAAAAAATTACTACAAGCTTTTTGCCAAGCTTCATTTTCTATCCATAATTTTTCAATGTCCTCCTTAGTTAAAGGTACGACAATTTCTGCTGGGTCTATTCCTGCTAATTGACGAAGTCTCAATTTTCCTTTCCAAATCAAGTCAGAGATTTTTTCAACATAAGTTTTTAATTTTTTATTTGGTTTATTTGGTAAAAATATCCATTCCAATATAATATCTTCCCTTTGCATTAATATTCCTGTTGGGGAATGCCTAGAAGGTAAAATAACCAAAATGCAATCCAGCTTTGGATCAATACGATCTACGTGCCCTTCATGTACTTTCTTTTCTACCAAGGCCAATTCTTTCTCAGCTTCAGGTGATAATTCTCTTGGACTATTTAAGTCCTTATCACCTTCTAAGGTTTTAAACAAATTATTCAGTTCATCATTTTTTACCCCAACAATAGTTCTTAGATGAGAAATGTCTCCAAATAATCTTTGAAAGTCATTAAGAGTCTGTAGTCGATCTCTCCTAATTTGCACTTTTTGAGGTCTAATTTTTTGAAGTTCTATTTTATATCCTAAATAATTAATAGAATCTCCTCTTTGTACCTTTTCTAAAGCAATTTGTAATCCCCAGCAAGGCAAAATTTTCTTTACTTTTTCAAACATTCTTTCTAAAGTATCTGCATTTGAATCAGCTAATAAAATGTCATCCATATAATGATAAATTATAGATTTAGGAAATTTTTTACGTACCACTTCTAATGGCTGTTTTACAAAATATTGGCACAAAGTTGGGCTATTCAACATTCCCTGTGGGAGAACCCTCCATTGAAATCTTTTAACCGGTTGAGAATTATTATAAGTAGGCACTGTGAAAGCAAATCTTTCTCTGTCTTTTTCTTGTAAGGGTATTGAAAAGAAACAGTCTTTTAAATCAATAACTATGAGAGGCCAGCCTTTTGGTAACAGAGTAGGTAAAGGAATTCCAGATTGTAAAGAGCCCATTGGCTGAATTACTTTGTTAATTGCTCTAAGGTCTGTTACCATTCTCCATTTACCAGATTTTTTTTTTATAACAAATACAGGAGAATTCCAAGGGCTGGTTGATTCTTCAATATGATGAGCATTTAACTGTTCTTCCACCAGCTCTTGTAAAGCCTGGAGTTTCTCTGTTGTTAAAGGCCATTGCTGAACCCATACAGGCTTGTCTGTTGACCATTTTAAAGGTAGAGCTGTTAATGTTTTTGGAAGATTATCAGTTGTTGTGCCCTGTTCTTGTATGACATGGATGGCTGGTGAGCACTCATTAGAATAATATCTTTTAATATTTCTCTCAGAAACATGTACTAATTTATGATTTGTTTCTGAGATTGGAGGGATATTAATCTGAGTATTCCACTGTTGTAACAAGTCTCGACCCCACAGGTTCATAGCTATGTTAGCCATATATGGTTTTAATTTTCCTTTCTGTCCTTCTGGACCTATACATTCAAGCCATCTTACACTTTGTTTCACTCTAGATAATGTCCCAATTCCTAAGAGTTGAATGTTTACCTCCTGAAGAGGCCAAGTTGGATGCCAAAATTCTGGTGCAATTATGGTAATGTCAGCACCTGTGTCTACCAGACCAGACAACAAAACACCATTTATTTTTATTGTTAGTTTTGGTCTTTGTTCATTAATAGAAGTTTGCCAAAAAATTTTCTTTATGTTTTTTCCTGTATTTCCTATTTTCTCTGTTTCATCATCTCGACTAACATGATTTATTCCAATAGACATTTGGTTATTTAGTTGCTTTGAGTAGGGGTTTCCTCTACAACTGCAGGAAAGGTTTGAACTGGATTTACTGTGGGGGCCTGCCTGAGGCCCCTCTGGGAGTTTCCCGAAGCTCGAGGCAGAGGGTTACCCTGTCTGTCCCTTGTTGATCTACATTCGTTGGTCCAGTGTTTTCCCTTACCACACCTTCTGCATACTCCAGAAGGAAGGGGCATTCTGTTGCCAGTGTTCCTTGAAGAAACATTATTTCTAGGAATGACCTGTTTACAATCCCTTTTCAAATGTCCTTGCTTTCCACATCCAAAACATCTAACATTGCTCAAACCTTTTGAAATTGCTTTTCCTACCCACATATCATCATGGTCATAAGCCTCTACATTAACTGTATCTCTAATCCAATCTTCCAAAGGTGCAGATCTTGCCTTTAACGGCCTAATTATTCTTTTGCACGCTGCATTTGCATTCTCAAAGGCTAAAGATTCAATTATTATCTGACTAGCCTCTGAATTCGGGACCATTTTTTGTACTGCTGAAGTCAATCTTTGTAAGAAATCTGTGAAAGATTCTTTGGGGCCCTGTATAACCTTTGTAAATGACTCAGTTTTTTTTCCTGGTTCTTCAACTCTGTCCCATGCATTCAAAGCTGCCGTTTTACATAGAAGTAGGGTTTGGACATCATATGAACATTGTGTTTGTACTGAAGCATATTGGCCTTCGCCAATAAGCTGATCCTGGCAGACTTGTATTCCGCTATCCCTCCATTGTCTTTCTATATGTTTAGCCTCATTACTGAACCACATTTTCCACTGGAGATTTTGTCCGGGTTCAAGAACAGCCTGTGCCAATTCCCGCCAGTCCTTTGGTATAATCCTATTACAAGTTGACCAGGTGTTTAACATTTGCTTTACATATGGGGAGTGCATGCCATAAGATGCTATTGCCTCCTTAAATCTTCGTAAGTCTAACATTTCAACTGGAACCCAAGTATTTTGTTCATTCTCTTCATCAGGTAGCTGCTGTACGGCTACTGGATAAATTAAGGGTGATTGTGTGAAAACTGGCTTTCTTTCTGTAACCTTACGATCCAATTTTGAAACAACTTCACTATTTATTTCTTCTGTCTGAATTTGAATTTCTCTATAATTCATTTTTACCGGTTTAACAAGTTTTTCTAAGACTGTTATCCTGGCACTTAAGTTGACGATCTTTTTAAATAGTAAAATGAGGATAAGAAAAGTAATAAACTGAATAATTCGATCAATATTAATCTTTTCATATAGTTGTTCCATTGTCAGAGTGCCTAAAATTTCAAACAAAGCCCAATTTTCTTCCAATGTACACATAAAGCCCATTTTTTTTTTTTTAATGTAGAAAAAAATTCTCTTTTAAATAGATATGTTAATTGACTTACCAAGTCTGGGTAGAACAGTAGAATCCCAGGGAATTTCACAGCCACCTGGTGTTCGAGGTGTGAATCCAGCTAGAGAGAGAGAGAGAGAGAGAGAGAGAGAGAGAGAGAGAGAGAGAGAGAAAGTGTAGCCGCTTGAGCCGAGTCAAGCCTTGGCTTTACAGGCAGGGGCCCTGTTCAGCGGGGCAGGTCTGAGTTGTTTGTAGCAGTTCCAGCTGCGGGTCAGTCAGGCCTGGGCCCAAGCTAGGCAGCCGGGCTGCCCAGGCTGGAAACCGGACCTGCCGCCAAGCCAAGCCAATCGGTTTTTAATGAATTCTTGTCACGTTGGGCGCCAAATGTAGATGTATCCAACCTTCCCATCAAACAATAAACACAGAACCAATGCAAAGAAGAAAGCCAAGAGGTCAGAGCTAAGAGCCAAAACCTTACCCTTCCTCCTGCAGTGGTCCTACCTCTCCGAACCAGAGCTACCCCTGTGTTAAAGTCTTTATATAGAGTTCCTGTCCTGCCTTCTCATTGGTTGTAAACCCAACCACATGACCGCCTCCTCACAGCCTGTCTGTATAGGCCTCCAGGTTTTCCATGATTGGTATTAAGATTAAAGGCATGTGTATCCAATAATGGCTGTATCCCTGAACACACAGAGACTTACCCAGCTCTGCCTACTAAGTGCTGGAATTACAAGCGTACGCTACCACTGCCCTGCTTTCCTATGGCTTGCTAATAGCTCTGACCCCCGGGCAACTTTATTTATTAACATACAAATAACATTTTAATACAAATAAAATATCACCATAGCAGGCAGCAGGCATGGAGCAGAGGCTGAAGGCTCACATCCTGAACCACAAGCACAAGGCAGAGAGAATGAACTAAAAGTGGTGCAAGGCTTTACATTCCCAAAGCCTGGCCCCAGTGACATACATCCCCCAGCAAGACCACACTTCCTAAGTAAGCCTTCACAAACAGCATCACCAACTGGGGACCAAGTGATCAGATGCCTGAGATTATGGGGGACATTTATCATTCCAACCACTTCGGGAAATGACTGGCCAATTATGTGATCAGTAATTCACTGTATTAGGGTTCTCTAGAGTCACAGAACTTATAGAAGGAATCTCTCTCTCTCTCTCTCTCTCTCTCTCTCTCTCTCTCTCTCTCTCGGAATATAAGGGAATTTATTGGAATGACATACAGGCTGCAGTCCAACAATGACTAGCTATGAATGGAAAGTCCAGGAATTTAGTAGTTGCTCAGTCCCACAAGCCTGGGTGTCTGAGCTGGGCTTCTGTACTTGCTGGAATCCCAGAGAAACAGGCTCCAATGCCAGTGAAGGAATGGATGTGCTGACAAGGCCAGGGCAAGCAGGCGGAGAATGAACCCTTCCTTCTTCCATTCTCCTTCTATAGGCTTCCAGCAGAAGGTGTGGTCCAGATGAAAGGTGTGCCTTTCCAACTCAAGATCTGGGTTTAAAGGCCTGTGTCTTCCCGCCTCAAGATCCAGATCAAAAGCCTGTGTCTTCCAGCCCCTAGATCTGGATCCCAAGTGTGCCCTCCATTTCTGGATTGTAGTTCATTTCAGATCTAGTCAAGATGACAACCAAAAACCACTGTCACCCTTCTCCTGAATTAGGAAAATCACGAATCAGTTGGATACGTTGTGGAGTTTTTGTTCTCATTGCTCAGGGTCAGTGCTAATCAAAAGTGGTTAAGTTATCTTGTCTAATTTCGTAGTAAGGTATTGTGTACTTAGTATAATGAAATACTTTGCCTTTTCCACCATATTGACAAAAACATTTCAAATTCTGGGAATCCAAGAGCCAAATATTGAGTTACATTGATTGCTTATTGGAGCAATTTTAGAGCCTATTTTCCTTCTTCCCTGCTATTCAAAAATGTTGCTTGATTGTGAATGCATGTATGGTATTATGTTGGTAATTGTATGTAATACGGTCTACTAGACAAATACATTCTTATAGAGAGGTGTGGATAGTAATATGCCTTATATGTTTTTATGATGTTTTAGTTGGCAGTTTGACTGCTGAGATAGGCTCCTGAGACCTTGAAGTAAAATCATAACTGACATTTTTAAAATCTGTTTTTCAGCCTTCAGCTCCAGCACCATGAAACCATCCATGAAGCAGCCACTTACGGGGCAACACGGCCTTACCGGGAGAGCCCTTTGTTAGCCAGAGCGAGGAGGACCGAGAGTTTCCACAGCTACAGGGACTTCCAGACTCTCAATCTCAACAGAAACTCAGAGAAGTCTGTCCCAGAAAATGGTCCCGTGGGTCCACCACAGGCGGAAGCGAAAGGGGCAGCAGGGGAATGCAGTGTGTCTGAGAGGAAGTCCCCTGGGACAGAGCTGAGGTGTGTGAGGGAGCTAGATGGCAGCTTCGAAGTGCAGAGAGCAGCCGAAGGGTTGTCAGAGTCCAAGAAAAGGTCATCAGAGGACGACAACGAGCATAAAGTGGAGTTACGGAAGAAAGGATTTGAAGCAGGAGGATTCCTTGGTAGAAAGAAGGTTCCCCATCTGGCGTCCTCACCAAGTACCTCCGATGGAGGGACCGACTCTCCTGGTACGGCATCCCCATCTCCAACAAAGACCACTCCGTCACCTCGGCACAAAAAGAGTGATTCTTCGGGCCATGAGTACAGCTTGTGAACTCACTAAAGTGCATGATAGTTTTGATAAATGTACATGAAAAACAAAACTCCCTGGGTTTCCATACATTGGCTTTTACATCAAAACTCTGTAGGATACAGTTTGACCTGTGTAGTGTTTTCTGGGCCGACTCTTCTGAGGCAGGAGCAGAGCATATTTGGGGCGCAGTGATGCATTCCTGGACAGCTCAGAAGTAGCCCCAGTCCTGCAGGCACGTGTAAGAGCAGTTTGTAAGCAGGAGTCATGGTCCGGCCGCCCTCTCTGCAGGCTTCTGTCCCAGCACCATGGTGGTGCCCTTAGAGCAGGTGAGGCAGTGGGCTCGTTCCTAATCCAGTTGCCCAAGGCTTGTCTTGCAGTGGTACCTTAACGTTAATCACAGAATCTCCTTGGAATGTGGCTCCCAACCCTTGTGATTGCGAAGTGTTTACTAGATACTTGATGAGGTGCTATGTTGTGAAAAAGTCTCCTGTAACTCAAAACACTATTATTGGACCCCAGGTTCCACGGTGCACTACGTCTTTAGGGTTGTTTTACTTCGTTGTGGTCATTTTCTGATTCTTCTTGTTGGGAGATAGTGCAGCATGCACCACCATTGTTTGATACCTGAAGTCTCTCCCGAGGGAACAACTCTGTCTGAATAATATGACAGGGAAGCGGTGTCCAGAAGGGCATCCCTCTGTTTGCTGGTCTGCCCACTTTAGGAGGCACTGTGTCTTTTCAGTGTCTCACAGGATTGGAGGTCTGGATTTGGAGTCAAATGCTTCCATATGTAAAACTGTTGTTTTGACTTTATTTTGAATTCTGAGGGCAAAAGAAAAATTTTTTGTACATTTTCTTCATTTAATTGGAATGATTTACACATTTCTGTAAATGGAGAAAATGTAAGTTTAAACCCATGAGTGAATAATGTATAACTCCCATTCCCAGAAGTATAATGAAGTTAGAAAAATTCTTTAAAATTAACTATATTGTCAGTGGTTTCACAAAAATTCCCTTGTATTTATTTGTCAATTAAATCAAATGAGAAAGGTTAAGGCAGTGTGTCTTTAGTTATTTAAGGAACAGTGGTATCATGTTTAAGCTGTACTCACATGTGTTTGTAAAAAAAAGAAACGTACTTACCATGTAAGAAGATCACTAAAGAAGAGAGGGAAAGTTGGTTGGGACTAAAATTTCATAGAAAGATCATGTGAACCTTAATCTTAACCTGGCAATTGGAGGCCAGCCTGGGCTACATCGTGAGCCTCTGTCTCAACATGGAAGAGTAACTTATTAAAGCATGGCTGCAGCAGCGTTCTGCAGGTCTAGCCTTGGGTCTCCCATCTACAGGAGAGCTGGATTCCACTTGTCTAGATCGCTGTGCCTACCTTGTCAAGGTTGTGACTCAAAGGACAATAATGAAACATAGCTGTGTACTCTGTTGCAAAAGGAAGAACAGTTTCATGGTTAAAACAGTGCAAGCCGTTTCGTTCTACTGAGGGGGTAAGTATTGTTCTCATCTCACAGATGGCGCAGACCACAGAGGGTAATAGCAGCCAGTGGCTGAGCCAGCTTTCGGACTGAGGTCTTTTGTTTGAAAAACCTACAGTTTCCTTCTTGGCTTTCCCATTAGGATTGCCTGGCCTGGTGTTAAATATAGTTGTCCTAGCCCTATTCCAACCTTGCTGAATTTGAGTGTCGTAGTGAACTCAATTTTGGGAAGGGAATCACAGTTGATTGTAGTGTACGTTGGATCAGAACATGCTCATCACATTCTGGTTTCTTTTTTTTTTTGGTTTTTTCGAGACAGGGTTTCTCCGTGTAGCTTTGCGCCTTTCCTGGGACTCACTTGGTAGCCCAGGCTGGCCTCGAACTCACAGAGATCTGCCTGGCTCTGCCTCCCGAGTGCTGGGATTAAAGGCGTGCACCACCACCGCCCGGCACATTCTGGTTTCTTAATAGGTATGCCTCTGTCATTTTTTATGTGTATCTCAGGCTTGCTAGAATATTCTTTCATAAGTATATTAAACCTTGTTCACATTTAAATATCTGTTCTGACCGTCTTTACGTGCATTACGACTGCATTGTTGTACCTGTCCTTTGCTTTCCTCACCAGCTACTGTAGTGTGTTATGTGGATGCCAGCATGAGGGCCGGAGCGGCATAGCGTGCTCGAACAGACTGGGAAATGCTTGAGTTCTTTGTGTGTCGTTCACGCTGAGGGCAGTTCCTGAGATGAAGGCAGTGGGAGGAGAATGGCAGGAAGGAGTGGGCAGGTTGTCTAGACAGGACAGACAGGCACAGGGAGTACCCCAGGGCCCTGTAAAATACAGCCTAGATTCCCATCAGCAGACTCCCAGACTTCGGGTCCCTCTCAGCCTGAAGGGATGAAGCTGTTCGGTTTGCTTCCTTGGCAGCTGGGTCTCCTGCCTTTCCAAGATGTTGACTTCTTTGTCTATCCCTGAGAAAGTACTCAGTGATCCCCTAGACAAGAACAGCACCCCATTATATTTCCTGGGGGGCTCATCCAGGATTTGAGGTGACATCTATGCAAGTACACTTGACTGAAAATCAGGAGAAGGACTTGGTGGAAGCTCCCTTCCTGCATTGGTCCTCTCTACCCAGTCAGCTCTCAGCCCACCCAGAGAAGGGGAATAGTGGGTTAGTAGAGTGGTGTGCTGTTTATCTTGTGACTGAGTGGGGAGTTCTGCTGCCACTCCTTAGCCAAGAAACACAAGCGATGAGCCCCAATAATAATGATATTGATAATCATTGATCATATTCCTGGTGAAGAATAATGGGAGAAGGCTAATTCCTCACTGGGTATGCATGGAGAATGTCACTCGGGTCATTAGAATTTAAGCTGAGTGCAGGCACCGGGGCCTGGGCTGGCTGGACAAAGAGAAACTTGTTCACCTTTCTGTTTCTTGAGCCATTCTAGTTCTTAGTCTTGATTTCCGACAGAGCTTGCTTTGATTTGAGGTGAAGTGGGCCCGAAATTCCCATTGAGGCCTCTAGGAGGGAGGGAGGGGGCAAAGTCCTTTCTGAGTAAGAAAGCTTTACATGCTGGCACCCCAGAGGGGCTTTAGCTGTTGGTGCAGAATACTGTGGCTACTGCAAGCTTGTCTTTGTTGTCGTTGGAACTCATAGGATGTATACTGTGTGGAGAGGCTGAGGAACAGGGTCTCCCATAGCTGCATCGCCTGGCTGACCTTACCCATGCTCCCTCCACACACATACCTTTTCCAGACTGGCCTCCCCTCTCCCCTCCCTGTCCTTACTATGTGCAAAGCTCTGTTGGCCCTGAAAGACAGCGGGCTCTGGAGGTCCCCCACCCACCCACACACCAATGGACGAGCACTGGCTGTGGAGCTGTGGGTGGGGTGTGGCAGTTGCAAGATTGCACACACTTGTAGCAGGCCCTGGGCTAGCTTTCCTCCCAGCACTGCTACGGTCAGCCCATGGAGGAAACAGAGGACCCTCTCTCAGCAGCATAGCTTTATGTCCTTCCTGGTTCCTGGAGGCTTACGAGCCTTCCTGGTTCGTGTGAGTTTGCATTAGTGCAGGGCCAGGTGCAGGACAAGCTGCTGCTGGTAACAAAGAAGGTCATCCTACTCAGTTGGGAGGCTGGAGGGGAAGGCTCCGTTGGTCTTCATAACTGTTCTTTCTGCCCTGCATCTCCAGTGGCTGGAGCCTCTTTGCCTGTCTTCTGCATCTGCTTCTCCTCTAGGTCTGTGCACTGAGGTGAACTGCTGGTCACTGGAAATGTCTTAACCTTGGCCTTCAGATCCTGTGAGGCCACAGCAGAGCAGCATGTATCACTTGGTGTGCACCGAGCTCCCGTGGCTTAATGTCACGTCGAGGCATAGAAAATGGTTCTTAAGGTAAGCCAAGTGTGCTGAGAGATGGTGGCATCTTGGAAACAAATGGAACTGTGGGTACCTGGGCCCAAGTTTATGCAGGGACAGACAAGGGGACAAGATGACCCTGACAAAGACTGGAGAGGAGCTGGGAGTTGTAGGGGACTGAGGCACAGGTAGGTGTGGAGATCTCACTGCTCAGTCTGGCCTCTGCTCAGGACGAACAGGGTGGCAGAGAAAGGCCGACCCTGACGTAAGTCTCTCCTCTGTCTCAGTGCAGGCAGGACAAATGGGTTCCAGAGTCTCCCATCGTCCACTCAGCTGCTTCCTGTAGCACTGAACATGACAAGGCTCTAAGACACTCACAACCTGATTTCCTTTTGCCAAGTATAGCCCCAATTCATTCTGGGATGTTTCCTTTGCATGAGATGATGGGAGAATTCACACCCACCTTTGTTCATGGAGCCTACTCATGAGAAGAACCAAAAGAAAAACAGGTTATTGAGTTTTTCAGGTTGTCTGTCTCCATTTGCAAACACCCAGAAATTGGTTGTGGGTACAGGCTTCCAAGCAGTGCTCCAGTGCCCACCCAGGGTTTTATAAAGTTTAAAGGCTCCAAAAGGAAAGAAAACTTTTCTGTGTCCCTCCATCCCTGTACCCATTGCATGATCCCGTAGGTGATGAGACTTGTCGTCTGAACCAGTCTCAACGGGTTATAAGGACAAGGCATTTTGGGTCCAGTTCGTTGTCAATGGACTCAACAGCAAGTCTATTTATTGTAAGCCACTCTGTTGAGTTTTAGAGAAGAGAAAATAAATGCCTTGTGTGTGCATTAAATTCTCCTGTGCTGTTTGAGTCCCTGAGAGGCTAGCTCTGGAGATACCAAATCTTGGCATTTCCTGAATCAGCTGGCCCTCTGGCTGTTTCTCCCTGCCACAGAATCAAAGAGTAAAGGCATCATGACGCAACTAATGGAAAAAAACAGAAACCACCTATGTAGTAAGTCCAGAACTGCAGTTTGCTTTGTCTGCTACTCACTGTTGTGGTAGATCACTCTGCTGTGTGAAGACTGGTGTTTTCTGTAAGGTTTACCTGGGAACTCACCAGCCCTCAGGGGAGCAGCGTGTATACAGGTGGTATTAAGTTACTACAGATGTAGTTTGGGTTCAATCTTTTTTTATTAAGGCGCTATTACACGACACTATCTTTGAAGCCAAACAGCTGCCATGGCATCCACCAAGCCAACTTGTAAAGATCATCTCAGGTAGGTTTATTCATGTCATTAAGTCTCATTAGAAAGCATACACAAGTTACCAGGGTCTGGGCAAGTTATATATGGTATGTAACAGGTCAGAGTTTAATACATTGATATCAAACTTCTGCTTAAATCAATGGAGTTATTTTTATCTCTGTAGCAATTCCAAGGATTGGCTTAAAGATCAGAATCACATCTAAACTAAAGTTTCAGTGTTTTGTTCCCCCCTGCCCCCAAGCTTTATCTAAATACTACTCAGTGGATAGAAGGCCAGTGAAGGCAGTCTGGAACTTTTAAGTGTTGGGGAACCATACTTGGGAGACTAATGTGGTCAGAGGGATTAAGAGGAAGGCCACTTCCCATTTCCCTCTCAAGGTCAGCTTTGTCCCAGGGACCTCTGAGGTATAACTAGGGAATCACCTGTTGTCTTGTTCAGGGAGACTATGGAGATGTTATCCAGTGACTGTAGACTGGTTAGAGCTCAAATTGAGTCTACAGAGAGGCATGTCAGCAGGGAAATTTCCTCCATATTTGTGAATGAAGCCATGGTCAAACAAGGTTTCTGACCTACCCTCACATAGATGGGACAACTGGCAAGCCCCAGTGACCCGAGGATCAGACCCTCATTCAGCCTTGACAGTTAAAAAGAAATGATTAATGTTGGCTGCCTGCATGGTGCTAAACACACAGCAGGAAAGTATCACACTCCAGGGGATCATCCTCCCTAGATATTAGGCTTAGTCCTCAGGAGCTGTTGTTTAGACAATATTTCTCACTAATGATTTGTTCCTGATTGGAAAAATGCTACCCAGATGTAGGACCTCATGATCCTGGTAGCGCCTACCTGCAGCCATGAGAGGCAGGCCCTCTTTGCTATAACCGAATAATTATGTGAGATAAAGCTTAGTGGACTGGCCAGTTCTGTTTCTATTTCAAAAGGTAGAAAACTTTTGGCAAGATGGAAAATGCGTGTTAGGATGTGTACAGCCACTGTGGATGCCCTGCCACTTTAGTTGTGACAAGGGGTGGAAGTGTTTAATTCCACTCTTTGCTTTGACACTGAAGGGTGGCATGTGTGCCACAGGTTTGGATGACAGTTCAGCATCCCAGAAGTCCAGCCTTGGACTGTTGGATCATAGGTAAATAGTGGCTTTTCAGCAAAATAAGCAGTTAGTCCCTCGCAAAGGGCCACAAGATATTGTCACATAAACTCAGAAAAATGTTCTAAAACTTTTAAAACTAAAGGAGGTTTTCTGGGAGCAGCAGATTCATATTTTATGGAAAGTACTAATTGACGATCTCGCAGGTTTTAGTTCTGAAACAAGACCTGGGTTCAAGCAATGGTGTTCTGGTTGTAACATTCCCAGTTTGCATGCATGAGCTAAGTTCTTAGGAACAGCTAGGAGAGCTGTGTGTGGCTGGACTGTAGTTGGACTGTGGGAAGCTCTCAGCAGCAACCCTAGAACCTTCCCCATGTGTGCATGCAGAGCTGGTTCTCTGCTTCAGTGTGGAGCTGCAATCGCAAGTGCAGGTATTGCTCATAGGATTTCACCGCCCTCCTCGTAGTCGTGCCTGGTTTTAAACCAGTACCATCTCATTACTGATAACAAGTGTTCGCTGTCTTGAAATGGCCTGCACTGTTCCTTTAACAGTGTCCCAGGCAGAACCCAGAGAACCGAAGGTTTTGTCATCCACAAAATCAGCAAGGCAACGGAATTCCTTATTTGAGAAAACCAGAGAAATAGTTCTTAAGTCTCTATTAGGAAAAATTAAAAAGTTTTCTTTAAGTATTTTTCAGCTTCTGTGACATGTGGTAACCAGGAGAAACAGGATACAGAGCACACGCACCCCAGATTTCCATGTTGTAACTTCCGTTCTTTACAGGTGGGTGTCGGTGAAGGTGGTGTGTTCCTTGGTTACTGAGCTGAAACCCTTGATGGCATTCATTAGTTCCTCTTCATCCACATACTGAAAAGCAAGCAATCATAAAACATGTTCAGTGAATTAAAAGCTGCCTATGTTCAACACTAGGATGTGGTTTGAGACAGACTTTCCTTTAAATTCCCTTCACTGAAGGGATCACATGAGATTCCAGTTAGCTCAGTACTCAGAGTGTCACACTGTACAATCTTAGCCTCTGTGAGCCTCAGTTTATCTGTAGAGTAGGGAAATATGCAATGTGTGTATATGTAGTTTATAAGATTTAAAAGAGTAAAAGCCAGGACACAAGCTATTACGCCCTGTTGCTCTCTACTCTGTGTACTGTATTTATCAACAGGGTTAATGATATGATTTCATAATGAACCAGTAACTTGCCAGGTGTTGGCACCCTCACAGGACTCCACTGACTCCTGCACACGGCCCTTTACTAGAACCAAACACCAAACTCACCTGGCCATTGTTACAGGCAAAGCCTCTGATCACAATCCCACAAAAAGATGACTTATGCTCTTGGGTAGGTCCCAGCCACCTGTGATCCTACACTCCTGTAATGATGGTGGCTGCGTGCAGATTATTTGTAATGTTCCATCTATGTCTTCATTGTTACAGGGAGTAAATTTACGTTTTGAAAAAAATTCATTTAGCAAATATTGAATTTAATTGTCCCTTCCATTTAAAACCTAGATCTGGAATGGAATTATGTGATTGAGTTATAACAAGATCAGGATTTTTGAAAAGGTTTTTTGTTTTGTGTGTGAGGCAATGTCTTATGTATCCCAGGTGGCCTCAAACTTGCCACGTAGTTAAAGATGACCTTCAACTTTTGATCCTCCACTGTGTTCCTTGGGATTGGACCCAGGGCTTCATGCATGTTGAGCACTCTGTCACCTGAGCCGCCACCCTAGCCCCAGGAAGAGAACTTTTACCTTCACTATGTATTTAATCTTTCAGAATAAGCACAAAGGACTTGGGTGATGGCAGGAATCCCTTTGTCATGTTGTCATTAGTCAGAAAGGAACTCCTGGAAGCCACCAACTTTTCGGTGAAGGGAAAGTACAGAGGACTTTGGAGGCAGTGGACGTGGAGGAGAGCTAAGCTCTCTGCCAGTTTCTTCTCCTACTAGCTGAACGGAAAGGCACTGCAGTAGATGTCCAGGATGACAAAGCGGGATGGTTGGTAAAAATCCTACGATGTTCATCCCCTCAGCCACTAGGGAGCTTGAGGCTGATACGAGATGACAGGTGATCCCTCAAAGCCAGTCATTCCTACTATTGGACTAAATTTATGAAAGATGGCGCTCATAAATAGTGACTGAGGGCTAGTGATGCGTCTCAGTTGGTAGAGTGCATGTCTAGCATGCACAAAGAGCCCTGGGTTCAATCCCCAGTGCTGCATGTTTGTTTTTAAAGGGAGAACATGGAGCACCTGCCTGTAATGGCAGCATATAGGAGATGGAGAAAGGAGAAACTTGTTCAAGGTCATCCTGAGGTCCATGTAACCTTGTCTCTGAATGTGATGAATAACAGGAATGTAGTTATCATGGTTTCTGGTTTTCTTAAAGTAAACCAAGTGTTGCATTTTATGCCTTTTAGTTAGTTTCTGTATTTTCTGAGTGTCTTATCATCTAGCAGGACAACAGCAGTCTTACCCCATTAACAGCGTTGCTGCTGCTCTTTGGTTAAGTCAGTGGTTTACAACAGAATTGGGCGGGTGCTCAAGGGCAGCAGCGTGTGTACAGGAGGCCACCAACTCACCAGTCCACTGCTGTGGCCCATAATAGTTTCCCAGAGCGAGTCCTCTGCCAAGCCCTTCTTCTCTGGAATGTCCATGAGCTGGCTGACACTGCGGTGGAGAGAGCCCTGGGAGTAGGTCTGGCTGATTTGGCTTTGACTTGGGATCCTTAGTACAGACACACTTCGGCTGCTCCGAATACTCAAAGGCGTCCCAGACCGAGGGATTCTGGTGTCGGCTAATCCCTGAAAAGGAAGCTGCTGTTGGAGATGGATGGGTAACAGCGTGGTTGGGAACTGGTTTTCACACATCATGCTTGAAAGGAGTGATGTTCTCGAGCCTCCTACAACAGAACTTGAACTCTGCAGCTATGGGCACGTGGAATACTGTGCCTCATTTCCATGAGAAATGGGCCTGTTGTTAGCGGCAGTGCTCTTGACCCCTAGGGTGCTCGTGTCCTGCCTTGGTGGCTGTTGCTCCCACTGGGGCCAGGCCTGCCGAGCAGTGAATCCAGGGAGGTGGGGCTAGGTTAAGGTGCTCTCTAACTACACACTGACATGGAGCCTGCCTCTTGAACTTCTCTTCTCCCTTGTCAAAGGTGAACCATATTGTTCATGGTTGCCCTCTAAGAGCAATATATATTTTATTTTCAGAGTTCTGGACTGGTGTAGGAAGTGATCCCACCCTTCTTCCTCTCCTCATATTTACCTTCTTGTAGGAATCTAGACTCCATAAATCATCAGCTCTGTCCTTATCACCAGCAAGGCAAAATATCTCCATAACTATAATCTAAGATGTGCTCTTAAGGTAAATTCTAGCTGACTGAAACATGCAGAGTTTCTGATTTCATGGTTCCATCAGTGCAATATTTCTGCTTCTCAGTGGACAATCCACACAGCATGCACAAAGAGCAGATGGCATCCATGCAACACACAGAGGTACCTCAAAGTGCATGGTGTAACTTTTTAGGGTGACACTGCTGGACACATCAGATATGTCAGCCACAGAGTCAAACTGAAAGGAAAAAGCAAATGGGTACATTAGTCTTTAACACTGTTTCAGGGGTTCAGAACCAAGATGGCCAAGAAATACCCTTCACTGGACAGTGGTGGCGCACGCCTTTTTCCCAGCACTCAGGAGGCAGAGCCAGGTGGATCTCTGTGAGCTCGAGGCCAGTCTGGTCTACAGCATGAAATCGAGATCCAGGACAGGCACCAAAACTACACAGAAAAACGCTGTTTCAAAAAACCCTACCACAAAAAAGAGTTTGAGCCACTAGTGGGCAGCTGTTTTGAGGAGAGAGAATGAATTCTAGAAATCAGAAGTAGTGGAAACCCCAAAGAGGAGAACAATCAGTGGAAGGTGACCTAGAGGCTGGAAAAGCAATGTGTGACCTTGTCACCAGGGTCCTGGCCAGGATGGAACCAAATGCTGCTGGCATCATGTAAGCAGGTGCCAATAATGTGGACCATAGCAGCAAACATGAGTGAGACAGCCACAGTACTTACAAGCGAAAAATCTAGTTCGGGGAGCTGATGGTTGTTAAAACAACTCCCCAGCCAGGGCTGTGGCTCAGTGACAGAACACTTCACTAGCATGTACAAGGCCTTGGGTTCAGTCTCAACACAAATTAAAAAAGAGAAGTGATTCCTGTGAATCAAGGAATGTACTCACTCCGAACTGCTCCCAGAACTCAAGCAACCTTAGCAGCCCCTTTTGATGACATCTTGGCTGTCAAATAATAGGACCCACTGAAAGCCTTGGGTCAGTATGTACCTCCACCTTCCTGGGCAGAAGATTGCTTTAAAGGATCCTGCAGTATAAAGTCTGGTAGCCACTGTGACCAGGAGCTCATGAATTGGGGAGGATCTTTCTACAACACAGTTGGACTGTACCCACTGCTGAAAATCCCTGGTCTCACCCATGCCTACATAGCTAGAGCTGATAACTATGATAACAAGTCCCAGGAAAACCCAGTAGGCAGCTCCAGGAACACAACACCTATCTTCCACTGCATGTGAGCTAGGGGAGTTCCCTTCTCAGTCAGAAATGTTGGAATATTAGCGACATGCCAGTTTCACCTGTGCCTTTGGGTGCTAAGCCTTATGGCTTTAGGAACATAGTCACCAGTGGCTCTAACCTGTCAGTACCTGCACTTCATAAGAGGATCTATAGAAGTTTTCCTTCTAGCCAGTAACTTGTAGCTCTGGGTAGACAAGGACACCCTGGGGACCAAGGAAAGAGTCTGCATATATTACATCCTGAATGGTAAGTGTTATCCCCAGTCTCCGAAGCTCTAGGAGTATTAGAGGCCAAATCCACAAGCCTCAGAACTGCCCATATTGACTTGTGAAACCAAATGGAAGTTTCCTGCATATCCTCCCAAGGAGTGGATATGGCAGCGCACATGCCTTAATGAAAATGCTATATGTACTAGTTGATTGAGGGAATGAACCTCACAGCCTGTGGAGTTGGGTCCATACTTGCTGGTGCCATGTGTGCTTGTTCCTGTCTTCTGCCACTGTCATTGCCTACAGGACCCAGGGAAGTCCAGCATTGCTTGGCCTATAGATGCTAACCCCATCTTTGGACATCTGTGGTACCTGCAAAGGGCCCCATCCTACATCCTGTGGCTCAAGAACTGTCAGGGCAGTGTCACAATCCTTGGCATCACCTGTGCTTGCCCCAAGGAACTTGGTCCTCCCTGTACCCATGCCATCTAGACTGGCAGCTGCTCACCAATCCCAGTGTTATTGGAGCGGACTCTGTTGGGCCTAAAGACACATACCCTTCTAAGTCTATGTCTCACTCAAATAAGTACCACCATGAACTACTGCAGTCTAGGCATTGGAGACTGTTTTTAAGCTCCCTTATAACCAAATGTTCCAAACTGTCATCCAATATCTCATATAAACAACAAAACCCTTTTCCTATAAAAATGGAAGAAAAATGTTACAGTAGGCATAAATCTAAACATGAGAGGATATATGGCCAGTTCTTAATAAGAATTCTCCAAGAACACATCTAAATTTGAAGGAAATTTACAAAGTGCCTAAAACAATAAACACGATCCTAAAGAAATTGAGACTTAAGTGCAGAATACTACAAAGAAATGATGGGACAATGTAGAAGGTAAGTGAGGAATTCACTAAAAGACAGAAATCATGAAAAGAACCAATCGGGAATCTTCCATGAATGAAATGAAAAATTATAAAGGAAACTTTCCACAGTAGCATAGGACAAGCTAAAGAAAGAATTCAGAACTTGGAGACAGCTTACTGACACTGGGACATTAAGATGAAAACAGACCAAGAATGATGGAACTTACAAGGCCCATAGTGACAATTTGCATTTTGAGAATTATAGAAAGTGAGGGAAGGGGGAAAGTTTCTGAAAAAATGATTTCACAAAATGACTGACAATTTTCCAAGAGCTGGTGGGTGGGGAGGAGATCTGTGGAATGCTGACTTCCGGGTAGGACACAGCTGTTGCCAGTCAAGATTCCAGCATGCATCACCACTGTCAGAGGAGCTATTGGCCGTTGATGGCTGCTGAGAGAGGAAAACATACTTTTCTTTGGGTAGGTCCATGCCCCAGTGGATGGGCCCATATACCCATGCACATGTGGGCAGCATTAGGTGTACTGGGGGTTCGTATTAATAGCCATTTAAAAAGGAAAGCATGGAGTTTGGAAGATTTGGGGGTAGTGGGGAATAGAGGAAGATAATGGTAAATGTATATGATTAATATAAATTGTATAAATACATAAACATAATACATTTAAAAAAAAATCCCCAGAGATATGGATATCCAGATTTATGAAGCTGAAAGATCCCAAACTAGCTTCATCCAGAATAGACCTTAATCATGGTATGTTTTAGTAAATATTGTGTATATAACTAAGAATTCTCAAAACATTAAGGGGCTACTCAGATTTGCAGCAGAATTTTCACAGAAAACTTATAGCTAGAAGAGAATAATATTACATATTAAAAATACAGAAGAGGAAACATGCTTAAAATAATACTAAAGTCTTTCCCAGATAAGAAGGAACTTAGGGAATTCTTTGCCAACACTAGGAAACACAGGGACATTCTACCTAGAAATGAAGGTAAATGGTGGTAACTGCTGTTATGAAAACAATGTATAAGACTCATTGGAACACCACCCTAAAAATTTAAAATTAGATGCTGCCAAACAAATACAAGGAAAGCAAAATACAGTTATCAAAATGACAGGAAGTAGTTAATAACATCATTGCCCATAAGTGGATAAAATTCACCAATCAAGAAATATAGATTGGCAGAATTAAGAATTAATTGAAAGCCAGATATAGTGGTATACACATATAATGTAAGTACATGGGAGTCAGAGGCAGGAGGATTATGAGTTGCAAGCTATTGTGGCATCCCTGGTTACCAAAAAAAAAAAAACCAAACAAAAAAAACCGAGAACAAACCACAAAAATCCTAAGACCCAACTATATACCGCCTACAAGAAACTCGCTTCATTGCTTCACTATAAAGATATACCAAGTATACTAAAAATATACTAAAAAGATACCTCACAAATAGGAACCAAAAATGATCTGAGTTTCTTAGTTCAGGTCTGTCATCCATGCTAATTAGGAGGCTGAGGAAAGAAGATGGCAAATTCAAGGCCAGCCTGGGCAACTAAGGAAAATCTTATCTTAAAACCAAAAAATAAATAAATAAATAAAAAGGTTGGGTGGGTAGAGGAGGATAGATATAGCTCAGTGGCAGAGTTTTTTCCTGGTATGTGCAAGGTTTTAGATTCAGTCTCTGGTATTAAAGAAAAAAGGTATTGCAAGAATAGCTGCATTCATTTCAGATAAAATAGATACTAAAATCTTTACAAAGAGACAATCATAGTGAGAAAATGATTTGCTCAAAATGACATAAGAATTGTAAAGAGCTGAGCGGTGGTGGCACACGCCTTTAATCCCAGCACTTAGGAGGCAGAGCCAGGCAGATCTCTGTGAGTTCGAGGCAAGCCTAGTCTCCAAAGCGAGCTCCAGGAAAGGCGCAAAGCTACACAGAGAAACCCTGTCTCAAAAAAAAAAAAAAAAAAAATTGTAAAGATATGTAAATGTCCTGATTTGAATGAGAATGGTCCCCAGTTGGTGGAACTGTTTGGGAAGGATTAGGAGGTATGGCCTTGGTTGTCT
This sequence comes from Peromyscus californicus insignis, assembly GCF_007827085.1. NCBI lineage: Eukaryota > Metazoa > Chordata > Mammalia > Rodentia > Cricetidae > Peromyscus > Peromyscus californicus. Next base: position 73,772,616 of record NW_026294436.1, on the reverse strand, counting down.
CAATGTGTAAGCTCTCCTCTACTCCCAGTGCCATGCCTGCCAGCTGCTATGCTCCCCACCATGAAAATCATGGACTCATTCTCTGAAACTGTTAGACAAGCCTCCAATTAAATCCTTTCTTTTCCAAGTTGCCTTGGTCATATTTATTGCTGTGAAGAAACACTAAGACAGTGCCCAACATGGGGCTTCCCAATACAAAGTAAATTTAGCTCTAAAGTAAAAGATTAATTCCATAGGAGCTGGGCATTTCAACACCCAAATTTCTTCACTGGGCATGCCATGCAAACACAAATCATCAAAGAGACAGCAGCGTAGAACCATACTTCAAAGGAAACATTCCTAACAGTTACTGAACATTTTATCCAGCAGCAACACACAGATTCCCATCAGAATCTTGAGGATAGAGCAGTTAAACCACAAATCAAGACTCAACAATTGCAGTTCTACTTAGACTATGACAGATTAAAACTACAATCTAAGAATAACAGAGGCAATGGAAAGTGAACAAATAAATACATGTAAATTGAATAACACTCCTAATGGTCAAGAGGTCCCACAGAAATTCAAAGTCATAAAAACTAGTATGAACACCTATCAGAAGCAGGAAAAACTAGAAATGAGTAGATGTTTGAGCCTATCAATATGCCCCAAAGTGAATCAAAGTGAACAGAAAATCCAAACAGACCAATAATCAGCAAATGATGTTGAAACAGTAAGACCCTTTCATCTTAAGGCTGGAAAGATGAGTCATCTGTGAGGAGTGTCGTGGCTCTGCAGAGTACCAAGTTTTGTTCCCAGCACTTCTGCCTGTAACTCCAACTCCATGGGAATCTGAGATCTTCTGGCCTCTGCAGGCACCTGAACTCACATGCACATACTTACATATAAACACATAAACATATAGCCAAAATCTTTGAAAAAAATTCAATCTTTCCTCTAAACTGTCTCAGTTCTGATGGCTTTGCTGAGAGTATTTAAAGGATAAGTACTTCTCATGCCTTTTAAACTATTCCAAAAATCCCAAATGACCAGACCAAATTCTTTATGAGGCTGACATTACCCCGATACTCAAGCCAGACAAACAAAAAACAATACAATAGAGCGTATAGTGCTACCGCACACAGAAATAGCTGTAGACTCATACCCTGCAATGGACACAGAAGCAAGTGTTCTCATTACATATTAGGGAGCAAAGTTCAAGTTGATGCTTGTATACTAGTAAGACCTGAACCAATATCCCAGCCTGCATGCAAATGAGAACATGCATAAGACACTGGTTTTTAACTCCTTTAGAAGTCATTAGAAATTGCCCCTTGAAATAGCATTTCCCTTTTCACATCAAAAAGAACATATACCATGATTAGGTGGAATTGGTCCCAGGCATGCCAGGATGGTTCAACATGTACAAATCAAGAAATACAATACTGTATCGTCAGAAGGAAGAAGAGAAACCATATAGTTCATTTTGCAGAAAAGGTGTTTGATAAAATTCATGGTAAAATTACTAAATAATTGCACATGTAATCATACTTCCATGGACTAAAGAACATTTATATATATATATATATATATATATATATATATATATATATATATATATATATATATATAAGCTATCACATACTATACTTGAGCAAAAGGAAAAAGCTTGCTTGCTTGCTTTTGAAAGAAGACAATGATGCCCATCCTCACCACTGTTAACAGTACTGAAAGGAAGTCTTTGCAAGAGCAATGAAGCAAAAGAAAGGTTTAAAGGATATCTAAATCAGAAAGGATGAGAGGTTAATTTGTCTATGTTTGCCGGCATGATTTTATGCATAAATACGTCACCAAAAGCATTAGAATGATAAGTGAATTCATAAGGATGAAAAGCAGGTCACACCAGGAAAAAGGCTTGCTTTCCATACATACCACATGGGTTTCCCCTGGAGGGTAGACACTCAGTGGGGTCATTCGTTTTTGAAGAGGCACTAAGGGAGGTCTCTCTCTGATACATGGCTCCCTGTGGATTTTTCTTTGTAGAATCAAGGACAGAAAAATGGCCAGCAAGATCAGGCCCAACACCGCCATTACCACGATGAACCACAGCTCAGTGTAGAACTCTGTGATTTTGGTCCCTGCTCCCTTCTTTTCTCCAGGAGTTGTCAGCACTGGGCCTGAAAAACACAGGAAAGGAAAAGATTCTTTCAGTAGGCAATCTTGTGGCTTGTGGTGCTGTTTTTTTGATAGTGAAGCAGTCTTGTGTGCTTGTTTCTAACTACATGTGAGCTAGAGTGATGGTTCGGGGTGCTTCAAGGATATTGTTGCAGATCACCATCACCTTACAGGGATGAGGCCAGCAGTTCACAGATCACCATCACCTTCCAGGGATGAGGCCAGCAGTCACAGTGCTACAGATCACCATCACTTTAGAAAAATGATTGGTGGTCAAGAGACAGTAAACTAGATTTTGAGACATCAGATCTTTTCAACTGTGAATGTCAACAGCCTGTTCTAACAGCTTTCCCGAGGCTTGTTGCCTGGCCTCTGTTAATCATCCAAAGTTCTACAAACCGTCATCTCAAATACACTGGGGGAGCGTCCTATGGAGGGAAGTATCAGTAAAACCACTTTCCTGGATTTGTGTGCTAAAGTTGGCGTTCTTTTCTTAGCCCATGGCCAGTCTAAGTTCACATTCAGTGAGGGTTCCAGTTTGGATCTGTGTGGAATGCTTGCTCCTTTGGACAGCAGTGTTCAGAGATAGGTCAATGACAGGTGACTAGATCATTAAGGCTGTTGCCTCACTGATGGGTAAATCCATTGTTGAGTTTGTGGCTTAGTGGGCTGTTGAGCGGTGAGGCCTGGTTGGAGGAAGTAGGTCACTGTGGGCATGACTTGAAGGGTGTACTTGGTTCAGACCCATCTCTCTCTGCTTTGTGGCTGTCATGAGGTATGAGGTAAGCAACTATGCTCTGTCACATGCTTCTAACCAGTGTTCAGAGTCAGAGACAGTAGGGCCATGTGACCGTGGACTGAAATCTCAAAGGGGTGAACCTAAACAAATCTCCTCTTTATATTGTTTTTCTCGGGTCTTCTGATGCAGTGAAGGAAAGCTGAACAACATGATAAGAATTTAGGATTTCTAGATAGGAAAAGTAAGCAGTGGTAGGATTACCTTATCTTCTGTGTGGGGGACCGAAGCGGGGCACAAGGGAAAGGGGGCTATGGGGTCCTACAGAATGGTATTAGGCAGTGGAATCATGCCATCGGGCTGGCTAACTGAGTGGGAGAGGGTCTTAGGTCAGCCACCCACCCCTTCACTGAGAACAGCTTGTAGGCTCACAGCTGTGATGCAGCCACCACCCAGGCTGGCCTGAATCTGAGAGCCAAAGCCTTGCCTTCTGAGCGCCAATGCCAGCAGCTGAGTTTTGCTGATGGCAGTGAAATCTGCTCCTGGGACACCTTCCTGTTTTCAGCAGATCAGGACCAGAGGGCAGGGAAGACATGCCAGGGCCTGATGTGCACACTTAGGGGGAGTCGTAGAAGATGACTCAAACTAAGTTTGAGCCCCGAGAGGAGGGTACACCTTTGCGAACCTAACTCTACTTTTGATCAGTGACATCGTTTGAAAAGTCACCAGTGCCCTGGGCCTCTCCTCCTCACTTCTAAAAGAAAAAGTTGAAGACAAAGCTCCAGCAGGTTAGAAGCCCCTTCACAGTGAGAACCTGCATGTGGTGTTTGAAAACTGAACCCTGGCTGTGCACGAGAAGGGTTAAGTTCCTGTGTGTGTTGGGGGGGGGCACAGGGCTGGGGCCCCAGAGACTGATCTGATGGGCTGTGTGTGCTCTTTGCACAGGAGTACATGGGGAATGAAGGGCAGGGTGCCCGAGGGGAACCTCAGAGGGAAAAGCTCACTGCAGTAGGAGACACAGTCTCTGCCTCTTCCCCTGCTTGGAGGCTGCTCCAGGCAACAGAACAGGAACTCTTTAGAAATTATATCATAAAAATTAAAACTGACTAGAGAGATCAGCCGGGCAGCACATCCCTGAACCAGCACAGCCCACAGTTCCTTCCCTCTGCTCTGCCAAGAGCTCGCCTCCAGACAAGAGGGCCACCCTCAGCACCGCGGCTGCAGTGGGAAGTTCCATTTGTGCTCAGGAGATGACTGGAAGTTACTGCCCTGTGATAAAGACTGAAAACAGGACCGTGGCTCGTATCCCCTTTTCCTTTCAGACTGCACTTTTACTTTAAGGGGCCCTGCCTTGCTTATCCAGTGCCGGGGTCATAATCAGGGGATGAATTCCGTGGTTGGGAGCTGGCTACAAGAAAACCTGGTCCGTAAGTGGAGTCAAATGAGTCTCTCCAGTGGTTGATGTGGAGTCCGGATCAGTCATCAGGTGGTACTGGGCCCCAGTGTCACCGCCACTGGACAGGGCATATTTACAAGACACAATCTCCGTGCCCCTCCCTTCTGTATGTGTGCCAGCAACCTGAGGATCTGTCTAATTAACAGGCATACAGAGCTGATTCTTAGGAACATGTAAGCCAGAGAAACACAGCCGAAGAAAATGTCTGGGTCCAGGAGTTGGTAGGAAGACTACATTTGGGTGAGTGAGCATCCATAGACGTTTGCAGAACACTCCTGAATAAATCCCGGTGTCCTCCACTGTCCGACTGGGAAATTGGGTTTGTTGAAGATACCAAATGGATTCTTTCCTGTCTTGCAGCTCTGAATAAAATGAGATTAGCTCTATTGGACGGTCACGTTGAGTCCGAGAGATTATATGGTACACCCAGTGTGCACAGTATGGACAGCTGTTGATTGAAACTGTGTGTGTGTGTGTGTGTGTGTATGTGTGTGTGTGTGTGTGTGTGTGTGTGTGTGTGTGTGTGTGTGTGTGTGTGTGTGTTGGAGGGGGCCACGCCGAGGGCAGAGGACAGCCTTGCCTTCCACCTTATGTGAGACAGGGTCTCTGTTGTTTGCCAGCTGACCCGTGGGTGTCTAGGGACTCTCCTGTCTCCACTTCTCATTTTGCCTTGGAAGCACTGAGATGACAAACTAACTATACTGCCATACCTGGCTGTAAGTGGGTTCTGGGGATTCAAACTCAGGTCCTTGTGAATGTGTGCTAGGTGCCTTCCTCGTTGAATCATCTCCTTAAGTCATCCTAACTTGTGAAGGTTATAGATAGAAATGCCCCCAGTTCACCACTGTAGGCTCTGACTCTAGGACATTGTTAGGCCCATCAGGAACAGAATTGGCCACCTATTGTCTCCTATCTTCTCATCTTTCCTGGATTCTCTCTCTGCTACCTTTGTGTACATGAAGTCATAAAATTCCTTAGATAAAATTTTTAGTTCAAAAGAGAAGCTTTATCAGGTCTCCCCAATATTTGCCACATTGACAACTCAATGACTTGACTTGAAAATAATACTAACTCCTTGTCTAGTAGAAGTTTCATTAGGATCTGGAAAGTTTTCTTTTCCTTTCTTCCTTTCTTTCCTCCTCCTCCTCCTCCTCCTCCTCCTCCTCCTCCTCCTCCTCCTCCTCCTTCCTCCTCCTCCCTCCTCTTCCTCCTCTTCCTTCTCTTCCTCCTCCTCTTCTTTAATGACATACTACAGTTTCTTCAAAAAGGCTACCATGAATGTGTCAACGGTGTCTATATGCAGACATCTGCCAGTCTCTTGAGGAAAATGAGTAGCTGATACACTAAACACAAGACAAGAGAACTGTTTACCAAACCCAGTAGTGGCATCATACTGGAACAGTGGAGTCTTAACACTTCCCATGTCTGTTGTGCAGGTGACCTGGAAGAAGAAAGCTAGACAAAAAGAAAGAACTGGTAAGTCTTTAGTCCTTTAACACCAGCTAACAGGGGCATCATCTTGAAAGAGCAATGAAAATATCACTCCAGAACGAACCGAGTGTTAATGTTACATGTGATGATCAGTTCTAACTGTGGGGGATGGTCATGATGGTGTTCATTGATGTGGGAAGACCCAGCCTGAAAGTGGATGGTGCCATTTCCATTTCCTGGTTCTGGGTTCTGGACCTTATAAGAGTAGAGGAAGCTGCTGAGTGCCCCACACATACATTCATTCTCTCTGTCCTTTACTGTGGCTGAAATGTGACCAGATACTTCAGGTTCCTGCTGCCTTGACCTCTCCTCAGGGATGGACTGGAACCTGGAACCATGCTCCCCTTAACTCCCTTTTGGTCAGGGTAGTTTTTGTTTTGAATCACAGCAGCAGAAGTGAACCAGGGCACTACAGTTTAGATGCCAATGGTCCTGCAAAGGCCAACGGCATCTCAGTGGTAATTCTTTCCTGAGCAGTGCTGCTGTGAGGGAGAGGAACCCAGAAGAGGCTCTGCCATGGCCTCTTGCCGTGTGCTCCCACACCACAGGCCCAAAGCTGTGGGCCAGCAGATAACAGGTGAGAACCATTTATGAACCAGAATAAATATCTTCTCTTTATAAGACTGTCTTAGGCATTTGTTATAGCAATGAGAAGCTATCATCTAAGATGCAAATTTCTAATTAAAAGTCAATCAGCAAAGAGCCGTTGTGTAATGGCAGCGTGTCTGTCAGGGTGGAGGGAAAGATCAGAGCTTCCACCAGAGTGGCAAAGCAACATCCCGTCAGAGGAGTCAAGGACTACAAAGGAGCCAGTCTTGCTCTGCATTTGGTCTACACCTTTTCCTGGACAGGGGAGCTCAGAAGGAAACTTGGGAATCACATGATCCAAATTCCTGTTTCAGTTGCCAGGACCCTGTGCCTCTTTCAAGGTCACACAGATGGTCTGAGACTTGCTCAGGTAGAACCCAGATCCGCCAACTGTCAGGCCATCTTCCCTCTGTAGCACGCTGCCCAGGTGGCCAGGAGCAGTGACAGTGTGTGTGGCTCACTCAGGGTGAAACTTGGTATCTATAAATGCAAACAGGAGTCGTCCTTCAGCTTAAACAGGCCCTTCAAGGACCCAAACACTCTTGGGTTGATTTACTATATAAATCCAATGTACTTTTCAAACAATTCTGTATCCACTGGCCCTGTGACCCTACAGGTTACCTGAAAATCTGAAGTCCCTTGTGGAGCCTTTCTTATTTCAACTGAAAATCAAGACAAAGAAATAGGAGATGCAGCTGGAGAGGGGGATGGGGTACAGTCCTAGAAGAAAGTGGGGGAGGTTCTTGTAGGGACTGATCCTGCGAGGTTTGGGGAGCCCCTCACTCAGGGATTTAGGGCTGGAGATGGTCATTGGGTGTTCTGGTAACTTTTTTGTTACTTTGATAAACATCATGACCAAAAGTAACCCGGGGAGGGAAGGGTTTATTTGGTTTATACTTCTAGGTTATACTCCATCATTGAGGGATGTGAGAGCAGGAACTAAGGCAGAACTGGGGTAGAATATTGCTTGCTGGCTTGTTCCCTCTGGCTTGCTGAGCAGTCTTTCGGATATAGCTTGGGCTCCCATGCATAGGGACGGCACCATCCACATGCCACTTGCCCCTACATCAAGAAAATCAAGCAACCAAGAAAATGCCTCACAGACATGCCTACAGGCCAAGCTGATGGAGGCAATTCTTACAATGAGGTTCCCTCTTCCCAGATGACACTAGAGTGTGCCAAGTTGATGGTAAAAACTAACCAGCACACCGATGGTGATGCTGTTTGCAAGAGAGGCTACAAAAGGGAAACCCCTGAGTTCTCAGTACGTTCACCGATTTAGCTTATTGCTGTTTGTCTTGTGAACTGAACCTGCTCACTGGCCTCCTTCCTTCCTGCAGCCCCTTAACTCGCTTGGAGACAACACTGGAAGTATCCAGTAACAAACAGGAAGGAGACATATTTACTCTGAGCTGTAAGATTTCTGCAACCAGGGGCCACATAAACCAAGGAACTTGGATGACAAGCCTCCTTGGGTCACCTTTCTGGTTTAACATAAAGCTGGGGACCATAGCACCTGACACAGAGCAGAAAGTCAGTTACTAACTTTTGTCCGCTGTCCTTGGTATGTAGATGGTGGTGTCCAGGCCACTGTACACCTGCTGTCCTCCATCGGTGACCACGTACTCCTTTAACTGGCCATTTAGGAGGAAAGTACCACTCCAGTCTACACATACCGTGGATTCATTGCTGTTCACCAAGAATGGGACTTGGTACTGAGGCCCTGTGGGGAGGAAAGCACAGCTCCTAGAGACGGGGACTTGTGGATGGATGCACAGGGAGCTTTTAGAAGAATGTGAACAACAGTAGATGAAATCAGCCAACCAACCAACCAAACAGAAACAACCCTGGGTGTTGCTAGAAACCCATTAAAAATAATAAACTGATGTCAGAGGCAAGAAGACAGCCAATCAGAACACGTGTGAAATGCGCTCTCAGCTGCTTTGTGCTGCTTCCAAAAATCAATGGAGAGCACTGTTTTATAAATAAAACTATTAACACACAATGGGTTTGCTTAGCAACATAACCTGGGGCTCATATTTTGCAGTATTTCCCCCTCTTTTAACGGATAAAGTGTCCTTAACACTATTAACTACAGTACATAGCTATTTTTCATATCAAATCAATATTTATTGCTGTGAAGCCCCAAGGACTAGATGAAGTTAATTTTTTTTTTTTTTTGCACCAAACCAAACTGCTTAGATGCTGAATTATGTCCTTTTGGCACCCATTTATTTTTAAAGCTTTTTCTGGAATTGTTAGTTGGTTTTCTAAGATAGTTAAAAGGCCTTGCAAGCAGCAATCCAAGCATAATAATTCATTGCCCTGACTAATCAATCAATAGCCGAGTACATTAGTATATAATCAGACCCGGCTCTCCTAAGTATTATGTCAGTTCTAGAAGCAACTTGGTGTGCATTTAACAGGTTTGTTCTCTTCTCCTTTTTAAGTTCCTTGCTACACCAAAATAGGAAACACTGACTGCAGCTCATCTTCAATGTAAACTTGTTGAAGAAACAAATGGAATCATTAACATATCACCTTTTAGGGTGGAAGAGATCTCCTTCAGGAGACCTTGTTTTCTCCAAAATAATCAAGATATTTCTAAAGCATTAAGATTCACATATATCCTGTTGGCTGTTAGGAAAGGAAGGGTGGGAATACATTGGCTACATTACTGATGAGAGGCATTATAACAAAGTAAGCGATAATTACGTTTTGTAATATATGGTTTAGATTCTAAAGACACAGTATTGCAGGATATATGGTCACACTGTGAACCCCAAGTTTGCATTTGAGTTAATTAAATAAAATCAACCCTTGGGTCAAGAGGCAGATCCAGCAACTAGTTGACAGAAAGTAATCATAGAGAGTCAGAGGAAGTGCAGTAAACAGAGACACTCACAGGAAGTAAGCGGGAGGAACTTTGAGTATGGCAATGCTTTTCGGTTTGGAGTGATGGAAGATATACTCTCTTTCTGAGATGCTGGCAAAGAGGGAAGGTCAGCTAGCTGCTCCTCAACCTCTCTGAGCTAGCAGGTTTCCACCCCAGCCTCTGACTCCCGAGTCTTTATTGGTAAACAGAATGATAGAGGTTTAGTTAAAAACTGCATTTGGTGGCAGTGGCAGGAGGCAGATCTGGTCAGATGTAGAAGTCCCACAAAGCCCTTGCCTGAGAAGTGGGTAGTTACTGGCTGAAACAGCAGTAGATTCAGGTGCAGCTGCTGTGCCATCAGAAAAACATTTTGGTGCCCCATGTGGGCCTGTAAGTCAAGTTAGCCATGATTAGGAATTCAACTCTCTGAACTTGATTACATTTACAGGGCAATAGATGCTAAAATTCTTGGCATTTTTCTTATTTATTACATTTTACGGTTATCCATCCACCTAGGGTTCTTTGTCCTATTGTAACAGAATGATAGATTATGTAATGATCATCCCCTCCCATCCCCTCTCATCTGTGTGTTGAGTGCTGATGTGCTTTCACTTGGAACCAGCAGTGATGGGAGCACAGACCACCAGTGGTGGGAGCACGGACACCATGGGAGTGGTGGGACACAGTGCTGCCGTGCTGTCACTTGGAACCGGCAGTGGTGGGAGTGCGGACTCCATGGGAGTAGTGAGCAAGCACATTTTTCTCTTGGCAGGACTGGCAATTGTTCATCTGTACCATTCTGCTCTTCACTGAAGGGCGGTCCAGGCAGAGGCTGGATGTACTCCCCAAGCCCTTGGGTGAGCATGAATGTGCTCTTATCCCTATACAATTGCCCACACTATTTAAAATTATATTCTAGTTTGGACTCTCTGGTCCATGTTTTCTTCCAGTGTACATAATGAGTTATATGTAGCACATTAGTGTTTAGAGAGCCACATTTTCATCATCTCCTGCATGTTTTCATATCTATGGATTCAGTATTGAATCAAGAGGACCTCTCTTCTTAGTGTTGGTCTAGTATCTAGTTATTATTTTCTCTGTGAAGGAATGACAGGAAGCAAAGTAAGGAAGTGGGGGAGACCGGATATCTTATTCACTTTGTTTTTTTTTTTCAGTACAAAAGCAAAATATCTAAGCTTCGTGACTAAAGAATCAGTTGTAACCTCCAGCCCTCATCTAGATGCTCCTTGGCTTTCTGGCCAATACTGACAGTGAATGGAAATATTCAACGTAGTTGCTTCATGGGCATATCAGAAAGGACTATAAGTATAGCGAGTTGTTGCAGTGTGCTTTGATTATCATATACGCAGCAGGAACCTAAATGTTGTCCATAGTCAATGAGAAATGATGTTCTGCGGGAGTCGAAGGCACCTTGCCCAGGATGGGAGCTGAGAAGGTGAGGATCAGAGAATGAAGAGGCTTAGGAATGGGTTGGGTAGGAAGTGACCTTTTGCTGATCATCCTTCATTTGGGGGTGTAGTCTTGAAGTGGATGAACCCCCAATGAAGAGGGGAGAGGGACAAGGGAGGAGTTGAGTAAAAGGAAGAGAGAAAGTGAAGTGGAAAGGCTTCAAGCCAGGTTTACAACGGAGATAAGAAAATCAACTAACAGGAATATCCCCAGGGGCAGGAGGGGACTAGGAGATGCTTGTCAGGAAAACCAGAATTGCATTGAACATTCCTGACTAGTCAATGAAGGTGACCTGGGGTGAACCATGTATCCTGCAGTCATCGATATGGAGGTCAAGGACAAACTGAGGAAGAGGTTTCCATCCAGTAGTGGGGAAGTAGAAGTGTATGGGGGAGGGAGAAATGGGGATGGCTTGTGTAGACTGCACTTTGGCAAAGCTTTGTGGTACCAGGAGAGGGAGTGGAGCTTATGAGCATCCAGGGAGAAGTGGCTGTACAGCCAGGTGGACTCGGAGAAGACCAGGGGTATGGTCCTCAGGCTCAGGCTGAAGGCAGGTGACGTCAGATGCAGACATGCAAACTACTGACTCGTAACTTCTCCCACCCCCTGCAAGAGTTAGCAGAGGAGGTCAGGGCCGGCTGTGGGTATCTGCAGAGCAAGGCTGGGGAGCACGTTAAGGCTTGCATGAGTTAGGTCAGAGAGGAGGAAGTTCAAGGGACCTGGGAACAGGAATGCTGGGAGGTGGGCAGCTGAGCATGGTGGGATCTGCCCTGTCACTTAGGTCTTGCTCAGGGTCATTTAGGTCTTGCTCAGGGGCAGTTCAACTTGGGGTCTAGGTCCAGCAGCTTCAGGTCATGTGAATGTCCCCGGGGATTCTAGAACACAATCCGCAGACCCTGAAATTGCTGAAGGTTTTTAAGTGATAAAGTTTTTAAATGACAGAAGAAATACAAATCAAATAATTTCATGAATAAAAAGCCAAGTATGAAAATTTCAATTATTACTATGATTTTAGACACAATAAAAACTATGTAAGTAGAGAAGAATGAAGTTGATTAAGTCAATTATTGACAGCTGTTGACTCTAAGTGGTGGGATTACAGGTAGGACTGGCTTCCTGTTTGTGTGATCCTGTGGGTACACAGGCCTTGCGTGGAGGAGTCCTGGCTTTAGCCTGATGCTATGTTCTTGATTTATTGGAATTATTGATTAAATTTTGAACCAGAAACTCTGTTCTCTTTCCTTATTGCACCCCACAGATTACGTTTCTGGTTCTGATAACTATTTATTTTATTCCTAATACCTTTTTGTAATTTTCATTTGTGTGTGCATGTGTGGAGAGTTGCACATTTGTTTGGGTGTACGTGTGTGCAAGCAGAGGTAATCTGTCTTAAGCTCTGTTCCCCTGTTTTTTAAGACTTGGGGCTCACCAAGTAGGCATGACTGACTGCCAGCAACCCTCAGAAACCACCCATGTGCCCCCCAGTGCTGGGATGAAGGGTGTGTGCCTCCAAGTCTGGGCTTCTCCATGTGGGTCTGGAGACCCACCTGAGGTCCTCAGACTTTCTGTGACTGAGCCATCTCCCCAGCCCTAATTTTCATTTTTTAGATTGTATATATAATAGGAATGAAGTAGGGGGATGGAGAGGTGGCTCAGTGGTTAAGAGTACTGGCTGCTCTTCCAGAGGACCCAGGTTCAATTCCCAGCACCCACATGGCAGCTCACAACTGTCTGCAACTCCAGTTCCAGGGGACCTGGCATCCTCACACAAACATATTTGCAGGTAAAACACCAATGCACATGAAATAAAAATAAATTATTAAAAAATAGGAATGAAGCTATTTTATAAAAATCTAATTAATTGGTTTAACAGTTCATTGCATGTCCATTTCAGCACTGACTTGCTCTTTTGCTCTTGACATGCCATATCTCACTGCTTTGGGGAAGTGCATGGAGGAAGGAAGGGAGGGGAAGGGTCCTTGAGAAGTGGCTTAGACAGGTATGGTGGCACACACCTGTAAGCCCAGGATTTGGGAGACGGAGCCAGGAAATTTAAGCTTGAGGCCAGCTTAATCTACATAGTAAGTTCCAAGCCAGCCTGGACTACCCACTTGCCCTGGACCTTTATACTCTTAATTGCCATGGGGTTTTTCTACATGATGTCTCACTGGCAGCCCATGCAACCGAACACAGGCCTCACAGTCCCACTGGCTTCCCCGTTCTCATACAGTCTCTCCTATGCCAGGTATCACCCATGAGTACTCACTTTCCTTCTTGGTGCTGAAGCTGGTCCACCCAGAAGCTGTGCTGCCCGCCTCGCTGTGGACCACCACCCATGAGTACTCACTTTCCTTCTTGGTGCTGAAGCTGTGCTGCCCGCCTCGCTGTGGACCATCACCCATGAGTACTCACTTTCCTTCTTGGTGCTGAAGCTGGTCCACCCAGAAGCCGTGCTGCCTGCCTCGTTGTGGACTACCACTTGCACCCTGTAGGTAGTGTAAGGCTGCAGCCCCACCAGGCTGGCTCTGTGCCCAGGGCCCCGATACTTGGTCTCTGTGTGGCTGGGATGGCAGGGTGGGGCCGAATCAGGAGGACAAGGCCGGTGCAGCTGTAGTTCATAGCTGGAACAGGCAGTGGGGAAAGAGGACAGGCAGTGGATCTGTTTATCCTTCACTTTTCTTTTCTTTTTTCTCGATTTAGTTTGATTTTTCAAAACAGAGTTTTGCTGTGTAACTTTGGAGCCTGTCCTGGAACTTGTTCTATAGACCAGGCTGGCCTCGAACTCTGTCACTTTTCAAAGTTGCTTATATTTTGGGGAGAATACATTTTGCAAACTCTTTAAAAATTCCATTTCAGGAAACCGCTTTCAGAGACCCTGCATTGATACTGCAGGGAATCAAAAGTGAAGTTACGTAGAAGATTAGTGGAGTTGCCTCATGTACAGGTGTGGATAGCTACCCAGAAGGCAGTCTGAGTGTGGGTGTGTGGTATATATGCACATGCAGGTGTGGACACATCTGTGTGCAGACCAGAGGATTTAGCTTTATTTTTTATGTGTATGGGTGTTACGTCTGCATGTATACCTGTACACCATATGCATGTAGTGCCTGCAGAGGCCAGAAGAGGGCGTAAAAACCATGGAAACGAGTTACAAATGATTGTGAGCTGTCATGTGGGTGTTGGGAATTGAACCCAGGTCTTCAGAGAGTAGCCAGTGCTCTTAACTGCTGAGCCATCTCCTCCAGCCCCTTCTCTACCTTAATTTTTTGAGACAGGTTCTCTCCTTGGCCTGGAGTTGCCAAGGAGATTAGGTTGACTGTCCAGGGAGCCCCAGGGCTCTATTTACCTCTGCCACCTTAGCACTGGAGTATCTAAGTGTGTGGGTTTCTATGTGGGTTCTGGGGATCAAACACAGGGTCTCATACGTGCATGGCAAGCATTCTACCAATTGAGTCATTTCTCCAGCTCATGAGTAGTCATTTCCTTTGATGAAGAATAAAGGAAATCCCCTTTCCCTCAGATTACTCTGAATGAAGATTGTTCTTTGAGATACTGGCCCTCCTGACATTTTAACTTAGGTCAGGGCAATTCCCAGCTAACTACAGAAGTCTCTCTTGCTCCAGCTGAGGTCAGTAGAGCCCATGGTTCCAGAGAACTCCCAGGGGAGGGTCTCCTTTTAGTGAGTGCAAACACAATGCATTGTCTCTCTTGCTTCAAGACGCTTTCATTGCTCACTTTGCTCCCAGCTGGTTTTACAGCTCAAACACTTTTCAAGTAACACAACTGCTCAAATGGATATTTTGTTCTGCATGCATCTATTTTGTAAGCATTTGGGGACTGCTTGCTGGTCACATGCCTCTGTACCATGTCTCTTTTGGCTCACTCATCTGTTCCACTGACCTGTGAATGACACCATTAGGGAGCCGAGGGGGTGTCCACTGGAAGGAGGCCATCCTTGAGCTCAGTGTCTGGACCTGAGGTGGAGACAGCCCTGAGGGTGGGGCAGGGTGGGTCCTCAGCTCGGCTGTTGGCCCTCTGCTGCAGCAGTTGAAACAGGTGCAGGCCTCAACCCCGATGGCATAGGTGGTGAAGGGTCTCAGGTCATGAAGGGTCTGCTGAGTGGCCATGCCTTCAGACAGCTGCAGGAGAGAGGAGCGAATGAGACAGTGTCACAGGTCAGAGATGGTGTGCCTCCTTCTCTGAAAGGAACTCCACACCAGGTACTCTGGGAGAAGCCATGAGGCACTCAGCAGAGTGGTAACTCTTAGAATGGCCAATCCCCTTGGAGAGGTGTTTACAATATAAGAGTCTGGTAAAAGTTAGATGCAACAGGAAAGAGGCAACAAGTTAGAATCTCTCTTCCCTAACCTTAGGAAGGTACTAGAAAATGGAACCAGATACACAAAATATGGGCTGAATTCAATGACTTTCAGAAAGATTCCTTTGCAACACAATGAACCAAAAAAATCATAATCCATATTTGAATTAGGTTTTTAACCACTAAATTTCACATTCTGCTGCAATAACTTGCATGGAACTTATGCTTCTAAACTGCCCTGGAACCCATGTCAGGGGCGGGTGCAAACATGTTTGCTTACAGCATCCCTGCCTCGGGGAGGGCTGTTATTGCAAAGCCACTTGTCTCTGTAGGACTACAAACTCCTGATTTCTGTGGAGCAAACTTTGGACGCCATTTGGAAAAGACACGTTAGAAGTAGAAATTCTTTTCCACATAGACCTAAGTAACACAATTAAGGAGCTACCTGTTATTTTTTAAAATGCATACATTGCACTCCAAATAGAAATTATTTGGGTTTATTAATATTATCATTTTATAAGCATGGATAATCAAGGGCTGATTGTATTTACATCATCTATATTTATTGAATACGAAGCCCTGTAGAAAATATGCTAATATTCCTTTAGCATTCACTAGGAGCCTTGCCTGCATGTGAGTCTTCTTTGGGAATTGTGTTTCAACACTGGGTATGCTGGCCTCAGAGGATTTCTCCACACTTGCCCAAATCGTTCCCTAAATTGGTCTAAATAATTCATAATATAATACTGGGATCTGCACAATCTCTCTATAAGCTTATGTGAACAAAATCTCCACCTACTCATGAGCCACAAGGAGAGACCCAAGCCATGCCACAGAGGCAAGAGACAAGAAAGTAGAGACGAGGTGGCTCTCAGTCTGTCACCTGCACAGTGTAGGTGACAGCTTAGCAGTGGTTCCTAGCTGTAAGGAACATTACATATTCGTCTGTTCTGTCAAATGCTGACAATTTTCTTTTTCTTTTTTTGGTTTTTCGAGACAGGGTTTCTCTGTGTAGCTTTGCGCCTCTCCTGGAACTCACTTGGTAGCCCAGGCTGGCCTCGAACTCACAGAGATCCGCCTGGCTCTGCCTCCCGAGTGCTGGGATTAAAGGCGTGCGCCACCACCGCCCGGCAGCAATTTTCTATTTATGACAGGGAATTAAAATATTTGTATCTTCCTTATGTTGTAAAACCTTTATGTAAGTATTTTAATGTCCCCCACCCAGAAAAACTTTCTTTTACTACCCCTGCCCCATTCTGTGAATTTCAGGGACTTAAGGAGCATATCCTTTCTAGTTCCCTTTCATTTCCTTTAAAACTAGCATCTCAAAACACTCTAAGGTCAGACTCCAGCCAATGGGGAAAGACACAGCCACCACCGTATTAAAATAAACACCAAATAAACTCCCTGTCCGTGTCCCATTGTGCTTTCTAGCTGGGTTTGGGTCTTGGTGCCCCCTTTTTACAAAAGCAATCGCCTTGCCAAGCTACTTTGGCCTTATTGCTGTGTTCCAAATTACAACACTAATGCCGTTCTTTCTTTGTTTCTGGCATGGCTTCCCTCTCAACAGGCATGGTTACAACCCGCTATAATAAGATCCCTCCATGCTCTTGTCTATCCCCTGACTTTCCTCAAATGTGTTAACCACAGCTGTGGAGACAGCTGTGCCCAGTGGTTCTGCCTCTTCTGAGCAGGTGAAACTTTCTTGAATTCACCTTCACCAACGGAGACTGGATTTTCCTTTTGTTAGAGATCTGTGTGTGTCAAGACTGGGGTTTCTGGAACATTCTTTGCTTCATCTTTTCTTTTTCATATTAACATTTACTCCACTAACCTCATCATGTAACATGCCACGATTCTTCAAGTAGCTGGCCTCTATTTTTCTAAATTAAATTAATTTGCATATGTGTAAAGACTTCGGTTTCTCACGTCTCTGGAATCTTCAGTACCACCCCTAGCACTTGTCCCAGTTCAGATGTTTTCTGTTTCCTAAAAGCTCAGTCTCTCAGAAGGACCTTCTGTTGACCATAGGGCAATGAGAGTATACGGACAAGAGAGGATGCAGGAGGGTAGAGCCAGAGCACAGAGGCGGTGGCTTTTAGGGAGAGCCCCGCTGAGTGTCAGCTCTTTGCACTGTGTGCTCACCACAACATGGGTCCTGCTGGAGTTGGAGAACAGCCGGTAGAGGCTGATGTTCCCATTGGGTCTCTCGGGTGTGCTGATGTTGACCACCGCTTGGGTGGAGGAGACAGTGTGAAATGTGGGCGCTTTGAGACCTTCTGGTGGGGCTGGTCCAGTTCTACACCAAGTCCAGTTACTTGGGGCTTTTCCTGCAGAATTCACTGCCCATACCTTCAAAAAAAAAATCAACAAGACCAATCAAAACCAAGGTACCCTCACACTGGAAAAGAATATCAGGCGTGGGCTTAGAAGTGCACACCTTTAATCCCAGCACCTGGGAATCAGAGGCAGGTAGATCTCTGTGAGTTCAAGGCCAGTCTGGTCTACAGAGCGAGTTCCAGACCAACCAGGGCTAGAGTGTCTCAATAAAAAGTAAAAATAGATAAATAAATCAGCTACCAAACCAGCCAAAGACAATAGAATAAGATGAATTTTCATCTTTCAAGTTTGGAATTGTGAAGGATCACAGGACAAGAAGGGAGGGAGCGCAGGTAGACTGCAGCTGGCTGAAATGCTCCCCTCTGCCCCTGTGGGGCAGCGGAGTGGTTTCTTCATCAGGTCCTTCAGACTGGATGGATCCCCAGACTCCATAAAACTCAGCAATTCTTAAACACTGTCTCCATTAAATCTGCATGAAAATCAAATTTCCTTTCATCAAGGAGGGGATAAACATATGGGGAGATGTATAATCTTATTTATCAAGAACCATTTGTATAATTAAACACGAATATCCTAAAAGGTCGCCTTGGGTCGCCATTTGCATGAGTAAGTAATTTGTAGAATGTCAGGTACAATAGACCAGGTGGATGGATGTGCGAGCATATAGGGTTAAATTAGGCCCAATAACAGCCAAGCACACAGTGATCAATCAGAATGATAGATGGCAATGGCAACGCAAGAAGACTGTCTCCTCCACGTGGTCTTCCTCACTCAGCTCTCAGGTGCAACTGCAACTTTGGGGAAATTTTTTTCTCACTGGTTATCTTTTACTGTTCATTAAAAAATAAATTTCCAGGGCCTTTAAAGACAAGTGTGGAAGCTTGCTTGAGTTTGTATGGACTCTCTCCAGGTGTGCAGTATCGCGAGGCAGGGCTGAATGTTTAAAAACAAGCTATGTTGGAAAAGAGCTGGGACACTCTGAAGTGAGAGTTCCGTCCTGTTTGTTCTTACATCAGTACACCTTCTGGAGAAGAAACACCTAGGCAGACTTTTAACAGCGAGGCCAAATCCTATCCGTGTTTGTGTTTCTTTGGGGGCAGATGCCTTTGTGAGAGCAAACTTCTGAGGTTGAGCTGCTGTCAAATGTAAATCTCCAGCCCCTTGCCAATAGGGTTGCCAGCAGCTCCCTTTTCAAAAGAGAAAGCCAACCTGCTTCCCGGTGGAACCAGCTCTTTAAAGAGTGTGCTGTCTCTCCTGATTTGCATATAGTCACTCACATTTTTTACAAACTGTTTTTTTTTCTCAAAGCACTTTACAATATTTTATGTTGTGTATATGTGTGTACCACGTATGGTTTTGTAGGTGAGGGCTAAAATTGTACTCTTTCTGATAAGTCAAGCTTTGGGTTCTGTAGGTTGTGGTTATGTGTAAATAAGATACCAAGGGTCTGAAGGTTGAGATTAGGTCAGGTTCCTTAATGTGCAAGGGTGGAAGACATGTTGAGTGAATTGTCTCAGCTGAGCAGGTTCCCTGTGATGGACTGGGGAGTGAGGAACAGGAGACTGTCTCCATGATATCGGGCTGTCTGCAAGCTAGTGTCCACATCGGAGTACCACCCAAGCTGCACTTGTGCCCTCTGGAGAGGCCAAGGTCAGTCTTACAGGGGGTAAAATACTAGGTTATTGATGAAGAGATCAGATGTCGAGTCCCAAGAGGGAGGGTGCCTGGCTCAGGGACCTGGAGACAAGCCACTTTAACTGAAAACTTCCAGGGATGGAATGGAGGGGACTTTCACAGTGACAAGATTTGAAAAGACAATATTCTAGGAAAGATGTAAAATAGAGTACAAAGGTCAGTATCAGATTCCCTGCCAGGAACCGGCTCTTGGCAATTTACAGGCATGCTGATATTAATCAGGGTCACAAGAAGGAAGTCTGTGGAAGGTGGTTTGATATCAGAGAAATCCAGCAAATAAGTACTGAGTGCCTCTTCAGACAGCTGCCACGAAGGTGGGGAGCTGTAGAGAGATGCACTAAAGGGAGGTCCTTAAAGGAAGTACAGGGGACAGTCCATCCCAGGGCTGAGAACATTTGCTTCTCTTTATTTAGTATTAAATTTTAAAGTGAAAACACAAGTGAGCTTCATTATGGCATTTGCATACCTATATGTTATTACTTTTTGTTTTGATCTGTGCCTTTCCACCCACTGCCCTTCGTGCCCTCCTTTCCTCTTGCTGGGCTCCTGACTCCCTCCATCTCACACTACTCCATCACTCCCTTGTTCTCCCTCCCATAGTTCTCTAGGATCTCTTTGTCCCCGATTAAGGTCCTTATTCTACTTCCCTGTTTCTACAAGTACACACATGTAAACACACGTACACACATGTATACTCATACATACACACACACACACCCAAAGTCTAGATTCCACATATGAGGACAACATGCACTATTTGCCTTTCTGAGCCCAACTCATTTTGCTTAACACAATGATGTTCCACTATGTCCATTTTCCTGCAGACATCTCAGTTTCTTTCCTCTTTACAGCTGAATAACATTCCAGTGTATATGGACCCCATTTTCTTTGTCCATTTATCTATTGATGGAAATCCAGGCTAATTCCATACACGGGCTACTGTGAGCAGTACAGCAGGAATCCTGGCTGTGAAAGTAACTCTGTGGATATTTATTGGCTCAGAGTCCTTTGAGTATGTGACCAGAAGTGGCTCATCATGTTCCATGTCAATGCAGCATGGGATTGTGAGGCTACTCCTGGAGTTAGAGTTGGTCTTCATGTCTTCCTGCATTTGATCAGGTGCAGTCTTATTCATAAAATGCGATATAATCTAATAATTTTATTATTTTTAATTGTGCATGTCTATTTGTCAGTGTGTAGATATGTGCACATGACTGCAGCTTCCTGAGGAGGCCAGAAGAGGGCACCACCTGCCCTGGAGCTGGAGTCAGAGCCATGAGCTTCCCGTGTGGATGCTGGGAGCCAAACTCAGGTTGTCTTTCCAGTGCTCAGTCCATTGTATTTGAAAACAAGTGGGCCTCAGTGTATAGGCTTTAGTGTATTTGGGAATATTATCTTCTAAAATATAGATGATATAAAATCCTTGTCCTAGCAGGGAATGTACGTAGGACCTAGTATTCTCTCTTGTCTTTGACAAGAGACCTTCATCCACTTTGCTCTTTTTCCCCTAGACTTCCTTTTTAGTATTCAATCAATTTGAGATCAAAATAGCATTCATATAAATCAACATGCTTATGCAAAGCAGGATCAGCCTATTTACATGAGCTACAGTGAAAATGAAAATGGTTACAGTGAGGAGAAAGCTGACAGATGCTGAAGCATGGTGGGTCTCACAGGCAGGAATAGTACCTATGTGTGTCATACCAAAGACCGGAAGAAGAAGAAGACAGAGACTCTGTGATGGTGGCTTTTCTCAGTCTCTGTGCTCTGCCCCCCTTCCCCCTTCCATGCCCACTCCCTGTAAAGAAAAAAAAGTCTATATCAAAAATTCATTATCATTTTTATCTGTGCCCAGCTAAACAAGGCATGGACTGAAGTATGTTCTGGGTTCATAATTAAAATATTAACCCAGATTATGTCTATGGTTTCTTTTCAGAAACCATTACCAAATTTGGTAACATTTGACAGGGTGGCATTATGGCTTGGATTAAGTGTCCAGAAGTGACCATAAGTTCACCTGTTGAAGGCTTGGCTCCAACACACCCATCCTCACAGGTGGCAGCTTTGGGAAGTGACTGGATCAACTCACTTAGGGATTTGGAACTTAATGGGATATTGGAAAGTTTTGGAGGTGAGACCTAGCCAGAAGAAAGTGGTCACTGGGGCATGTCAGTGAGGGTCTATTTTGTCCTGGCCCCTGCCACTCCCTCTCTTAGTTGGGGCTGTCACGAGGTGAGCAGCTTGCTTGCACTGTGGCCTCCTCACCACGATGCTGTGTTTTCCCACAGGCCCAGAAACAATGGAACTCAGTGGCCATGGCCTGCGACCTCTGAAACAGCCAAAGGAAATATCCCCTCCTTAAGTTACCTCAAGCATTTGTTGCAGTGGCAGGAAGCTCGTTAACATGGACAAGGGAAGATGGAGAAAATATGGACAGGATATGTCGAATAGTGTATTAGTGTGATTTTTGCTTTTCATCCTAGGAGACGAATTTAGGACCTCGTGTATGCTAGGTAGGCATTCCACTACAGAACTGCATTCTCCAGCTCCCTGGCCTTTGAGTTTTAACAGATCAATATAAAAACCAGAAAGCAAGTACCTTCTGAACAGACATGGAGTTACCTACTATAAATTCTATGACCAAGAGAGGGGAAAGAGGCTGTACACCCAGGGCATCTCCTAAACATACTTGCCCAATAAACAAATTAAGGATGGTTAAAAAGGCTCCTTACTTACATTTGATCACACTTTACATGTGTGCATGTAGTTAACACAACACCATGCATTACAGTTTAGAACTTCCCAGTAGGGAACTGTTAAAAAGGTAAGCAAGTCAGGATGAATCACGTTAGTTTTTTTTTGTTGTTGTTGTTTTGTTTTGATTTTTATGTTTCTGTTGTAACAATGGAAAGTGTTACAGTACAATATGAAACTACAAATACTTTTAATAATTATAAAATAACTGAAATGTTTAACCATGGATTCTGTACTTGGCAGCGATCAGTACATTAAGAATGTCAGCTCGATTTATTACTGAGATATATACACATTGCTGTTTTCAGTGCAATATGTATTTAATCTAACTACTGATGGGTATCCTCTTTTTGTTTGTTGTCCATTAAAAATATAAAGCTGTTCTTTAATTTACTCATTTCCCTCAAAGACTAATTACTGTATCTTTCCTTAAATAATTTTAATTACATGAAGTGTGAACACCTGCCACTAAGCTGCCACACCTGGACAGCTGTAGCAACAGTAAGTACTCTTTGGAAACAGAGATTGTCTTTGAGCGGAGTGTGTCAGGAGGGGCTCCTGGACTGGGGTCTTCCGAATCATTTTGGGTCCTTGCACCAGCATTCCTGTGAGATGACCCCAGAACATGGGTTCTCAGCATGCTTCTAGCTGATTCTTGCATCCAATATTCTTTGCAAAATACTATAGAACCAGGAACAGAAATCTAGGCACATCATGTTTCAACTTCTCTTCATAGAGTGTCTGTTGTGGAATAACCTATTTGTACACTGTGAAGAAGTGTCACTCTGATTGGTACTAAAAAGCTGAGCAGCCAATAGCTAGGCAGGATTTCCAGGCACAGAGGACACTGGGAAAAGAAGGGCAGAGCCGCAAAGAGACACAGAGGAAGCAGGAAAGCAGGGTGGACAGTATATAGATGAGATAAACAAGCCTTGGGGTGGCACAGAGATGAATAGAAATGGGTTCACTTAAGTTATAAGAGCTAGCTAAAAACAAGCCTAAGCTAGCAGCTGAGCTTTCATAATGAATAAGAAGTCTCAGTGTCATTATTGGGAGGCAATGGTCCCGACATAAAAGTCTGACTACAAATGTCTGTTTAGAGTGTGTTTTGTCATCAGCACTACCTACAATCTTTGAAACAAACACAAATATGTGTGCGTGTGTGTACAAGTCCAAGGTAACATCAGGTGTCTTTGCCGATTACTCTCCACCTTATTTCTTGAGACAGGGTCCCTCACTTGGACCTTGACCGGCCAGTGAGCCCCAGGAATCCTAGTGGTTTCAACAGCACTAGGATCATTAGTATGTGCTACTACTTTTGCTTATTTTTTACTAGAATCTAGGTTCGAACTCATGACCTCATGCTTGCATGGGATGCACTTAACTTTGGTGACATTCTCTCACACATTTCATTGTGTAGTGTCTGATTAAAAATGTTCCTTGTGGGATGTTTGATTAAGAAGCATTTCGATGATTCTGAGGACAAGTTCATTTCATGTAGCAGTAAGAAAGAGACCTCATTGTTTATAAAAACCAGAGAATGAAAATACAGTGTTAACAATTCACATCAGAAATTTAAAAAAAATACAACATAGAGCAGGCATGCCAGTCATTAATCAGTGGAGTAAATAGGCTGCATGTTAACAGGCAAACAATTAAATTATTTGTTTCCCAGGGGCATGGAATGTGATTGTTATCACACTCCCACGAGGGAGACAAATAGATATTAAAAGGGTCTTTCCAATACCTGTATTGGCTTGGGCCAACAGCTAATTCAATAGATTCGATCACAGTCCGCACTTCCTACATGGCTCCTGATTTATGGCTCTGGCACTCCTTAGTCATCAGTCAGTGCAGTTTGCTCCCCGGCATTCATAAATTATGCCTCATAAATAAAAAGATACAATCAAGGAAATCCTATCGGTCCCTCTACAGTCTTGGAGTGTGTTCCCTTGGCACTCACGCTAATGCCTTTTTAAGGGGTAGCTTGCCATGGGTTTTGAATATGTTTGAATAGTAACATACCAGAATGGGCTTTGCCAGGACTAGGTAGAGAGTTTCGTGGCTCAAGAGAGAAAGCCATGAGTCTGTGATTGCGTGGCTATGGGACTGTTTTGTTTTGTGAAGAGCCTGCAGGCTCCAGCCGGGCAGGACTACTTGTTGGAGGGCTTTGTGAAGCTGCCTGCTTCGTTATCTGCTTGTCTGACTCTTTCACCATCAAATGGGCTTTGCCCAGCGCCTCTGTTTGCCGGATACCTTGCTGGTCTAGGGGAATCTCTCCCGTACAGAGTCCCTGCATTCCTGTCTCCTTTCACCCAAAACACTCTGGATCAGGCAAGAAGAAACATGATTTTAATTGAATTCTGGTACCCAGGGGAAGAACGGGATAGGAGTACATTGTCTCGTTTTTCTACTGGCACTTTTGGAATTCAGAGATACGAAGTTACTAAAGAACTTAGGAGACAT
This sequence comes from Peromyscus californicus insignis, assembly GCF_007827085.1. Lineage (NCBI taxonomy): Eukaryota > Metazoa > Chordata > Mammalia > Rodentia > Cricetidae > Peromyscus > Peromyscus californicus. Next base: position 73,748,273 of record NW_026294436.1, on the reverse strand, counting down.
TTCCCGTGTTAGAAACGGCCGTCTACTCTCTCTACCCGCTGAGGCCACTGCTGCACTGGCTGGGCTGCTCCGTAGATGCAACTTGGACTCTGTTCCAAACTAGGAGGTGGGAGAACCGACTTAAATAGAGTGGGAGACACTGAATTAACCTTAATTCACGCTTTGTAAGAATGAAGGTTTGGAGTTTACTGCTTGCTAAGTTTTGTGCTGTCTGTTCCACTTTGGAGGAAACAGGAACTTGATATCATTTAGTTTTCAGAGGGAATGCACAGGAGGAGGAAACCGGCTCCCTTCATCCTTTATCTTGCTTGTTACATGTGCTATTAGGTGTGTGTGTCTGACCCATGGACTGCCCTGGGCCCCAAGAGTCAAACTGACCCAACACAAAATTGTAAACATACTGAAAGCATTGTGAGATTTTTGTTGTTGTTATTGTTGTTGTAGCTAGATTACGTGGCTCTCCAGCACGAACTTTGTAGATGAGAGAATCAGGTTGTGATGTCAAGAGGTTCGTCATCCTCCTTGTAGTTAATCATTTCATCAAGGTATTTAATCATTCCAACAATGCCATGCAGTGGGCATTAATACTGTCATTCCACAAGGGAACTGAAGTGTATAGAAGGATATGCAATTTGCTAAGTGTAGGGCATGCTCTCCAGTAGAAGTGTGTGATACGAGCCCAAACCCAGGACTCCTTCCTACTTGATGCTATGATAGTTAATTTCACCTGTCAGTTTTACAGGATCCAGAATGACCAGGGAAAGCAGCCTGAGTGAGGGGCTGTGCAGATTAGGCTGGCCTCTGAGCATGCCTGTGAGAGATTACCTTTGTAGTGTTGAGGTGGCATTGGCTCACCACTGGGCTTTGGACTGAATCAAAAGAGGGGAAAGGCCGCAGGCCTCCATCTCTACTTTTTGAGTGCAGATTTCATCACGTTGAACACAATGACAAATACAGCCTGTCTGGTGCAGCCCTGAAAGTATGCACTGTCTCCACAGAGAGTGGCTAGGGTGAGCCAAGACTGTACACTTCACTGGGTGTTATAGTTTGAACCCTGTTGCTTTGATAAAACACCCTGACCAATGCAGACTGTGGAGAAAAGAACTCATTTGGCTTACCTTTGAGGTCATAGTCTGTCATCAAGGGTCATTAGGCAAAGGACGCAAGCTGGAGCTTGAAGCGGAAAGCCTAGAGGAATGCTGACTGCTGGACCACTCTGACTCTCTCACGGGACCATGCTTAGCTAATCACATACCTGCTAAGGGATGGTGCCGCCCATAGAGGGCTGGACCCTCCTACGTCCGTTATCAATCAGGACAATCCCTAATGGACGTGCTGACAGGTTAACCTGATAATAGCAGTATTTGAGTAACCAAGTCTCCTTTTTCAGGTGATTATAGGTTGTATCAAGTGGTCAGTTAATGCTAACTAGGACACTGGGTAAGATAATTATCCATGAATTTAACAGATACTGATTAAGCCACGTCTGTGTGTCAGACACTGGTTTCCAATCTGGCATACCACAGTAATCAAGGATGGAGCAAACATCCAAGTGAGGAGAGGTAATCCACAAGAACAGACACAGACAAGTAATAATTCAAGCTAGGGAGGAAATGATGGTATAGAGCATATATGTGCATGATATATATATATATATATTCATGCAGTATATAGGAAAAATGTCAGTCTGTCCAGAAGGATTGTCCAGAAGGATCTGTAGGAGTGATGTTCAAACTGGATCTTTAGGAGTGATATTCAAGCTATACATTCAAGTCAGCAGAGGGCACCAAATAAAGATCAGTGGGAACAGGTCACAGAGGAAAAGCCATGTGTGCAGAACCTGAGCTTAGTGCTGAGTAAGGGCCAGAGCCAAGAAGATGAAGTCAGGTATCAGCGAGACACTCCTCGTGGAGCAGAGTGGAGTCTGCATTCACAGGTGCTCAGAACAGTTCCCGACTCACTCCAGTTGTTCTCTTTACAGGGCTCTGGATATTGAATGCTTCCTGTGCATTTAATATTATATTTTAGTTTTTGTGTGTAGGTGTTAATGTATTAAAATGCCTTTAACCTCAACCCACTCAAAATCCTTATTGATACCAGTTTTTTAACACCATTTTATGGAAGTCCCAGTTTGCTTTTCTGTTAGGACAAATCACTGACTAAAACCAACGTGGAAGGGAAGGGTCTGTGCTGGTTTGAATGAGAATGGCCCCCATAGGTTCAAATATTTGTATATTTGTTTCCTAGTTCGTGGAACTGTTTGGACTAGCAGGTGTGGCCTTGTTGGAGGAGATGCACCTCTGGGATTGGGTTTTGAGGTTTCAAAAGTCCGTGCCATTTTCAGGGTGTTCCCCGCCTTGTGCTTATGGATCAGAAGGAAGCTCTCTGTTTTTGCTCCTGTGCCATGCCTGCCTGCCTGCTGCCATAATCTCTGTTGTGCTAGTCATGGATTCTAACCCTCTGGAACCGTGATCCCCAAATTAAATGTTTTCTTTCACAAGTTGCCTTGGTCATGGTGTTTTGTCACAGCAACAGAAAAGTAACTAAGACAGGATGTATTTGGCTTACACTTCCATAAAATATTCCATCATGGAGTGAGGACAAGGCAGGAACCTGGAAGCAGGAACTAAAGCAGAGACCATGGAGGAATGCTGCTTACTGGCTTGCTCTCCATAGCTTGCTCATCCATCTTATACAGGACCACATGCCCAGGGATGGCACTCCCACTGTGAGCTAGGCCCTCCCACATCTCTCATGAATCAAGAAAATGCCCCGTAGACTTTCCTATGGGCCGGTCTGATGGAGACATTTTCTCAGTAAGATTCCCTTTTGTAGATGACAGTCGCTTGCTTGTGTCAAATGACAAAAATGAACCAGCATACTAGATAACAAACAACAAAAGTATAGCAAACCAAGCCACTTGCTAAAGATATAGAACCGGTAAGTTTTACACCGCGTTGGAGCCCATCTGTGCTTCTCCCAGGCATGAAGGAGCCGTGCTTCAGCAGAAGAATATGTGAAAGTGGGGCCAGAAAGTTACAGAGGGTCGGGATCTGAGCTCTTCCTCTCCCCTCTTCAACTGGGTAATTGGCTGAGTCACTTTGGTTCCTGATAATGCAGAAGAGGTAACAGTGCCCACCTTACAGGACTACTCCAAGGTCCTAGGTACCTTTAGTTGTCAGCTTGACACAGCCTAGAGTCATTTGAAAGGAGAGCCTGATTGAGGAATTGACTGGACCACATTAGTCTGTGGACACGTCTGTGGGACCATCTAAAATTTTAATCATGTGGGAGGGCCCAACCCATTGCGAGCTACACCATTCTCTGGGCAAGTGATTCCAGGAAAGCTAGCCAACACGAGCCTGTGTGAGCAACCTTCAGCTGTGCCCGTGGTTTCTTGCTTCATGTTCCTCTTGAGTTCCCGCCTTGGCTTCCCTCAATGACAGAATGTGACCTATAAGCCAAAACAATCACTTCCCCACTAAATTGCTTTGTCATGGGATTTGTGAGAGCAACAGAGAGGAGATGAGACAAATGAGTTAATGCATGACAAGTTCTTTGCATATTTCTCCCTCAGCACACAGCAAACATCAAGACACTAGCAGTGACCATCATGAAAAGACAGGCGAGGATGCGGCAAGGCTGCAGGGCAACCCACGACTCACTTCTGGATTCCAACTAGTTGTTATGCAACAATAAAAATTTGAAAACCCTTATAGCATTCTAAGTTTAATCCATAGCTCTTTCTGTATTTTCCTTTACTTCAGAACTTTGAGGGTTGAGAATACATAAAAGCCTGGCTTTCAAAAATATATTTTCTTCTTGAGCTGGGCAGATGGCTCTGTGGATAAGAGTGTTTTCTGTGCAAGTACAAGGACCTGAGTTCAAACCTCCAGGACTTACATAAAAAACTGGGCACAGCTGCCTATGCCCATAACCTCAGCACTAAGGGGAAGAGATCAGGGGATCTTGACAGCTTGCTAGCCATGTGACATCTACAGTCAGCTTTCAGTTCAGGCTAGCCCTCTGACATCTACAGACAGCTTTTGGTTCAGGCTAGCCCTCTGAAATCTATAGTCAGCTTTTGGTTCAGGCTAGCCCTCTGACATCTACAGTCAGCTTTTGGTTCAGGCTAGCCCTCTGACATCTGCAGTCAGCTTTCGGTTCAGTGAGAGACCTAACTCAGACAGTAAGTAGGAGAACAACATGGGAAGACAAGTGATATACTGCTCAGGTCTCTGTATACAGACATACACTTGCACAACCCGCAATCCCACTCATGTGTGTGCACAGCATGTATGCACACCACACACACACACACACACATACACACACACACACACACACACACACACACACACAAAATATTGTTATATTGAAATTTGTTCATTAGATGGCATTTTCTAATTTGCCTTATTCTCAATTAAAATCTCCCAAAAAAGTGACCAAGTATAAGCAAAAGGAACATTGGAACAAGTCAATGGGTCCATCAGAGACAGAATCTTATTTCTGGTTCCTATTACAGATCCATCTGCAGGTGTCAAGGAAAGAACTGGGCAGTTTCCTGGGTGTTTGTGGCCATCTTTACCATCAGGTACTCAACAGACAGATAAGTCAATGAAGGAGAAGGCCCACCCCTCTTCAGAGGCTGCAGTTGAGGGTGTCAGATTTAACAAAACCATGCTTGTTTCCACCTGTGGATTCGATGACTTCATTTAACTAGGGCATTTATTTAGAATTTGGTGGAACTACACTGGCTTGATACAATCCACTGCAGTCTTCAGATTTTCACAATGGCTTTTCAGTCATCAGAGAGCAGCAGACAAAAGCCTGCTGGGTGCTCCTCTTCTCCAGGAAGGATCCTACCAAGGAAGGCAATGCCACATGTGGGCAAGCAATGGGGTATGCTCTCCATCCCTTGTTCTCTTCCTCATCTCTCCATCTCCCCCCTCTCCCCTCCTTCTCTCCCTTCCCTCTCTCCCATGAGATATAAGGAACAGGGTAGCAGTGCCTCCTCACTTCTCAGTGGAATGGGTTTTGGTCATGCAGCTCTTTTATATGGAGCTATGCTCTGTGTGCAGAGGGCTGTCTGTCTGGAGCGGAACAAGTGTGGCCATAAGAACTTGAGGTGAACAGATGGCTCTGAAGAAGCAGAGGTCTCTTCTGCTGGTGCACAGGGGTGTGAGGTAACCTCAGATCTCTTAAATATCTATGTTTAGACTTAACGTTTATAGATACATTACACAAGGGCTTCTTGGTCCATAGCCAGTTTCCTTCTAGTGCCCTCAGGAAGTGTACTCAGGACCTTGTGAAAGTTAAGGAAGTTCTGTCACTGAGGCACATCCTCAGTCCTTACTAACCAAACTTTAAGCTGTGGTGGAGGCCATGGTTTTTAGCCTCTTCCTCAATCTTGGTAACTGGGTATGTGGTATGAACATGGTAGGTAAACTTCAGGTGACTTGAAGAGCCTGATTAATGCTGATTGTGAACTTGAAGGGAGTTAGGACCAACAAAGAAACAGATTTCTGATAATCCCTTCAAGGGACTATCTACATTGTTAACTGAGGTGTGAAGATCTGCTCTAAATGTAGATGGGGTTCCCCGAGCTGGCTGCCCTAGACTAGACCGAATAAAAAGGATAAAGTGAGCTGAGTATCAGCACTCATCACCTTCTGCTGAACTGAGTACCAGCACTCACTACCTTTTGCTGAACTGAGTACCAGCACTCACTCTCTTCTGCTGGGCTGAGTACCAGCACTCATTACCTTCTACTGAGCTGAATACCAGCACTCATTACCTTCTACTGAGCTGAATACCAGCACTCATTACCTTCTACTGAGCTGAATACCAGCACTATCTTCTGCTGAACTGAGTACCAGCATCCACTATCTTCTGCTGGGCTGAGTACCAGCACTCACTATCTTCTGCTGGGCTGAGTACCAGCACTCATCACCTTCTGCTTCTTGTCTGTGGATGAAAGGCCACTAGTCCACCCCTGCTCCTGATGCCATGACCTCCCCGCCATGATGGGCTTTATTCCTTGGAACTATGAGCCGATTAACTCCTTTCCTTAAGTTGCTTTGGTTTGATATTGTATTGCATCAAGGAGGCAAATGACTCACCCAGAAGTCTTTGTTCTCCTGGCCATACCACAGAAGCAGGACTGTCAGTGAGGAGCCACGAGGGCAGGGACAGCTGCCCATGTCCACCCCACTGAAGAAGTCCCTAGGGTGTTTTACGTGTTATTTCCAGCAAACACCCAACTACAGAAGGTTCAGTCAGTTTCACCTCGAGTGAAACGTAAGTCCATCTCTACCCGTGTTCAGGTGCGTGTGTAACTATGTTCAGGTATGTATGTAGCTGCGTTCAGATGAGTGTGTAACTGTGTTCAGGTGTGTGTGTAACTGTGTTCAGGTGTGTGTGTAACTGTGTTCAGGTGAGTGTGTAACTGTGTTCAGGTGTGTGTGTAGCTGTGTTCAGGTGTGTGTGTAGCTGTGTTCAGGTGTGTGTGTAACTGTGTTCAGGTGCGTGTGTAGCTGTGTTCAGGTGTGTGTGTAACTGTGTTCAGGTGTGTGTGTAGCTGTGTTCAGGTGTGTGTGTAACTGTGTTCAGGTGTGTGTGTAGATGTGTTCAGGTGTGTGTGTAGCTGTGTTCAGGTGAGTGTGTAACTGTGTTCAGGTGTGTGTGTAGATGTGTTCAGGTGTGTGTGTAACTGTTTCAAAGGCAATGTGAAAGCCTGACAGTGACAGTAGTTTAAGAACAGAGTCCTGAGGGATGCCAAAGGCTCCCCTGGGAACGAAGTGATGAAAGCCAAATTGGATGTGACCCACAGCCCTGAGTCCCCTATCCCTGGGGATGTCTTGGGGGCCCAAGTTCCATCCATGCACTCAGGGTCTGTGTATCAGAACCACAGACAGGCTGAGTTAGACGATATCGATAAATCATTTAAGACCTTGAGCTGTGGGAGATGAGGTGGGCGAGCTCAGTTCTTGTGGGAGAAACTAAACAAACAGAAGCCTCCATGCTGATCAGAAATACGTTAGTGAGATTAATACCTAATTAAACGCGAGTCCAAAGCCAAACAGAAAACATGCTTGATAAGTTGCTGCTAAATGTGGTGTAGAAAATGCTTAGGAAAGGGGTCTGGTGTGGGGATGGCATCAGAAGGCAAGGAGCCGGCACAGAGAAGTACAGTCAGACTCTTGGCGGTGGGGGGTGGGGTCCTCAGCCTTGTGTGAGTGACCACTTGATTGTTTCTCTGACGAGAGAAGTTGAGGACAAGGATGATGAACTGGAAGGAGCCCCCCACGCCCCCCTTCAGGGCCACTTGTGTGCTTGATTAGAGATTGGTACAGTCTACTACTGATTAAAGATTCACTGATACAGATCAGAGTTCTCTTCATCTGGCTCTACAGAAAGGCTGAGGGTGGAGCATGGGCCCAAGACCCAGGCATCCTACTAATACATAATGCTATTCTCATAACACACTTGATTATCAAACAACAGAAAGGAAGCAAAATTAAATGTCACCCAAGGTTTGCAGAGTGTGTGTGTGTGTGTGTGTGTGTGTGTGTGTGTGTGTGTGTGTGTGTGTGTGTGTGTGTGTGTGGACATGTGGACAGGTATAGAGCTGTTTTTTTTCAACCACCTTCTACCTTCTTTTTGAGCCTTTGTGGTCTGGGGCTCCCCCAGTGAGCTGGGCTGACTGACCAGTGAGTCCCAAGGATGCACCTGTCTCTGCCTCTGCTTCCTCAGTCCTTTGGTTACAAGTGTTCATGGCTATTCCTAGGTTTTCTTTTTAACATGAGTTCTGGGATTTGAACACAGGGCTTTGTGCTTACACTTACAGCTGAGCCATCTCCCCAGCCCAAATTTTGTGACTCTAACCCTGCTTTATTTTGGAGAACAGAGGTTGTAAGAGGTTGAAGAAACAGGGATCCGCATCCTTCACAGGTGTCTTTGGTGTGGGGCTGGACTGTGCAATTCTTGCCTCAGACTGAAAGCATTTCCCACACATGCCATGCAGCCTTGATGGAGAAAGTGGACCATGGCTGAGTCATGCTCACATAGAGAGTTTAACTTTCTCAGTTCTTAGGAAGACATGTGATATAACCAGCTAAGTTTAGAATCCTGTTGTGACAGGCTTAAGACTGAAGGGCAGTCTTCTTGCTTATTAAGGATGGTGGGTGATAATAATAATAACCATTATTATATTGGTTGAGTTATATTCCTATGCGTGGAATGTTGAGCACCTTCACTTTTATGCTGATTTAGCCCCAAAGCAAGCCTATGTGTTGTACTGAGTGAAGCTACGTAGGGACAAGGTAAGATTAGGGCGGGAAGGAGAGAGGGACCAAGGGAGGGACTGAGGGACTGAGGGACTGAGGGACGGAGGGACGGAGGGACTGAGGGACGGAGGGACGGAGGGATGGAGGGACGGAGCAGAGAAAGAACAACAGCTCTTAGTCCTGCCTTGGCTTGCCAACGCCTGGTGTCTAGTCCTTCCCTTGCTGTTGAGAAATTCCTTTAGTCTCCTCCCCAGACAAGCAGAGCAATTCCCTTGGATGCAGTCCAGTTCAACCTGCTCCTCTGTTGTTGGTTGTAACACAGGCTTGATATCATATTGATGATATGGGTTTCCTCCAAGACACTAAGGACTCATAACTTGCAAGTGAAGTAGATTTATTACTTATATATACTTATATATTATGATGTTTTTATAATCTTGAAAATGAATTTATAAGTAAATAGGTTAGGTCATGTTAAGAGACATCACTGCTGATAGGTCCATATGCTCACTTTGGGGAGGAGTAGTGTGTAGGAAGGAAGGGTGAATGAAGTATGTAGGAAGTATCTTTGAAGGAAGAAGTAGGAAGTAGGAAGGAGTAGCTATGAGTGAAGGAAGCCCTGAGTGAGTGAAATCTTGAGTGAACATATATTATTGACATGTCGTGGCTGTGTCAAGGACTCAAGGCCTCGGACTCACAGGAATTGGCAAAGTCTTTCCTCATAGTGGCCAGGCTCAGGCCAGGCCTCGCTCTCTTCAAGTGTGAGTGTTGCGCTGATTGATCAGTGTGTACAAAACTGCAACTGCAGCTTCCTCCTCCTCCTCCTGGATGTTTACAGCCTGAGAAGCTCACACACCCTTCCCGACCCTAGCCTCCTGTCTGTGTGTCTGTCTGCCTGTCCTTTCCTCTGGGTGCCAGGACCCAAGCCAAGTGAGACAAATTATACCTGACCGTTCCTTTTCTTCCTGAAGATGGTCCCACAGTCTCATTTGTATCAGCACAATTTAAAGCTAAACACTGTTGTCAAATGAAAGTGCTTTGGGTTGGGGTTTATCTTGTCAAGTTTCACAAGCTGTAGATTACATAGGTCTATCAAGAGAAGGTAAAATTAACACAGGGTGTGGTGGCGCATGCCTTTAATCCCAGCGCTCTGCAGACAGAGGCAGGCAGATCTTGGTGAGTTCAAGTCCAGCCAGGGCTACAATAGCAGAGCCCTGTCTCAAAATAAATAAATAAATGAATAAATATAAATAAAAGGTAAAACTTGATGTGAATTTCTTCGTACCCTTGTAGCTTTCCCTTTCTAGAACTTGGGGCTGGAGAGAAGAACCACTTATAATGGGATGCTGTGTGCTAAATGAGGCCCTGAAAACCCACATGTTGAGTCTTGGTCTCAGTGTATTGGTATTTGGAGTTAGGTCTTAGTGATGAGTTCCTGCTGGATGGGGCCCTCACAGATGGGATTGGTGCCCTTCTGAGAGGAGACTGGACTCTCCCTCTGTGTACCCTTCCTCCTGCCCTCTTCCTCTCCCTTTTCACCTGCATTGTGAGATATGACAAGAAGATGGTGTTTTACAAAGCTGAGTGGTCCCTCATCAGACATGGAAGCTATGGGCACCTGGGCCTTGGATTTCCAAATCTCCAGAACTATGAGCGATAAATATTTCCAGTATAAGCAGCATTGTCTGAGACATTCTGGTATAACAAGTGCAGACTAAGACTACCAGGGAAGGCATGAAGAAGCTAAATTGCTCAAATATCCAGAAGGCTAGATACCACTGTCTCTCGCCTTCCTCCTCTAGCTCATCGCCGGCACTTTGGTAGCTTTGGTGGGGACCCACAGAATCAGACTGAGGTTTTAATCCATCTGCCTTTGGTGGGGACTGTAAGGATCCTCTCTGTGTTTCCTTCACAACCTTCCCTTCATCCTCTTTTTGGGGAACGATGTTAGTTGATTAGAAAGTAGCAGCTTCCAGCATGCCCTGGCTCCCTCAAGCCTTAGCCCCAAGACCAGACCTTCACATCAGTGAGTCAGCAAATCTCCTGCAAGGCCAAGCTGTAACTAACTTCTCAGTCACCCAGTCACTAGGCACCAGAAGCCCTCGGAGCTTCTGAGTGTGTGTAGGTGCTTACTGCAAAAATCTGTCAATGTGGGGAAGTTTCAGGAGAGCTAATTAAGTCCCTGTCAGCACGAGTCAGTGAAAGGGAGCCCTGGCAGGCCCCAGCAACTCCATGGTGAGTCATTGCCTTAAGCGAGAGTAGGAATCTGAATGCAGAATTACCTGGAGCTGCTCATTAGCCAGACATCTCTCCCTGAGGTAAAAGCTAAAGTGCAGGGCTGGGGGCAGAGCTCAGTGGTGGAAGCCTTGCTCGGCTTGCATGTGCACAGCCCTGGGTTCCACCCTCAACTCTGCAAAACCCTGAGAGAGCTCAGGAGGGAGGCTCACCAAGTTCTTCCTGAGGCCTGTGGGAAGACCACTGTCCTAACGTGCTTGTTCATTCATCAAGAAGTTTCTGACAGAAGTTTGAGGTGTAAAGAGTATAGCTAAACACAGTCCAGTTGGGAAGGGTTCAAAGTAGAAAGTGGTATTGTAGGAGAAAATGCCAATTGAGTGTGTAGATATCCCATGGCTCTGTATAACAGCCATGTGATATCTGTTTAAAGAACAGTCTTTTCCTAAAAGGATTTCATTCAGCACAGAGGCATGAAAACACAGGTATGGGGTTAAGACTCAGATTCTAACAGACACTCACATGGACCATTGGATGCACTAGGACTCTGCATGAATTGTTCCACAAAACCACCTACCCATCCTTGTGAAAGACAAACAGGTGTTTCCTAACGCCCTCCATTCAGATTTTTTTTTTGATTTTTCAAGACAGGGTTTTTCTGTGTAGCTTTGCGCCTTGCGCCTTTCCTGGGACTCACTTGGTAGCCCAGGCTGGCCTCGAACTCACAGAGATCCACCTGCCTCTGCCTCCCGAGTGCTGGGATTAAAGGCGTGCGCCACCACCGCCCGGCTCCATTCAGATTTTATATCATATGTGCTTTTCTTTTTTTACAATTTATCTTTCAGTGTTTGGTCCTTCAGAATCTCAGACCCCCAGGTGCTGTGTTGAAATGGAAATGACTCAACTTTCCTCAACACGAAAAGTCTTATTTTCCACTTAACCTCCTTATTTTCTCTTAGCCTCCAAAGAGTGAGAGAAACACACCAAAACAAGGCTACAATGATGGAAATAAAAAAGGGGTTACAAGGAAAACACACTGTTTGATGGAGACAGGAACTTCCCCAGGAAATGCTGACCTAATTTCTACCTCCATAGGTAAAGTGTAGGGCTCTTCTTTAAGAAGAGTAGGATGAATACCCATTGTGGTGCTTGACTTGAATGCCAACATTTGAAGAGGAAGATGGCTGTCCATGAGTTCAAGGCCAGCAGGGTCCACATTTGAGTTCCAGGCCACACAGGGCTACAGTGAGACCCTGTCTCAAAAACAAACTAGAGTAAGTCACATGTGATAACTCACGCTTGCAATGTCAACAACTTAGAAGAAGTGAGTATCAGAGAAGACTGACTCAAAGCCAACAGGAGTAGCAACAGCACCCTATGAGGTCTTTGACTCACTTCAGCCTCTGATGTGGGTTCCTTGGCCATCCTTCACTCCTGATGAGAAAACTAACTAGAGACACAACACAGGCCTCAAATGTAAATGCCTTAAAATGGAGCCAAGACTTCTACAGATAAGTGGTCCTGCTTTACCCCAGTGACACAGCCCAGGCCAAGGGAGCTGTAATCAGTAGTTTATAGTCATATCTCAGTGTTTACTGCTATCCAAAGAGCCCATGCCAGTTCCATCTACTCAAGACCCCAATTGAGAACCGGGGGATCTTTGACAACTGCACACTTTCTCACGAAGCTAATGAGAAAAGAACAAAGGGAGGGTGTGGTGGTATTTTACTTGTACTGAAATGTGATTTTAATTGTATGTTAATAAATAAAGTTGCCTGGGGGTCAGAGCTATTAGAGCCATAGCAAGTGCGTGGTGGCGGTGGCGCACGCCTTTAAGGACCTGGAGGGCGGTACATACAGGCAGTGACGAGGCAGTCACGTGTTTGGGTTTACAGCCAATGAGAAGGCAGAACAGCTAGACTATATAAAGACATACACACAGGAAGTAGGTCCCTTTCAGAGAGCTCTCTTGGCTGAAGAGGATCGCTGAATCAGGAAGGGTGAGGCTCTTAGCTCTGACCTCTTGGCTTTCTTCTCTGAATCGGCTCTGTGTTTCTTATTTAATAAGACGGTTGGTTATATCTACATTTGGCGCCCAACGTTAACCAATATAAGTCTCTGTGTTTACTTGGTCGGGTTTGAGTGGCTGTGGGACTGGCAGGTGAGAGAGATTTGTCCTGACTGTGGGCCAGGCAGGAAAACTCTAGCTACAGGAGGGCCATGCAGGACCCAGCCCTTTCTAACAGTGTTCTGATTCTGAGAGCGGCAAGGAGGTAATTGTTCTTTACTGACACAAGCCACAATCCTATTCTCAACCTTCCAGTTTGCTGTGCCTCCAGATTATTTTGAGGGGCTTCAGAGGAGACTCAGCAGTTAAGAGTGATTGCTGCATTTGCAACAGACCTGAGCTTGGTTCCTAGTACACACAAGCGCCTGTAACTTTAGCTCAAGCAGATCAAGTGCCCTCTATTAGCCTCCATAGGTAGCACACACACACACACACACACACACACACACACACACACACACACACACATTTAAAAATAAGAAGGTAACAGAGTTTGCTATTTTTGTTTTGTTTTGATTTTTTTAGGACAAGGTTTCTCTGTGTAGCCCTGGCTGTCGTGGAACTTGCTCTGTAGACCAGGCTGGCCTAGAACTCACAGAGATCCACCTGCCTCCACCTGCTGGGATTAAAGGCGTGTACCACCACTGCCCGGCAGAAGGTAACAAAGTATATCTCCTGTTCACTTTATAATTGCTCCAGCATTATCTGAGTAGCTATCTTATCATAAAACAATATTTCGGTGGATACATATGTAAGTAGGAAAAGTCAATAAATACTATAAATAGCCTCCCATCTATTTTGATTAGGTCTTGCAACCAAACAGTTGGCATCTAACCAAGAGAACACTCTTGCTTTTAAGAGAGTTTTTAGATTTGTAATTACAAACAATAAATTTGGATTTATGTTTGTATATATCCTCAATTCAAGAGCTGATTTACATTTTCAATACTAACTTCCTCAGGCAATTGGTGAAAATACAATGTTGTCCTGAGATATTCTTTTCATGTATAAAACATTATCTCTAATCAAATCATCACACTTCTTCGTGTCTGTCACATTCCTGGTAATTTTATTGTTATTTCTGGTTTTTATTCTCCTGCCTCAACCTCTGGAGTGCTGGGATTGCAAGCATACGCTCTCATGCTGTATTCCCACAGTGCCAGGGACAGAACCTGAGGAGTCTTGTCTGCTAGGCAGGCACTCTAGCAATGAGCTACAGCCCTCTTCATAAGCTTTTTGGGTTTAATCTTTTTTTTTTTTATTCTGAAGATTTTCTTGGTATTTGCTTGACCTTCAGGGGTTATCCATTAGCAAGCTTCTTTGAACTGCAAGCTTGAGAAACCAAGTCTGGCTTAAGTAGAAGAGACACAATGGGTGCCTGTGAAACTCAAGGGACCGTGGAAGGGCGGTGCTTGGAAATGGAGTGGAAAAGAGACTTTGAATGTGAGCTGTGGGGTAATTCTATCAAGACTTCTAACCTTGGTCTCTCAAAATTCCGAGATGGGTAAAGTCAAGCCCCCGGTGAGTGTGCGGGTGAGTGGAACCCTGTGTGCATTGCTTGTCTAGAAGACAGTGTGATAGCACATCCATCCTCCTTAGGAAATGGCATGGCTGCTGCAGGAATAGTGTATGCAGACCCAAGGGCAAAACAAAGCCTCACATAAAGCCTCACAGATTTCAAAATAGTTTCTGAATGCCATTCTTAATTCCTAGTCTTTTAAGAGATATGTGAAGTATTTTAATAGCACTAATTGATAGATGGATTGGTCTTTAAATTTTCTTGATTTCCAAAGGCAGATTAGGTACAGCCTTTTGCTTCCTCTCCACATCTCATCTTTCCCTTGAGCACGGTGACTGGTGATGTCTACCACTGTGGTTCATTTTGCTTTGTTACAACATGTGAGTTATTTTACTAAGGATGGCTTAAGGAATACTTATAACCAAGGCAACACAGGTGGAAGGAAGCCTAACAGTAGAAACCATATCATAATAAAGGATCCATCTGAAGCCCATAGAAAAGCCAAGCATGTGGACCAAGAAATGAAGAGTGTATATGAATGGTCTTTTCTCCCTCATTGACTGCTTAGAAAAATTGAAAGGATATTACAGCCCTCTGTAAAACTACATTTCACTAAGTGGCTTTTGGAATTGCAAGGAACAGTGTAGAAGGAACCTCTGGTGGGTGCTCACCATCTCAGCTTGAGTTTTATAAGACATACAGAGTTCTTACCTGATATCCATACTCTGTAAAAGGTAACAGCTCTGAATCCGTAAATGAGCTTAAGCTTCCATTGTAGGTTAACAATGGGCTGGACTTCTCAGGTTGAGTTGCTATTTGTCTTCTGTACAATTCAAAGTATATGATTTTTCCATTTGGCTCAAGTGGTTCTGCCCACCACACAGCTATTATGGGCTGGAATCCCCCTGCAGCTGTCTGCACCTCCAGATGTGGGGCTGGTTGCATCAGAGGTGGTACCTCTGTGGTCTGGGTCAATGCCCAGTCGCTGGAGGCACATCCCAGGGCATTGCAGGCTTGGACACGAATTTCATACCTATAGGAAACAAGGTAGACTCACAGATGATTCTTACATCTCTGGAACACATTTTTAAAAGACCACATGTTTTCAGAAGAGAAAGAAAAGGAGTTTATATTTATGAACAGCTAGCTTTTAAATAATGATGAAGTTTTGTTTTTATGGAAAGTTTTGAGCAGTTTCAATCTTCCAATTTGCAAACTCAAAGAAAGACCTTCATCTGTTTGGTTAATGGTAAGTTCTTGCCTAAAGAGGAATGTATGGAGTAAAGAAACTCCAGGTCTCCTCTTCAGCAAGAAAATTCTGGTATTATGAAAAGGTACTTAACACAGCAGTGAAGAACACAGCTTTGCATGTGACCCAGACTCCTTCTATCTGTGTAGGCAGAGCCACGCTACTCCCTGGGAATGCCTCTAGATTATGAAGGGGCATCACTGAGTTACGGTCTCTGTGGTAATGAATCTTCTCACCTGATTGCTGACATCTTGAAACAGGTTCCCTTAGCTCACACGAAGACCTCTGGGGGGCAAAGTTAACTCCCCTACACACTAGATTATCCATCACAGAGACACCTTATCCCTACCTAGTCAAGCTCTACTAATCAATTATGTTTTGTCTCATAGCTGGTTATCTGCCGTTTGGAAGGGCCTATTTCCATGGCCGAAACTTTGCCAGCTCAAAGGCCCCATGGTTAGTGCTGAGTGCCTCTGGCTGCCAGGAGGACTTGCTGCTCTCTTCCCATGCCCCATTGACTCCCTGGCCCAACCTGTCCCTCACACACATGGTTACCCTGCTTCCTCCTCTGGGGTCTAGCTGTGTCTTGCTCTTCACTGCTTCCTCTCCTCTTGTCCCTGCTTGCTGCTCTCCATAGCTTTCCGTTTTGCATTTTTGCCTTCTTAATTATGCTTTTCATTTCCTTTGTGACTTTGTGAATGTTAGCATGAACTGTCAGCCTGACAGGATCTGGAAACACCTAAGTGAAGAGCCTCTGGGCACACCTGCGAGGAATAATTAGCCTCTGGGCATTCCTATGCGGGATCATGTTGACTGCATTAACTGGAGTGGGAAGACCCATCCAGGAACAAGAGCAGGCAATGCCACTTCCTGGGCTTGGGGGGCCTAGAGTCAGCAAATGTGAGAAAGTGAGTTAAGCTTGGACACTCACCTCACCCTGCAACTTCACTTTGGATACCATGTGACCAACTGCCCTTGGCTCCTGCTCATGACTCCTCACCATGATGGACTCATCTGTGAACCCACAAAAGCCCTCCCCCCTTAAGTTGCTTTTGTCGGGGTGTTTTATCACAGCAACAGGAAATGTAACCAAAGCAGACTTTTTCCATTTCTTCCCTCTCTCCCCTCTCTTACACGTCTCTAGGCTGGCATTTGCCAGTTGATCAGTGAGCAGATCCACCAGTGCGTATGGTGGGTCAGACTGATAAGCAATGTTGTTGGTTTTGACTTCCCATGTAGGAACAATTTTTCTGGATTTTCTGTGGCTAGTTGTAAAGTCCTAGGTCAAGTGAGGGATGCAACTCGATTGGTAGAATGCTTATCTAGAATGGATGAAGAAGGCCTAGATTCAATCCCTAGCACCGCTTTATCTGAGCAGTTTTGTATGCCTGTAATCCCTGCACCGAGGAGGTGGGGGAAAGGAGCCCAGAAACTCAAGGCCAGCCCAGGCTGCACAAGACCTGTCTTAAACAAACAAACCAAGCTGGATGTGGTGGCACAAGCCTGTAATTCTAGCACTTGGAAAGTAGAGGCACGAGGATCAGGAGCCCATGATCATCCTTGATGATGTAGTGAGTTCTAGTCCATAGTGGGCTACATGAGACCCTTTCTTAAAACAACAACAAAAACAAACAAAGTCCTGAGCCACACTCTCTTTCTGGTTCTCAAAGATTCCCACACTGCTTCCTACTGACCAGCTGGGGGGTGCTCAAAGATGAATACACTAATTTTCATTGTGTCTAGTAAGTATCAATATGATTTGAAACCCACAAAGACAAAATGGACAAGGAATCAAATGATATAGCTTTGATACTCTGATATATTTCACCAGTGTCAAGGTTTAGCTGT
This sequence comes from Peromyscus californicus insignis, assembly GCF_007827085.1. NCBI lineage: Eukaryota > Metazoa > Chordata > Mammalia > Rodentia > Cricetidae > Peromyscus > Peromyscus californicus. The sequence goes on along the minus strand of NW_026294436.1, from coordinate 73,731,069 downwards.
TAGATAGGATGCTGCCTCTCCATGCATCCTTAAGTGTCCTTGCTAGTCCTTGCTAGGACTGCCGCATCAATTTTTTTTCTCCTTCTCTAGAAAGAGTGTTACTTTGACATCTGGGAAGCCATTTTCTCCAGAAATCCTTTGAGATATCATGGCTCAGAGCAGGGCAGGATGGGTATGATTTTAATACTTGTGTTCTGGTCATGTAAAGAGGAAGCCCTGACAAAATGCAGAGCTCCACCCCAACATAGGCTTTTAAAATGTCCTCAGTAGTGGGAGATAAAAGCCAACTCACATAGCATGTAGATTAGCTGTGGAGAATACCTGAAGAGCTTTTAATTACTGTTTAATATTTAATATGATTCTAAATAATTGTCCTGAGTAGATGCATAAGACCATGAATGCTTCATTCTAACAGCGCGATACACCAGAGATAATCGTAGCCCTGTCTAATCTGCACACAGGGACATCATAATTATAGTCGAATTTTACCTGCGGTGGCTGGACATCAACACTTGGGCAGACTTCAATTTTTTATTTTAAATAAGTGTTTCTATTCATTTTACTAAATTTCACCCACAAAATGTCTTTTATTACTTTCTCTGGAGGATGTCAGGTACCTGAAATGGGATGAGGGAAAGTGCTCAGAAGTTCGGAAGCTACCGGAAGAGTGTTGGTGTAGAGCACCTCCATGTAGGTCATAGAAGCCAGGCAGAATCTAGGATGGCACATATAAGCAAAGTGATACCATCTGGCCAGTCAGGAGTTCAAAACAGAGGGAGCTCTGCAGCCTGTGGCGGACACAGAACCCAAAGCCTCCGTTATCCCAGGAAGAGGTGTTAGATTTGAATGAAGGAGAGCTAGCCTCTAGACAGATGCTGGGCCAGTATACTTCTGGCTGATAGATTTTAGTTGTCTGTATGAATGTGTGTGTGTGTGTGTGTGTGTGTGTGTGTGTGTGTGTGTGTGTGTGTGTGTGTGTGTATGTGTGTGTGTGTGTGTGTGTGTGTGTGTTTGGAAACTAGAGGGTGGCCCAAGGTGCTCAGTCACTTTCCACACTTTTTTTTTCCTTTGGAAAACGGTCTCTTTTGAATCTGGAGCTCACTGACTCAACTAGTCTGTCTAGCTGGTTTGGTTACCTGAGGGGTTTGCCTCCACCCCTCATGTGCCCTACCAGATGTGAGGTTACAGGAACAAGCCCATCTGTGTGTGTGTGTGTGTGCGCTAGGGATCTGGCCCAGGTCCCCCTGCTGGGGTGGCAAGCACTTCGCCGACTGAACCATCTCTCCAGCCCTCCTTGCAGCTTTATGACGACTGTTCAGGGCCTGCAACTCAGATCAGGGGGTCGGCCCCATCTCTTCATGACCTCCTCTAGGTGACAAACTCCCCAAATTCCTGGGAAACTGGCATCAGACTGGCATGTGTAATAGTTCTGTTCTTCAGAGACTGTGAACGCCTGCTGTGGTTAAATGAGAATGGGACCTGTCTACTGTCGATGCTGATGCTCAGGAGCTGGCATATGCATCTTGCCCTGGGAGCCTCGCTGGCATGGACAGAGCACGACACAAAGGACAATGACTTGCTTCCAGAAAGCCCAGCTTGTCTCCTTACCTGTGAAATGGCTTCAGGTGCTTTACTGTGAGTGACCGTGTATCAAAAGAACTGTGTGTTGTATTAATGCACATCGTTCGGATTTCCTTTTCAAACAGCTCACGGATGAAGAGGGTGTAATTGATGATCTCACCGTTTGTCCTCACTGGAGCATCCCAATCCACTAAGATTTCAAGAGCATCCCCGGGATGTAGCTTTGGAGGCTCTAAGCCTGAGGGGGCTGAGGGACTGGTTTGATCCTTGACAAGCGGGCTCAAGGCACGTCCCTGACTGTTGGTGGCAGTCACCGAGTAGCCATATTCTACACCTGGGGTAAGGGTAAAATCATGGTAGCGAGTTTCCAGCCCTGTATACACAATGGCTCCATCTCTCCGAAGCTCGTAACTTCTGATCTGGCCGTGTGGCTTTCTTGGAGGTTTCCATGTAATTTCTATTGATTCTGAGCCTGTGACTTGCAGTATTGGGGGGTCCATGTTCTCTGGTGGGGCCTCCATTGTCCGAGTAGATACAGTCTGACTAGCAGTGCATCCTCCATTTGTACAGGCTACGAGGGAGATACTGTATTGAGTAAAAGGCTGCAGGTTGGAAACCAGAAAGGACAGGCCCTGCCCAGCCATGTACTCCTGACCGTTACATCTAAGCAAATACTTAGCAATCTTTCCATTTTGCATTGATGGCGGGGACCAAGACACGTTTATCTGGCTAGCACCGATGGCCCAAAGAACTGGAGGGCTGACTCCTGATGGAGGTGCTTCAGGAGTGGTGATGGCGTTGGTTCTGCTGGTATGGCAGCCACCACTGGTGCAGGCGAGAACTGCATAACTGTACGTTGAAAAGGGAAGCAGCTGGCTGTCGGTGTAGTTGAAGGTGCTGGCGTTGAAACTGAGAGGATGGGACACTCCATTCCTTTGAAGTCTGTAGGACTGGATAATGCCGTTCGAGTGTTGGGGTGGGATCCAGGAAATCAGCAGTTTGGGGGGATTCATAGACACATAGGATATTTCAGGTGGGGAAAGGCCCTCTGGGGGTGCTTGCAATGACCTTACCCCAGTCCAAGAGCTACAGGTGTGCCCTGCAGAATTCCAAGTGCAGATTCTATAAGCATATCGCCTCCATGGCTGTAGACCTGTGTCATTATACACCCAAGAGTCCCTTCCTGTGTTGTGTTCCGTGAAAACAATGTTCCCATTCACCTGAGTTGTCCCATTCCCCCAATCCTCTCTTTCCAAGGAGCTTCGAACCACCTCATAACGAATTATCTTCCCATTCGGGTTAGCTGGCTGAGACCAGTTTAGCCTTACACTGGTGGACTCCACAGCCTGGATGGTAGGAGCCAACTGAGAATCTGGAGGGGCTTCCTCTGTCCAGAGAGGCTGGGGCACTGAGTGAGCACAGCCTGCTGCTGTGCAGGCCTCCAGGGTCAGAGTGTAGAGGGTGAAGGGGGCCAAGCGCCTGAAGAGAAACTGTCGACCCAGGCCAGAATACTCCAGGAGCCCATCGCTGAAGATGTTGTATGCCTGCAGGATGAAGAGAAGAAGAGGATGTCAGTAGTGTGGGGTTCTTGGTATAGCTGTCTAAAGCAGTCACACCTGCCTGCCTGAACCCAGTGGTCCTAATCCATTAGCATTCAAATGCTGACTTTAGAAGTGGGATCTGCCATAGTTAGTGTAAAGTCCACAGAAAACTTTAAAAGGTTGGATAAAATCTAAGCATTGACCCAAACCTCAGGCCAGGGAATGCTATGGCTCACACAGCCCTCATGAGGTTTGAACAGCAGGAAGAACATTCAAATATCCTATTTATAGACACTCCACGCTTCTGATCTCATCCTGACTAGGGTACTTGGGGTGTATCTGAACAATCTGCCTTCTTCTGAGCTCCCTGTGAAATGGAATGATATTGCTAGTCGTCCTTGTTACAGGACGCTATGGCTGAATATTTGCATCTCTATGTATATGTATGTGTTTGTGTGCAGGCTCACATCATGTTATGTAACTGTATGCATACATAGTCACATGTGTATTTATAATACATGGACACATATTTACATAGTTTTAATAACAAAATGGGAGAGGGAAATGCTTTGTTTTCTCTTTGAAGTCATAGAAGAGTTGATTGTGGTGTTTGCCCTTGGTCTGCGCAAATCATATGTGCTCATCACACGGAGAATCTTAACCTCCATAGCACACATTTGTAGTTACATGGAGCCAACAAATACCATTGGGTTGGTCTAACTTTGACCTTTGTCTGTAAATTATCAAGCTAGGTAATTATCAAGTAGTAACCCTATTTTTCCCCTTTGCATTTGCTCTCTCATTGTCCAAAGTAATTATTTTATATCGTATCCTTTCTCTACTACCTGCCAACAAGCTTTTCTCTCCCTTGAGTTGGTTGTTGACACTCCCACATACTCCATTGAGAAGCAGATGAAGTTAGAAAGGCATGCTCTCATAGTACATATTATTGCCATGACATGTTTTACTTTCTTGTGCACCCCCGAGTCTTCTACTCCAATCAACCTCTGGAACATACTCCTGTAAATATTAATGTAATACTGTAAGTATCTCAGCTTCCAGGTTTAGGTACAATCTTGTGAGAAGACATATTGGAACAGCCATTTTCTCGGCTTTCAGTTTGGTATTCATGTGAGATGACTTTTGGTCCACTATAGGCTAATTTAAGTGTTCAAGAGAATAATTAAGGTAGGCAAGGTCAAACTCTGGTACTAGGGAGGTTGTGTGTTCAGTATACATTTTCACTTCGATAATATTTTCAACTAACCATGGGTTTCTTTGGATGTGTCCCAGGGTAAGCCGAAGAGTATCTGTGGTCATCTTGGCTTCGGTCCTCATGACTGAAGTATCTATGCCCAATTACAGGCCACTCATGCCGTCCATCCCCTCCTTTTCTGAGGACTCTACTCCTGTAATTATTCCTATTATCTCCCTCCCTCTCTGGCGATTTCCATTAGGGTTTCAGTGTGCTCTAGTATCTCATTGATTTTGACATAAAAGTCTCAGCACCCCAATCTCCTGGCTACCGTCCCACTTCCCCGCTCTCCTTCCCACCTAAGTTTCGTCAGGGAGCTGCCACCGTCCCTTTCTCGGTCACTGTCTTTTCCAGAAGCCACTCGGCTCAGGTGACTTCGTCAAGCACGTGAGCTTACTGCCAAGGTTCCAGTGACCTTGCTCTTCCCCAGTCCAGGTCCACGTCTCCATTCTCATATCACTTACCATCTCAATACCGTCCAGCCTCTTTTCTCCTCACGTGTGGCATGCACTGCTCACCTGCCCTTCCCTCAACATCTTTCATCTCATTTCCTTCTCCCCTGACTACTTTTCCTCTTCATGACCTCCAGATTCCTGGCACCCTAGGGCTTGATCCCAGGATCTCCTCATCACTGGCTACATTCTCTCCATGGTGATTCTGTCCATCACCAAGGTTTTAAACACAGCTGCCCGCTAATGGGCTGTGGATACATAGCTCATCGGCATCTTCTTGTGGCGTTTTGAACTTGGACTCACTGTCTACTTGTCCCTCAAACCCGCTCCTCTTCCAACTTTCCCTTCCCAATTAGCTAACACCTCAGGGCCAAAACCCAGAAGGCAATCTGAAGAGTCACCACCTCTCTTTCCTTCATGCCTCATATCTGGCCCATTAACAAAAATCTCATCACTACCTTCTACATACATTTCCAACAGCCCCATATTTCTTGACTTCATAATGTCCACTCAGATTTGAACCATCTCATTTGAATTCTACCCTGAATTCTCCAATAGGCTCTAAATTCTACTAGCCTCTCCCAGGTCAGGAGTGTGCAGCCAGAGTGAGAAGTTTGATTAAAGCCTTCAGTAATGTTTCATTGAACCCTGAACAATCTCCCTGCTCCTTGTCACAGCCCACAAGGTTGGGGCCACCCTGCCTCCAGTCTCCCTTGGTGCCATCTTTTCCTCCTTCTCAAGGCTTCATCCACACAGGCTTTCTTCCATTTCCTTGAGCACACCAAGGTCATCCGTGCCTTAGGGCCTTGCGTTTGCTGTTCATTTTGTCTGGAACATTTTGCCCCCATATCTTCACATGACTGCCTCTGTCTTGTCATCCAGGGCTCAGCTCAAATGTCAACTCAATTCAAATGATTATCCATTTTAAAATAGCCTGAGCAGGCATAATTACATGACTCTATTTAATTTTCTTTATAGCATCCATGGCTCTCTGAAATTCCCTTGCTGTTTATTTACCAGCTTACTGTTTGTGCCTCTGTCCCTCTTTGACTCAACACTCTCCCTGCATTTATTCATACCCATGGAAGGGCCTTGACAGCAGGAGCCTTTTCCGTCTTGTTCTCTCTTGAATAAGTACATGGCACTTAGTAGAAGCTCAATAAATATTTGGTGAAATGCAGACGAAGGGAAGGGGAGTCAATATTCCTCCTGTCAATCATTCTCAGGAGAAGCTGTCTCTAGGAGGGGCGATAAACACAGAGAGAGCTTTGATGTGTGGAGGGGGAAGCTCTGGTGCCTGGGAGGGCCTGAGAGCTGAGATTCAGGATTTAAGGTTGGGGATTTAGGCCTCTTGCCCTGGAGGAGGGTTTGTCTGATGCCTGTTGGTGGGATGTGGCTTGCCTCTGAGTCTCTGTTCTTGGCTGCAGGGCCTCCAGTTAAGCTGAGAGGCAGCCCAGAGAAAGCTCAGGAGGTTGGAGCTGGCTCCGGAGCCCTGAGCTATGGATGTTATTTCCTGTCTCATTCTTCTTACAGGGCTGAGGAGGTGAAGTTTAGTCTTAACTGTTCCATGTGGACTTGGCACAGGCATCCCCAGCATCTGGGGAGAATGATAGGAGCAGGCAGTGGCTACAGCAGCTGGAGCTGGGGATTCTGTCATCCTGACCTGTGGAGGGACTGAAGAGGGAAAGCCAAAGGGAAGAAGTGGAGGATGAGTCGCTGCCAGCCCTGGGAAGAACATGAAAAGATGTGGGTCTGCCTCATGTGGGTAAGGGTTTACAGCTTCCAAGTGTGGGCTGTTTGTGGGAGTGCTATCTCCTTTACACCCCCAGGTTGGTGAGGCTAGGCTTTACATGTGACATTGAAAGACTAGTTTTCATGGCTATGTGTGAGAGTCAAGGAGTTAGGAGACAGATCCATCTTCCTTAGTGAATCAGGTAAGGCTTAAGGAAATAACCTAAAGTAGGCAGCTGAGGAGGCAGGAAGGTCAGGGTCATCCAGAGTTCAGAGCTTTGGGGACATCTTGGCTTCAAATCCCACCCCATCTTTGGCAATATCTCCTGAAGCATCTACTTAACCTTTATGAGCCTCATGAAGTTTAGTGGGCCCCACCTAGTGGGGTTGATGTGTGGATTAAATGAGGTAATCTTAGCACACTGCTGGGCCCGTAACAGGTCCCCTCCCCAGCTGTTCTTCACTGATCTAGGCTGAAGTGCCTAGAGGAGCCATCAAGGAGAATTAAACCAGCTTCCCAGTGACCTGATGGCATGTCAGAGCGCATCTGTTTATCTGGAAGATGACCCGTGTGATTTCCCATGCAGGATGGACTCTACCTTGATCACTCCATTGGTTCTCACTGGCTCCGACCACTGGAGCAGCAAAGCCCGGCCATTATCCCTCTGGTCCACTGTAAAGTTGATCAGTCCACTTGGGGAAGATTCTAAAGTTTTAATCAGAGTCCAGGGGCTTGACACTTGTCCTGCACTGTTCACAGCGACCACACCCATGTGGTATGTTGTGAATGGTTCTAACCCAAAAAGATGGGCTTCATGGCTTGTTCCCTGTAAGAAAGTTGGCAAATTAGGTATCCTTTAGAAATCAATAGAAGGTTATTCTCTGGACTGCATGGCTGTGTCAGGACACATGGCATTAACAATGGCATAGATACACAGCAAAGGTTTGAACTCGTGTTGAGGAGACAGTGAGTGTTCTTTCTGCTTGCTCTTGTCCATACTGAATACATCAACTAATGCAATGGTTCTCAACTTCTCACAACCCTGTTAGGGGTGGGGTCAAACAACCCTTTCACAGGGGTCAATATCAGATATTTACATGATGGTTCATAACAGTAGCAAAGTTACAGTTATGAAGTAGCAATGAAATAATTTTATGGTTGGGGTCACCACCACATGGGGAACTACATTAAAGGGTCGCAGCATTAGGAAGGTTGGGAACCACTGAACTAATGAATGATTTCAGACATGTGAAAAAGTTGTATCAGATGGGACCTGTGGATTTTCAGAGCTTGAAACCTACAAATTGTGGTGCCCATGATGAGAACACATTTTGCTTAATGAAGATCAGTGGCCCCAACTTGCATCTTAGCAACTGTGGAGAAGTGGCCAGCAGGTTAATCGGAAGGCTTTGTGAGACTTAGCAGGAACAATCCTAAACCTCTAATCTGCAATGCTACTTATTTATACATGAGACCCTCCACTCCCCAGCCTGTCCCACTCAATGTGTGGCTGTGCATTTATATCTTATAAATTTGATAAAACAAACACAAGAAAACAGCAATGAACCCATTGAACTATAAATGTACAAACACCCTCGGAGAAGCCTGTTATTAATGTAAATGTGAAATTATTCCTATTTGTTAGAAGCAGCGTAACTAAAACCATGAAGTGCACCCAAAGTGACTGTTATCTGGGCTTTGAGAATTTCGCCTTTGTTGATCTAAAAGAAGAAAGGGATAGCAGAATTACTTTTGTTTGTTTGTTTGTTTCTGGCTCACAGAGAGACATTTAACATATTTTGCATAACTTAACTGGAGCTAAGAATCTTAACATTCTGAGAGGCCCTGGGGTGCTCTTGCCAATCTGGGCTGGATGGATATGTCTGTTTAAGGTAAGAATTATGCCTGCAGCAGGGGTAGCAACATATGCATGAGTAAACACACACACACACACACACACACACACACACACACACACACACACACACAGGTTTTGAGAGGGGGTATTTTTATTGTGGACCATAACCACTGAATATGAACAATCATGACTAAGTTTTGACTGAGTGATATTTACTTGTAATGATTGGGTTTATTAAATGTTTAAATGTGACATTGGTAGTCTACCAAGTGTTTCTTTTTCTTGATGGGCCAAGGTAGGGAGAGGAAGTTATTTCCCAGGGTAGGTGGCTAAGTACATAGGCACAGTTATGAGGAAGGAATTCTCCTTAATTTGGAATTTTCCAAACATCATTTTGGATGAAGGTGAAAAACATACACAACCAAATGACTGTAGACATATTTTTGATTCTTTTCTCACATTCTTGGTTTTAAGTTTTTGACTGAGCTATCTCTCTTATTCTGTGAGAAACCTGAGCAGAGGAAATACAATTTCCTTTATGGATCTGAGACTCGTGAAGTCAATTTTCCTGTTTCAGTACGTCCCATTATGATATTATACGCTAACCTCCTGAAATCTTTTAATATTTAAACATTTGCTAAGCGGCCAGACTCTGAAACAAATTTTACAGAAATATTAATTTCTCTTTTTTAAAATATTAAAAGTTAGATCATGAATATTTAAAAACTTATTTCTCCACAACATTGGATTGGTCTTTTAGATAAATACAGCATAGAACCAGGATGACCACAATGAATATTAAATCCGACGATGCTTCCAATCCTGATTACAAACAGTCTTTTCTGACAAATGATTTCTTTTCTCTGGAAATAGGGCAAACATGGGTAAGATTAATAATGCAAAAAAGAATAATTCTTTGTTCAGAAGATTTGGTAATAGATGCCAATAAAAGCAGAGGCCCCAAAGTGAACTGGAATCACCTCTAACAGATTATGGATGAGAAAGTGGGCTGCTGGGGCACACTTAGAGACAGTTTTTGTCACAAGAAACTGGAAAAGCATGTGGGCTATAAAGCAAAACCATATGTATATTGTCAATAGTGGCACCTGCTCCATTACGGTTTATTTCCTAGCAGAGACTTCCGTTCAGCCCCTAGATGGCAATCCTATCAAACACTTTTCGTAACATGAGTACTTAATGATTAACAGCCGGCTGTTCTATCTTCCAACACACTCCCGGCAACCATTAAAAAAATAACAGAACTGATTTCATTATAGATTCCTTTAATAAACATTTATGGCTCAGATCCTTGAAAGCGAAAGTCTTCAAAATGCCCCCGCCTCAAAACCTCCACCATCGAATGTAGAAATACAGCCTGTGTGTCTCAAGTTCAAGCTCCTGCATGCCTGGCACAGATGTTTCCAGGTGTGGTCCTGTAAAGGGCGATTTTAATAGTGTTTTTCTTAATCTGGCTTACATTTACCTTACATTATATGAATACAACCACATTTTACTAAAGAACAGGTCTTTTGCTCTTTGTTGTTTCTGCAGAGCCCCCCCTTCACTCTTCTCGTTTTCCCTCATGTTTTCCAGGTTTTATATTCACCCCCTCCCCACTTTTCTCCTTTTCCTCTTTGGATGTTTTCAACTGGGCATTTTTCTCTCCTCCCCTTTTTTTTTTTTTTTTAATTTTCATTATTGTATCCTCTTCCACTTCATGATCCTCTCCTATTATTTTAATCATTAAACTTAAACTTTGTATTTGTTGTTTGAGGCCGGGTTTCATGTATCCAAGGCTGGCTTTGGATTTGCTGTGTAACAGAGAATGACCTTGAACCTTAAATTCTGTGCCCCCCTCCCACGTTTGAGTGATGGGATTACCAGCAGGCGCCGTCACACTCACTTTCATGTGGTGCCGGGTTGAACCCTCGACTTCCTGTATGTAAGGTAAGCTCTCTACCGTTTGGGTGACAACCCATCCCTGGTGCTTCTTTTGAGCTCCATATATTGTATACTCACCTCTGGGTTATCAATTCACACTCCTGTCCCCTCTTCCTAGCCCACCCTTGTCTACACTGGTAACCTTTCCACAGTCTTTATTATCGAAGTTTATCTGCTTTTCTGACACAGCAGATGAAGAGAGAATCTCAGTAAAAGAAGGTGGGAAGAATTTTTTACTGGAACGAACCCTCATCTGATCGCCCCACCTAATAGTTCCGATGAGATGCAGCCTCTTTTACTTTTTAAAATTTATATGCAGACATGTCAGAGCTGGGATACAAATCAGTGTGTCATTTATGAGGCATAAAGACAGGACCCTCTGGAATGCTTGGCCAGTGAAGGTTCTGCTGCCAATTTGAACTACATTTTAACCTCTCAACTCTGCTCTTGTGGACACGTGAAACTACTTGGAGTCTTCAGCACTCTGACAATTTTACACCATCTCCTCTGATTATTTTTGACGACTTGAAATGCCCCAAAGGTGGCCAAGGGGTCAATAGGTTTGTGTAGGTTGAAAATGATCAAAAATTACCATTGATCTGTAGCTGTCAATAAAAGGCTGCATGGGGATAGTCCCTGCACAAATGTTTAAACTGCAGAAAGCAACCCAACTTAGTCACCTTTGAGTCTATTGATCTGATGATCCAGCAGTTTCCAGAGCTTTCCCTCTGGTCTTTGTGGTGCATTTTCACTAAGCCCATCTACCTCAGCCGTAAGGAGCTTCTTGAGGCTCCTCGCAGTAATGAAGCCAATGTGGTGAGGCTCGGGGGCTGCTATGCCCATCAAGGAGTATTATGTGCGCTTACTGCAATTTGGAAAAGGGCTAATCTTCGTGGGCACCATTCACTTCATCCCAGTCAATGGGATTTCTTCTGCTTTTGCCTTTTATTTGTTATTCTCACTTTCCTTGACTCCTTATCCTAAAGTGGATCAGTTCTGGCTTATACATACAGACCAGTTGAGGGGGGCGTTCCTTCACCTCTCAGTTCCCATACATGCAAAATCCCAGAGAAAAAGTGACTTTGAAAGGGCTGGGGAGAACGCTCTGTTGGAAGTATGTGCTGTGTCAGCATGAGGACCTGGGTTCAACCCTAGCACTACAGAAAGTGCTGTGTGGGGAGGTGCATGTGCATATTCCCAGGGCTGGGGAGTTGGAGACAAGAAGATCCCTGGACTTGCTGTCCAGCCAGCCTAACTGAATCTGTTAGCTCCAAGTTCAGTGATAGACCCTGCCTCAGAAAAGAAGGTGGAGCATAATCAAAGTAGATACCCTATGTTGACCTCTGGCTTCAACACACATGATCACACATGTACATCCACACACACGTGAGGCACAAAGAGAATTTCAGACCAGCCCATACTAAAACATGTCGACTTCATAGATTCTTTCTCAGCCACATTTTTTTTCTCATTATGACAAACTTAAGGAAAAGCTATGGATGGGAGCTTGAGTCTCAGACTAAGAAGACAAAAGCATGAGAAGCTATCTGGGGTCCCCTGTACTATTTCCTAAAGACTTGGGTTTAGAGGGAACAGCTGCGGTCAACTGAATGCCTTTTCTATGCTCTGACGCTCACAAAATATTTATCCAGTTTTCTTAAGCCCAGATAATCTGATTTGTCAGTTTTGTGGGACCTTTTTTTTTTCTTTTTCTTTTCCATTTAGAAAAGTAACATTTGAGTTCCTCAAAGGTTGATTAACATATTTGCATCTAGTATTTATTTTGCATGAGTGAAATCAGTCTTAAGAGATGATGTCTTTACCACTCATTAGCAACATCTCAACCTTGGATAATTAAACTAAGACTTCCAAGGCTGAGAAGTGGCAACTTTATCAGGAAATTTCTACTGGTTTCACACACACATCAACGTCATCACAGCCTCCTCTGCTCTGTGAAGGCAGGAGAAGACATTTATGGATGTTGTTCCACATGCATGCAGAACTGTTGTAAATCAAAGATCAATTCACAGTACATGAAAGGAAAACAAGATACATCCTAGTCTCCTGTTCTGTGGTTTCATGTGTGTGTGCAAGGTGCTCTCACTATGTAGTGAGCTGGAACTGCCTAGATGGTGAGAGAATCACGTGGCATTGTCAGTGAGCAGCTCCATTCAAGTCTTAAATCCTGTTAAAAATTATATTTAAAAATTTGTTCTCCCTCTGTATTTCTCTGTCTTTTGTAGCTGAAGTATTCCTGGTCCCACCCAGCTCCCATGGTCCCACACCAAGTAAACACACAGAGGCTTATATTAATTAAAACTGTTTGGCCATTAGCTCAGGCTTACCACTGACTAGCTCTTACATTTAAACTAACCTGTAATTCTTACTTATGTTTAGCCATGTGGCTTGGTATCTTTTCTCAGTTCTGCCTTCACATCTTGCTTCCTTTGTGTCTGGCTGGTGACTCCTGACTCAGCCTTCTTGTTCCCAGAATTCTCCTCTCTGCTTATCCTGCTTATACTATACTTCCTGCTTGGCTACTGGCCAATCAGTGTTTTATTTATCAACCAAGTCAGAGCAACACACATTCACAGCATACAGAGTGATATCCACAGCAGTCTGTCTGTCTGTCTCTGTTTCTCTGCTCCCCTCGTCTCTCTCTGTCTCTCTTGGTGTGTGTGTGTGTGTGTGTGTGTGTGTGTGTGTGTGTGTGTGTGTGTGTGTGTGTGTGTGATGGTGATTGTGGTGGTGGTCAGTGGACAACCTGTGGGAGTTGGTTCTCTCCTTCCACCATGTGGGTCCTGAGGACCTAAGTAAGGTCATCAGGCCCTGCAGAAGGTGTCTTTGCCCTTTGAGCTTCTCATTGGCCCCACATTCTTTAAACATTTTGAGTCTTTTGTGCACAAAAAGCTTATGAAGATAGACCATGGATGGAAAACAGATGGAATGGATTCTGAATATCTTAGAATGGGATGGAGCTGGCCCGCACTGCAGAGATGCACACAATTCTGAACCGGGTTCTGCGATCTGTGAGGAAAACACAAAGGGGCCTTTTTGAATTTGAAAGAGAGGAGGTGAAACTTTGGAGAAGATGTAAATTAGAAGTGGTGTTGAGTTCAGGACAGGAAAGAAGCAGAGTCTCACTAGAGGTTACTGAGTGGCCAGTCAGGAAGGAGAGTGGAGGTTAAGCTGAGGAGGATGGGTGGCAGAACTGGAGGGGCCTCTGGATGTCACCAGGAAGTGACTTTAGACCAAAAATATGTAAGAAATGATTGTCTGCAAAGAGTTCTGCACTACAGTTGATGGCATAATGTACAGGCTTGAACATTTTGCCCTGTAGTGCTGTGGCCAGATGAGAATGTAACTCAACTGCTCCTCAGCTGGTAAGAAGAGCCCACCACCCTATCAGGTAACTGGAGAATGACTTCCTGGGTGAAAGGCTGGAAAACCTTTGCTAAACCATCTACTTCAAAACTTTGTAATTAGTTTTTAGAAACAACAATAACAACAAAAAAAGGCTTTTCCAGCAAGTTCCTGTGTGATTTCTTTATGTTCTGCAACTGGAGCATGTGCAGTCTCGCTTTCTAGCTGTTGTGGGAAAGCAAGAGCCGTGCAAACAGCCTATACTGTTTTGTTGGGACTGGGGATTTTGTTTAATAATCTGTGACTTTGGGGAACAGCCTTCTCCACTCCTGCAGAGTACCTCGACATACTGTGATGTAGTAGAGAACCCTACATCTGTGCACATGAAAGCAACCCTAACCAAACTCAGGGGCTTAAATACATAAAGACATAAAAGTAGGAGGGTGACAGATTGGGAAGAAGGGGTAAGAGGAATGAGGGGTGAATATGATCAAACCACATTGTATATTTTATGAAATTGTCAAAGAAATAAATTTAAAGATACCTTTTAAAAAATCTTACTGAGCTGTGAAACCGGCAAATTGCAAGAATGAGTGGCCTGGCAAGACACGCCCACTGATGCAAGAGTGGTATGAATGTCACGGGAGTAACCAGATGCCTTCTGATTGGATTGAAGCCCTGCTTCACATGACGAAACTCACACCGGTCACAGTTGTAGGCACAAGAGCCTGCGACTAGACAGGTCACAGGCCCCTAGCTAAGTGGACATAGTATTCAATGGGCTTTTGATTTACTGTTATATCCATAGATTATGTTTTCCCACAGCTCATTAGAGAAGTTCCTATTTGTAGTAGATGGCAGCTAACACAGAGACCGACAACTGGCCAAGGTACAGAGAATAAGGGACTATAGAAGGATTATCTCCCAGTGTAGTATCTGTACCACACTCTCTCCTTCCAAGGCCCAGGGGTCATTAAGACTATGGGAGCCAGAGGTAGTGAGTAAATACAAGGAAAGAATGTCTTCCAAACAGGACAGGGCCATGGCACAAGTGAGCTCACAGTGGCTGTGACAGCATGCACAAGCCTTGTGCAAGCTCAGGCCAGACCGAATCCAAGCATGGAGAGGGGAGGTGGATATGAAGTCCCACCCCCTAGCTGAGGAGCTGCTGGACCAGAAGCTGCTGGGAGAAGGAGAGCCAGTTTCTTGAAGAATATTGCCATTGAGCACTTGAGAGATTGGCCCCGGTATCTCGCCTGGGCAACACAACAGAGCTGGCTCTAGTGGTGTAGGCATGGGAGAGCCGACCTTGAGATCTGAAAGGCAGAAGAACTGGCCCCACCCCTCGCTCATTGATGCAAGAGGTGAGTTAGCAGGCAGTGCTGGAGAGCTCCCCCTGGTGGGGAGAACTGGCAGACTGACCAACCCTGCAGCTGCCCTGCCCAGAACCAGAGTGATGACTTGGCCCACCCCAACATCCACCCCATCTATGATCTGCTGGAGCACGTGAAGGGACCGGTCCTGCAGACCCAAAGCTGCAGGATCTCCACAACACAGGGCAACAGCAGGATATCAAGAAGAGTCTCAGTGAGGGCCCAGCATTGATGGTGTAGTAGAAACCAGAGGCTTCTAACCAGACCAATGACTTTGCAATGAACACTTGCAGGTAATGATATATGGACCGAAGAGGTTTATTGTGTTGAGCTTCCATGACAAGATTTTTAATATTTTTCTTTTTTTCTCTAAATTTTGTTTTGTTTTTTTGGGGGGAGGTGTGCAGGGGCGGAGGGCAGATGTGAAGGGATGGGGAAATGAATGAGATCAAGATACATGATATAAAAGACACATAGAATAAATAGTAAGTAAGGAAAGAATCATAAAAAGTTATATTATAAGCTAAACTTTTAGAATCATAAAACAACAAAAAGAATATTATCACTGGTAGGTTGACCACACCCCAGTAGAAAGCCACACACGGGCAGCACAGATTGGATCTGATGGATGGGGTGGGAAGGAGAACACAAAGTTGGGTGGGTAGGGGAGAGGGGTGGACCTGGGAGGAGCCAGGGGAGGGGTAAATATGGTTAAAACTCATTGTATGAAATTCTCAAAGAACTGATTTTTTAAAGAAAGGAAAAAAAGAAAAAGAAAACAGGAGTTTTTTTTTTTTTTTTTTTTTTTTTTTTTTGTAAAACAAAACATGTCTGCCGAGAGAGTTCAGTGTAGAAAGTGCTTGCTGCAGCGTGAGGAAGGACCTGAAGTCAGATCTCCTGGAAGAAAAGAACCAGGAGTGGCCATGCACACCGTAACCTCAGCGGACTGGTCTATCCAAAACGAAGAGTTCTGCATTCAATGAGAAACCCTGGCTTAGGAAAATAAGGTGAAGAAGTAATTGAGGACAGCCAGCATCAACCTGCACAGGTATCTGCATAGGCAAGAATGCTTACACACACACACACACACACACACACACACACACACACGGACACACACACGGACACACAGGTAGACAGACACACACACACACAGTTAAACATACACATAGACAGACAGATACAGATACAGACACACATAGACACACATAAACACACAGACACACACATACAGACACACAGGTAGACACATACACACATAGACAGACAGACAGATACACACACAGACACACACATGAATACAAACATAAAATGAATTTTGGGAAGATAGAAAGTGAGTTGAACTAAAACTGCGTGCTCTGTCCTCTCTTGAATCACACATGCCCTGTTTGGACTTTCCTGTATTGGGCCCATGTCTGTGTGGAGCTAGCCACATCCTTACCCCAGCATCTTGCAAAGATCAAACATCTGCAAAGTACCCAGAAAAGGTTAGAGCAACCACTGATGGCTGGGGAGCAAGGCTAGCTCACAGGCCATGCAAAGCGTTCTTAGCACTGACACTAACGCTGCAGCATTCAGGTGCAAGACCTAAAGAATGTATAAGCACAGGACCCCTTCCCACACGACTGTGATGTGTGTTATTGTAGTCTAGGCAGAGGCCCTTTACTGTAACTATTATACATTCCTGACGTGAAACATTCAGCTGTTAGACCTGTGCATTCCTTAATGCCTGCACTTGTCCAAACATCTACACCAGCAGTTATCAACCTGTGGGGCGTGACCCTTTGGGGTGGAACAACCCTTTCACAGAAGTCACATGTAAGATACCTCACATAACAGACACTTACATTATGACTCATACCAGTAGCAAAATTACAGTTATGAGGTAGCAACACAAATAATTTTATGATTGGTGGTCACCACGACATGAGGAACTGTATTACAGAGTTGCAGCATTAGGAAGATTGAGAACCAATGATCTACACAGAGAGAAGAAGGATGACAAGGGGAGAGAACATTTCTTCTCTCTCTAAGTGTATCATTCATTTCATAGTGAGAGGGGTCAGTAGAAGATAAAGATTCAACTCACAGATACTTTCTTTACTGGAAAATTGGCTGTATCAATCAATAAAGCAAAAACTAAAATCCTTACAATATGTACAATGATGTCCCATTACCATAAAACACCAAAAAAACACTGAGAAAAAAAAAGAATGGCTGGAAATGGCACATTTGTCAAAGGGGAAGATGAAAAAAATTAAATTTGTGATAATTAAATTTTAAAGTGGCAAATCAGTCACACTAAATATTAAAGAGCAGCACTTCTGATCTATCAAAATTAAAAGTGTGCATTGTCTGTGACCCAGCAGTTCCACCCTGATAACCTATTCTATGGGAAGCTAGAAGAACTGTTGATAACATACATGGACGAGAGTCTCTCCCCAGCCAGTGTGCAGTATTTATGCAACTGTAACTGACATTCAGGAGCTTACTGATGTCTGACACCCTCCTAACTTCCGAAGAAATCCCAGGAAACAAGGACAAGCTCATTCAGTTCTATGTTACCATGAGGGGAATGGAAAGGGGAGAGGGAGGAAAAAGGATGGAGAGAGGAAGCGAGAGGAAGAGAGAGGGAGAGGGAGGAGGGGAGGAGAAGGAGGGCCATCACAAGGGCACTGCAGGAAATTCTGAAGAGAATGAGACAGTGAGAGGTGCCACGTGGTGTCTGGCCTTGTGTAGCAGGGACGGGCCAGTGAGGTCACTGGTTTGGCAGGTAAGGAAGGTCCTTGAGGAAGTTGTGCTCAGGAGAGAGTACAGAGGATTCCAGCCTAGTGAGGCACCAGGGCCGACACACAGAGGCAGAAAGGAATTGCTTACTGCTCTAAGGTGGGACTGAGCTTGGCGGTTAGCTGATAGGAGTGTGTGCCGAGTCGACCAGAGAGGGTCAAAATGATGGGCAGGGGTCAGATGTGTGAACCCTGTGGCTGAGTTGACTCCAGGTTCTGTGGGAAAGCCAGGGAGGGGCACCATCTCATTGAGCCTTAACGTGATCATCTGAGTCCTTTGAGACACTTAGGTGGCTGTGAGTCTGCTCAGGCTGATAACAAAATATTATAAAAAAACAGAGTGTAGAAAATATTCCATGGCTATTAGTGTCTCATCTGAGGGAGTCCTAACACTTCACTAGAAGCAAATGCTCCTGAGTCAGGTGATGGCCTTTCCATTTTGAGGACTGGTGAGTCTCAGAGTTGCTCTTTTACTCTATTTTCTGTAACCCCACTTATACAAGAGAGGTTCATTTCCTGCTTTGAGTGGGCTTGTTTGTTTGTTTGTTTGTTTGTATCATCTTTGCTTCCCTAGCGTCAAGAAGGTGGAAGCAGCTAAGGCTCTGCCCTGGGACTTTGAAAGGGTTCCTAGACACACTCATTGCTTCTAGAGTCTCCTTCATTGTCAGGGTCAAGTAGAAGGATCAAAGTCGAATCTATCATTTGCAAGGCTGAGGAATGCTGGACCAGATCTGGTCAGGAAGCACAGGAGGTCCCAACTCCATGGCCTCAGCAGTACTCCTGCAGCCTGCCTCTCTCTGAAGGCTCTGTCCTGCTCACCCCACACCCTCAGGCTCTCCCTGCTCACCCTGCTCCTTCAGGCTCTCCCTGCTCAGCCTGCTCCTTCAGGCTCTCCCTGCTCACCTCACACCTTCAGGCTCTCCCTGCTCACCTCACACCTTCAGGCTCTCCCTGCTCACGCCACACCTTCAGGCTCTCCCTGCTCACGCCACACCTTCAGGCTCTCCCTGCTCACCCTGCTCCTTCAGGCTCTCCCTGCTCACCCTGCTCCTTCAGGCTCTCCCTGCTACTTCAGGCTCTCCCTGCTCACCCTGCTCCTTCAGGCTCTCCCTGCTCACCATGCTCCTTCAGGCTCTCCCTGCTCACCCTGCTCCTTTAGGCTCTCCCTGCTCACCATGCTCCTTCAGACTCTTCCTGCTCATCCTGCTCCTTCAGGCTCTCCCTGCTCACCTCACACCTTCAGGCTCTCCCTGCTCACCATGCACCCCTGCCCTTTGACTCAGGACACTCCATGATGGAGCTTTGCATTTGCACAAAGTGTGCCGTATTCAGAGTGCCCTTTCAAGCTTAGGAACTCCTCACCATCTCAAAAACACAAATTCAATGCCAGTTCCATTTGGAAGAGTTTGAGTCCCCAGACAGAGTCATTTCCTCTCATTCTCTGCTTGTTCTCTTGCTCTTACTTTGTGTTATCGTGATCAGTTTACCTGTCTTTTCTTCCGACTAGGTCTTGAGTCTTAGAGGACAGAGACGGGGGATACAGAATGTTCTTAGCACCATATGGGTGCTCAATAGATGTCTGCTGGACGCATAAATTATCTTTTATTTAAATACATTATCTTATTGGCAATATGCTAGCAATTTTGAGGGAAAAAAAAGAATATGATGGCATATATCTAATGTTTTCTAATCCATCTATAAAAAAAACTCCTTGATAAAAACAAAATAACTATATATATCCCTAAGAGGAAAAAAAGTATTTCTAATTAAATGAAAATATAAAACTTTAGAGTTTTTTATTTGTTGACACTCTTAATTTAAGCTTATATGAACGTAGGTATTGTTTTTTAAAAAAGTCACACACAGTGTGGCTGATTCTGGCCTATTTTGTGTTTATGATAGCTTTTAATTTGAATGCCAGCATCACCTCTTTGAAGAGAGTTTAAGTGGTAATTAAATGCAATGCGAGCAGCAGCAGTACCAGCGGCGAGCGCAGCTCGGCTGAAGTGTGCATGCTCGGCATTGGTCAAGTCTGTGCAGGCACCAGCAATGACAAGCACACAGCAACTGTCACCTATAGCACAGGAGAGAGCTGGACGCCCATGATCAGAGCTGGAGAAATGTGGTGGGAAAAGTTCACCCTAAAATAGCAATGGGATTTCCCACTATCCTTTCCAAACAGAGAAGGGGCACCCCCCCAACCCCCGCCACCAGCCCCCAGCGAACAGCCAGTGCATGAGTTCATTTGGCAGAGTGACTGGACTTGTTCTTTGGTCACAACACTCATGGGACCACAAGGCTGGTTAAGAGGCAGCCGAAGCATACTGCTACTCGATCAGAGTGTGACAGCCAGGATGCTAATCAAAACCAAATGGGCACAGGAAACTCTGTGACTCGTGGGGTGGAGAATGCATCCTCGGGTGTTAGGCTAGCAGGCACGGCTGCTCTGAAAGATACATCTGACCCCTGTAACCAGTGACCAGTACTGCTGCTCTCAAAATCTCTCACAGTGTAAGTTCTTTATCCTCTGAATTCTTTCCCTACAAAGTATTTTGTCTTAAAGGGTTAAAACACACAGAGCTTTCCAAGTCATATATATACATGTATATGTATATATATTACACACACACATGCTCACACACATGGGGGGAGGGAGGGAGGGAGGGAGGGAGGGAGAGAGAGAGAGAGAGAGAGAGAGAGAGAGAGAGAGAGAGAGAGAGAACATTATCTTCTATCTTCATTTTCAGGAAGAAGATGGATGAGAAGGTGAGAAGGTAGTTGAAGCAAACTGTCCAGGCTCATCAAATTATCAGGGCTGAATCAGGATTTGATGGGAGGCATTCAGACTAGAGAGTCTGTGCTCATGACCTTGCAGGCATTTGGGATATGACTTCATACCTCTTACTGTCTCCACTAATGACACCAGACTTTGTAAGGCAAAGCTATGGTGTGTCACGTCTTCCTTTCAGCAAATCAAGAAAGGCCTCCTTACTGCCGTGTGGCCCAGGCTTGCCTACAGCCTTTTCCCTTCTGAGGGGTCAGGCTGTACATTAAAATAAAGACGTTAGAAGGATTGTTTTAGAAATAAGGATTCTGGGCCTGGAGTGAGAGCTGCCAATGAAGTACACGACCTGCAAACCCAATTCCCTCCTATAAAATTCTGGGTGTGGTGACACATGCTTATATTATAATCCTGGCACCAGCGGGGTGAAGAAAGGTAGATCCTTGGGGCCTGTTGACCATCTAGCCAGCCTGCTTGGTGAGCTGTAGGCCAATGAAAGACACATTTTCAAAAACGAGGTGGATGGCACCTGAGATGTGACTGTTAAGGTTGTCTTCTGGCCTTCACACACACACACACACACACACACACACACACACACACACACACACACACAAGCACCCTAACACATATATATGCACACACACATACACAAAATACACATAAATGCACACAAAACCAACAACAACATCCCTGACGATTTGGCAATGAATCAGGGGAAATAGGCATAAAAGACAAAAATATGACAGTTGAGGTTGACAGAGGAGCTGTCAAAGGCAAAGCATTGAGAACATCCATAGCTCACTTGTACCAGGCTCCACACAGTTAACTGTCCATCAAACATTAGACCCAGATGGTTGGGTAGACTTCAGTGGCACACATCAGCAGTTGTGGTGTGGTGATATTGAGTTGTTGCTTGAAAAATATTTTAATATAATAGGATTTAAAATTTCCCCCTTTCTTTGGATTTTTCGGTTAATATTAGAATTAAATTAAAGCATTAAGTCAACCAGCTTAGCGTAAAGCAAATTATGTCAGGTTTAGCGTTGAGAGCTTTGTTATAGCGTATCTATTGACTCAAGCTTATTAACTCGTAAATCCTCTGGTTTTAGATTATGATCTATTGATTATCTGCTTTTATTTGCGTTTTAAATGAATAAACAAAAGGGAATGATCAGAGTTTAGTCATTATACCTTAAGAGAAAATGTGCTTAAGCTAAGCATACTCAATTAAAAATAAAAACAACTTCTATTTGTTTTGAGAATTCATTGTGGTTTTCCTCTCATCTAGGTAGATCCAAGATGGTTTTCAACTTATACGTCTTTCTTAGATATTTCAACAGAACAGGGAAAAATTCTCACTGAAAACAGAAGGCATGCTGTGGATTTGGTGTTTCACCAGAACAGGGAGAAGTTCTCACTGAGGACAGAAGGCGTGCTGTGGATTTGGTGTTTCACCAGAACAGAGAAAAATTCTCACTGAGGACAGAAGGCATGCTGTGGATTTGGTATTTTGAGTGCTTAATTCATTGTTCTAGAATTCATGACTTTTACTTTTTTTTTATTTTTCAAACAGATAAAAATAGATTCCTGTTTCATAAGAAATAGCAACATTCCCTTAAAGTCCTGTGACTAACATCTGGTGGAAGAGGCAATTTTGAGACTCTAGAACCTTCAACAAAACAAGAGTTCCTTGGTGACAATGACTAGAGTCCAGGTCTTGGCTTCATCCCTCACCCCAGGGACACTTTAGGCACACAACCTAATTGTTCTGAGTCTTGGCACCTAACAATTACTAACTTCCTCATGAATTTTGAGAAGTAGCTGACCATTCTGAAAGTACCCAGCATATCTTTGTCATTCAAGAGCAGTGATTTCAGTGTGACCTTCCTCCTGGGAGCTACTAAGGAATCCTGGGGTTCCCATGACTCAGAGGAGCAGCTGTTTACCTTGGCTTTGTGCTTCATCCACAGTGCTGACATCAGTTGCAGACCTGAAGGCCTCTGACGCCTCAGGTGGGTACTTTAGTAGCTATTTCTTCCCAGCACTGCTCTGAGCACTGAGGGAGCAGGGAAGGAACTCGGAGTGCACACATCTTAGATCCTATTCCTTAGGAACAAGACTCTTCACATTCAGAAAACTCATATACAGAGAGATGGGAACCAAGCACTGAAGATGTATGTAGGTGGAGTCCCCAAATGCTGCACAGCAGCATTGGGCTTTAAACATCAACACGCAGGAAAAGTAGTAGATCCAGGAGCAGATGTGTTCAATCTGTAGACCACAGGCTGTACGCATCCTAAGATAGCTGTGAACGTGGCCCAGTGTGTTTCCAGGTGACGGTGCCATGTCACTGTCTCAGGCTGAATGATTTCATTTAAATTCTCTGCTTAGCTTAAAGACTACAGTGAAACAGACCAATGTAAATCTAAGTGTCTTCCTTGGTGTATAAAATATTCACACTGCTGTTCCATCCCATGTAACTTATAGGATCTCATATAATGGCTTACACCGCAAAGGATGCTCATGGAGAGGGATGCAGGCACCGTGGGTACAAGGAGTTACCCACACCATGGAAGGGACATTCGGTTATCGTGGTGACTGCCATCCCAGCAATTGTATGAACACATCATTTCCGTGGGTGACTAGGACAGATAAAGAGGAGCTGGAAAAGGGAAGAATTTCCCTTGTCTCATATCTTTCTTTGATAACCAGACAGACTACAGAGCATGAAGGATGAGCGCTGCTCAATTCAAACCAAAGCACGTAGCCACCATCTGGGCATGTGAAAAGTAGGACACATGAAATGCTCAGATGGATCCCCCAACAGGGTGCAATAATCCAGCAGTAAAAAGAAAACTGCCAGGGACTGTGCTTCCATGCCATCACTCTACTTCAGGAAGGGGCAAAGATTGCCCAGGACATCACGATCAAGATAGTTGGTGCATGGATGGTTCTGATATCTGCTCTGTACGGTGTTTAGACATGCGCCGTGGAGGACATTCTTCTAGCAAAAAGGAAGAGGTCTGTGCATTCTAGAGGGTAGGGGCTCAAAAACAGTCTCTTTAGACCTTAAGCACAAACACAGACAATGTCCTTTCAGGAAGACAGGGCTGAGTTCCGAACGCTGGACATGACATCAGAGGTATACAGCATCCAGCCATTTCCTTCAGACCCTTAATTTCCTGCATGAAGATTACTAAATTCCTTCAAAGTTAGGAAATTAAGGTTCTTAAAACTATCTTTTTGTAAAGGAAGGACATGAATAGGGATAGGAGGCAGCCCCAAGAGTAGTTAGGGAAGGAATGGAGTACAATAAAAAGTACAATGTATATATGCACAACGTTCTCAAGGAATTAATAAAAATATTATATTTTAGAAAACCACCTGTTTTTTTTAAATCTATCTCTGAAGGTATAAGTTCAGAATGTCTTATTTCTAGATTCTTATAGATCTGGCTACCCCATGGTAGAGCGTTGCTTTCACAGGTGGAAAAAAACCCAAAACCTCCCTTTCTTTTCATTTTAGAGAACAGAAATGGGGGCGGGGGTGAGGGGAGGAAGCAGGGAGAAAGGGAGAGAAAGAAGGGAGCTTGTCTTCATAGGACTTGAGGGTACACACATGGCAGTGTCTTTTCTTGAGGCCACCTAATGAGGCTGTATGGATTAATACACTTCCATACATCTCAGTCAGCTTGAATTACAGAGGCCTAAGTTCTCTTGCATCTGTGAGAGTGTCTGCAAGAGCAAGCACCTTCTCAGGACTTTCTGCTGGGTGAGGAGAGCAGCTGTTGAAGGCACCAAAAAACAGCACAGCACCTGAGCTGCAAAGCCACTGGACAGAGGATGAGGATGTGACCCCTAATGAGACCAGGCTGTGTGAAGAAAAGACGCGCTCAGCAAACACAAAGTGGCGGTGGGTCTTAGGGAGGTGATTTGTGCCAACCCCCACCCCAAACCCTCAAACCTTTCGAATTAAAATTCCTTGCTTCTTCTGAAACTCTAGTATCATTTGAACTAAAAATTCCTTTGGCCTCTGTTTCTGGAATTCTTCAATGATCTCTTTCTTGTTCTTTTCTTTTCTTTTTCTTCCTTTTCCTTCCTTTCCTTCCCCTTCCCTTCTCCTCCCTTCCTTCCTTCCTTCCTTCCTTCCTCCCTCCCTCCCTCCCTCCCTCCCTCCCTCTCTTCCTTCCTTCCTTCCTTCCTTCCTTCCTTCCTTCCTCCCTCCCTCCCTCCCTCCCTCCCTCCCTCTCTCTCTCCCTTCCTTCCTTCCTTCCTTCCTTCCTTCCTTCCTTCCTTCCTTCCTTCCTTCCTTCCTCCCTTTCTCTCCCTCCCTCTCTCTCTCCCTTCCTTCCTTCCTTCCTTCCTTCCTTCCTTCCTTCCTTCCTTCCTCCCTTTCTCTCCCTCCCTCCCTGCCTTCCTTCCTTCCTGTCTCTCCTCACGTTCTTTTTAATTTTTTAAATTTTACTCCTTGCTAGCCATTCCATGTATCTGCTATCTTGGAATGAAAAAGTCACACACACTGCTAATTGGACACCCAGGGTTCAAAGAGGGGAAACGCAGAGTGGATGTCTGAACGCTGTAGTGTGCTGACAACACAGTGACCACACTCTACTTCACAGGATTCTAAAGCAAGTCTCCTCAGCCCCTTCGCACCTCCTCCCCTCACTCTGCTCTTGACCGTCTGTGAGACTAATATAATTTTTTAAGTGATTTATTTCTAACAGATGTGATCCTCCGCACACTGTCCCCTAACAATTTTAATTTCTGAATATAATAAGCATCCATTCCACTAATAAATAATTATCACTCTGCTAAGGACAAATGCCAAGGCTTGCAGCATGATGACCAGGTCGCCCAGTGCTGAAAGGACAAGGTGTGTCTCCTGAGGCTCTCACTATGTTGAAGCCAGAAGTGCTAATTACAGCATTTCTAAAACATGATAGGCCACAAAGGAAGAAAATTAACCATGGTTTAATGCACATGGTGTTTTAGAAAGCTACTCCCTTTGGGTGGTGTTCCTCAGAACCCATCCACCTTGCTTTTTGAGACAGGGTGTCTCACTGATTTGGGGCACTCCCTTTAGGCTGAGCTGGCTGGCAAAATCTGTTTGTGTCCACCTCCCTAGGGCTTAGACCATCAATACACAAGACCCTGCCTAGCATTCTTATGTGGGTCCTGAGGGATGCAACTCATGCTTCCCGACTGAGCCATCTCTCCAGACCCAGAAAGCTACTTTCAGGCATCCCTGTGGCTTCTTCACAAGCTGAGGTGAGAGAGAGCAGGCCCCGGGATAGAGGCCGACAGGTCAACGGAAGGGTGATTTATCGTTCCTTCCACCTGGTTATTCCAGGGGCGCTTCTAGAAACTCAAGGGAACAACTGGGTTTGAGTCTTCCTTACTTTTCAGGGATCAATGCTCCCTGTTGAAGGTCTAGAAAGCTGGACCCAGGCGCTGTCACTAGTCCATGTTAACGTCAGTAAGCTGGACCTGGGCGCTGTAGTTAGTGTCACAGGCTCACCCCATGATGTTCAGGCTGTAGTCTGACACTGCACTGGACAAAGTAGGTTGTCCTTAGAATACTGCAGACCCTGGGGGAGGGGGATAGTCTTAGTGAGCCTCTGAGATGCTTCCTTTGGTTTGCCGATGAGTGGCCTGTCCTCTAGGCTGGCTTTGTCATTCCTTTCCCAGTGGGGTCAGCTGCCATAAGGCCATTCTGCTATGAGTGAGAACGAATACATTTTGTTAGAGGGACACAGTTCTGGGGAAATGTTGTTGTAGAATAGAGAAGCAATGAGGAAAGATCTTTTGTTTGTCTTTTGAAACGGGGTAATGCTTATTAGCCACGGTTGGACTAAAACTCTATATAGCCCAGGTTGCCCCAGAACCTAATATTCTTCTGACTTAGCCTTTAGAAGGCTGGGATTATAGGCATGTGCCTTTATGCCATTTTTGTTATTTTTTTCTGTTTTTTTTTTTTTTTTTTTTTTTTTTTTTGGTTTTTCGAGACAGGGTTTCTCTGTGTAGCTTTGCGCCTTTCCTGGGACTCACTTGGTAGCCCAGGCTGGCCTCGAACTCACAGAGATCCGCCTGGCTCTGCCTCCCGAGTGCTGGGATTAAAGGCGTGCGCCACCACCGCCCGGCCCCTGTTTTTAAATTTAACTGTGGACAAGTAGCTCCAGACAGGACACATGTCAGAAAAAGTCTTGCAATTCCTACTGATGACGACTTACTGAGCTGGACCAAGTACTACTGCCTACCTGCTTTACCCTGTCTGGTCAGCATCGTCAGGAACCATCTGCTGACTGTGCAAAAGAGGAAGGGGTGGTCACAGCCAGTCTCTAAGCCTTGCTTGCTAACCACAGGCCCTTGACTCTTGCTGCTGACCGCCTCCCTGGTAGTTTCGTCTGAGGGGGTTATTTGGACATATTTTAAAAGTCATCAGTTTGCTATCAACCTGACAAGTGGGGATGGATTGGGAAGATGGCTCCTCTGTCATCCTGGAATAGAAAGTTGCCATCAGATGTTTGAAAGCAGATCCGTGGCTGTCCCTGGTGAAATCAAGCTCCTGCTGCACGTCTTCCGTACATAGTTTAACGCATAGACCTCTGAACCTTCCTGGCCCAAGTGATCTTTAATGAATTCAATATTTTATACATCATTTACTATATTCGTTCCAGGCAATGAATCATACCAAACCATGTGGAATCTGTCTTCTTCTGTGGTTTTCATCGATATTTAGTTTTTCATAAATAGCATCTTGTCCCTTCAGGCAACAACAGCTCAAGAGCTGATGCCGAGCAGGTACAAAACACTCACTTAAAATCAGATGTAGCTGCTGTTGAGTCACACCCTGCAGTCGGCTGTGTGGCCTTACACATTTTACTTAACATTTCTGAGTTTCTGTTTCCTCACTAAGAACACATAGATACTGACACTCCATGGTGGTGGTGAGGATAAGATGAAATGGCATTTTGTGAAGTGCCCGTGTGTTTTATAAAGACAGTTCTTGGCTTGCAGGTTGAATTGGAATATAAAGATGATTTAGCTCCTTCAATGATAAAAATAAAACATTACTGAGCAATTTTTTTTGTTGTTTTTTTCAAGACAGGGGTTCTCTATGTAACAGTCCTGGCTGTCCTGGTGCTCACTCTGTAGACCAGGCAGGCCTCAAACTCACTGAGATCCACCTGCCTCTGCCTCCCAAGTGCTGGAATTAAAGGCCTGCACCACCACCACCTGGCCATTTAGCAATTTTAAAAACTCTAGAATATAATAGTAGTGTGGGTGTGGCAATAGACAAGTCACTTCTTGTCTATGGGATTTCAGCCATTCATTAATTCATGATTTATTAACAAAAGTCTTTGTAAAAATGGCCTTGCTCTAGGCATTGGAGAGAAGGCTCTGTAGGGAAGAGCCCCCAGAGCACAGGCTCACGCTCAGGCTGGGGAGACAAACAGTAAACAGGGTGGAAAAAGAACACACCTCAACGTCAACGGATGAAGCTGAGTGCTCAGGAGAAAGACAAAGTGCGGCCAGGGCAGCAGGCTCAGTGAATGTGTCTGCCGTAGAAGCGTGAGGACCTGGATTGGCTAACTAGCACCCCCAGAAAAGCTGGGTGGGCTGCAGCATCAGCAATGCCGGCACTCAGGGTGGGGGAAGAGACAAGCAACTCTGTGGTTCACACAGTCAGTCTAGTCATCGGTGAGCCCCAGCTGCCAAGAGACTGTCAAAGAGCAAGCTCCGAGGCAGAGGCAGGCAGGTCTCTGAGTCCCAGGTCAGCCAGGGATACAGTGAGACTCTATCTCATACACTGTTCTTGAGAAGGTAGAGAGCAATTGACAAAGACATCCAGCATCAATGTATGGCCTCCACATGTACCTCCATATACATAGCCATACAAACACACACACACACACACACACACACACACACACACACACACAGAGAGAGAGAAAGCAAGACAGAATATTTGGAGGAAAAGGCAGGAAATTGTGGCTGTGTAGGCTAGGTGTGGCCTCACTGAGGGTGATAACTAGTCAAAAAAGTATAGGAGCTGCAGCAAGATGGCTTAGTGGGTGACAGTGCTTGCTGCAGAAGTCTTGGACTGGAGTTCCATCCTTGGAACCCATATAGCTGAAGGAGAGAATCAAATTCGCAGTTATCCTTTGACTTCCACATGTACAGTGACATACATATGCGTGTACACACACACACACACACACACACACACGTGCTAAGAAACAAAAACTTAAAACAAGTATAGCAGGCAGCCATAGGCTTACCTGGTTAAAGAACATTCCAGACATAAAATGCTCCCAGTCACTCTCCCTGCCCTTGACATGGTGAGGAGGCAGTTACTTCAGGCTCCTCATGAATATTAATGTTGTATGCAAATATAGCACGCTTTGTTTCCTGGCTGTTCATTTCCCTCCTTTTTTTCTTGCTCTTTCCTTTCATTCTTCAGTTTATGGGTAAATTAAACACCAAAACTTTCCCTCTGGGGAAATGGAAGAGGAAAAAACAGAAGAGCTTAAAGAAGACAGGAATTAAAAGGCCCCCCCCCCCATTTTATGTGCATCTCTCGTACTAAGTTTTTCTCCTGGGAGTTAACCTAACAGACCATATTTCCAGTGAAAGCTGAGGCAGCTGAGGGAGTGCACACTGACATGGTCTATGTGGGACTGTTTCAAGTTTCAAGGATTTTTTTTTTTTGGTTTAATAAACCTTAAAATATTAGAAGAATTCAAGTCTTAATCATGATCTTTACTGTGATGGTTAAGGGCATAAGAATAGACCACTTTTAAATACTGTGTCCAAATTACCAGGATTGCTTTCTTCAGAATTATAGGGGAAATTACACTTTGGATACTAGTTACTGATAAGGAGGGGAGCAGAGTCCTGTGGACTTTGGCCAACAATGGATGAACTTAGCAAGGTCGACGGACATCCTTGGCTGGGAACTGGTCACTCCTCTGCTCCCTCTGCTCCACCTCTCCTGTCTAAGTGGGGAGGGTAGAAGGGAGCAGGAGAAGACACACAAGTCAGCCCACACGCTCACAAGGAGCTTCCGAGCTGACTTTTGCGGATGGGTGAGATGAGGGAATTAGAAGAAAACACTAGATAGGACTCTTCTGAAAAACTTCCAGAAGGTTCTGCGCACTTAATGTTACAGGAAGAGTTTTCAAAATACTCCATCTTTCTGATCGGGTTCTTTGTATGCTGTTTTGGCTGCTGTTATGTTTATGTATTTCTGACAGTGTTCTTAATGACACACTAACAGATTGTAAAACACGCTGCTGGCATTTACTTGTTTTTTATATTTTTAAAACAATGTCCTTCATGTAACAGTAGTTAAGCGCGGCAGAAGGACATCATTAGAGCCATGGTTAAACTGTAATTTACACCATTAGGAAGGCAGGAGCAATTTTTATTGCCTGGCAATTTTCTTGCTGAAATATTTGGACCATATGGCTCAATTTGTGTAATAACCTTAATTTCTGCACCCTTCAGGTCTGCCTCCATCTCCCACGGAATGGTAAAATGTGCTTTAACAGAAAAGGCAACTGTCTATACTTAGAGAGTGGAGATTAATAACATGTCACGTCCTGTTTTTGGTGAAGGAATTCGAGCAGCGGCCAGATGGTATCTCTACAAATAACTGTCAGGGGTCTTGATCTAATCAATACAATGTATTAATACATCTCCCTTTGCTGTTCCTCCAGGGGCTGGCACAGAACATCTGGAAGGGGTGGGGGGCTGCCGAGGAGAAAGCCGATTCTTTTCAGAATCAAACTGAGTCCAATTAATTTTTCATGTATCCTTGATAACTGTTTCATAATGAGCTGTGCGTCTTGACGGGTTTGGGGTTGGCAGAGCCGGCTGCCTCTGCTTCCTATCCCCATTCAGTCCACTTATAGAAAGCAACCCATTAATCAAGCTATCTGGCATAAGACCTGAATCTCAGCTCAGCAAGAGATCAATAATATCATAAAAAAATCCACAGAACCATCCACTAATGGGCATAGGTATCCAGCCATGACTTTAGTAATTGCTTGAACAAAAATAAAACTCTGGGTCATAATCACCCAATAGAAACTTATATGATAAAATTCATTACTTGTGTCTTGTCAAAAGGTAACATTTACATCTGTTAAAAATATACTGTCATTTTACTATCTAGTCTAGACTATTATCTTTTAGGGTTAAACAATGTTCCCCTTAGAATGGATTAAAATTCTCTGATTTGGTAATGTGAATATTTAATAATCCAAGTATCATATAAAATGTTTAAAAATGAGTTATTACACTTCTTTTAAATTCAGAGCACCCGCGGGGCTTCTTCGCATACTCTTTAGCCTGGCTGTATAGGACAGATGTGATATTCTGTCATCAGATCTCTTTACTCTGGTTGGTTTAGTGGTAACATTTACAGTTTAATCTACAAATCCCATTACTTCCCCAAGTGGGATGATTTCATTCCGAACCTTCTGTCTCTTCCCAGATTCCAGCCAACTCTCCGAAGTCCCTGAGCTCAGTGGGAGCTGCTGCACTTTGGTTTTGTTTTCAAAGGACCCTCCATGACTCTGTTTAGGGAAAGGAACTCAGAACAACTTAGGGAGACGGAGGAAACCCATTATCTGCTTGGTTCAAACATTCCTTATTGGCTCTTAGACAACAAGTGGAAACCTGTTCCATCCCTGGGAGATCCTGAGGTA
Organism: Peromyscus californicus insignis; assembly: GCF_007827085.1. Taxonomy (NCBI): domain Eukaryota; kingdom Metazoa; phylum Chordata; class Mammalia; order Rodentia; family Cricetidae; genus Peromyscus; species Peromyscus californicus. The sequence continues at coordinate 73,699,688 of NW_026294436.1, read as the reverse complement.
CTAATTAGAAAAAATCCCAGGAAACTCTGCCAAAAGGTAGTCATCCATTGGCAGATCGTCTGACCAAATCCTGCCAAGGTGACAGACAGGCCTCAGGAATCACTGAGGAACTGAAGGGGAGGTACCATCCATCTTTGGTGACAGTAGGACTTACAGTCATGATGCCCATGCTTGTCCTGTCTGTGGTTTGTGGTCATGTAGCATGGGTGTGTGTTTTGGGGGAGGTTGGAATCAGGGGTGTGAGTTAAGGCCCTCCTTAGTTCTTTTTTCTTTTATTTAAGCCAGGAAAACTGAAAGTTTTATTGTAACAGACCCATGCACATTTATTTACTTATAGTCTGGAGGCTATTAAAACAGATATTATAAAGCTGAAGTTATTTATTATTTGATCCTTTACAGAGAAAGTATGCTAATGCATAGTTTACATTAATGGGACTGTAATCTACCTGGCTATTCAGGCTCCAAACTAAAGTTACTTCTGGTACCTTTCTTTCTGTCATACATTTGTATCCAATTATTTCACAATCCACTCAATTCTCTCAGAAAAATAATTTGACTCTGATTTATTTTATTTTATTTTATTTTATTTTATTTTTGTGTGTGTGTGAGTTAAGGCCCTCCTTAGTTCTTTTAGGCATTTATGATCACAGTCAGTGCTTAGGCATGGCCAAGTAATTGCTTATTATAATGCTTCCTGCCTTTTATTCTTCTCCAGCTATACCAGAAAGTCTAGGGAAATAGACTGTTCCTTTGTATCTACTATAGTTTCTATGTGCAGATTCTCAGTAGAAATGCCACAAACAGCTAATTAATGGATGAGCCCCACAATATTTCTTGGTCATGATCATAAAATTAGATCTGATGTGTTTCAGTTCTCAATTGCAAATAGCATGTAATTTTCATATATTCATGAGATTTCAAAGAAGCCATTGCCCAGATTTTCAACTTTCATTTTGTTTGTTGATGTCTGGTATACATAAATACAAAGTACTCTAGTTAGATCAAATTCATAGCGGCTTTCAATAGTGCCAAGACAGAAAGCTACTGAAAGAGGTAAATTCTGTAACAATATCTGAAGCCTCTGATCCACATTGCCTCGCTTCTAGAATTTTCAATCAACACAGTGTCGTTATCAGGATAATTAATTTATGCAAACTTCAATCCTCTAAGACCCAGGCAGAAAATATTTCCTCTGCTCTTCTCTCAACCCATAGACTGGATCAAGAAGGCTAGTGGCCTCAATTTTGTACTGGCCAAGGAAGATGTTCCCAGGATGTTTCACCTTACAAAATGATAAGGAGATCAAAAGATTCATTTGCAAGCCTATCACATAGCACTCACAGGTGGTGGGTGTGGGTCATTGCATTTGGATTAAAAAGGAAATGTCTCTCCCTCCATGAGAGGTCAGCAGCTTGTGTAAGGCGAAATCTTTATACTGTTCAGCATGATTAGAATATTCCAGCAGTGGTTCCAGTAATTTAGAAATCACAGTATTGTTGTAATATTTTTCTAGGCTTCAGGAGCTCACAATTGTTTGGCCCAATCAAATCGGGGAACACTATAGAAGTTATCACCCATCAAGGTAATTACTTTCAAGTTGAAATAATTACTCTATCAATGTTAATGGTCTTTCAACTTCAATAAAGCACTCACCTGCCGATAATCGTGTCTAACCTCCTGCTCCGCTGCAATTCCCTCTCTATTTAGCGGGTTATATTACAGCCGTTACAGTGGTCACTTGTCCTGAACAGCTGCTGACTTTCGCTTTGATCGGCTGTGAACCATAAAGAATTGGTCATCTGTGTATGATATCCCCTCACCCATCAGCCCTCGCAGAGCCAAGGAGGTGACTGCGGAGCTGTAATGGGGTTCTTCAGGGGCAGCCATCTTGTCTCAGGTAGTGGCCACTTTCCACTGGTGACAAGTGCAGAGTAGTTCAATTAACTTCTGCCCTTCACTGTCATTTACAGCTTGCTGTCCCCGCTAACTGGCATATATTCTGAATTTATCGTGTGGGCTCATCACTGCGTTCGTCTTCCTTCCTCATATGTTGTAGACAAGGCTTCCTGGAGCTTCTTGGGTATTGGAGTGAGGTTTGCTAGCTGTGTGAAAAGCCAGGAAGAAGCACCATACTTGGCTCAAAGGCCTCTGAGCATCCCCACCAACTGTCCCCTAGATACCCGAGAGCCTGCTATTTGGCAATGGTGATGCCAATTTGTGTGACTGGGGAGTAAGTGTGGGGGTGGGTGGGTAGAGGCTAGATCCTGTTAGGATGGGACAGGATCTAAGAAAGGACAGGCCTTTTGAGTGTCACAACATGGTAGATAGACAGAGTCACGTGAGGAGTAGAGCTCTTAGGATAGGCTTGAGGCACTCCTGTGGCAGGGATGACAAACATACACTTCAGGGCAATACAGAGGACAAATTCTTGCTTAGCAATTTACAGAAGAGACTTAACCGACTCTGGTACTTAGGGGATTACCTGGAAGTTGTAAACTCAGAGTTTTGTGGCAGGGTTGGGAACAAATATAAAACATGGTTTTACAACGTATGGCCAATTAGTTTAGCCGTTTTATACCAACCACAACTTTATTTACACTTGCCAATTTATTTCAGCCTTGCAAATTGCAGGACATCTAAAGTTTCAGTTTGCTATATTGCCATTCACAGTGCTTTGCATACTAAGTGCTGCAATGCATTAGCTAATGCAATAACCCTATGAGATACATAGCAGTTTAGTTCAGACTGGCAGTGTATAAAGGATGATGTATAAGGGCAAGGCCATCTTAGGAGAAAGAAAGGATGAGGGTGGAGAGTCTATGTGATTCAAGAAGGAATCGGCATACAGTTTGGAGGTTGACTCGAGAGGATTTAGGGAGAGTTGGATATGGCAGCAAGAGGGGAGCTGACCTGGCTTAAGCAGCCATAAGGCAAGTTAGCTATATAACAGGATGGAAACGTATCTGATGTGGGAAATTGTGTGACGCTTAGAAAGACAAGTGATAAGAGCTGGCTGTGGTAATTGGTGTCTGAAAATCCCAGCATTGAAAGATGGAAGCTGGAGGAGAGCATGTTCCAGGCTAGGCTGAACTACAAAGCCAGTTCAGTAAGTGGCAGTGACTACATACAAGTCTTAAAGAACCAGCCATTGGTCTTTGGGTCTCATCTGCCCATGTAGGACAAGCTATGTAACAGAACATCTAAGCTTGGGCTGGTGGAACAGGCAATCAGGTAAGGGTGTTTGCCCCCAAGCTTGACAACCTGAGCTAGAACCTTGGTCCACATGGTGGAAGAAGAAAACTGATTCCTCCATGTTGACCTCTGACCTCCGTACACATACTATGGAATGCACTTACATAAACACAAAATAAATAATTTCCTTTTGGTTGAAAGCATGTCTGAGCTCATGAAAAGCCAATCAAAAAGGGGAATTCAGCTGATAAATGAGGTCACTGGTTATTTCCTTTTTCCCTGGGGAGGAAATATAGTGATTTTTCCAACTCTGTGAAGGCATATCAGGGATAAATATCTCAGAGTCACTTGGAGGAATTGAGAATCCCAAGAAAGGAGTGATAGAAGGTCTGCTCTTGCCATGGGCTTCCCACTGAAAAAGAGACTCTTGGCGTCTTTTGGATCTAGCCACAAGGATGGAGAAGGATCCTTGGAGGCTCTTAATGTAATTCTAAGACTTGATGATCATGACCCAACACAGAAGCTGACAGGTGCTTCCTATTAAATGACCTCTGAAGTTGAGGCCTGACTGGGTCTCACCTCAGAGAGTTGGTAACAGACATTCAATAGGGCAGATCCCCATGGACAAGATATTCTTTCATCATTTGGTAGGACAAGGGTCCTGTAGGTCTCATGGGTGCTAATAAAGTAATACCAATGTGACAGGTCAGGAAGTTGGCTGGGGCAGGGGTAGAAGGGAAGTTGTGGGGTTGACTGCTAGGGCAGTGGCAGATAGGACAGCAAAACCAAAACAACCAGTCAGATCACCCGGCCTGCCTCCATCGGAGGAACATGGGGCATGCGAGTTTTCATGGGTCCTGAACATAACACACAGAAAAAAGTCCCATGAGGCATCTGCACTGTAGTGGCAATAGAGGATGGGTGAGGACATTATTAGCAAGGCTCTGCTCATTCTTACATAATTCATCTCCCTTCTTCCTTCTCCTTTCCTTCCTTCCTCTCTCCTCCTTTTCTCTCCTCCCCCTTTCCCATTATTCTGAGGAAATCAGTAAAAGAATAGAAAACTAAGGAAGGAAGAGGCCATGATGTCTCCTCACAACTCTCGACCCCTAAGCGTTATATGGCTTAGATTACATGATTGGTGCTTGTCAATGAAGAACATCTCAAGGGCAAACGGTAGGACCCACCCTTGGTATTATTGATGGGCAGACAAGAGAGACTTAGTGGAGCCGGTCAGAATAAAGTACAAGGAGCAAAATGAAGTTTTCTCAGAGAAGCAGTTGAAGGGAGATCATGCAAAGCTAGGGAATGAAAAAGCAACATCAAATCAAATATATCCTTACAACAAGCATTCAGTGTTCGATGTGATACTCCCCCATCCACGCTCTGCATCTTTCATGTGGTGGTTTGAATAGGTACGGCCCCCATAGACTCATATGTGTGAATGCTTGGCCCACAGGGACTATCAGGGGGTGTGGCCTTGTTGGAGGAAGTGCGTCACTGTGGAGGCAGGCTTTGAGGTCTCATATATGCTCAAGCCATGCCCAGTGTGGATACAGACTCCGTCTGCTGCCTGCTGATCAAGGTGTAGAACTCTCAGCTCTTTCTCCAGCACCATGTCTGCCTGCATGCCACCCGCCATGATGATAATGGACTAAACCTCTGAACTGTAAGCCAGCCCCAATTAACTGTTTTCCTTTGTAAGAGGAGTCATGGTCATGGTGTCTCTTCACAGGAATAGAAACCCTAAGACATTTCATATAATAGAAAGAGCGACCTAGTTACATTATAAAATGTGTAAAATCTGCTATAGGACAGACATGCGAGGGAGTCTTGGGGAGCTGCCATTTTTTTTTTGTATCATTGTCACACTAGAAAGAGATCCTTCTAGAATACAACATCTTACAGAGCATTCCTGCCACCTTTTGAATGGGTCTGCAGAAGAAAGGCCGAGAACCATCACACTGTCACAGCTACAACTAATTTAAGATCCTACGTAAGAAGCAATAATATTTTACATTATAATAAGCCAAAACGAAAATGGGATTAGAATGAGTTCATCAATTTACTCACAAACCTTCCATAATAGGGCAATTATGAAGTACCTCATAATGTGTTTTGGCTACAAATCTATTTAATGGTAAAGAGATCTGGGCCAAGCACATGAGGAAGTTTTAAATGCCTCCTCCTTGACATTGGGAAAAGGAGTTTGGCAACCAGAAGGTAGAGACTAGTGTTGTAATTTTGGATTTTATGCCCAGATGAGAAGCCAACTCTTAGTGACCCAAATCATTTGTGTAGTCCGTCAGCTCCTTATGCCTGCCTTTACATATGGAGTGAGATATCATCTATCTTTCAGGGTACTGGGCAAAGCTATGTTTTGGGCTTGGTGTTTCATAATCCTGTAGGGCAAGCAGGGACATGCTTAGAGCACTAACTAGCAGGCAAAACACCTTTGCCTTTAAATCCCAAGTTATTTCTGCCAGTACGATGGCAGGTGCCAATGTGATGGCAGGTGCCAGTGAGCAAAAGCAAACAGACCTGAGTGGTGGTGGCAGCCTTGCCAGCCTCGCCAGGAGTGTTCCTGCAAGTAGCACCATGGAACTCTTGGATGCCAAGCGAGGCTAAATTCAGCCTCTCTCCTGACACTGCACCATCCATCACAGAGCTAATGGGGGAAGGAAGTTTAAGGTCTTGTAACTGAAGCCTGTTTTCGGTAACGAAGGCTACAAAGATCTGAAGATACCCTAAGAATTTGGTCTTTTCATCTCAGAGAGACCTACTTAGACTCAAAGAGAGATGGCTTTTCATGATGTTGGGAGAGAAACTAGTGATGCATTAAAAGCCACACACTCCCATTTCTCCTCCCCTGCTGCCTCTGCTGCTGCTGCTGCTCCTGCCAACACATCCACTCCTCACCCCCATGGAGGGACCCTGCCGCCTGTTCTCCATCCACTGCCACCTCCAGCGGGATTCATGGCTCCATAGCACCTGCTTCATGTGGCTCTCCAAGCAACCTCCACCTGCCTCTGAACAACTCTGGGGGGACCTGGACGAGCTAGGGATGTGCTTACAACATGGGTGATATTCTGGTGGTCCCTTGAGTAGATATGGGACCCCAATAATCAAAGGACTAAATGAGTGACATAGGGATGTCTTTCACAAGTCTGGGTTGATTTGTTTTTCTGAAATTGTGTCTTTACACTCAGTGTTTCATTTACAGTAAATTTCACCTCTTTGCTGGGGGAAATTCTAGCTAGAGTAGAGTAGCTAGGAGGAGTCTTGGAGCAGGATTGAAAGGAAGTCCTTTCTGTACGCCCAGATAGAAGACATCCAGTGGTGAGGGGCTTAGAAACCTTAGTGCCCAACTAATAACTTGTGCCTCACACTTGATCGCCCACCTTCCTGCCCAACCACGGCTGGGCTCAATCTTATAGTAAGCTCCAGCAGTGAGTACTGATAAAGAACATAGTTCTCAATGACTGTTTATCCAGGTTGATGGAATGTGCTTGACCCTAAAGATTTTTTTGCAGCAATACAGGGAAATCATGTTGTTCAGAAAACAAAAGAATAGGCTTAAATTATAGAAGAAGATATTTGGATAGTGTGATGGTTAGGTTTTTTTTTTTTTTTTTTTTTTTTTTTTTTTTTTTTTTTTTTTTTTTGTTAACTTGACACAAGGCAGGGTGATCAGGGAAGAGGCAATGGAGGAAATGCCTCCATCAGAATGTCCTGTACGTAAGTCTGTCCATCATTTTCTTCCAGCCTATTGTGAGAGAGGGTGCCACTCCTGAGCAGCAAACTAACTGGCCCTGGGTTGTAAAAGGAAGCAAGCTGAGCGAGCCATGGAGAGCAAGCTGGTAAGTAGCATTCCCCTGCTTCAGTTCCTGCCCCAATGTCCCTTCATGATGGACTGTGGAAGGGATGTGTAAGCCAAATAAGCCATTTCCTCCACAAGTAGCCTTTGGTCAAGTGTTTATCACAGCAACAGAAAGCTAACCAGGACAGTGGGTAAAGGGACATTCCTCTCTGCAGGGGATAGGAAAGAACATTGGGTATATGATAGAACTTCCTTCAATTTTAACATTAAATGCAGCCTCTACATTGGGAATGTAGGAGTGGATGAGATTCACAGACCATGGTCTATTTGCCTGATGATCTCAAAGTATCCATCCATGTGAGGTCACAGTGACTAGTGCCCTGGGGATTTGACCTGGTGACCAGAATGTCTGAATCCTGGCCTTATGGAACATGGCCTTGATTGCTTGAAAAATTCAGAGGGAGATTTATGGATGAATCCAACCAAATCTCTGAGGGCTCTTGCTCTCAGAGTCAATAATCCAGAATGCTGGAAGGCCACTTGGGATGAATACACACATTCAAAAGTAAGTTGTAGGAATGTTATAATTTCTTGATTATTCTGGCTAGTCTCTTCGGCATCACAAAGAATAATAAATTTTAGAAAAATAGAAAAAGTGTGCATGATGGGTCTGTCAGGATGAAAATTTTGGCGACAGTGTTAGGAAGATCCATGCACTAAGCCCTGCCACCTCCACAGGCTGGCTTCTCTTCTAGGAACATGTTAGGTTGGCATAGATAGAACCCAACAAAACAAATAAAGGGCAGAGTTCTTGCATTCATCAGATCCTTAAATCACGTGTGTTATAATAAAACCAGCTAAGCGATGACTCACAAGATATTCTCCCAAAGGAATTCCAATAGAACTGGAGAGAATATGTAATTAGTCATATATTCTTGTAAGTTATATTTTGAAAGAACAAAGGTTTGATCATTGTTACTGGTTCCTTTGATAAAAATATATTTATCATAGTATTTCAGTATTTTAATCAAAATTACAGGTGAAAGATCAGAATATAAGTTCTAAGGATACAGTTTAAATATAGCAGATTTCCCTACAGATCGAATTACTAGCAAAAATGCATCATTTCTACACAAGACCATGGCTCGGAATGCTTATGAAGAAGTATCTAGAAATGAAATGGAAAAAATGCTGATAGGAAAAGAATGTCAAACGGGAAAACAAAGTATCAGTTCTGAAATAGGATGAAGACTTGCACAGCAATGTCTTCTCTCAAATGCTGCTTACTGTTGACTCATGAAAAAAATAAACATGAGCCCGGCGGGCAAGTGTTAAAATCTACCATTCACTTACACAGATTCTTGTGGAACTACATTACAACACACTGGCCCGGTACTAACCGTCCATCTTGATAAACACGAACTCCTTAACTTGTGCATTGGACTTCCTAGGCTTGAGTCACGGGCACATGGCTTTAGTTTTTAAAGTAATACTCAATGCCACCCTGTTCATCTTAACTTGTAAGGGTCATTCACATGTAATGATGTCTTGAAAACCATGACTATTTGCCTCCTAAAGCCCTAACATTTCATCTTCTCCATGCAGGTTCTCCAGCCTGAGAGTTTCCTGTTGACTTCCCAGGGCATTTCCTGTGCAATGCTTTCTCTATGATACCCGTTCTTGTGACTCATGACTGGCAAGTGTGTTGGGGTTCGGGATCCAAATCCTATGGCAGTGGGCACTACAGGTTTTCTTATTTTTTTAACCTATAATTCTCATTTCTACAATATTATACAAATGTTTCTGAGACAAAAACAATCACATTTCTGCATGTCTCATAGAACATAAGGAAATTGTGGGCATAAGGAAAACTCTCAGGAAACACTAGGTGAGCTAATGAAATTATTTTATCCATCAGAGGGAATAGCTCAGAAAAGAATAATCAATCCCCTGTTAGAATACATGTGTCTTTCCTAGCACATGGAATATTATTGCCTTCCTCTCTGATTGCTATAAACATATGTGTGTGTGTGTGTGTGTATATATATATATATATATATATATATATATATATATATATATATATATATATATATATAATTAATTCTTTGACAAACTAGAGAATCACATGTTCTTATCTTGACATCATGCCTATGCAATATTGAGGGAATTACTGAATTATTCCCATTTAGTGGGTCTGTAAAGTGGTAATCAGGTGAAGAGACTTATTTATTTGCTTGTAATAATACAAATCAGTTCTGATCTGCCAACTGGTCCCCAAATGCTCCTCATACTCAATTTATTATCTTATCCCTAGGACCATATTGCTGTTTTACAAATATGAAAAATTCATCTATTTATGCTCCAAGTGAGGAAAATGACAAGCACATAAGGAAATGAAACCTGTTAACCAGATAATCCAAGGGTTGGTAATTAATTCTAAGTTCTTACCATCACTGTGAAAGCATGCACAGTAGAGCTCTCAGGGGTTGCCTCCTCTGGTCGCTCTTGGTAGATCACGTGGTACTGGAAGATAACGCCATTGGAGGCCTCAGGCTCTGTCCAGTTCATCTGCACTGAATGAGCACTGGTGGCTTGGGCCCATGGTGCTGAGAGGCCTTGAGGTGGGGCCTCCAAGGTCTGTACTGATGACCACAGGCTGTCCACTGCACCCTTGGAGTTCCAGGCTCTGACTCGGTACTCATACAGTGTAAAAGGCTGCAGGGTGTCTGCATCATCAGTGAACTCAAGAGGGCCTTCCGACCAGACAAAGAGGCGAGCCTCCTCTTTTGTGTCAGCAGGACGTCTGCAAGAGAACCAAGCAAGTCCTGTGACACCTGGACGCTTCCCAGCAGCTTTAGAGACAGAGGAAGAGACTCGTGGTTAGGGTCCAGTACTCTACAGCTTGGCTATCAAGATGAGTGGGTTTTTTCCTGATAATTTTTCCTTATCAGGAATATGCTACATTTTCTTAATGTAGTTGATACCTTGTGTGTGTGTGTGTGTGTGTGTGTGTGTGTGTGTGTGTGTGTGTGTGTGTGTGTGTGTTTCTAAAAGTGCATACAGGTCATAGGAAACATGTAAATATAAAATACATAAAAAAGGCAACACATTACCGCGATGGTTAATATTGTCAGGGTGACAAGATCTAGGACCACCTAGGAGACAAACCTCTGGGCATGTCTGTGAGGAAATACCTGGCTTGGGTTAGCTGAGCTGGGAAGACCATGTGTGCAAGGGGACTAGCTCAGCAAAGAACAATCAGCATCGTGTTAGAATTCCTGTGTCTTTTCGAGTGCGTGGAGCATTATTTTATTCCTCCAAGTGAGGAATACATCATTGGTGTGTGCACAAGCGATCTGATCAGGTTCTACCTTTGAACACAGAACCACAGAAATAGGATATGCGATTGCTGGAGGCTGGTGTATTGGGAATTCTATCCCTTCTGTGGTAGGTGGACTGCAGTAGGCTCCAGTGTGGGATCCTCTCACACTCTTCGTGACCTCGGCCCTATGACTCTCTCTGGCTCACAGGCTGGTAACTTATGACTTTGGTGACTGCAAAGCATATATATAGTGAGGCTGACCCTCCTGTTGCTGTGGGATGTCGGGGATCACTATATTCAAACACTCCGGCTGGCCTACTGTGGGAGAGCCACTGGCCAGAGAACCCACAGTTCTTCCCAAGGTTTACCTAAAATGATGTATCTTGCATTTGCCTGCAGTGCGGTTGGAGAGCATTTCTATGTGTTTCTTATGTGCCACTTATTTTCTCTCCATTTAAAATTTCTATTAATTACAACATAACCCTCAAAGCAGGAGACATTCTCATTATTATTTTCTTGTACACTTGGTATCATACATCAAGACTCACACATAAACACCATCTTTGACTCAGGAGCAGGAATACAGAGATGAATGAACCTACTGCACACAAAGGAGCAGAGTTGAGTACATGAAACAGAGCTGTATGCAAATGAATGAAAACCACATGGTAAGCACAGGATCGGGAATATGAGCTAGAGACTTTTAAAGGGCAAAGGGCGAAGGACAATTTCCTTTTTGATGTTTCCTAAAACATATTACAGTCCAGAATATTCTATCACAGTCTAGAATGTTCTCAAATATTCTTTTAACTGCTAGAGAATAAGATTACTCAGTCCTCTTATGTTTGAGGTTTTGTCGCTATCAAAACTCAGATCTATGCATTTTCTTGTGGCATTGAATATAATAAGACATTAAACACCGAAGCAAGAGGAAGGGAATTGTCAGTTGTTAAGATGCTCCTAAATATCTGATGTTGAGTTGGGAACAGACTTTTCTCATCCGGGTGTGAAATCACAGCACATATCTGATGGGAAGGGAACTGTGCTTTTTACGTCTCCATATTCCCCGTGTCTAAGCCCATGAAGGTTTCAAGCATTTACTTTTCAAATGAGTGGCTAAAAGGTGTGGTATATTTTTTCTGCCTTTTGACTTCATCTTTATCAAGTCTTATATCTTATTGGGGTAGAGAGCTAGGCTGAGGAAGAAGATGGTATGAAGTGGGGCTCCCCTCTTCTAGCTCAGTCTCTGGTGGAGAAGAGAGTGTTGAATAAATCAATATTTTCCAGGCTGTTAGAAGTCTTTAATTAACACCCTCTTTAGACGCTGGGGAACACACATGCTGCCATATCAGATTAACCGGCCCCATCAAAACTCAAAGGGTGATTAAGACAAAGCAAATGACAGCATCGTTCACAAAACAGGAGCAGGGGATGGAGACTCTTCGGTGCTGGGAACCTGATGCTTCTCCAGCTGAACAATCACTGTGCTGTAAGGAGGAGCCATGGCAAAACAAGGGAGGCATCACAGGTCCACCTCCCCGACCGGCAGCTTCATTATGACCTGCTCCCACGCACGGCCCGATTCTGTCCTCCATGTAACTGTGTCGAGTTTGGCCCTGATGCCTGCTGCATGTCTTCAGTACTGGGAGTAGGATGGAGAGGGATCAGCTCTATGGGAACCCAGGGCTCACAGCTAAGGACTCCCATCAGCATCCTAAAACTATCTGCTAGGATATGATGCCAACCAACCAAAATCCTATGGGAAAACTACAGTTTCTATTTTGTCTTACTCCAGATTCACTATGACAATTCAATTAATTTTTATTAAATATCTCATGAATTACCAAATTGAGATGTAGCCATGGTTTTCATAAAACTGACATAAAAAAAACCACTGCCTGAAGGGGAATTTTATGATCTACACTATTTCAGAGATGCAATATGATGGTAACTTCAAGATTATTCACCAAAACAGTGAAAGGATGTAGCCTGGTGAAGTATTTCTTACTATTGATTACTTAATAAATTAATATAGAATAATATGTTGCATCCCAAGTGTGGTGTTAAAAGTCAGGCTCTCTTTGTGTCTGAACACACCCAGAGAAGAGGTTGAGGAAAACACATATTCTTTTCTTAGTTACTGGACATCAACAGTTCATGGGAATGGTCCTGTTTCTCCAGAATAGCACTTGTTTATAGATTACACGTTCAGCTCTCTCTGGACAGCCACGCTGCTGTTCACTTCTTAGAGCTTATTTGGACAATTCTATTTCAAAGATAGGTGACTGAATGCTGCCTAACTATGTGGAGGAAAAAGATAAATACGAATCTGGGAAGTACAGAGTTTTAACAGCTGCTTGTTCTCATTTTGTGTATTAAATGTCCTTCTCTAAATATTTTAAATATAGTTATTACATAGCCTAGACATTGAGATCTCCATTTCTGCTTTGTCAAGGAGCTTGATGTTGGGTTCTGTCAACATTGGGCACCAGAGGGTGACCAGGAAATCACGGTGAAGGGGAACTGACTCTTCCTCCTTGTTTCCTTTAGTAGCGGCTACTGTGAGCATCTTGCTCACAACAACACCTAAACTGGTCAGCCTGGCCTGTTAAAGTCTTCCATTAAAAAAGTCCAACATTCAGATGGTCTAAGTTTCTTCATGAGTGGTTTAGACCCTCGCCAAACATGACAGCAGCTTCAGCTCTGGCCTTTAGTGTTGGAAAATTTTCCTATGCTGTTGACACCTAAAATGCATGTACTGCCAGCTTAGTTAAGTTCTATCTACTTCAGTGTATGTGTGTGTGTGTGTGTGTGTGTGTGTGTGTGTGTGTGTGTGTGTGTGTGTTTCTAAAATGGACTAGATAATGAATTTTGAATAGGTGGCATACCAGATTAATAACTCATTAAATACTGTGGGGAAACTCTTTTCTTTTTGTATTTTTTTTCCAGACAGGCTCTCATTGTGTAACCCTGGTTGTCCTGGAACTTACTCTGTAGACTAGGCTGACCTCAAACTCAGAGATCCGTCATTCCTCTGCCTCCCGAGTGCTGGGATTAAAGGCATGTGCCACTGTGCCAGGCTGAGAAACTCTTTTTTAATGGAGACCTGGAATTCTTATCTTACTTCTGCTAACAAAATTAATTCCATTCTTAGAAATAAGAAGAGCCATAGAAGAGTTGGAAGAAATAATCAATTTGTTATTTTTAACATGACCACAAAAAGATTTACTACACGATTATAGACTAATAAACATGAAACCTCCAGTAGAAAAGTATGACAAGTATGATTTTTTAAAAATATTTATTTATTTTTATGTGTATTGGTGTTTTGCTTGCATGTACGTCTGTGTGAGGGTGGCAAGTCCCCTGGAACTGGAGTTACACACAATTGTGAGCTGCCATGTGGGTGCTGGGAATTGAACCTGGATCCTCTGGAAGAGCAGCCAGTGCTCTTAACCCCTGAGTCATCTCTCCAGCCCCCATGATTATTTTTTATGTAAGAGAAAACATAACACATTAATGTTAGTATGTTAAAACGATTGGTGTTTACATCTACTGATAGTGATTATGTATGTCTTAGCTAGGTTATATGGAAGCTATAATGAGTTATTCAGCCTTCTGGACTGCTGTGGTTAAACACTCTTCCCCATCAAGCACATTTCTTTTAAAATTTCAATCATCACCAAGGTCTTATTCTGGAAGGACCAGTCTTAATAACATTGACATCATGGAACCTCCCATGAATATTCTAAAAATAGAACTACTCTCTTCTGGTGGTTTGAATGAGAAAAAATTCCCCTCTAGGCTCAGCTATTTGAACACTTGGTATCCCCGGTTGCTGTCACTGTCTGGGAAGGCTATGGAACCTTAAGCAGGTATATCCTGCAGAAGGGAGTGCGTCACTGGGGTGGCTTTGAGAATTTAGAGCCTCCCCCACTCCCAGCTCTCCCCCTACTTTGTTTTGAAGTTAAAGATGTGATCTCTCAGCTTCTTGCTTGTCTCCCGCGGTCACACCTCCCTGGATATTATGGACTTCCCCTCTGGAACATAAGCTCAAAGGAACCCTTTTGTCCATAAATCACTTTTGGTTGTGGTTTGTTTTTCACAGCAATGACAAGTAATACATCTCTAAATTTTCTGATGAATATTTGTGTGTCTCACATTATGGTACACCTCACACTTTTTGTTTAGTTTACCTTATATTATATAGTAATGAGATCATTAGTAAGAAGAATGAAGGTTTATGGAGCTCCGTGTCCCTTGGTATGGATATACATATATGTATATATCTAGCTATTTATCATCTACATCAATGCCCAGATCTGTATCCACCTTCTCACACATCTTTGATTTATCAGGCGCCTGTCCTCAGTTTTCTCAGCTTATTTATCCATTCTACAGAATCACTTCAGTTTACTTCTTGGAAACATTGATCCACACCTTCTAAATGATCTTAGATTTTATCCTCCAAAGTCTTTCTGAATATCCAGAAGGAAGTTTCATTTTTTTTCTTTTTTCACAGTGCTAAAGTGTCTTTGTATGCACTTTTGACTTCTAATGTACATAGACAGTTCAAATATTATTATTCATTTAAAAGGGAAGATTCATGAGACCATAAGCCCTATGTAATTTCATCTCTATTTATGTGGACACTCCTAGAGGAGGAGGTAATTTTGCCAAGTGTTTTGTCAATTCCTGGGAAAGCAGCTTGGGTGGATTTTGTACATGGAAGGGGTAAGAATTTTACCATTTACAAGGCTATTGACCTGATGAAGTAGGCAGACTGAAAACTCTTTATCCAAACCAACCTCTCTTTGAAGAAGATGTGGACCTTCAAGCTGGCTTTGCCTGGATCTTGACAATAGACAAGTTATAAAACACTAACTTAGACTTCCTTGTTATTTATGAAAATGCTTACAGAAAACTCCCATTATGGCTTGCATGTAGTCAAGAAAGCAGCCTATGTAACTGGAAAGTGAAGGTGGGACATTCATGTGTACAGCCTGTCACTAACAGGTTTTAATGTTTTAAGTGTGGAACACTCCTCACAGACTCGGGTGTTGGGACACCTGACCTCCAATTGGTGGCGCTGTTTTGAGAGGCTGGGGAACCTTTGAGATTCGGGGCAGAGCTGGCAGAGGTCCAGGCTTAGGAGTAGGGTTGAGGGCTATGGGTGGGCTCAGCTTATGCTTCTTGCCTGTGCTCTCTGCCTCCTGATCCATTGAGACATGAACAAGCCACCTCACGTCCCCACTGCTGTGGATAGATGCCACTTTGTCTACCTTGAGCAATGTCATGCCTTCCCCAGCATGAAAATGTGAGCTGAAATAATTCCTTTCTTTTGAGTCACTTGTGCTGGGTGCTCTATCCCAGTGATGAGAAAAGTAAGCGACACACAGACTGTTCTGTTTTGGTTTTGGGGTCATAAGCATCTTACCTCCTTATTAAGGGAGGCACTTTTTTTTTTTTTAAACAGCATGATATGTAGAAGCAATATTAAAACAATGGAAGAGAATTACAGAGGGGGAAAGTAATTTGGTGGATCAGTGAGAATTGCCAGAAGCATTTTCAAAATGAAGTCAGCATGTTGGCTTCCCATAATTTAATGAGAATGTCTGCATAGGCCGAGCCTTGTCTTTGGTTTGAGCCGAACGCATTTCCTTTGGTGATAGAGGGAAGCAGGTCAATGATGGAGTAGGAATTATACGGCATAACCTCCTCAGACGTACTGCAGGCTTGAGCTGTAGCCATGTAAGGGGCTCTGCGTAGTCACAGGATGAAAAAGAACTGTGTGTCTACATGCTATTTCTGTCCTTACAAATTTCTGATTTTTTTTTCCTGCAGCTATCTAAGAAAAATTTGATATTGTTGTTGTCTAAGCACATTTAAACTTCAGCTGGAATAACTGCCAAGTGATTCATGCCTAGGTAGGTGAATATAACGATTGTATCTGGAGCCCCAGTGCGCCATTTTCATTTCACTTTAAATAAAAAACAAAATGTATCTATGTCAGTCAGTGCCCTTCCACTGTGCTCAGAGGTATCAAACAGGCTACAATTATGATGGTGAAGTGATTGTGTCACACTGGGGGAAGGTTTATTGCGTTGGAGTCTGCTAGGCAGTAACACATTCTGTTTCATATTACTCTTTATATCATTGTTTGGCTGTGACTAGAATAATCAAATGCCATCAAATGCTGTCAAATTCAATTTACAGTATTTTTCATTGAAGCGGCCTTTCTGCACTCTATTTCCTGTTTTTCCTTTTGCTGGAGCTGCCATGGAATAGTCACTGTAATCATGAGCTTTGTTTACAAAACCAACAGAATGAGGCCACATCCTGCTCTCTAGCAGGTACCTCTTCCCCTTCATTCACAACAGGGATTTGATGCACCTTCCTCATGCAATTAGCATTAAGTAATTGAAAGAAAACTATTTCTGGAGGATGGATACCTTAGACTCTACAATAAAGCGCTTAGTGTAAAATGCAAACTTGTATCAGTCATTTTGATATATCCACGTGTATTTGAATCAGAAATATTATTCTTCACATTAATGTTTGCTGAGAAGTTGGCTTGCTCATTTTAGGTAATGCCATGTACAGAACCAGAAATGCAGCTGCAGTTTCTCCTTTCACATTTTTTCCCCTCCTATAGACATGTAGTTGGTCACTGCAGGGTCAGAATGAAAGGGTTCCAATGTCAATAGTAACTATCACAGAAGGTGCATGTTACATGGACCAAGCACAGAACAGTGGGGAGTGCTGGAGAGGCGAACAAGGCCCAAGAGCCGCGGGTGAGGCGCAGTGGAAATGTGCTGCACCCATGGGACTGTGTGGATGTGGCTTTTGGAGCGGGATTTCATGGGCAAACCGACTTGCCTGCCACACCTATGTTTTCTGCTGTACATGCCGAGCACAGAGGGTCCTTGCTGCTGACCTGCTTTGCTTTTAGCTTCCTCTCTCTCTCTCTCTCTCTCTCTCTCTCTCTCTCTCTCTCTCTCTCTCCCTCTCTCCCTCTCTCTCCCTCCCTCTCTCTCCCCCCTACTTCCTCCCTCTTTCCCATCTCTTTTCCTTGGCTCACTCATCCTTCCCTCCATCCCACCCCATCTTTCCTCAATCGTTTCCTTCATGCTTTCTCCATGCCCTCTTCTTCTGCTTTTATTTCCTTTACATTAGGGAGATCCATGTAATAAATTCTGCACATTCTTACAAGGAGAAAAACCTGTAAATATACCGTCGGCCAACCAAGAGGAGAGGCAGTAAAGTTGAATGGGAGGGCAGAACACCTGCTTAGCACACATGAGGCCCTGGTTTTGATTCCTAGAACTGCATAAACATAAAGAAGCAAAGAAAAAACTGGACAACCTGAGACACAAAGACAGCAACACTTGGAGGCGTCACAAAGATAAAAACCAAGGGCTCTAGGGTCTCGGCCGTCCAACAGACCACAACCAAAGGCGACACAGTTGCAGTGGGCCCTGGTCCTCGCTAGTGTGTCAGAGTTCCCAGCTTCCACCTCCGTCCTCACCGGAAAGTGCTCCCTAGACCATGAATGAGCCTCTGTCCCCGTGCAAAGTGGAGTGTGCATGCGATTCTGTAGCCCCAGGATGACAAGCATTCCCCAACCACGAACCCCTCACCTGTGAATGACATAGCCGGAGATGACTCCATTGGGCCTTTGAGGTGGCATCCACTCAACCTCTATGCGAGATGACCCCAGAGCCTTCAGAAGAGGGGATGCGAGACCCACTGGGGCTGCTTCGTGCGTTCTGACATACATCCTACTGCTAACTCCACAGCCTCCTAAAAGAGCAACCCAGGGCTTTAGTACTTTGGCCAGCAAGGCAAAGCGTCACACAGCCATACAGGAGTGTCACAGTGTCAGGAAAATAATCTGTCTGAATACATTGCATACATAGTTCAGTTTGGTCCTAGGGTACCCATGGGATTTGAACATTGAAACACATTATCATTTTTAGATGGTTCATTCAGTATTAATAGTATTTAATGTATTAAACTAACTACTGTTCAAACACACAGACACTGAACAAGTGACTCTAAGTCTATAGGACATCCATAGTGCAGCTCCAGTGACGTGGGGATCAGAAGTCGATTTTGCCCCTAAATCAAGAAGAGAGCCTCCCCTGGAAGCTATTTCCATGCTGGTAAGGGAAAGCAAAACCCTTTAAACAAACCATAGTTTGTAGGGTGGAGTCAACAAATGGACTGGGGTTTCTGATATGAAACATCAAGAGCAGCTTTGAAACCTGAGCCAACTCGAGGGGAATGGAACCAGGCATGTGGGAGTCCAGCCAACCTCATGTGGAGAGGAGACTGGTAGGTTTCTCCAAGGTGGTGAGACTCCCGTATGAATTATACTGTGTGAATTATATCTCACTTTGCAGCCGGGTATTATTTATCATATACAGGCTATGGACACATGGTACCGTCTTGCTTATACATCCATTTGTTTCTTTGAGACATGGTCCTTCTACGTAGCCCTGGCTGTCCTGGAACTTGCTAGTAGACCAGCTGGCCTTGAACTCACAGAGATCTACCTGTTTCAGCCTCCAAGTGTTGGGAATTTAAAGGCATGTGCCACCATGTCGGGCCTTCTATATCTGTTTTAAATGTATAGTAGAGCTAAATAATGCATGTGTAATATGCTCTCTGATTTCCATGTCTTTCTCTTCTGAATATTGATTTCTGTCTCTTCAATCCTCCACGAGAGAGAAGGGCTGGTCACATTCTGTCTAAGATAGCATAGTTGATGCTCCACCAGGCCACAGCCTAAGACACAGACCTCAACTCATGGCACTGGGTCTGAGGCAACACCTTCAAATGTATGGATTCATTTGTATACAATTCAACCCCCCTTTTTTGTTTGTTTTTTTTTCAAGGCAAGATTTCTCTGTATAGACCTGGCTGTCCTGGAACTTGCTCTGTAGACCAGGCTGGCTCTGAACTCAGAGCTCTGCCTGCCTCTGCCTCCTGAGTGCTGGGATTAAAGATGTGTGCCACCATGCTTGGTGTACAATTCAACTCTTAAATAACTTCTCTCTCCTGAAAAAATTCAAATAAATTTATTTTACATTTTCTATGAAATTTATTCTAGAATCCATTTTGTTTTATATTATCAATGGCCTCTTTGTGTGAGCTGTTTTCTTTTAAAAGGCCTTATAAAGCAAAGCTTTACAAAGCCACCATTTTAACGTATTTAAATATTCATGATGTAATGTGCAAAGATGTCTAATGCTTCATTGGATGCCAAGATGCATTTTCTGGGCAAATAGTCTACCACAAATTGGAAATTTAACATTATCCTTTGTATTCCAACTGAGAAACTGTTCTTTTTTAAGAAAAAAAAATATTCGGAGATACTTTTTCAAACAAGCCCGGGTCAAGCATCTAAAAGCCAGTCACCATTTTGGCAGGCTTGTATCCTTATTTCATACTGTGTGAATGGAGTCAAGTGTTTCAGATGGGCAGATTGACGGCGTCCAACAGAGAAGGCCAAGAGCATCACACCTCCACCATTGAGTAAGATGCTGTACTCCACCGGAATCTGGGGAACCAGGATCCCTGGGAAGAGGGAGAAAGAGAGAAAGAAAGAAGCAAAAACGCATCATGTAGGAGGGTCAACGACTCCATCCCTTAAGAACCATGCACACATACAAGGTTATCCCTGAGAGGTGAGGGATGACTTAGAGGAGCACCGGAGCTGCACCAAACACAAGTTGCAGAATACTGCAGCGTACACTCCAAAGGCAAGAGCTGTTTAAACATTCATAATAGTCAGATCCAAAGATACACTCTACTGGTAAATAAAAATGAAGGCACCTGTCACTTAAAACACGAGGCAATTAAGGAGGATATCATATTTTCCCTAGGTTTACTTAAAGTACATTAAAAAAAAAAACCCAACCCCAGTTTGCTTGTGACAATAATTCTTCTGTGGAGCATTGTGTAAGCATCTTGTCTGACATGGATCTTTGACATAATAGCCCATAAAATATCCAAATCACAGTCTACCTGGAGAATTCCCAGGGCATTAATTATTGAGCTAGTCCACTCTGTCAGTGAAAGTTATGGGCCTTAAATACATATGAAATTTAGGTCCAATAACTGTCATTTTTACCTGCACTTCTTAAAGTATAGTTTTTTTAAAAAAAATTTAATCTATTCACAATCTATTCCTATAATTAATTAAATGCCTGTTAACTTTTATTTGGTCATGAAGAAACATACACTTTTTAAAGGCAAGGATATGAGCTTTGAATGAAGGCTGTAGTAGAGGTTCTCACTGAATTATCTCACTGATTGGGGAGTGTGAGGCATTTACAGGATTAGTTATATGCCACCTATCAATAAGTTTGTCATTACTGTAGAGACAAGAAAATCTGTAGACAACACCACAGAGCGAACATCACAGGACCTGATGACATGAGGGATGAGGTCCAAAGAAGGATGTCTTCGCTTGTGGAAGTGGAAGCCCCACTGAGAGGAAGAGCTGACAGACACCTGAGGTGCTCGGGATTGTGTCCAATGGATGCAAATGGGCACTGGGAAGATTTCCACCTATCAGGACAGTCTCTTTTAGAGATTTGTTGTTGTTGTTGTTGCTTGTTTTTCAAGACAGGGTTCTCTGTGTTGTGTAGCCCTGGCTGTTCTGGAACTTGCTCTGTAGATCAGGCTGGCCTTGAACTCACAGAGATCCACTTGCCTCTGCCTCCTGAGTGCTGGGATTAAAGGGGTGCACCACCACTGCCCAGCTTCTGTGGTCTCTTTTAGAAATCTGTTTTATTAGGTAGAACCTGACAACCCAGACTGAGTAGCACATGCCTGTGCATGTGTGTTCCTGAGCATGTGAACAGACATGTGTGGTGTGTGGGTTATACATGCATGTAGAGGCCAGAGGACATCCTTGGCTGTTGTTTCTCTGGCATAGTCCACCTTTTCTTTATGAGACAGGCTCACTCCTTGACCTGGAACCCATCAAGTAGGCTAGGCTGGCTGACCACTGAGTGCAGGAATCTGTTTGTCTCTGTCCCCCAACTCTTGAATCACACGTGTGTGCTGCACCATGCCATTTTTTTTGTCTGTTTTTAATGTTGAATCTGGGGATCAAATTCAGGTCCTGATTCTGGCATGACACGCTCTTTCCTGTTTAAGCCATCTCTCCAGGCCTGGAACAAGCATTTTTATTTTTAGTGTAGACTGTCCTACTTATTCACAACATTTGTCTTCAATGCTTAAATTATCATTTTATCATCAATTCCTAAATTCTTCAAAAATCTTCATTACATTTTTACATGAATGTGTGCATGTGTACCACTCATACATGTGTGGCAGTCAGAGGATGCTTTTCTGTGGGAGCAGGTTCTCTTTTGTGGGAGAGGGTTCTCTTCAGTCTTGAAGACTGAATTCAGTTTGTGAGGATTGGGTGGCAAGCATCTTTACCTGCTGAGACATCTTGCTAGCCTGATTCTCAATTCTTGTCTCCGTCTTTCAAATGTCATGTTTTCAACAGTCTGATAGATGCTTCTATGTACATTTTCTAGAGTGCCCTCACTCTCTACAAGAGATTACTATCAGAACATCTATGCTTTCCCCTTCTAAGTGGGCTCATCCCAAGCTTCCTCTTTCAGTTAATGGTTATACTATTCTCCATGTCCTTAAGTCAAGGGCCTGAGGAAGGCCCTTGGGGTAACCTCAATTTCTTTTTAACTCCCAAACCCAAGTGACCATTAGATTTTATGATCTTTCAATATAATTTGGGATTTATAGAAAACCACAACAAAGGAAGTTGAATGTGTTAAAAAGATCTAAGCTATATTTGGAAAGCAAGACTGCCTGGTGAATGAAGAATTGAAACTTGAGACTGGAGGTCAGGAGCAGGTTCATATAATGACTTCAGCAGTAACACAGACTAGAATAGCACTTTTTCTGCATTCCTGTGTTATCCCAGAGAGCAGCTCTTCTCCCACAATAGTAGATTACTAATTTCAAAAAGTCAGAAACTGTTATTTTTGTGAATGTGGCTCCTATGTTTAACTTTTAGCACAAAGTAGCTCAATAATGTGTCAGGTGATTAAATGAATGGATTAGACTTCGGGATAATGGTAAACTCTCTCTTTTAAAAATATTTATTTAATGTGATTGCCTGAGTGTGAGTGTGTGCACCATGTGTGCAGCTCCTACAGGGGCCAGAAGAGTGCATCTGAACCCCTTGAATCTGCAGTTACAGGCAGCTGTGAGCTGCCAGATGCAGGAGCTTGGAACTGAACCAGGGTCCTCTGAAAGAGTAGCACATTCTCCTAAAAGCTGAGCGCCCCCTCCCTGCTTAAAGACAAGAAACTCAGTAAAGTTGAAGGTCTTGTCTGGATTGACATTGGCTTGTTGTGGGTAGTACTGATTTGGTGTGGCTGCATAGCAAAGCTTATATTTCTAAGCTTTGAAAGTAGAATCTTAGATTAAGCTAACAGGAAAGGAAAATTGGGACAGGGCTGAGAAAAGCTGTGTAGATAAATAGACCAGTTCTGAACCAGTCAAATAATGGCAATTAATGAAATAGGAAAATTAGAAAGATTTTACATTCTAAAGACCAAGTTTTTCTAGTCTGAGACCCACACATCCTGGACGCGTGTGGCCTCATGTCAAAGACAAGCACAAACACAGAACTTTGTGGAATATTCTTTTGATTTGTAAAATTATAGGGACACATGATTTTCCTGTCTGAAACAAGGAAATTAGTATAATTTCACCTTTCCTTGTTCATAAAAACTGGCTGTGAGTTCTTCTGCCTAAAATGTCTGAGTGTAGAACAATGGTAATGTCGTGAAAGTTTTTGCCAGACTAAAGGTTAGAAGCAGAAGTCACTTCAGAGTGAACCATGCATTAGACTTCCAAAGAAGTACATGCGGAAGCACCTTGTTCTGGAAACAACTGTTCATGAGAAACTCAGAGAATAACTTTAGTCTCTCCATGTTGCCTTGAAATGAATTCACCATGAACAATACGGGCCCAGACATGGAACAAACAGTTGCTCTGACCTATGCCACTTCTGCTCAGTGTCACAATAGCAAAGTCTATGTTACTTCTTTTCATGAAAGGATAAAAAGCTATCATAAGATCAAATCCCTAGAATTCTTAGATAAGTTCACATTTCTCTTGGTTGGTATAATGCATACACATCATGGACTTATCTAGAAGATATTCTCCAAGGCCTAATTCTCAACCGTCAGAAGAAACCAGGAATATTTGTAGCGTTCCTAGCAAACTGCTGTAATTAAAATGAAGTTTGAGGGTTGGGGGAAGGAACTGGTTATGGAGATCATTTGAGACTCTCAGTTCATTAACTGGTGAGGAGAACCCAGGTAACATATTAAAGAAGAATGCCACGAGGCTCCCTATTCTCTTTAAAACATCCTACAGAGAACACTTCTTGAAGCAGTAGAGATGATTGGAGAATGAGCCAGGGACCCTTCCAGTTTACAATTTGACCTTTAAACAGGAATATGTCTTCACAGAAATTTCTATCAGGTACTCCTGATCATTGGAACATTGGAACACCTCATCACTCCAAGTCACATTGGAGTCTCTCTCCTTAATACCCTGATGTAGTCTGTAGTCAACAGAAGGGAGGCTGCTGTCTGTCATGTATGGCACTATGAGGTGAGAAGGATGGCCTGGACACTGAGTCTGGAGTTGGCTCTCTTAGGTTTTCTTAGTACCTGGAATCTAACAACACATCACTTTTTAATGATGGACATTTGTAGCAAATGCCTTCCAACACTATGGGATTCAAGGCAAACCTATGGATGCCACACCTACATGGGTTAGAAGATCAAATGGGAGGCTAAGAAACTGTAAACTCATGGCCATTGCTTGAGGCTGACTCTTCAGGATGACATGCTCACTCTGTTTCTTTCATTCCTTGGGTAGATCTTGTGGAAGAGTCTGGAAGGCATACTCACCATGCTCTCATGTTCCCTCCAACACTTCTAAAACCATCTCTTACATAAAGCCACTATTCCAAATAGATATGAATGTTCCATCCATGCAAGTGACTGTCCTCACACTCTCTCACTGTATGGCTTTTTAAGTGTGCCTTGTACATGGTCAAGTTGTGCAGTGAAAACAATCTGTCATTCATCCTGGGTGGTAATTTCAAGTGGTCTCCCACTCAATCGGTCCAAAGTCAGCTTCTTTGTCTTCAGTCTGGACCTACAGCAGACTGCTTCCAGGCTCTGCATCCTTCAACTTCTCTGCTCAAAAATGACAGGACTCCCAGCGGGGTTAGGGCACAAGATTGCCCTTCTACTGTGTTTCAGCTATGGACACGGTATTGATCTAGGTTTGAGCATGGCTAGCCACGGTATGAACCCAGGAAATGTATTTTTCACCTTGCAGTTAATGGGCACCGAGAGCCCTTTACGTGCACCTATGAGGTGTTGGAGCAGAAAATGCACTTTAAACTGTGGACATGTCAAACACTGACAAAACACCTAGAAAAGAAGGTCCCACCACTGCCATCACTTTGCAGGGCAGTGACATGCAGTCTGTGGCGTCCCTGAAACCCCGTGCCATCTGCAATGGATCTGAGATGATGGAGCCCTCTGGTATCCTGATGACTAAATGAAATGAAACGGGCATATTTGTTAGAATCAGCTGGGGAGCCTCACGACTTGGTTAGTTCCCAAGTTCATAAATTCCTGTCAGAGCAAAAGGAGCCTCGGAAAGGCGAGTGCACCAATCTACCCTAAGTGCGAATGGCAGTTTTGTTATTTGGTGTCAGAGTTACTAGTCGCACAGTGACAAGCTGCCATAACACATTTTCTTGTTCTCTGAAGAACAAGGGTTGTGTTGGTTAATATTCCTGGCAGTGCTCCTTTTCATAATTTACAACAACTAGATGCTGATAGGTTATTTAACATTTATGAAGTTAAGATGTAATCAGAAAAACCCTGATTATCTTTACAAATAAAAAAGTTAAATTATTCAACTTTTTTTTCCCTCTTTGTGGCTTCATTTCACAGCAGGTGCATACTTTACAATGGGACAAGTCAATCATATGAGCCCTTTTTAAATCCCTTTTTTAAGCAACAGGAGCAGTAACAATTCTAAGAGTAAAAAAAATGTATAACACATTAATTCAGTCTGATAGCAGCATTTGCTTCCAAAGACAGCTTACACTTAGAACAGTGTCTCTAACACACTGGCCGACACCCTCCTCTGTGCAGGCGCGGGTGTCTCAATTATGTCCTTTTGGGGGGTGAGAGGTGAAGCAGGCTTCCTTCACTTCTTTGATGATAACTGTAGAGGATGCTGACAGCGGCTGACAGCACCACTCTGTAGCCTTTGCTCCCTCCGCAGATGGCGGGGTTTCCCAGAGGAGGGACGATATCTCAGCTTCTTTAAGCCTTTCAGTGTGATCCAGTGTCCCAAACCTGCCACACCCATCAGTGGGGATCAGTAAATATATTCTTGTTGGTTAAGTGAATACAAGGACCATTCTACCCAAAGGCAGATGAATTCTGCATTCTATGAGGTTTTGAAGCTGCAGATAAAATGACCCTGCTAGACCAT
Organism: Peromyscus californicus insignis; assembly: GCF_007827085.1. Classification (NCBI taxonomy): domain Eukaryota; kingdom Metazoa; phylum Chordata; class Mammalia; order Rodentia; family Cricetidae; genus Peromyscus; species Peromyscus californicus. The sequence goes on along the minus strand of NW_026294436.1, from coordinate 73,673,763 downwards.
TGGTTGGATTGCCCAGCAATCATACTGTGGTCATTCACATATTCTGTATCTATATTAAAATTATTTTTTAAATTTTGAATTTGATTATATAAATGATAAAATGATTTGCTCTATATATTAATTAGGAAGAAAAATAGAATATGGATTTTTAACAATATATACACATGCACACATACATACATGACAGCAAACTGGACAATGATCATTTGGACAGGAGGTGGTCGTAGGCACTGTGGGTTGAAGGGAGGGCAGTGAGGAGAGGGGCTATAAACAAGAGACATGATAGCACGTATGAAAATGCCATAATTAAACTCATCATTGAGTACACTGAATATATGCTAACTTTAAAACATTTTAAAATTAAATAGTAAAAAAGAAAAGTCATGAGACAATATAGGCCCTGTAGGTTGCTTCTGATAGCTATGTAATGAATAGCCTAGAGAAAGCCACAGTTTTAAAAAAAATCTACATTGACTTTTCTCACTAGTAAAATATGGAAAATAGGTTGGTGTGGTAGCCCACACCTGTAATTCCAACCATTTGTGATGTTGAGACAGAGGGATTGCTGAAAGTATAAGGTTTGCCTTGACTATGTAATGAGACACTATCACCAAAAAACCCCAAACAAATGTAGAATACAGGACATGAGACATGAAGTTATAGTTACTGAGAGGGATAAGTGTTTATCTCAACAAAATGCCTAGCTCATATAAAGACTCAATAATGCAAGATACATTTACTTATTAATATGCAAATGAAACAGAAATCATGAACTGGGTTTCATCTTTTCTTTTGAAGCTTTCCAATCCTTGTCATTTGGTGACTGCACTCAACAGTGAAAACCAAAACAATAGCCAATGTTGAATTGTCCAAATTAGGGCAAGGTGAATTTTTTATTTAGAAAAGTTGATGTGAACTTTGTTGTTAAACAGATAGCATCCAACTCCACTCACTACAGCTGAGGCTTTAACTCAACACCCACTGGGTGGCTTGTGTCTATAGATGGCCCATATTGTGGCTAACTAACCTTTCATCAAAATGTGATTAATAAAAAGTATTTATGTGCCCACGCAGGATTAATTAAAATGATTTCCCAGCAGAAGCATGGTTGCCAATTCTTTTCTTTAATGGACTAAAAGATAAATGGGCAAGGGAAAGTGCCAGGGTTTCAATATTATGCCTTAAACTTAAATAACTCACCATCCTTAGTGAGAAAAAGCTCTTGCTGAATGCGGTGCTATTGTTAATTAGGACATGATTAAGGGGTGGATAGTTCAAAATATAGTCATCATCTTGATAAATTACAATGGCTCATTATTATCTGCAGAGTTTAAATAATTTTGAATGTTTGGGTTCTTAAACAGCAGGACTGGCTGCCTCTGTTCTTTCTCTGAGTAAACGGTTTATGTTCTATGAAGCCTTTGCTTCTCAATATTCTAGCATTTTTCACCCATTAAGGTTACATATATCATTGCTTTCTTTCTGTTGGATCTGTCCTGGTCCAAGGTCTAGGGCGAATACTAGGAAAGAGGACACTTGAGGAGGACACTAACCTGGCCCCTCTTGCCTCTAATTTGAACAACATCTGGCTCGTATCTTTTCAGAACTGTTTACCACATGGTCTTAAATATTCACACCTCAGCAATGGAAGGTAAGTTACTATCGTGACTCCCTCCCCCTTAAAAAAGATTGTATTTATACCCTATATAGTTTTTTCATTTCATTTTATTATTCTGTGTATGGGTACTTTGCCTATGTGTATGTCTGCGCTTCATGCTCATGCAGTGCCCTTAGTAGCCAGAAGAAGGTGTTGAATTCCATGGGACTTGAGTTACAGACCGTTGTGAGCCACTGTGTCATTGCTGGGAATCGAACTTGAGTAATCTGGAAGAGCAGCCAGTGTTCTTTTACCATCGAACTATCTTTTCAGCACTGATTCATTTTAAATTATGTGTATATGTGTCTATGAGTATGGATGCCCACGGAAGCCACAGGAGGGCATCAGAGCTAAAGTTACAGCAGTTATGAACTGCCTGAGTGGGTATCGGGAATGGAATTGAATCTGGTCCTTGGAGAGAGCAGTCCTGGCTCTTTCCCACAGAACCATCTCTCTCTAGCTCCTTCCCTTCTTCTTCTTCTTCTTCTTTTTTTTTTTTTTTTTTTTTTTTTTTTTTTTTGGTTTTTTGAGACAGGGTTTCTCTGTGTAGCTTTGTGCCTTTTCTGGAACTCACTCTGTAGCCCAGCCTGGCCTAGAGATCTGCCTGCCTCTGCCTCCCAATTGCTGGGATTAAAGGTGTGCGCCACCACCGCCCGGCTCCTTCCCTTCTAAAAAGGCAGAGCCTGAGCTTTGGGCACTGTGCAGTCTGCCCAAGGCCACAGGGAAACTAAGAAATGGGGCTCATTCCACACTGAACCTGTCACCTTCTTTCCTGGAAGATGATAAACTATGCAGCCATCAGACAACAGCATCAGTCTCTGGAAAACACAGGCATGTGCATATTTTACTTTAAAGTCAGTCTCTCTCTCTCTCTGTGGTGTGTGTGTGTGTGTGTGTGTGTGTGTGTGTGTGTGTGTGTGTGTGTGTGGTGTTGAACATCCATGAAGAGTGGTGGTCCTTAACAGAAAATCAAGTGTATGGATACTTTTACTCTGTAGGGCATGGAAAATTTGTATTTCCTGCATGGTAATACAAACTTCCTATTTCTCATTGCTTTTTCTATGAAGTCAGCAAACATCTTGTAACATATGTTGCTGTCCATCACCCACCATACAAAGAGCAGGCATCTTAATGTTTTACAGGTTTGGGTGTTTTAGAATTACCTCTACTGACATTTATCAGTTAAATAAGGGATAAATGGACCCAGTTTTGCCTAGGACAGAGAATATTGAACAAGGGTGTAAACCAGTCTTTGAATAATCTCTTCATGGGTAGTTGAAACATTGCTCAACCTCCCCTGTCCTCACCTGCTCTTGCTTGCTGAGTCCTGACTGTTCTTTCTGGACTCTGGCCTGGGTAGGCAGAGTCTTCTGATTCATCCATACACTTTAGTTTGGTGACTCTTTGCCCTTACAGGGCTCACCATTTCCCAATTAATTCTCCTGCTCTTGACTTGCCCGACCAAACATCTTCCTCCCAGAATCATTTGGTTTTAAACAACAGTTAGACCTCTCCCCTGGACCCCTCGGCTACCACTTCATAAAGCAGACTGCACATCTCATGTATTTGTAAGACTTCCAGTGAAAAATGCAAGGCTTTGGATCAGGGAGTTAAACCAAAGGCAGGAAGAAATTACTTGTTAAAGACAGCAATTGAACAGATTCACATTTGAATCCTGGCAATGCCTGGTGACCTTGAGCATATGATACTATTATTCCACAATTCAAATTCCTAGTACGGGAAATTACCTCTTAGTGTCTGCATAAGAAATAACTGGAGCCTGGGAGTGTTTGGCACATAGTAGGATTTAAGAAGTGTGCATCCCTGATATCAACTCTCACTATCACAGTTACCCTTCCCCTGGGTGTCCTCACTCCTTTTACCAGCAGATTTATTGGCACGATCTAAGATGTAGTTTATCGATAGCAATGGAAACATAATTTGAAAACCTGAAATACAGTTAATTACCTAGGTAATTCTTGGGTTGCCAGGACTATTTGCTCCCAGCAACTTACCTGCCTGAGGTTACTCTGTCCATATTGATCCCCACAAAATGCATGTGAAAAGAAATCAACTAATTCCATCAATATTTTGGCTTTGTATGTTCAAGAGAAAACCACAGACTTCTCTCTTCAGGATGTAGTGTTGCTGACCACTTTGGTTTGGTGTGAGAGAGTCAGAGTTACTAAACTTTGGTGGTGCATTTGAGTCATGTAGAGAGCTCTTAAAAACAAACAAACAAACATACATCTCTTGCCTGTACCTCAAGAGAATCTTTTTCCACGAGCCTAGAGTGGAGGATTTGTGTTTTTCTTTTTGGATGGAGTTTCGTGTAGCCCAAGCAGACTCCCCACTTCCTGTATAGCTGAAGAGGACTTTAAACTTCTGATCCTTCTTCCTCTTCCTCCAGAGCGCTACAAACACAGTGTGTACCATGTCTAGGATGCTTAGATATAGACCCAGAGCTTTCTGCAAGCTTCCAACTGAGACACCTCTTAGTCTGAGGATTTGCTTTCGAATAAGATCACCAGGGATTCTAATGTCTGTCCAGGGTTAGAAACTACAGATGTGGACTCTTTGACTTTCTATGTCTATGGCGCAATCATTCTGAACTTCAGAATATGGGAGAAGATCTAGAAAATTCTGTAAACAGCTTTGCTCAAAACAAGTTTGCTTCCCTTCTGCTTAACACATACATTTGTGACTACTCAGTACAGAAAAAATATTATCCAAATCAAGAGACACTTTCTGATAGAACCAACTGCACCCGATGCACAGGGCACAGTCACCTGATGTTTCCTGAGTTTGGAATCCTTCCGGGCATCAGGAAAATTATGTTTAAGATTTTAATCCTTCTATATATGACACTGTTTCTGTAATGGATTTTATGCATCTAAAATATTGACAGGTCTGGAAATAATAGATTTGTTAACAATTGGTTAAATAGTCAGAGTTAGCATGTAATTCTTTATTTTCCTTTCGTCTGGACTGGATGGAAATTTCTACCAAGCTTGAGATAGGAAAGAGTTACTGTTACATTTTATAAGCAAGGGTTATCTTTTATTCCATAGTGGGACTTTCCTTACTGAAAGTATTATAGATCCAACATAAAAAGGTGATGGTGAATTCAAAGAAGAAAATGACACAGTGCTAGGAAATTTGAGAAACGTCTTGAAAAATTTTTAATACTGTATTGTACCAAGTGCTTTTGGCATTTTGAAAATGAAGGTATTAGCTCTGGGGAAACGCTGAGAGAAAATACATTTTAAAGGTAAGTGTGTTTGTATGTATGTGTGTGTGCATGCACGTGTCATGGTGTGCTCATGGAGGTCAGGAGACAACTTTTGCGCTATGGTTCTCGCTTCCCACTTGGTCTAGGCAGGGCTTTCTTGATTCTGTTGTATGGTGTATTCTGAGACAGGTGGACGCTGAGGTTCCTCCCAACTCTCCTGCCCCTGCCTCCCATCTTGCATGGGAGTGCTAGAATTATAGGTGTGCACTACGGCATCAGGCTTCTTGTGTAGGCTTGGGGGATAAAACTCTAGCCATTAGGCTTGACAATTTCATAAACGTATATAATGAGCTCTGGACATTCTCACTTTTCACTCTCTCGACCCCTCTCACTGCTGTTAATCCCCTTTCCTCCATAGAGGTTCCTTCCCCATGTCCATGTCTTCTTGTTCTGCTTTGAGACTCACTGAACTTAAGCGGGGCCATCTGTCACAATGGGCTAGACTAGCCATTGGAGCCAGAGGGCTTTCTGGTGGCTACACAACCCAGGACAATGGCTCCCCCTTCACAGCACCCATCAACAGCCGTAAATCTCCAGGGAGGGGTAGGGCCCCCCAACCCCCACCCCATCCCTGACTGTCTGTCGACAGGCCCAGCCTTGTGCAGGCTCGGTGGGTGCAGGAAATCACAGCTGTGGTTAGGTTCATGACGGCCATGTTTGTATCATGCCCAGAAGATGGTGTTTTCAGTCCGTGATGATTATGTAATTCAGTGACAGGCATGCCCTTGATTATTTTAAGAAACAGGTCTGCCAATGGCCAGAATAGCTATTTTTAACACTGGGCTGACTTGTGGTTGAACTTAGGCTAATGGAGTTTGTTTCCATTTCAATTTAAGAGCGGGGATTGCAAACAAGGTCAAAGGCTGAGGGCTCCATGGTGGAGTGCATGCTTGGCATGGGTAAAGCTGGGGGTTCTGTTCTAGAACCCCAGACCGTTTGTGGTCAGGGTATGTAGCCTAGTGCTAGATGGTAGTTTCTTATATAGTGTGTGCAAAGTCCCAAGTTCACTCTCTAGTACTGAAAGTAAAAATAAAATCAAATACTTTGAAAGTGAATTTTAAGCCTATAATCAGGTTTACATTTTACTTAACCACCTGTACTTTATGTCAAAAGATAGGGATGATTTCAGTCTCTCTCCCTTGCTCCTCCCTTTCTCTGCGCATGTGTGCACATGTGTGCACATGTGCATGTATGTGTGTGTGAGAGAGAGGCGAGGCGAGGTGGTATGCTTCCACACACAGAGGCTGGAATCACTGGCAGGTACCATTCCCTGTCTTTCTCCAACTTATTTTCTGAAACAGTCTTTCTGGAGCCTGGAGTTCTCAGATTCAGACAGAATAGCAGGTTAGCACGTCTCAGGGATCGTCCCGTCTCTGCCTTTCCCTCTCCGGGATTATAGGTCCATGCTATCACACCCAGATTTCTGACATGGGTGTAGGGAATTTTACCTCAGGTCCTTGTATGAGGATGGAAAGTACTCTACCCACTGACCTATGCAGCTCTTTTATTTAATCTCCATAGTATCTACCCAAGGATTATACTAATATCAGAATGTAATAATGCACTAAATCATCAAAGCAGTTTGGCATTGATGAAATGGCCTAAGGGAGGTCACTGAGCAGAGAGGCGACATTCAGTGGTTATCACCATTCACACAGTAAGCTCATAGTTAGAACAGGCCAATGTCTTCCCAAGTTCCCTGATGCCATACAGAAAAAACACTCTAGGCCAGTGAGCCCACCCAGGATCCCTGTGGAAAGGAATGCCCAGAGTGGTTATACCCTCTGATTTGCCTCAGATATATATGCATGAGTGAAAAGACAGAGTTTTTAGACTTTTGAATTCCAAAAATACACTGCTTGGCTAGAGAGGCAGATAGATGTATCTACATATTTATATAGGTAGATATGCATGCATGTAAATGTACATACATGTAGAAATGCATATTATGATAATGTGAATGAGAAATGTCCCCATAGGCTCAAGTATTTGAATGCTTGGTCCCCAGAGGGTGGAGCTGCTTGGGGGAAGTTATGGAACCTTGAGGAGTTGGAGCCTTGCTAGAGGAAGTGTGACACTGGGGGTGGGCTTTGAGGGTTTATAGCCATATCCCACTTCTGGTTCACTCTCTGCTTGTGATCTCTCAGCTTCCTGCTCCAGCTGCCTGCTCTCATGTATTCCATTGGAACCATAATCTAAAACAAACTTTTCTAAGTTGTTTCTGTTTGTGGTGGTAATATTGCAGCACCAGAGGTATAACTAATATATATATGTAGACAATCACACACATGTAGACTTACATGTGTAGATGTGTTTTTTGACTGCTTCATTCATGTTTATCTGTGAGGAAGCTATGATTTACTGTGAAGGCACATTTTCAGCCTGTTTCCATTAAACTATGAGAGAGAGAGAGAGAGAGAGAGAGAGAGAGAGAGAGAGAGAGAGAGAGAGATTATTCCATTTTTTTCTTTACCTGGTGTTGGCCATGCTACAAATATGGAATCAGAGCCCAGTGTGGTGACATTACATGGGGGACGGACGTCTTCTGGGGTCCACACAGGCATCTGGACAACATAATCCTCGCTCACACTGCTGCCTCCTCCCGTTTTTGCTTCTAACTTGTAAACGTACCTGAAGACACAAAAGCTGTTATCAGCCAATCGCTAAGAGACTGGGACAATGTTTGCTGGCTTTCTAACCTGTTGTTTTGCCCTAAATTTGTGACGATATTTGAATTCTTTCCTATGAGAAATGTTATCATGAGCCTGGTCGTGGCGTCTAGCATTGACCATGCTGCTCTCTAGAGCTGTCTCCCAACTCCATGTTGAACCCTGTAGTCATTCATGGCTTCTCCGAAGAATTTCAAGAACATCTTGGGGTGTGCTACTGGGCTGTGAAAATTCAATTTAGTCTTTTCCATGTCTAAATGGTTTGAATTTCAGGGAGATTCGTTTAGAAGCAGAGATATTTAAATTGATCTGTTATCTTCCACAATAAAACTAAATTATTCTCTATTCTCTGCACTGAAACATCTGTTGATGTAGGGTTTATCTTGTGTCTGCTGAGAAATGAATGGGAATGAATTGCAAATGGGTGGCTAAGATGACTCCTGGAGACAGAGCATTGCAGGGTAGTGAGTGGAGGGGAGATAAGAAGTGGTAGGTGATGGCAACACGATCCTCCCAATCTCTTTAGTTGCTAACTTTGGAACATAAGTTTTAAATACCATTGGATAACTTTTGAAGTTGGACATTGTATTTTATGTATTTAAATTTCTCATGACTTTTTTGTCAAATAGAGGACGAATTATCTGTATGTTAAAAGGATTTCATGTAGGCTGAAAACTAACAACTATTTAGCACTTTTATCTGTGACAGCATGGCTAATGAATAAGGAGATTAATTCAATAATTGAATAACGTTTTAACGGGAGGTATTCTTTCTCAGCCTTGAACAACTTAGAAAGCTTACAGTGTGGTTGGCCAAGTTTCCCTCTGTCACCTGCTGTTGGGTTCCAGGTTTTTATCAGTGAAATTCTGTTCATCACTGCCGCCCACGAGAAGCAAGCTTCCATTACGCCTCAGCTGATATTGAGAAATGAGGCCGTTGGGCTTTTCTGGAGGATTCCAATATAATTCCACGGTTGTAGAATTGATGATGATGTGTCGAGGTGTCACCCAAACTCCTGGCAGAAATGACACAGTGAGGTTTTATTGTGAGGATAAAATATATGCCTTGTGAAATGGGACAGCTCCCTCCACAAGCCAGCTAGCCTTTCCTTATCTGTGGGTGAAAGCAGTCTCACTGAGGAAGAGACAAACATGCACTGCCTTTGTTTGGAGATGAAACAAGTCACCAAGCCTGGATTTGCTTTCCCTCTGGCTTTTCTTTTGAATGCCACACCACTAGCCGTGGGAAGTTTCTGAGGCTTGGCCTTTGTTCTGGCTGTAATTTAATGGAGGAAAGCTAGAAGAAAATGTGGGCATTTGAAACTGACACTCTTCGCTTGGGTTGTGTGGAAGGAAGCACAATCAGGCATTTACCGGAATTATCCAGTTCAGTCAGTTAGAATTTCTACTTCCCTCTTGTACCAGGGGCTATGCATGTCCTTTTTTTTTTTTTTTTTTTTTTTTTTTTTTTTTTTTAATACTTTCTGGCCTGACTTCCTGGTTTCTCAAGATTCTTCAACTGTCTCTTAAAGCATTGGAGTGTCTTAGAGCCCCAGGATCTCTCCTCCTGCATTCTTCTCCTGTCCCACCTCCACATCCTTTTCCCTCCCAAACTCCTTGACGATCTCCCTTGCTCACCTATGCTGAAGGCTCCCCAAGGCATATTTTATACCAATTGTCCCGTGGGCTTCAGACTTATGAATCCAACCCTTCATGTGACACTGTCATTTAGCTATCTATTTACAGTCAAAAGCTCAAAGCATCAACATTGGGACTCTTGATGTTCCTGCTACAGGATATGTAGCTCCAAGCTTGCCCACAGATTAATTTTCTCGGGCAAAACACACAAACAGAATTCTCCTAACGTATCCCAACCCCTTTACTCCTGTCCCTGCGCTCTGCAGACCCGACAAAGTTCTCGTCATCACTGCCGTCTCTCAGGCCACAGCCTTTCATGAACTTCTGTACTCGCATCTTGTCTTTTGTCATTCTGGGGACTGAGCCCAGGGTCGGCCATGCTGGGCACCTGCACTACTCTGGAGCTGCACCCTTAACCACATCACAGCCTTTAAGCTTTGCAGTCTCCGTGCCTTGGATTCACTGTGCAGCTAGAGAGCAGCCTTGAGCTCCTCCTCCCCAGTGCTGGATTACAGGGGTGTGCTGCTGCTTTTGGGCTAGCTCTGCTGTTAGTCTCGGCTTTCTCTACACCTCTGGAATCTTCTCAGCACTCTCTGCTTATTTCATATGTATTAGGAAATACATGACTCTTATTTTTTTATTATAAATATTTTTATTTTATAATTAATTTAATTTTACATATCAACCACAGATTCCCCCGTCCTCCCTCCTCCCACCCCCCAGCCCTCCCCCTCAACCAACCCCCACACTCTCACTTCCTCCAAGGCAAGGTCTCCCCTGGGGAGTCAGCCCAGCCTGGTAGATTCAGTTGAGGCAGGTCCAGTCCCCTCCTCCCTGCACCAAGGCTGAGCAATGTCCCAGCATAGGCCCCAGGTTCCAGAAAGCCAGGGCTCTTATTTTTTTATATCATTCCCTTCATACCATGGCTTCTGTGGTCACTATTTCTTGTCATGGTCTCTATTTCTCTACCCCTAGCCTCCCTAGCACCATAGTGGCCCTCATTTATGGTCCTCTGGCCACAACCTTTCTATCTCCAAATGCTTCAAGCTCAGGTCTTCTCTGTCACTAGGATTCACACTGCCCCTGGATGGTACCTGCTTCAGATGCCATAGGTTTTGCATCTGATTTGCTCAGTCCTCTGTGTAGATTTCTCTGTCCCTGCAGCTTGCTTGACATTTACTGTCTTATTCTAGCTTCTTCCAGCACACATACCTTTTTATTTCCCTCATAACCCTTATGACACCATGATCATCTTTTCTTTGATGTGTTACTTTTCTTACTTTGTTATGACTGGATGGTCCATCCACCCTTTTGCCTGCTTTAATGCAAAATTATTTCGACTGAGGCAGGGGTCTTCAGTCTTATTTGTCAACATGTATCTATGAATAGCAAACTAATATGGGCAACATATCTCCTGAAGATATTACATTAGGCAGTCTAGACAGTTACAGAGAGTACAGTTGATCATGATAAGATTCATTGTTTCATGAAAGGATAAAATATGTACAGAAATAGCAACAGTTTAAAGTCTGTCCTTAACTATTCTTTTAAAAATAATGTTTTTGGATTTATGTACTTTTAATTTTATGTGAGTGTGTTTTGTATATATGCATGTGTATCATATACGCAGTACCCAAAGAGGGCAGGAGCAGGCACTGATTCCCTTGGAACTGGAGATACAGATGACTGTGAGGCACCATGTAGATGCTGGGAACTGACCTCAGATCCTTTTTGCAAAGAACAGCCAGTGTTCTTAGTCACTGATCCATCTCTCCAGCCCCTGAGGTGCTCACAGATGTGGAGAACCTGACGGTAGAATGGTGAGTCTCCTGAAGGTGGCTGTGCTCTACACAGACCTCATGCCTTCTCTAAGGGGCTTTCACAATGCCCCTTCTATTAGGCTCCCTACAGTCAACAGCTTCTGACTGAGCATGTCTGCCATGCAAGCTACTCTGTAAAAAGTAAGTCTCTGACATTTTTAAAGAAAAAAAATGCTCAGGACATTCAAATACAATTTATTCAGCAGCACACTGAAGAAAGGAAACAGTCTAGATAGATTTCAAAGGGCCTCAAGCGTATGGGCATTCAAAAGAGCAACTGATTTCTGAGAAGAAAGCTGTCCATCTTGTTATCCCTCAATGCTAGACAGAGCACACACTGAGGCCTAGGTTTCTCTGCTGACAGCTTCAAACAATCATTTAGAGTTCAGACTTCAACAGCACATGGACTTGTTGATGCAGGAGATGAAGCACCAAGGTTTAATCGGCTTCTTTGGAGCTCATCTCTCTGTCCTTGAGGGATATATTAGAATTCACCAAGGAAGACTGAGGAGATATACAGTGGGTGGGATACTTGCCACACAAATGTGAGGGCCAGTGTTTGAATCCTCAGTGCCCACATAAAGGCTGATGGAGCAGCCTCCCTGAAACCTTATTTTTCAGGGCAGTCATAAGAGATCTTTAGAGAAAGCTAGCTGACTACAGGAGCCAAATCTGCAAGCTCTGGGTTCAAGTGAGAGACACTGACTGGATCTATAAGGTGGAGAGTGACTGGTAAGACATCTGGTACCAATGTCTTGCCTCTACATACATGCATGCATTCATGTGTTTACATGGGTGTGTGAATGCACACACACACACACACACACACACACACACACACACACACACACACACCACATATGCATGTGTGCTCGTGCATACATGAATGCCACACACATATACACATACAAAAAATTTGCCAAAGAACCAAAACAGCCATAGCTTAGTTTCCAGCATACATTCTTCAAGGTAGCCTATGCATATGTAGGTTCTAATGAAATAAAAGTAACTCAAATTTTGGAGTTGTTTCATGTTTTCAAGTCAAGTTTTTCATGTGTTCAGCTCCATGGAAGCTGGCTAAAATTCAATTGGAAAGATGCAGTTTCAATGTGCAAATAGCAAATAGTAAATGCTATATATTTACCTGCAGGGTGGGCTTGGGCTGTTGTTACCTTAACCCTTCAAGGCATAGTCGACAGAGTGAAGACCCACTTGAGTGAGTGCCAGGTGTGAATTTGCCCCCTTTTCCCTCCCACTCTCTAACTGCAGCTTTAGCACCAGAAAACTGATCCTATTCTGTGTAATAGAGGGCAGATCTGAGGCAATTCAAGGGAGGAATGGACAGAAGGAAGAGAACTGACCTCTGGTGCCAGGCTAGGGCTAACCAGGTGGGAAGTTTGGGGGCCAAAGTCAGTAGGTAGACTATAGTAGCTGCTTTGACACAATGACTACTAGAAATAAATGCTGCTACTGAGTGTACTTTAAATTGATCTTAAGTATTGTGTACTATTACCCACTTCTAAAGTTCCTTCAAACATCCATTAGCTAAAATTCCCAATGTTTATTGTGAATTGGCTTCTTAAACTCTGTTGATGAAAGCCAGTTCTGAATGAATTCATCACAGCAAGGATGCACTGGTTTGCATAGTTAAATGCTATTGTCTAGTTTACTCATTCAAGCTTCCACATGACTTGGCATCCCTTTCTGTTAGGTACTGTGGGTATGGGGAAAAAATGTACTCCTGACTCTTCCAGTTCATTGTGTCATGGTAAGTAAAGACTTGTAAGTACAAATACTATAATTTAGTGTGATTGGTGGTTAAAGAGAAGCATGGGGCAGGGAGAGACCCAGGAAAGGAGCCTTGGCACAGACTGTGGGATGAGATCAGGAGAGGTAGGAAGGAGGTAGTCCTAGGGGTAAACTGATGTAAGAGGAGCCACATGAGCTGTGGTGGACAGAAGTTAGCTGTTGGATGGTACAGGGGCAGCAGTAAAGATTGTGGCAACCTACAAAGAGTCTTACAGAAACGGAGAAGTGTTAAGGATGGCAAACACTAAAATAGGACCCCATTTCATGGCATGCGGTCAAGACCACCAGATTAGCAGAGGGGAAGCTGGAGGAATCTATTTGCTATATAAATGTGATAAGGGTTTGTTTCCCCGGAAGGAAATTAGATTTTAGGGAGCTGACTAGCAGGAGAGATACTCTTTTTGACATGCGGGAAGAATCAGGAGGGGACTATGAGAAAACTGAAAACTGGCTTTGGAAAGGAACCTAGTTAGGAGAAGCTGGAGAAATGAGAAGGATGTGAACAAAGGTAGAGGGGGAAGGGATGAAAAAGAAGGACGAACTGAAAAATTAAGATTTACAATCAGTAAGATTTATGAAGAGTGACATAGTATGTATAAAGATGGAAGTTTAAGCACAGTAGGTGTGGGACTGAGGTGATGGACATTGGTACCTAAGAGAACAGGAGGAAAGGCAAGGCGGGGCAAGGGGTAGGGTGAGAGAGAACTGAGCATTGAAGATGGAGGTCTAACATGGTGGCTGCACAGATCTTCTGTCCACGAGTACATCCCGGTGAGAGCTTAGCCTTTGGCAGCACTCAGTCTTTAAAAGAAGGTAGAGACAGTACTCTAGATCCAGAGTTATGTGAACTGAGTAAAGGAAGGGTCTAGAGGGGCATCAGTAAGCCAGGTACAGGAAAGAGGAACTGGAGGAGCTCAAGGTGGACCATGTCCAATTTGCCTTTTCTTTTCCCCAATGTTGATGTTAAGCTGGGATATAGTTTTGCATGATTTCACCCTAAAATGAGTTGATCTTACTGGGCCAGCAGTTGTTCTGAGAAAATAGGGTTATAACCCAACCTGGGCTCTTCCCACTACTTGATAAAGAGCCACAATTTCCGACGGGGATAAAACTATAGAGAAGTGTGTCCAGGTTTTCCTGAGGCCACACTGTGTATTACCACTTTCTGTTTAGATGTAAAGCAGAACAGGAGGGAAAGAACACAGGCTTCTTTGAATTTTTTCCATATGCACTCATCACTCTCAAATCTTAGACCTGCAAACTGTGTCTGATTTACTGCAAAAGTGGCATTACATAATTGACTGTGCTTGGGTTAGTAATTTAAAAGTTTATTTTTTATTAAATTATGAATACCTGTGCATGTGTGTGTGCACATGCACTAACAGGTACTTTTGGAGGAGGCCAGAGATATCAGATCCTCTGGAGCTAGAATTACAAATGATTGTGCCTCATGTGTGTGCTAGGAACTGAACTCAAGCCCTTTGGAAGAGTAGTAAATGCTCTTAATCACTGAGCCATCTCTCCAGCCCAAGTTAGGAAATTAAAAGGGTAAGTTTGTTTCTACTTTGTAATAGTGCTTAATGTCATTGATGATTGGTCCCTTTGCAGCCTCCAAGCCAAACATTGGGACTATATTCCTTTGTAGCCTCAAGCCAACATTGGGACTGTATTGATTCCTGGCACAGGTTATCCATGAATGCACATACACAGCCAGAGAATGGATCTAAAGCTACGTTGCTTCCCAGAGGAAAACCTTATTTCTTTGCATAGTTATTTCTGGCAAGGGAACATTGCATAATGTTAAAAAAAAGAGGACATTTCTTACAACACATTCCCGTGTATCATTTAAAGTTACATTTTTCAAGGCATAAGATCTAGACCCTTTCAAAAATTTTATAAGAGGAAGTGGGAAAACAGATACATTTAGAAAATAACTTAAGAATGTGGGTTTGGTAGATGAACCAATACCAGAGACCCCCTACTTTATCAGGCTTGAGTTTTAGCCAAAACAGGTTGGTAACATCTTTAGAGATCACCCATTATCATCAGAGTATCCATTTGATGGTTTACCTTTCCAAAAAATCCACTGCTGCTTCCTTCCTTTCATAGGAACACCAAGCTCTCTGACATGAAGCATTCTTTATATAGAGAACATCATTAGTGAACTCCTAGCGAGGAGCCATATGCCCCATATGTGGAATTTTCCATTTTATTCCCCATTTGCCGGTAGGAAGTTTAGATCTAATATTCCAAGGTACAACAGTCCTTTCAGTAGAAAAGTAATGAACAAGTGGTTTGGGACTCTATCATGGCAACAGACACCATGATCCTCTTTAGATACTTATATATGTATGCTTTGATTTCTCCATATGCAAAACAGGCCAATAAGAAAGGTTAACAAATAGTGGATCCCTACAATAGGCTACTGAGCATGTTTTTCTTCCATAAAGAAAAGGGCATCACACACCCCAGGTCCCAACCCTCAGGGGCTCATTGTCATCACAGGGTTGCTAATTCCAGATTTTTTTCTACGTGTATTGTATATTTATGACTAGAAATGAGTGGAGTCATCTGCCACCATTTTCACGCATAAAGCGGTTACCATAGCTCTCCAGCATCCTTATAGGAACAGCTCACTTTATTCCTACAATGTGATTTCATTTAGCAATTCTCCTTCTCAACAATATTTAAATTGTTCTCCACATTTGGCATTAAGCAAAATGATGCTGCCACAGGCATCCTGACACAGGTCCCCTTCTGGGCATGTGGATGAGTTTCAGGCATAAATAATGAAAACTTAACTGCTGTGTTAAGGAATTAAGATTTTGAATTTAATAGACAATACCAATTTGTCTTCTAAAGAGGGGGGAATCTCTCTGTACATTTCTTCAAACAGCCTGGTGGGATATCTCATCCAGTGTGTGTGTGTGTGTGTGTGTGTGTGTGTGTGTGTGTGTGTGTGTGTGTGTGTGTGTGTGTTAAAATCCCTGTTTCTTGGGGTCCACCATAGCCTATCTGTACCATAAAATCTTCATGTCTGTGATAATTGTTAATATCTCCTTCAGTATATTCTTTGCATATACACCTAGTAATTATATTACTATCATTCTGATTTGGTTTGAATTTTTTGAAGGCAGAGGCTGATTTCATTGGCTTCAGCTACTTACTTACTGTTAAAAGGTTTAATGATTAAGATTTTGAGGAGCTTCATATCCAGGTATGTATTTTTTCCCCATAAAAAAGCAAATCTCAAGGACTTAAAGAACTTGAAGTAATTTACTGTGAGTGGCAGTGTATGGCTTACTCCAGCCTGTAGGAGGAGGAGACACAGGATATTATTTTATTTTATTCTGTCGACTTTATTCTTCCTGCCGTGTTTTCTACAAAAAGCTTATAAAGTGAATTAAAACAGCACATTCAAACATTTTCTCCAAACCACAGATTTGTCCTGGTTACCTTGAGGGGCAGCCTGCAGGGTCTGACCTACAGAGGGCTCACTGGAAGTGCATCCGGCAGATGTACAAGCTGCAAGTGTGAAGCTGTAGGTTGTGTATGGCTGAAGACCTAGAAGAGCCAACAGAAAAGAAAGCACAGCTTGAGAGGGTTATTCATTAACAATTGAACACCGGAAGTTACATGCAGATTTGTAGATGTGCTCTGCAAGGCAGGAACCTGTAGCCTCACATGGGTCAGACTGGAACCCACAGTCCCACATAGGCCAGGGAGGAACCCATAGCCTCACACAGGCCAGAATGGAACCCACAGTCACATACAGGCCAGAATGGAACCCTCAGTCCCACATTGGCCAGGCAGGAACCCAGAACTTCACACAGGTCACAGCCCTACACAGGCCAAGCAAGTCAATCATCCCGGCTTTCTGAAGGCTTAAACTTCCTGAACAGTTATGCTGATCAAAAGTTTCTGAATGCTCAGCCATCAGAGATACTTCAAAATTTATGATTAATAAATTCATCCTTCTCAGATCCCCCCTACAAGATGTCATTAAAACTGTCTCACTTTTTGCACCAGAACATTTACATCCCGAATAGCTGGTTCCATCTTGAAGAGCACCAGGGTTCCTCCTCATTTAGTTTCAAAGTCCTTCCTTATATTGTGGTGAGACACTCCTGTTGCTTCCCCCCTTGGGGACCCATAGAACCAATCTAATTTCCTTTCCACATTACTCGTTCTTTAAATATTTGTAGACAGTTACCAAATCCCTCTGAGTCTTCCCTTCTCTAGACTAACCACCCCAGCTCCCGTGTCTGCCCCTCACGTGAAGAGGGGCAGAAAACACGTGAAAGGAAGGTTGATGCATCTTGTCTAGCCTCAAGCTATATTCAGTTCTTATTAACACCAGCTTACACTTTTAAGAAAAACAAACAAACAAACAAAAACCCGCTGCACGTTTTCCCCAGGTGTATTCGTGGGGCACATTGCTCTTCTGCTGGATGAACTGCTTTTGTCTTTACACACAGATTGAGGAGATTTCAATGAGGGCGTAGCCCTTATTTACTTCCACTACATTTATAAAAGAACACGGCTCAGTAGTTCCCCAGCAAGGCCTCAGAGGGAACAAAGAATGGCTTGATCTATTTATGACAGAAGTTGTCCATGGTTATATGTCACTGCTCTGTGGCTGATGACCTTGGCCAAGTTACCTAGCTTCTCTTTGCCTTGGTCTACTGATCTGTAAAATGGGGAATCACTATAGCATGTAGCTTATATGAGAAGATGAAATGGGATGCCAGGTAGTATTTTATATCAGCAGGGGTAACATTAAGGCTCTGCAGCACTCAACAAGAAGTATATTGAGGCTTACAAGGTCTTTCTTCGATTCTTGAGAAAATTCAAACAATACCAAAGCGTTCTTAAAAAAAAATTAGGAGAATAGTGCTTTGTCAACGGTCAGATCGCAGGCTGATTTATGGCGCCTACTCTATGGTTAGTATGTGTGCTTTCCACACACTTCCAGCTGCATTCTTATACATTTTATACCTGGGAGCATGATTCTTCCTGCAGATTTGTTCCCACCTTATCCCGTCACTTCATGTAGATTGCTCGAGTTCTATATTTTTTCTTTACAGATTTCCACTACTCTAAATAATATACCAGTCCCTTTTATCTCCTGAAATAATTCTTTCCTTGCACAGCCTTCTGTATCTTTGATGCTCTAGGCGTCTTTTTCTTGCCTTTCTTGCTATGGCACAATTGCCAAAAGAGCCAGGACCCCACTTCACCTGTGAGTATATCCTGCCAATAGTGATGGCACACAGTAGGTGCTTGCTAAATGAATGGAGGAGTCAGTCCTCAGATTCGCTCAGGGTTGGAGTGCTGGTTTGGGTTCTCCGAGGAAGCACTGGCCTGAGGAAGCCGGATCTGCTTGACATCCAGCCTCTGGGCCTTTTGTGTCTCCTTATGGACCTAGTGATAAGATCCAGGTACTTATTTGATTATAATCTTCCATTTGGTTGCTAGGGAGGATTTACATAATTTTGATATTTACCTGATTTTTAGATGAGGAATATGACTAAAGATCTAAGCCATCCCCAAATCATATAGCTTTGATAAAAGCTTACAGGAAGATGCTAAGCTAATAAAACATAAGAACTCAGAGAAAATGGAAAGGGACATCCAAGAGTGAAAGCCAGAGGTCGCAAGGGCAAGCTGGTTCAGCCATGCAGTGCCAGCCTTTCTACCCCACTTCTGAAACATTGTTTCAACTGTACCACTGTCTTTCCTTGTTAGAATGCTCTGCAAACAGAGAGGGCATCTTTGGATGGCTTCTGCGCTCCACCCCACCATGCCTGTCTTATGAGTTCAGTGATAACTTTATGTTAGCTTAGAGAACAGCTCCGTGAACAAACATGGCCAGGGTAAGGGCTATGAGATGTGATGTCCGTCACAAGTATGACCCCACCAAACAGGACCCTTCTCATGGTTCCACAAGCATTTCTGCCTGCAGCATCTACTTTGCTTTTTTTTTTTTTTTAATTTTTGATATTCTCCTTGTTTTGTAAAGTGTTAAATAATAATGATATCAATGTAATTTGTGAGTAGTAAAGTTTTCTTTTTCTTTCTTTTTTTTTTTTTTAGGTGCAAGTGTGGAAGGACGCAGATGGAACAGGTAGGGCTGAGGGAAGGATAGGAAGTTCCATGCACTTCTGTTCTTCCAGTTCTAGTCACAGCCCCCACAGTAAACGGCTCACAACTGCCTGCAACTCCAGCTCCAAGGGCATCGGAGATCTCTGGCCTCCCTGGGCACCTCCATGCAAGCACACAGATACACACATTTAAAAATCAAATAAATCTTTTTTAAAAAGTCAAGAGGCATTTGTTGGCATGTTTATCTTTCAAGAGTGTTTTCCCAGAAAAATCTCAAAAAGAAAAAAGTGATAGCCCCATCCTCTTTGACCTCTTGTGTTCTGGCTCTTCTGGTTCCCTGTGAGCAGCAGGTGCTAAAGACAAGTTTAGGATGGCTATTAGAAGAGGAAACACATCATCAGAGAGGTACACCACATTTGATGAGATGAACAGGACATTTGTAACATGGAGGTTAGGGGGAATCCCATGGCTATGGACAAGAAACTGACATGTCTTTCTGATACAGCAAGTCCACAAAATGGCCCCATGAATCAATGTTATTAATAAATGGTTCTGGGGAAACTGGGGTACTCGGAATATTGAAACCTGACTCCAGCATCTTACCCTGGAGACAAATCAATGCCAAATAGACTGTCCTCGTTGGCTTCCTGCTTCTGTGATGACCAGAAATTACTCAGGGCCGAAAGGGTTTATCATGTCTTACAGGTTAGAGTTTACCATTAGAAGAGGCCTGGGAAGGACCTCAGCAGGAGCCTGGAGGCAGGAACTGCAGCAGAGGCCATGGGGGAACGCTGCTCTCTTGCTTGCTCCCTGTAGCTCACTCAACTACCTTTCTTACACAGCCCAGGGGCAACCTGTCCAGAGTAGGCTCCACCCACAGAAGTCTGAGATTTCCAATACTCCCATCAATCAGCAATCAAGAAAAAACTCCAGAGACAAGACCACAAGCCAATCTGATGGAGGCAGTTCCTCAATTGACAGTCCCTCCTCTCGGGTGTGTCTAAGCTTGTGTTGAGTTCACAAAATCTACGACGTGGATCAAAGATCTAAAATGTGAGACCCCAAACTCAGAAGCTCCTAGAGGAAAACACAGGGAAACGCTTCAGCATGTTGGTGTGGATGACGATGCTCTGGCTATAGCCCCAAAGCACAGGGACCAAAAGCCATCGTGGGCAGACAGAGCCTCGGGCCTCGTTCGACTGAAAAGCTTCCACACAGCCCAGAAAGCAGTCAGGAACGTGAAGAGAACGCTCAGGTGGGAGAAAACACCTGCTAACCCTTCATCTCATGAGGGCTCACTCTCCAGAGCATATGAGGAGCTAAACATAAACAATGAAAACTAAGCAATCCAATTAAACTGGGCAAATGATTTAAGTGGAAACAATTCCAAAGAAATACAAATGGCCAACTGGAAGAATGCTCAGCATCATTATCTATCATGGACATACAAATCAAAAGAGTTAGAGCATACTACTCTAGTCAGAATGGTTATTATAAGAAATGACCCAGCACTCGGGAGGCAGAGCCAGGCGGATCTCTGTGAGTTCGAGGCCAGCCTGGACTACCAAGTGAGTCCCAGGAAAGGCGCAAAACTACACAGAGAAACCCTGTCTCGAAAAACCAAAAAAAAAAAAAAAAAAAAAAAAAAAAAAAGAAATGAGAAAATAGAAAATACTGGTGAGATGTAGAGACAAAGGAATGTCCATATGCTGATGTTAGGAATGTACATAATTGCTTTCACTATGGAGAAAACAGACTGATCAATCATATGATCCAACTATCCCATAACTGGGTATACACATGCCAAACACACACACACACACACACACACACACACACACACACACACACACACGTACACACACACACACAGAGAGAGAGAGAGAGAGAGAGAGAGAGAGAGAGAGAGAGAGAGAGAGAGAGAGAGAAAGGATAAAGGATAAAGGATAAATTCAGTATGTGGAAGATCCATCTGTGTTTGGGTATTTATTGTAGTCTTTAAAGTAGTCAAGTCATGGAATCAATTTATATGCCCATCAGTGAGTGAATGGATAAAGGAAATATGTTTACCTAATACAATGGAATGTTACTCAGTCATGAAGAAGAAGAATACCCTGGTATTTGAAACCAAAATAGATGGAACTAGAAAACATCATGTTATGTGAAATAAGCCAGGTATAGGAATACTGCATGTTACTTTTCACACATGTAAATAATAAACCAGTTTCCTAGCTATAAAATAGTCATTATTTGAAGTTGAAATGTAGTGGGAGTGGATAAAAGAGGACAGATACAGTCATTGCACACTATAGGCAAGGACTGAAATATCACACTAGGCATCATTATTGTATAAATAATTACACGTTAAAATAAAACAAAATAAAATAATAGCACTAAGATTTGGTACACATAAAAAGGGTCTTGTGATATTTGTAGATTTTCAAGATTTATTATTATTATTATTATTATTATTATTATTATTATTATTATTATTTTGGCTTTTTGAGAAAGGGTTCTCTGTGTAGCCTTGGCTGTCCTGGAACTCACTTTGCAGGCCAGGCTGGTCTTGAACTCAAGGAGTTCCACCTGTCGCTGCCTCCTGAGTCCTGGGATTAAAGGCGTGTGCCACCATGCCTGGCATCAAGGTTTAAAGCAAAGTCACTGAACTGTGTGCAGATGAGCGTCCCCAAGGTGAATGGAAGACTGACTGAAGGACCAGAAGAGGTGGGATGCAGGTCAGGGCCACAGGAGAAGCCACAGAGGATGGTGGTCACAGTCTCTCTAATTCCTGAGCAGTTTGTCCTCAGTAGCTTGGGTCTACCCTAGAAGTGTGGGAATACGTAAAGGGTTGTGTGAATTAAGTGGAAGAAACACAGGCTTGTTTCCACTGACAACTGCCAGATGCCACACAACTTCACAGGGCCCACTATAGACTCTTTAACAGAAAACCTCTACCTTTCCTTAAATAAAGCAGTCTTTTGTGCAGCATCAGGACCCACATGAACTGAGACAGAAAAACTACCCAGGCACGGACAGACTTCCACACTGTCCTTTCATGTTTGCAGCTCAGAATTGAGTGTATGACATCATGACGTTCGTGTTAGGTGCTGGGACTTCCCTCCCCCCTGTATGGAGGTTGGAAAGAGAACTGAGCTCAGAAATAAAGACCTTCAGCATCCTGAAAGCATCATTTGGTAGCCTGGGATGAATCGCGCCTAAAGTCAGCATGCAAAGTTTCACTTTCATGAGCCAGTAAATGTCCACTTATTAAGTGTGTTTGCTTGAGAGACTGAAGATGACTACAAGTTTTAAAAATGACCGATGTTATTTATCTATGTACAGGGACATGCTATAGGTGAGACCACATATGTTACACATGGGTGCCATAGCAGCTGTTACTCCCTCCTCCCGTGTGATGAGCTAGCAACTTATGGAGGAGAGATTTAAAAACGTGGATAATCTATTACGTGTATGAAGAGTTTCTCTCTGAATATCCCCCACATAGGAGCCATTATTCCTGCTTCGTAGACAGCAAAGCTGAAGTTCAAAGCAGAGAATGTAGGAGCTGGCCAGATCAGAGCCGGGGCTAACCCAAGCTCCATTACCGAGTACTAAGTTCTTGTAGCACAGAAAGCCCACAGCTAGAGGAATTCAAGTGCACCACCAGTGATGGCCTCTCCCTCTGACGCTTAAGCACCACCACAAAGAAGGATGGCAGAAAACATTGCAACAGCTCCTTTAGACAGAGTATGTTGGTCAGTATTCTGGTGGTATGCATCTGAGCTCCTCTTCAGATGAAAGAACTATGTTGAATGGCTGGAGTTCAAACAGAAGAGAAGACAGACCTCAGAGTTGTTCCCAGTGGTTCCTCCACGTTTACTTCTCTCTTGGCCAACCTCTACATCAGACATAAACTTTAGAGGGATTGCGATCATAATCAAGGGAATTTGTTAAGAAATTATGTGACTAGCGCCAATGGAAGCTGGGGAAAGTGCTTCCCGCCAAGCCTAATGACCAGAGTTTGATTGCCAGGACCCATGGTGGAGGGAGAGAGCTGACTCCTAAGGGTTATCCTCTGGTTTCCATACACACATTAAGGCATGGGTGTGCCCTCATGCATGCACACACATAAACACACACAATAAAAATTGCAAATGGCATCACTAAAATACTAGTGCTTATTAAGCATACTCCTTTCTGTGACTCCCTTGGGTGTTAACAGAATCAAGGCTCTTTTAATGCCTGCTACTGTCTTCTCATTTCACAGATAGTGTATAACCAGAGAGGTGGAGGGAGCGGTATAGGGTCACAGATGTCAGAAAGGGTGAGGCTAATGTTGCACCTTGAATAGCTGGGGTGAATAAGGTAGATTGCAGCAATTGAGTCAAACACCCTAGTGCTATCAGGAGGATGATGGCTTAGGTAGCTCAAATCCCCTAGAAAGCTCCAGTTGTACAAAACCCCCAAGTGGAATATATATTTCAATCTTTTCATGTTGAGTATTATCACAAGTCATGAGCACAGGCAGGAGAGCATGGCTGTTAGAAGCCCAGAGACTCCAGGTAGACCATTTGGGTTCTGACAGTTACCAAGCTATTAACCATGGCCAGAGTTGAGGTGTTTGTCCCCTAGGTGCCTTAGTTTTCACACTTGAAGTTGCAGTTATGATTGGTTAACTGACAGCTTTAGCTACAGATGAGTCAAAGACAAATGCCGTCTAAATGCATCATCCTTAATAAGTTTTAAATCTTGTATTTTTTGTACAATTAAGAGGGCTATTTAAATAGCCTGCAATGAAGCATAAGCTTCTACCAGGCATGGGTGATTTACATGTACCCAGTGACCTTTCCTATCAATGGCTCAGTAGAACTCAATAAAATCTCCACATTTCAATAGGATTTGCTGTCATTTTAAGTGAGCCCCTATCGGTAGTCCTTAAACTGAGATATATATGTGAAATATTAGCAACAGGCAGTGAAAAGGGCACACCAATTGAAAACTACTCATGAATTGATCAGGACGAGAAGAGGGAACTAAAGAGACGTCTCAAAGGAACCATTCCGACTGTAACTTAATCCTGAAGTCGAAGAGAAGAGGGAGAAAAGAAAACATCATTCAAGCAACCAATATCGAATGAGAAGAGTGAGAAATAGCGTCACAGAGCGGAGAAAGACCAGCGCAGGGAGACAAAGCAGGCATTTAACAGCTCAGAATAGCAGAGATGACGGCGGCGGCGAATAATTCCACGAATTTCCCTACAGGGAATCATGTTCTCTTTGAAAGGAAAGGGGAATCATATAACCAAACTCATTACAATCACACTTCCCACTAACATTACTTTCAAGAGTAATATGCGTCAAAAAGAGACTGAAAAAAAAAACCACGGATGGTTAATAAAAATATGATTTGGCAAAGGAAACCTATGTCAATGTCAGTTACATTTGTGATATACTCTAGAAGGAACAGCTGGCTTCTGGTTTTTAATCTCTAGATACATTGGCAGGAAAAGGCATTTTCTTCATTGTGTCTTCAGATGGAAATCACTGCTCTAAAACATCCAACCAATGATGCTGTAACAGTCCCTGTTATTTTCTAAGAAATTTCCAAATAGCATTATGTGGGGGTGCCATTCTAAAGGGTCATCCATGGTGACCAGATGAGTTAGGAGGAATTCTAGCATAGAGTGACTCCAGATAACAATGATGCCAACATATTTCAGAAAAGCTTGGTCGAGCATGTTGGCTCACACCTTTAATCCCAGCACTAAGGAGGTAAGTGTAGTCAGATGTCTGTGAGGCCAGCCTGGTCTAGATAGCTAGTTCCTGGCCAGCCAGGGCTACATAGAAAGATATTTGTCTCAAAAACAAAAGCAAAAAAAGAATGATCAAAAACAACAACAACTAAAAAACTTGAAGAAGGAGTTTGGAAGGTTCACACCACACTGAATTGGTGTCTAAGCAGACAGGTAATGAGGCTGATAGTGCTTACTCTGATGTAAGCATTGTGTAATGTATACATTTGTTGGAAAATCACAGTATGTATAGTTGATTTATGTTTTGTGACACCAAGGATTGAGCCCAGGGCTTCTAGCATGCTGCTCAAGGTTCTATAACTCAGAGCTGTAGCCCCAGATCTCTGTCTTTATTGAAACAGGGTTTCAAGTTTTGATTATGTTCAGACACAAAAACATAAACAACATGGAGATAAGGGCTAGCTAGAGTCACCAAGACAAAACATAATGAATTAGTGGTCTCTTAGGCAGTGGACCTTGGAATACTTGGGATTTAGGGAGAAGAGTTATATTCCTTAGAAATCAGCATCTAGACAGTTCTTGACTACAGTTCTTTGGGCCACTAGCAGGCATAAAAGAAGAGAAAATGAATGGTTGATGCTACGTTTTTAAAAAGTAGGTACCAAGGAAGCTTTCTTCAACTTTGGAAAAATGGAAATGAAGTCAGTTTTCATGTTTATTTTCACAGGTCTACCACTCCCTGATCGGTGATTGCGTGGCACCTGGGAAATACAACCATGGCGCTACACATGACTGCGGGACAGGAGGGCTGCCCGCAGCTCTGAGGACACACTCGCCGCCTAAGATTTCTTTGTGTCTGTCGGTCTGCAGCACTGGATGCCTCTCGATGGTGGCTTTGCGGTGTGGGGTGACTTGCTCAGAGACCCAGGCTCCTGAGCCTGCACTTCACTTACTCCTCGGCTCTTACTGTCTATAAACTCTCAACAAGTGTTGAACAAAGAGACCTGAATTTTCACTCTGTAACGGGACTTGCAGACTTTGTAACCTATCCTGCCTTAGAGTTAGATGCGCTTGGCAGTGGGACTTTTATCTACAATCAAAACAGATATAAGCTTTTATGCATTGTAGTGTCCTACTCAATATTTACTTATTCAAGAAACATTTTCGGGGGCTGTGGATGTAGCTCTTGAGTACTTGCTTTGCATGGTGGGGCACATATGTCATCTCAGCACCAAGGAGGTAGTCAGGAGGATCACAAGTCTTAACTCTTCCTTGGTTATGTAGCAATTTTGAAGCCAGCTCAGGCTACATACATGAATAAACGAATAGTTTAAAAATGTGAATGGCTATGAACACAGGACAAACAGGTAACAGGAAACTATTTTCTCTTTCCTTAAGATTACCTACTAGTTGAGGCATAAACAAGAAAAAAGTTATTTGACTCCTGCCCCTGGCATTGTGTGTGTGTGTGTGTGTGTGTGTGTGTGTGTGTGTGTGTACCTGTGTGTGTGTCAACAACACATATGTGGAGGTCAAAAGACAACCTCAGATATCACTCCTCATCTTTGACCTTGTTTGAGGCAAGGTCTCTTGCTGTTCACTGCTGTACACCACCAGGCTAGCTGGCCCTGTGTTTCCCAGGATTCTCCTGCCTCTATCTCCCACAGTGCTGTAGGAGTCCTGGGGTTATAGACAGATACAGCTACCATGTGCAGCTTTATGTGTGCTCTGGGGATTCAAACTCAGGTCCTTATGCTTGTGAAGCAAACACTTTATCCCAGCTTAATCTCCCAGCTCAATAAAATGTTATAAATACCATGACAATAAAGATAGTTTGTCACCACACAATGGACTTATCTAAAGGTAGACCCTTCACAAAGATTTTCCACATTTGGTCATACTGATGTTCAAACTGCATTTTCTCGTTTTCAAAAGTGATTTGTATAATATTGGCATCAGCATAATGCTAATATTCAACTTTCTATTGTAAATAGAATTGTTAGGGTTTGTGTTATTTAGCATAAAGGGCTTTCAATAACTTCGAAGCGAATGAGAAAGAGCAAATTGACTCCAGTTCACTATTTTAATGGCTGGATGCACCTTCTGACTGCAATGCAATGATGAACAGCCCCTAATTAATTCATCTGGCAACAGCTTACCCAGAGTTCAGAGACACACAGTCCTTCCCAGACCTACGGCTAAAGAAGATGCGATTCATTCGTTCATTCATTCATTCACTTTCCTCAGTGGACTCAGCCACTGAGGTAATCCTTCCACCCTTCTCTCTATCCCTACGACACAGGCTTGCTATGGAGACCAGAACTGCCATCCCCACGCTGTGTGTAGGACAGAACAGAAGATGAATTTAGTCATAGGTGACCTGGGAAGGTCTCGATTGATGAGCTTCCATGTGCTGTTTGCATTAGTGAATATGAGCTGCAGGGAGCTGCTGTCTCCTGGGTCCCACGGGTCTTGGTGTGGGGAGATAGCAGACAGTGCTGCAGTTTACTTAGAGCATTGATAACACCTCTAAATAATTAACTCAGGACTTCCTGTCTTCAATTACTTAATGCCTTTTTTTAAACATCTTTAGAGGATTATAAGCAATTTATGGGTTGCGAGTGATGAGGGCCTTTGCCACTATTCCCACAAAGCATTTATGGGATCATGTTTCGGAGGCTTTGAGGTAATTAAAAGTAAGCATGGAGACAACATGGCTGTGGCAAGGTGCTAGTGGTCCCTCTTGCCATCCCCCGGACTGAGATCCTTCAGGCTCCAGGAAGGCTAGTGCTACAGCTTCATTAGGGCTCTGTTGCTTAGGGAATACCAGGGTTTGGAAATGAAGAGAAATCTAAATATGTATTTCAAGCATCTCAGGCAGTCCTTCAACAAACATCTGAGATAATCTAGGAAGCAAATTCCATTATCTTCCTTTATTCCATGAACCTCAGTGAAACACCCATCACATCATAAATGCTTCTGTCCTGCATTTGGTCAGTCAGCTGACCATGGACCTGGTGTTCTCTGACAGAGAAAGCACACCACACTTTGGAGATTCTGAGTTCAGAGATGTTTGTGCCTAACATCACTCCCGTTCCTTATGAACTGTGTTTAGTAAGCTTTGGACCCACTCTCCTTAGTGGGTCCAAGTGAACAATTCTCTAGCTGCATTTAAGACGGATGGATGGACCAAATGACTTTGGAGACTATCACAGCAACCTAGTCCAGATGCAGAGAACTGACTGTAGATATCTAACTCAAGCCCTGCACTCAGTGCTAGGGAACACTGCAAAAGAGAACAGAAAGACCGTAAGAGCCAAATGGCCAGAGCATCTGCTGTGAGATAGTGTATTTGACATACAAGAGAATCTGTGCCCAGAAAAATCTCAGTGGTCTGGTTACCTAAGCAAGACCAGCACAATGACAACACCAGTGGACTACTTACTGACTTCCCAGTGTGGATGGGGGAAATCCTACAAGCCCCCACCCCTAGATGAAGAGCTGCAGGCAATTAATGGCTGCTGGAAGACATCCCTAGGGAGGACTCCACCCTCCACACACATATCCAATCCCAAGCGGTCAGCCCCAAACACATACATATCTGAGCAACAATAATGAATTCAGCAGGTTGTATTAATATATACATATATATGTAACAGTAATAATTAAAGATAAATATAGGAGGGTTTTTGGGATGTGGGAAGAGTTAGATGGGGCAGAGAGTGAGGTATAAATAAATGATGGAAATATAGCACCATGTAGGAAAATCTCAAAAAGTAATAAAAGAAATATAAAAAAGGATTATTTTCACTTTATGATATTTGTAAAAGTTTAACTTACATAGGAAAACTTTAAAATATTTATTCTAATGCAAGGACTTCTGGCACCAATATGTGTGTATAAATTTCTCTATGACATGAAAATATTGATTAAGGATGACCATGAAAGGAAGAATCAGTGGAGCGAAGGGATTTACAGAGAGAACTTTGAAATTATTTCATAATTAATGAGGCCATCCATCCTGTGGGTTTGTACACTATAACTGAATTTGGTTTGCCGAGATTTCAAAGCCAATCCCTCATGCAACCAGTACAGCTGGCAACAAAGCCAGGCTACTGACGAAGACAGACTCGACTGAGCCACAACGCTCCAGCCTTGCCTCTCAGTTAACTGTGAAACCAGTATGAACTGGTACATGGCTTCAGGTGGCTTTAGCTGACTTTTAGAATGTTAATTCACATTCAGTTATGATGCCATTGTCCACCCAAGTCCTCTATATCACCAGCCCTGCGCCCTGCACTGGCCTAACCACCATCCTCTTACTGGTCAGCCTTCTCCATTGCCAAGAGCATCTTAGAGGACACAGTGCTAATCAACTAATTTATTAATTTTATCTGTGAGGTGTGTGTGTGTGTGTGTGTGTGTGTGTTTAGTGTTTGCCAGTGCCTGTGTTTTGTGGAGGTCAGAGGTCAACATGAAATGTCTTCCTTGATTGCTCTCCACTTTATTTTTTGAGACAGGGTCTCTCACTGAACCCGGTGCTTATTTTTGGGCTACATTTTGGCTGGCCAGTGAGCTCCTGAATTCTCCTGTCTCCGTGACTCCCTCTTCCCTCACAGTGTTAGAATTACAGATGTGTGCCACCTCAGCAACTGGCTGTTTTTTTAATATGAAAACTTGCACAGCAGACACACACTTTACCCTCTGAATCATCTCCCTAGCCTTCACAATCTTATTTGTAAAAGTTTTATATATTATCAAGACCATAACCATTGGCTAGTGGTAGGTGCGTGCGCGCGCGCACACACACACACACACACACACACACACACACACACACACACACAGAGAGAGAGAGAGAGAGGGAGAGAATCATGAGTCATTCTGATTCCTTTACAGATGGAGCTAGTAAATGCTGTGGCCATCCTGAGTGGGTGAGTTTTCTTCATCTTTTAAGCATGGATGCTACAAGCCTCCCTCACTTACAGGGATATGGTGAGAAATAAATGAGTTACAATGTAACTCTTCTTTAAGATGGTAAAGACATGAAGAAAGGTGAGGTTCTATTACATAAAACAATGCATGTCGATTTTGAGTGAAATAAGATATAAGAAACCAGCACGAGCCTTTGAGCTGATGAAAGCATTCCCTATCCATGCTACCACTAGGTCAGCACATGATCTCCAGGTGGAAGGTGTGCAGGTGTACAGGTGTGCAGGTGTACAGGTGTGCAGGTGTGCAAGCTTGTACTAAGTGTCTTCCCAGGACTCTCAGGACTCATGGAAAACACCAGCGATCCTCTCAATCAATGCTTTCTTGGATGGCAGAAAACCACAGAACTTAGGAGCAAAATACCACGCAGCTACTTTTCCACCTGTGCAGCCTAAATTTGGACTTCTGAAAACCCAGGCATAGCTTTCTAGACATTTCTGTGCTTTCCTATAAGTTTTGTTATCTGCGTGACTAATACTCTTCGAAAGCACAGAGCCCAGCAGGAGGAGGTCATTATTTTGGGAAGTCTTTGAAAAAAATGGAGAAATAATGACAGTTTGTAAAATCGTGGTCTCAGAATCTAAACTTCCAGATGTGTTTGTAACGACTCACCGGACCCCAATAAGGAACTAAATGACTGTCTCCCAGAGTATTTTTTTTTTCAATAAAACAGAGCTAAGAATCACCTGTGCCCTCTTGGCCTGCTGAGGGTGGGTTTAGGTCTTAGCAACGCAGCACTGAGCAGGTAGCTCAGGCCCCTGTCTGCAGCCTGCATTTGCTAGTGATGGAAGCAAAAGAGAGAGAGAAAAAAAGGTAAACACCAAATATTAAACTCCCGGGGTGTGCGAAGTCTATGATCAAACTGAACGAGGTGATAAGAAGACAAAGTCAGAAATACATGTTCTCGTCCAAAGAAATATTCAAGCTACCCATGTTAATTATTATTACGGTCACTGTGAGGGTTGACCCAGCACTCTGCTCCTGCACTGCACTACTGTAATAATGATGACAATGCTACACATAATCAAACTAATACAGTCGCTATTAATTAACAGAAATAATGACGACAAGAAGTCCCAAGCAGCCACTGTCAACGAGGGAGTATTAGCCATTCACTCTGGAGCTTGCTGGCAGACTCTCTCTGCTTTTCTTCTTCCACCTCTCAAGTCCGACTTGGCTATCCTGGCCCCATTACCTGGGAATCTATCCCCGGGGAAAGAGAATGCATCGTGCTGTTTGTTTGAAAAAAAGAAGTTCATACTGACACGAGCCCCCTCTCTCCACGCTGCGTACCAAAGCCAAATATAAATGATTTCTGAAGTTCTCGGCTGCCGTGGCTTATTGCTGCCAGTGTGGGCTCTTCGATTAGCATGGATTAAGCAGGACCTGACCATATGTCAGGAGAACGTGTCCTTTCGAAGTGACCTCATATATCAAACACACACCCCTGGGAGGCTCCCCCCAACCCCAGCGCCATGACAGCCTCCTCCAGGAGATTTCCCGTTTTGTCACCTGTGACCGTATGCTGCCGCCTGTCACTTGTGTCTGTGTAGATGAGCCCTCGCCCACCCAGCCAGAGCTGGTACTCCTTAATGACATCTTTCGTTTTCTCAGGGACACTCCAGCTGAGGTGCAGTGTCTCTGGTCCCCGGGCTGTGATGTTTGGTGGTGAGATACTCTCAGGGATTCCTCGGGTGGGAGCAGCGACGACCTGCGAGCGTGGAAATTAAACAGCAATTTATTGTCATTGTCCACTAGGAATCCTGATCAATGAAAATGTCGCTTTTGTTTTAGAGCTTTGCCGTCTGGCGTGGCATATCATTAGCAAAGGCTGGGAGAAGGAGTCCCCCCTCCCCTTCATTCTTTCCCTCTCATCCTATTTAAACAATGAAATCTGACCTTGAATACATTACATAAGTCTCCAACTACTATTTATCACAACAGGTCCGACAACAATTTTGAAGGCAGAGTGCGGCCCTCAGTTTAAACAAGTGCAAGCCCGCCTGGCAGACTGTCTGCCTGGAGAACTCTCTTCCATATGGCCCATCAGTGTCTTTGCATTTTAACAGCCTGATTTTGCAAAGTTAAGCATCAGTAAATATGGAGCAAAAGCTACGTCTGAACTTGCTAGCACAGAGCATGCTTTAAGCAGCATAACGGGCGGACTCCCCTGCATTCTTCCCAGGACGACGGTATGCTGTCTATGCTGATGCTCTAGGAAGAGAACCAAGTGAGAAGAAAAACCAGCCAGTCACCGAGTCAGTGGTGTCAAAACACGGTTCTGGATGAAATTTGCTGTTGGGAAGATGTTTTTTTTTTCCCCCATAGGATAAACCTGATTTCATGTTTTAACCAATTGTTCTGGCATCTGGTCGGCCCAGGCCCTGTTACACACAAAATATAGAATTGTCCAAGGACCGTTCAGACTGGCTTTTGGTTGGTCCAAACAGCTGCCATCTGTCAGCATGGCAGTGGGCTCAGTCCTCACTGGGGCTCTGTGTGTTGTGTGGCTCCTGCAACGGTGTGTAGGCCCCACTCTTCTGAAGTTTCAGTCAGGTGAAGAGCGTTAGAAGCATTCTGTCTGTCAGTGGGTCTCCCAGGTGGCTTCCCACATTGCTGGCCTATGTGAAATGGCCCTGGTTCATTTTCTCCCTTAATTCTTTGTTTCCTCTCAGTCTCCTCCGAGGCGTTTTCTTTCTTCTCCATTCTGTAGCAGTGTACATCACTCATCACCAGTGGTATTCTGTTTTGTTTCTCTCTGGTGCCCTTCATGATCACATCTATACCCATTGCTTTAATTTCTCGGATTGATTTTTCTAGCAAGCCCATCTCCTGGTCTGGCATCCAACTAGACAATTTTTTTCATTTAAAATGACCAATGCTATCTGCTTCTATCACCCTGCTCTTTAGTTTTGAGACACTTGAAGATAATCCTATCGTTTTAACATCTTTGTTTCTGCTTGCACCATAACAACACCACCTACAAACAGCTGAAAATACATACTTTAAAAGGCATACAACACTTTACTTTCTTCTTTTCTGGGTGTCTGGCCTTTTGCCATCATGACACAACTGTGTCATCTACAAAGTTTATGCTTAAGAGCCATAGAATCAAATTTAAAAAAATGCCCAACAGCTCATAATGTTTTAAGTAGTTTATAATTGAGCACTGGGGCTCAGTCATAGCAATCCCAGGGGTGTATATGAACAAGGGCTGCAGGTTGGACACAGCTGCATATTCTATACAGAGCTGACACCAAAGTCTGCAGATTCTATCACCTGCGTTCTGCTGTAACTGTCTTTTATTTTAGGATATTGTTTTGTAGCCCAGGCTGACCTCAAACTTACTGTAGCTGAACATGACCTCGAACTCTTAATTCTCCTGCACACACCTCAGGATGATGAAATTGCAGCACACACCTGGCTTATACAGTGCTGGGGACTGAACTCAGGGCTTTGTGCATCCTAGGTAAGCACTCTACCAACCAAGCCTCACTCCCAGCCTCTCATTCTGGACCCAGTGCCTGAATCTAGGCCTTTATTATTCCTTCCCAAGACTTCTGCTGGAGTGTTGGGGTCACTTATTTGCATGGCAGCCTCATCCATTTCTGGTTTTTAAGAGTGGGCAAAATTTGAAGGTATGATATTTAGGTGCAAATTTAATTAATTGATGAGTAATTTTGGACATTTGATGGCTTTGTAGAATACTACTGCCCCATTCCATGTTAAGCCACTATAACAGAGTACCTACGGCTGAGAAACACCTGAAGAGAAGAGTTTTCTATTTTTACTCCAACGTTCTGGAAGCTGAGAAGTGTAAGACTGGATGGCTGCACAGGGAGTGAGGCACCCTGCTGGAATAGAAAGGTACCTGGGCCTGTGTCACAGCAACGGAACATGAGAGGCAGCCTCAGGATAACCTGCATCACGGCGATCGCCTGGTCCTGGGAATGTGATGATGTACTCTTGATGGGCATTTGATCCTGTGGACAGGATCCAGTGTGGATTCCTTGTGACTCCACACCTCTCAAAGGTACCACTACCACTCACCACTAGCTCTGGGTTTCTTTCAAAATTGGAATGCCCCCCCCCAATTTTCTTCCAGTGCCAGATGAACTCCAGGTGCTTCAAATTTAAAGATCTAGCCCTGACATTAACATTTATTGAGCACTAACTGTTTTTGATACCAACCCACATCATGGGAATATCCCAGCCAACCACAACAAATACCCAGAAATAAGTAATGAGAGAGGGGTGTGAAGGAGTCATTGACATTGGCTCAAGAGTTT
Organism: Peromyscus californicus insignis; assembly: GCF_007827085.1. NCBI lineage: Eukaryota > Metazoa > Chordata > Mammalia > Rodentia > Cricetidae > Peromyscus > Peromyscus californicus. The sequence goes on along the minus strand of NW_026294436.1, from coordinate 73,639,741 downwards.
GCTGTTCCTAATAAAACACTGATATCTGGTTAAATCTCTGTCACAGGAATCTCCCCTTTCAGCATCAACATCCATCGAAGGGGACACTCCCTCAATGCCACTTTGAGGGAGACACGGTTTTGTGGCCTTGGAAAAAATCACACCCAGGATGCTCACACAGCCCTCACCCTGGACTCTTCTTCCCACAGGTAGGTGAGTTCCTCTCACCTTGCTGCTGACCGCACAGCCAGAAGCTGTGCAAGCTTTCAGCTGGTACGAGTATTCCTGGAGTGGCTGAATCCCCTCTGTGTCTGTGAAACTCAGCGATGTTCCCCGAAATCGCTCCCTTCCATCTCGAAGAAGAATGTACTGAGTAATAGGACCTGGAAGACAAAAAAACGCAGGCTATATGTCACGCCACACACATGAACTGTTTTCAAACATGTATGTCAGAGAACTTTTCAATTACACTTATTTATTTACATACATGTACGTGTGTGAAGGTCGGGACAACTTTATGGAGTCATTTTTCTCCTTCTACTCTGCAGGTCCCGGGGACTGGACTCAGGTTGTCAGGCATGGTGGAGTATGGCAAGCTGTCTCACCAGCCTTGACATTAAATTTTTAGAGAAATGAGCATTTTATTTATTTATTTTTTTTGGTTTTTCGAGACAGGGTTTCTCTGTGCAGCTTTGCGCCTTTCCTGGGACTCACTTGGTAGCCCAGGCTGGCCTCGAACTCACAGAGATCCGCCTGGCTCTGCCTCCCAAGTGCTGGGATTAAAGGCGTGCGCCACCACCGCCCGGCCGAAATGAGCATTTTAAAATACAACACCTTTCTATGTCCAAGCAGTTCTCAATTTTGTTACCGGGGGAAGATGGATTCCGGACAGAGTTATGTTATGTATTTATCTCTGTTCATGATTTAAAAGATTTACTTTCAACAATGAAACAATTTTGACTTCAACTATATTCTGCTTATTTGAAAGCAGCTCTGGTATATGTGAGGATTTGGGATTTTGAATGATTATTATTAGCATTATTATTTATTTTGGCTTAAAAAGATGATCGATGAACTGGCACAAGAGGGTTCCGTCTATCAGTAAATAGTTCCCACTGAATAGATAACATGCCAATATATAGTACACTCATTTCCATATTGGAGGAATTCACAAAGTTAGGTAATTCCACATATTTTAGGAATTTGCAAAGTTAGGTAATTCTATTTTTGTAGTAGCTTAATACCATTTGACTGTTTGGGCTTCTTCCAGTTTAAGAAAATAGCATCTTCAGGGTTGCCCGTTCTGGCCCATCTGGGGGCCCTGACTCCTTGAGGCACATCTTCTTTTGTGCTGGCTCTAACAGATTGGCTGAATCCTCTCCCGAAGCTGTTCCATGCAGAAACCCTGTACTCATACCTGGTACTGGGTTCAAGGTCTACATCTGCAAAGACAAAAACAGACTCTGGGGCTTTACTTTTTTTTTTTTAAGCCATCACATTAAAAATTAAAGTCAAAATCATTTTTAAATTTAATTTTTACTTCTGTCTTTCTGTCTCAGTCTCTGTCTCTGTGTGTGTGTGTGTGTGTGTGAGCGATGGTACCTGAAGAGGTCAGATGATGGCATTGGATCCCCTGGATCTGGAGTTCTAGGCAGTTGTGAGCCTCTCTCCTACATGAGTACTGGGAGCTACATTCTGATCCTCTACAAGAGCAGTACAGCCTCTTAACTTATGAGCCATGTCTCCAACCCCTGAAAATCAAGATCTCTAAACATGTAAAACAAATGCTTAACACTCTTACCCCTTTGTGAATAAAAATCAGATATCTTCATTTTATAAATCATGAAAAAATTGAAGTGTGGAGATGGGAGTCTCACAGCACGGAACTCCTCATTTCTGAAGAGAGAAGTGCTTATAAAGGAACAGCCGAGGGTCTGCGGTGACAGCTCAGAGGGAAAGTGCTTGCTGTGTGGGTGTAGGGACCTGGACTCCATACCAGATGCATGGGAGACACTAGGCTCAGCAGGGTTGCAATCCCAGCACTCGGGGTGGGGCGGGCAAAGGCAGATCCCAGAGCACCCAGGCAGTGAGAGAACTTACCTCAAAAATAAGATGGATAACAGATGAAGATAAACAACATGGTCCTCTGGCTTACAGATGTACATATGTACACACACACACACACACACACACACACACACACACACACATCACACACACACATGCACACATGCAGGCACTCATACGCACATGCTCAGGTATATACAAAAGAAGTGATTGAAAAGAAGACTAATATAAGGTTAAATTGAGTGTCTCAAAAGTTCATGTACCCTTTATTTCTAGATGAGGCAGGTTTGCCAATGCTATTTTGTAGTTTTGTCACTATAAATCTTACCAATTATTACTTTGTTAATATTACTTTATTAAAATATCACATAAGTTATATTTTCATGAGACACAGACTTGAAACTTAGCTTCTGGTGGTGCCATGTTAGTGAATAAAAACAATACCCCTGCAGTATCCACTTCTACCAAACCCAGAACCCAAAGCCAAACACCAACCAACCAACTAATCTCATTAGAACAATGAAACCCAACCTGCTGAGTGTTTGGTTGGCTTTCATTAGTCACTGTGTGTCAAAATCTTAGTTCCCTAAGTTCAATAACCCCCAAAGTATCGATTTTATGCATTTACAAAAAGAAACCCCAAAACCAAAAAGCAAAAAGAAAACCCTGAAAGTTTAATGATTTAAATTTATTTTGCACTTATTTACTCCTGTAAACTTGGAGCCTTTTTTACTTTTCACATTTGGTTTCTGAGTGACTCTTTGTCAGAGTGAGGACCGGAAGGGAGCTGCTCCTGGACACGTGCGCTCCCTCCACTGGAGTTTGTGTTAATTTGGTCCATTCTCTTAGGGACTTGAGCCACATTCTTTCTCTCTAAAACTTTTGATTGACTCTCTGCGGGTTCCACATCATGGATTCCCATCCTTCTCTTCTCCCTGTCCCGTCACTTCTGCCCTCTGCCCTTGCAACCTCTCTCACAAAACAGCATTTAAAAGTAAAACAAACAAAAAACCAAAACAACAAAAAGAAAACAAATAAAAAAAAAGTCTTGGCATGGAGGCTGTAGTGTGGCCCAGTGAGTCCATACATATTCACTTGTAAGTGTTCGCTGCAATGATCTGCTGCAATGATCTGCTGCAATGAGCTCTCAGTCTGGTTCGAAGTCTCTGGTTTCTTTTCTTTTTTCTTTTTTTGTTTTTTTTCAAGATAGGATTTCTCTGTGTAGTTTTGGGTGCCTGTCCTGGATCTTGCTCTGTAGCCCAGGCTGGCCTCGAACTCACAGACATCCACCTGGCTCTGCCTCCCAGTTGCTGGGATTAAAGGTGTGCGCCACCACCTCCCGGTGAGGTCTCTGGCTTCTGCTGCACCATAGACACTGGGCTCTCACTAGGACTCCTCTTGGATATCCTATTGCTGCCCTCTGTCATGGAGATCCTGGAGCTTTGGATTTGCAGGTCTGGCCCCTTCACATGCCCCAGCAGTTCATAGATGAGGTGGGTGTTGGGGTGGGCTATCTCATAGTCCTGGTTCTGGGCCTGGATGGTAGCTGGGTTGGTCAGTTTGCCAGCTCTCCCTCATTGACATCACCCAGGCGAGCTTGCCAGCACTGTCCCAGCTAGCTCACCTAATGCAGCAGACAGCAAGCAGCAGGGCCAGTTCTCCTGTTCTCATACCCTTGGGTCCAACTCACTCGTACTACACTCACATCACCACGGCCATCTCTACTGTTTTGCTCAGGTGAGGTGCAGGACCTGCTCTCCAGATTTCTGCACTTGGTGAGGGGCAGGTCCAGCTCTTCAGTTCTCATGCCCCTGAGGTCATCTCTCCTGCCTGTTTCTTGTGACAAGGAGTCAGGGGGGAGGACATATTTCCCTTACCCTTGCCATCTCATGGCATATGAGGGAGGAGGTAGGGGTAGCTTTCCTGTTCTCACACCCGCAGGCCTGGCTTCTCTGCCCCCCTGCCAACAGGTCAGCTCTAGTGCACTGCCCAGGTGAGGTGATGTGCCCCATCTCCCACCTGCTACAGCTGGTGAGGGGCAGGACCATTTCTTCCAATTTTGTGGCTCTTGGGCCAGCTCGCTCTCTGCCACAGGTGGCAAAGGGAAAGGGGAGGGGGCATTTTTCTTCATCCAAGACACCCCATGAGCCACATTTTCTTTATCTGCATCTCCAACAGCAAACTCTCCATCCTGACTACTTTATAGAATCCACAGGAAAATGAGATGTAGTTAGTTATGTGGCAGAACTTTGGAGAGTGTCAATTTCCCCACAGATGTTTTGTGCTGAAGTTTGGACCTGGATATCCCCAAAGCCCATGTGCTGATGGCTTGTTCCTCCAGCCTTGCTGCCATTGGGAGGTGGTGAGACCTTTGGGGGAAGGACTTGGTGGAAGAAATGACATCATTGGCTTCGTGTCCTTGAAGGGTATGTGCACACCTCAGCAGCTTCCTATACGTTTGCTTCCTGGTGGTCAGTAGGGTAGCAGAGTCCATCATGGTACTCTCCCAGCCAAACTGTACAGTCTTAGCACAGACCCTAAGGCAATCATGCCACTGACCGTGGACTATGTGCTTCTAAACTAGGAGCCCACACCAGGCTCTCCCTCCCTATGAACTGATTATTCTCAGGTGTTTGTTGTAGTAACAGGAATTCTAAAACACAGATCTTCTGTCTCCATTTTCCTTGGTAAGAGGGCATGTGCCCCTTGTTGCCTATGGCTGCTACTGGCACATTCTTACTTCTTCCTCCCTGATTTCCCTTCCTCCTGCTTAGAAAGTCTCCTGCCTTTTGTCATACCTTGGTTGGTGTGGTCACTTCATTTCCATATCACCGACTGATTGAAGTAAAATGGAAGACTGTTTTTTTTGCAGGGTGGGAACAGGATCTCATCATGTTGCCCAGCCTGCTCTGGAACTTGCTTGATAGTCCAGGTTGGCGTCAAGCTTGTAATCCTCCTGCCTCAGCTTCGAGGGTGCTGAGATTACATGCATTTACCACCACACCTGGCCTGCATCACTTTTAGGAGGGACAATCTCCTGTCACTCTTTGCTGTTCTTACTTTTCATGGAAGGGTGTGACAAGAATGTTGTGAGAAGCCAGGCCGTGGCATCATGGCAGTTGTATGAGAAACATGATGACCAGCTGTACTGAGATACTGTTTTCCAACAAGATGGCTTTTCTTTTGCTCCTGGGATTTGCAATATTCTCAGCCTCACCATCCTTCCCTCAAACTCATAGTCCCAACTTGTCCTTCCCTTCTCAGCTAAGTCACGAAGTCTTTCCCAACCTTTTTGGTCTGGACCGGGTGTCCTTACAATACTCTTCAAAAGCATCTGGGGTCACAAAGTTCACTTTGTGCTGACACGGATGCTCTTTGTCACACCACCCGGCCCCCAAACACCCAAGTGAGTTCTTCACTTAGGCTTCAGGTCCTAGATGGTAATTCTTGCTTGTCTATAGCTGCTGGTGCTAGTATAATGACTGCCTATTAGTAGGTACTATATAAATATACTCATTACATATATTATATAAACATATGTAATATAAATATATGTTGCTAGAGACCAATTCTAGAACCTTGTGCATGATAAATAAATGCTCTACCATTGAGACATATACCCAGGCTCTTAATACATGTACATATATACATATAAATATATAAAACACATTTTTTGAGAATTTCATGCTTAAATATTTTATTTACCTCATATCCACTTCTCCCCCTTCCCTCCAACTCCTACCAAGCTCCCCAACTCTCTCTCAACTTCTTCATTTCTTCTCTAATTATAACTGTTACTCATGCACAGTTACACACACACACACACACACACACACACACACACACACACACACACATATGGGGCAGGGCTGACACACACTGATCAGTCTAGGCTGCAATCAGTGACTGCAAGGAGAGGGACAGAACTCCTGACAGGTTCTCTAATCCCAAGTGAGCCCTAAGTGTGTACAGTGAGTAGCAAATGGACTCATCAGTGTGTTTAACAATTTTCACAAACCAGTAAAGTTTGTGGGTAAAGCAGGATGTTCATAAGCTCAAAGTCAGCTTGGGTGATGCAGCAAGTTCAAGGCCAGCTTGGCAATTTAGTGAGACAATTTCAAAACAAATAAGAAGTGGGCTGGGGACAAAGCTCTGTGGGAGAGTGCTGGTCAAAACTGGGTAAGTTGCTGGGTAGACCCTAGTACCGCCACAAATGAGAAAGTTTGTTTCTCATGTTCAATTTATGGCATTTTGGCAGGCAAAAGCGACCGGGAGTGTAGGTTTTAAAAGCCCTTATAATGTTACAACAGTAGCACATCTATTCATTTTGGAAGAAGGCTCACTCCTGCAAGTGTGTTTTGAGAGCCCTTCACAATCTTGACTTGATTGCAGGTGGCAGATAAAAGCCGGGGACTGTATGGGATGAAAACCCATTCATTTAAGAAGGAGAGTCCACTGATGTGATATTGAACTGACAGCAGAGGCTGGAAAGCAGGGCAACTGTGCTCTGTCTTGAAGCCTTTCCTAATGTTGTTTATTAAGGAGTTTTTCTTTATGAGCAGTGTGATAAATCCCAATAAAGGCAAAAACATATGATTTTTAAGAACATTTCAACCTAGAGGGACAGATGGAGCGAGTATCCACGGCAAGTGCCATGCAGCAGAGGGCTGGATTTTGTCAGCCAGATGCTGCAGGAATAGAAGGGGCTCATGGCTGACCTGGCCTTGGATTTGAGCAGGATGATGAAGGGCCACAGAAGGGAAACCAGCGTTTGAGGGAGGTGCCAAGTACCCGGAAGGAAGCTCCTTACCCCATGGAAGTTTCTAAATCTCATTCTTCCGAAGGCATCAGGTGTGGGTTGGTCTGCTTCCCACAGCAAGCTCCTATGATCTCACTAGATGACTGCCTTGGGAGTAAGCAGGAGTGTTGAGCTACCTCATACGGCACTGGAGTAAATTTTGATCAGCACACTTTATTTCCTCTCCTTGTCCCTTCCCTCTGTGAGCTTTCCTGTCTCCCCTGGAACTTTCCATTCCTGGAATTTGACATGTTCACTGCCTGTGGTTAAGGGAGGCACAGTCACGGTTCATGCTGACTATAGCATTGCTTTGTTTATTTAACTGCAGTGTATACGAATTATGTAACTAAAGTGGACTCTCTCTGGCTCTACATGTAACACACACACACACACACACACACACACACACACACACACACACACACCTTTTTGTTCAGAAACATGTACATTCTGTAGGCAACTTAGTAAACATTCTAATAGTAAAACATGTAATAAAGAGCAGAGCTCTTTAGAAATAATCTTCAGCTCTACAGAGCTCCTTATCCAGCTCAGCCAGTGCTGAGGACCCCTACTTTAGACTAATCCAAAAGTGCGAATGGGTGCTTAGAAGTTACCATCTCGGTGGCTGTGAGGGTGGTTGTTCTGAGGATGACTGGCCATCCTGGGGACAGTCCCATCCTGCAGTGGTCCCCTTCCTCAGAGCAACGCTCTTAGGGCTTTACCATTCAGTGTCCACTCACTGCCCTAACTGCAAGTTACTTTAGAACTTCAAGAATAAAAACATTGCCAATCAATGGAATATACCAGAAAGGCACACACAGTTTATCTATTTCTTGTTCTTTATTCTCTTTTGACTTAATTTAAAACAGGATATATCCCTATTGAAGGACAGACTTAAAAAATTTAAATAACTGGTTTTGAATGCATCTAGATTATGTCACTGATTACCATGAAACAAGCTGACCTAAAAGTATGATGGAATTGATTGACGTGAGGGGGAGTGTCAGAGAGAAACGGAGTGGAGTCTGCGTTAGCGGCAGCCTCTCACTAGGCCCACTCAGCCATGGGCAGAGAGTTCAGTATACCTTACCTATGAAGGATTGTGCATTTACATCTCCTGAATAAACTATCTCCTCCGCTGAAGAGCACAGTCTGTCCATTGCTACCCTGCCCATGGGATTGAGAGGGCCTCTCGTCACAGTGCAGATATGGGTGGTGGCATTGAAGTCACACTGCCCACAGTGTGCTGTGGCCTCCACGGATGCTGGGCAGACAGTTGCACATACCCTGGTTTCCTGTTGGGGATAGGGAGAAGTAGGTTTGTGAACTTCCTTGAGCCATGTGGAATGCATTTCTGTATCACTTGAATGGAATATTTTCCTCTCATGATAAACAAACATCCTAAAACACACAGAAGAAAATGGTTTGCACCCCAGAAAGAGCAGAGATGTCGAAAGGCCATCAGTCTGGATTACATTTGACTTTTGTGTCTTCCTAGCTCTGGGAACTTTCAAAGCCTTGGGTACATGAGTGCACGAAACGGAAACTGAATTCACCAGGAAGGTTTGATCTGTGAATTAAAGGACCTCACACCTGAAGTGCCTCAAGCTCAGAGCATACGTGACAAATATGAACCTTAGTTTTTGTGTGTGAACTTCATCATTTTCATGTGGTATTTTGGAGAAAATAGAGGATGAGAATCCAAACTTCTATGCTGTAAGAAAAATTGGCACTGGGATCAGCAAGCTGGCTCAGGGCTTAGAGGACCCTGGTGCCGAGTTGGAGCCCTGAGTCCAATCCCGGGTCCACATGGGAAGGAGAGGACCATCTCCATAGAGATGTCCTGGACTTCTACACTCTCCCTCATTCTGCCTGGCGCAAAGGTGTTCACGACCCCAAGACACAAATAAATAAATGTAACAAAAATTGAAAGAAGACAAGTTAGACCCACAATACATGGTGTTAGAAAACCTAAGCATCGCATATTGTCGTTATAACTATTTACACTTGTAAGTCTCTTCTCTGAGGAATCTAGGTCCTTTACAGTTACTGCTGAGTGCTCCCATCTGAAGAAATTCAGTGCTCAATCATTTTAAATTTTAGGAACTACAGAGAAGGTAATATTCATATAAGACACAGATCCACATTACATTCCTGCATATAAGTAGTAAATAGGTTTTAAATGGTTTTCATATTAAAATTTGATTATTTTTCTTCTCTCTTTCATGAAAGGTTAAATTCTCTCCAAGTTCATCAAAATAACACTTCTTCATAAAAACATGGTAGGAATTTCATTTTAAGAAAAGGCAAAGCGAACACATTTATCTGTCCATTTAAAACCTGTCCCAATGTAAGTAAAACAATGGATTACACACAGGAACTCAGCATATAAAATTTAAGGAAATGGTCGGGAAGTAATCCACAGGCATTTCAATATTTGTCCAAGCTGGAGAGCTGCTGCCCGGAGCAGACCCGGTACCTGTGCTGGGAAGAGCCACTTCTCCTTGAAGACGCCGGTCTCCAAGCCCACGTGTGTTAGCCGAGGCCCTCTAATTGGCTCCACGCAGAGTACCAAAGCAAAGGCAGTGGGAGCTGCAAACGGTATCCCAGGACAATCCAGCCAGATGTCCCCACTTTCCCTGTCCTCTGTGATCCTAGGACCATTGGTGAAGTACCAGGAGGTGAGCGGCTTGGAAAGGAGCTGCCTGGCTAATATTGGATGTGATATGAACATTTCTAAAAAGAAAACTGCCAAAGGGTAGATCTGAAGCTTGTTTACCATACCCTCCCAACTCAAAAAAAAAAAAAAAGAAAATTAAAAACAGAAACTGGTATTTTTGTGGAGTTATTCATATACTAAAATGTTTTGTGATCATTTTCTTTCCTTCCTTCCTTCCTTCCTTCCTTCCTCCCTCCCTCCCTCCCTTCCTTCCTTTCTTATTCTTTTTTCCTTCCTTTCTCTTTCTTTCATTCATTTTTTTTTTTTTTTTGAGACAGGGTTTCTCTGTGTAATAGTCCTAGTTGTCCTGGAACTCACTCTGTAAACCAGGCTGGTCTCGAACTCACAGAGATCCACCTGCCTCTGCCTCCTGAGTACTAGGATTAAAGGGGTGCACCAGCACCACCTGGCAATTGTGATCATTTTCTAATGTATACATATAGGTCAAGCTGCATACTACTCTGTCTCTGTCTCTGTCTCTCTTTCACACACATGTCAATCACATCTCAATAAGGCTGAAAATCACATTCTATGGAGCCATCACTTTAGCATATTCTATGGAGCTACCATTTTAGCATAGTCTATTTAAGCAATAGAACTCTGAAGTGTGTGGTTGACTTAGTGGTTAGGCAGGATTGATAAACAGCAACATTGGGAGGGGGAAGAAACTGGAGGTTATATAAGTGGCCATCTCTGGTATAGCATGAAAAAAAAACTGTCTCAGGATGGCTCCATGGGATGGGTCCTGGAGACAGGATGTCAGCCGTGGTATGCTGTTCCTGGCTGCCATTGGCAGTGTATGCCTGAATGAGACAAGATGAACAAGAGCTTGTGTGACCGAGAGGGACACAGAGGCCACACTGGGAGGACAGTCAGGACCCAGATTTAAAACGGGGAAAGGGAAAAGTAAATCTGCAAGGTGCACACTAGGAGCACCCCTATGAGTTCTTACTGTTCCTACACAGCCGGAAGCTAAGCAAACCCTACTGCTGATCTGGGGTAAAGTACTGGGGTACTTGTTAGGACTCTTGACCACGTGACTCCTTGGCCGACAGGTGACTACCCTGCCATGCTTCCCATTGATAGACAGAACATGACCATGCACAGCAAGCTTTACCGTGAAAGGTTAACGGGTTCAGGGCAAGCAAAATAAACCAAGAAGAGTCAAATCTGTGCTAAATAAGCAAATAATACCATTCAAAAATAAGCAAACCAACACCCTCAGAATCATAAACATAGCTATTCCCCTCCCCAAACCAAAAAAACCTTAAGACAAAATGGTTCTGTTTCTTTTTTAACTAATAGAAATGTTGAAAGATAAATCCACGGCAGTACCTCAGTGAGGCGAAAAATGACAAACTAATCAGTGGACAAGGAACAGCTAGAAGGGAAACAATGAAAGATAGATTTAAGAAGATCAGGACCAACTAAGATGTGAGAACTAAGGCAAGAGCAGCAGTATCCTCAAATAAATAATAAAGCTGCACCCCCAGGAGGGAAGGTGGGGAACTCCAGGCTAAAATGACATCCCCACACATCATTTTAAGGTTGGGATGCAGCTCACTGATAGATCGGGTGCTTGTCTGGCATGTACAAGGCTGTGTGCTTCATCTCCGATGCCACAAGACAAGCAGACTGACTGTGGATCATAGCAGGTCCGCGCAGAGGCTTATTTTCATGAAGTAAGATAGTAAGAACACATATTGAGGGAGGAAACAGAGAGGTGAAGGCTGGCACTCAGCTCGCTTTCTCTGCCTTTCCCATAGCACAGCACTGCCTCGGGTCAGTGCTCCCCCTCAGTCATTTCCTCTGGAAAACAGCCTCACAGACACATCCAGAGGTGTGATTCCAGGTTATTCCAAATCACATGAGGTTGACAGTTGAGGCGAGTCATCACAGTGGGCAGCTACAGCACCCCGGACTGTGCTGTGCAGGGGCCAGAGAGGATGGTGCTCGGTCTGGGAGCACACACTTCCTGTCATCCACTCATCTGAAGTGCTGGGTAAAGCTTCCCTGAGAACAGCTAATCATTAGGAATTCCTTTAGAATTCATTGCACTGGCATCAATCATGACAAACTCATTCGGTATTAATATGGATAGAATGCAAAAATGAATAATGCACACATGAGATTTTATATTCCTATTTTAGAAAAATAGTTATGAACAATGTATTTCTCTTTCCACCGTCAAAGCGGCACCTCCAAGAGGCTTTCTATCAATTACCTTCATCCCCATTCCAGTTGAAATCTCGTCAGAACAAACATATTTCAAAGGATTATATCCAACTCCATTACAGCATTGCTGGCTCTCTGGAATAAGTTCAGTGTCGCAGCATTTCACTGGCACTGGGTCATTCTTTTTAACGTGTGCTTTAGACTCGCCACTGGAAGCTGAGCAGCATATGGTATCTGACATATTCACATAATCCTGCCCACAACACAGCATTCCTGCAACAATAAAATGTTATATATGAATATCAAATAAAAAAAGGGAAGAAAACTGAGGCAGCCGTAAAGCTTGGTATAAAAACGTCAGACTCGGGCAGTTTCAGTGAAGGAGTCCTAGTAAAGGTAGCGTTTCCCTACCAAGGTGATTTAGATGTGTGATGAGGGTCCTTCTTACCAAGAGCGCCAGGCACTCATTAGGAAAAGAACACACAAGAGGAACCATTCGGAAATCATTCAGCTGGGCCAGACTCTGCCCGCACTCCATTAAAAAAAAAAAAAAGATTGGGTTTCTGTCAAAACTGCCTGCCCCTTTTGTGATGATAACATCATGTTGCACAAGTAGGTTAGCTAGATTAAAAGATCCTAGAGAGAAAGCTCCAGAAATTCACAAGGGAGGCTAGGTCACCCAGGCACTCTGGGATAAGAGCCAGGCAGAGTGGAAATGTAGTGACATCCAGATGAGCAGTCCTGGGTAAGAGCTGTGTACATCCTTGGCTGTCTTTGTCTGGGGTGTGGTATTTGTGTCTCATGAAGTCTGAAACAGTCATAGGCATCCTTTCTCCCAGAATTAGAATGGGTATGTACAACCAAGCCAGGGATACTGCTCAGCTTGTAGAGTGCTTGCCTATGCTTGGTCTCTAGTCAGTACTGCATAAACCAGATGGCATCACACTCCCGTGATGCCAACATTAGGGAGGTGGAGGCAGAAAATAAGAACCAAGTTATTTTCAGTGATATGTTGAGTGTAAGGCCATCTTGGGATTCTGCGGTACCTAAGATGATAACAACAACAGAAACAAGTAGCCAAGAGTCTTCATCTCTAATAATTCAGCTACATCTCTAATAATCCACATCAGAAGGGGAGATAATGAGCAACACAGTGACCACAACAGTGACCACAACTGGCCAAGACGCAGAGATGCAGAGGCTATGGCATGCTCAGTCCTAAATGGAATGCACACCACATGCCCTCCTCCCAAGGTTCAGGGACCACTGTGGAATGATGGTTAGAAAGAGTGGAGGCAGCTGTGGCTGACTCCAAGGAAACACTGCCTTTGAAACACAGCTGGGCAGTCAATCACAGTGGTTATTGGTTAGGACATCATACACAATCTCGGTGCAAGCCAAAGTCATCCCAAATGCCAGCACTGAGTGGGGAGTTGGCAGGAAGTCTCTCCACTACTGGGGAGCTAAAGGCAATTGTTAGCTGCTGGCGAAGGGAGAGCCACTTTTTTCTAAGAGTGTGGTCCCTGGTAAGATGATCATTCTCTAATGGGAGGCCAGACATTTAAAAATATATTTAAGAAAAACAAATTGGCCTTGATGGGTTTAAAAAAGGTAAAAAAAAAAAGATACAAAATAATTGGGTGGGTAGGGGAGATCTGGAAGAAGTTGGGGAGGTGGGTGACCATGATCAGAACCCATTGTACAAAGTTCTAATGAGCTAAGTACACCACACACCACACATGCACATCCAGAAAAATGAGCATGGCAGCCAGCCACTATTTTCTGAGCCTCATGCAGCTCTGGATCTGTCAGATGACCTGGTTGTAAGACTGGGGACAGTGATGCAAGGGAGGATCACTGATTCTCACATCTGAAGAGACCAATATACCTGAAGGGTCAACAGACTTTTCTCCCACTGACCAAATGCCCATCATTTGTTGCCATAGAAGAAACCTAGCATAAATTTAGACATAAAAGCACTAGTTAAATAAACAATTCTCTGGAGTCAGATTATGCTAGAACTCAAGGTGTCTAGATGGCATGTCGCCATGCTGGCTTATTAGAATTTGCATCTGGCCATAAAGCAGTACAACCTGATGAATGATTCATTTTAATTAGAGTTCTGTTTGTTTATTATTAGTCCTGACTGATAATGCAAAGAACTTCAAATTTCAAGTGTTCCGGGGTCCTGAATTGTTTAATCTGGTCCTGTACAAACATCCATATTAGGAACAGCACTCCTAATAACAGACCAAAGAATTTTCAAAGCTTCAAAAAAAAAATCATTCAGAAGATCTCAGTGTGGCGGATCTCTTAAAGAAAGACACTACTCAGTCAGGGCTCCGAAGAACCTTCACACTACTGTTTATAATTCAAAAAGATTTCTCAATATTTAAAAATTATATATATGACTAATAATAATAGATACTAGTCATTACACAGTTTTGATGTATCATGCTAACCTAAATGTGACAAGTCTTCAAAGTAATTGAAAGTAAACTATGATATTAATAATTTTTATTTTCATTCCCAGGGCATGTTCTTTATAATAAGATATGCACAGCAGGGTTCTCATTGTAGACTAAGTCTTAATTATATGGATAAAGACAGGTATATTCATGCAAAATGCCAATGCCTACTTATAAAGGTATGCTCTCATTCACACAAAAACAAAAGTGAACAGCATGGGCTTAAATTTGGGATTGTTTGGACATTATATTTCTGCTGCTTTCAGATCATATGTTTAAATACAACCTTGGTTTCTCAACTGCCACTTTCTTCCTCTTGTAATTTTCTTAAAACTATTCGTGTTTCCATTTTAAAGAGCAATCAAAATCTGAAACCTGGCCTTTTAGGGAGGAGAGTACAATCTCCCCCTCCACTCTCAAATTACTGCATGGCTTCACCATGCTGTAAGTATGAAATCAGAATGCAGACATTGACCTAATTCGAAACCCTAATCAGTCATCAGATCGCTCTGAGGGACTTTTGACAGGTCAACTAAAATTTTGATAATGAACTGTTTTTATACGAGGGGAGAAAAAAAAGGATGCTTTCTTTGACAAAGGGCTTCATCTTGGCTTTTCTGAATTGAAAATTTTCAAGCAAGATTTCACTCACATAACAAGAAGTGACTCCCTTTCTAGTTTCCTTGGTAAACCATTACTTCTTTAATTATTATCAACCTTGTTCCAGTGTGATAAATTGCTAATTACTTAATACTCTAATCAGCGTTCATTCTTTGCACAGATAAACCATGACAGTGCCATTAATTTAAATAGTAATTTCACTTAATGGCCAGAACGGCACACCAGATTTTTATGCAGCATTTTCTGAAGTCTGCATCCATCACTGTGATATTCTGACATAAAGATGTCTGACGTGCACTAACTCACTTAGGGAGAGCAGATGTTGCAAAGCGGGGCTTGGTAGTAATACCCATGGTGCATCACTTCAGCATGAATGAGCTGCAAATCCAGAGACAGACCAGCTTCCAAAAGGCATGGCAACAACCTTTGACCCCTGCCTAATTTATCACACACAGCACTTGACTTTTGAACTTTGACACACAGAAGTCACAATCTTAAATATGTCCAAAGAAAAACAAAATAAGTCATGTATTATTGATGGCTTGGTCTGTTCTTCCAAAGGCTCTTCATTACATTTGTATGAATGTGGAGAGACACAGATATTATCAAGGTGTACATGTGTAGAGGTTTGTATTTCAGATCCACTTGCGTACACAGTTTTTCACATCGTGTATACAGTCAGTGGATGACTTCTATTGTAGACAGTGGAGAAATGAATTAGAAGAAACTTGAAATCATATTATCAAGTACGGCACCAGCATTTATTTAATGCCCAGGACTAATGAGGAAATATTTATCAATATATCTGCCTGATAATTTGTAAGTGGTTTAAGTCTATAAAATGTGCTATACATTTTCCAGAGAAGACTAACAAATAAACACCTTACTTCTGAGATACAAACAGTCATGTAGTAAAAATTAGTCCTGGGTAAGAAAACTCATATTGAACTCTGGCTCTGACTAGGGACCTTCATACTTTGGGACAAAGGGTTCTGTATTTCAGGCACAGAAGAGAGAAGAAATGGATTATAATTAGCCCTTCGAACAAACTTAGAAAATTAGGGGCAGAGCATTTAAAAAAAAAAATTTTGCTTGTGATAACCAGTAGATGGCACTATGGCTACCATCACAAAACTGAGGAAGACAGTCAAGACTGCTCCCCAAACCACTGCCATACATTTTAGAACATGTATATACTATATTTTCCAAAAGACCATCAGGGTTGTATGGAGACATTTTGGGAGCAATCTCTTCCAGTCAGCTTCTGTACCATGGACTCCTGTAGCTATCCCGCACCTCCTTTAAAAAAAAAAAAAAAAAAAAAACTTGAAAATTCCATCTTAGGAAAAATGTGCATTTTTCTGGAGGTCCTCATTAATTTTTCTCAAAGCATAGTCTAGGGCATGTAAACCCAGAATTCTGCTATGAAACAATTTCAGGAGCGTTTCCTATCAAAGACTATGTGGACCTGATTTATATTACATATATATTCTAAAGGCAGGGAATGATCTTGGTCATGGCTAACAGAAAATCTCCATCCTCTCTGAATGATAGAGAAGGTTTTAATTTTGACTTTTAATATTAAGTGATGCATCAAGTCCAAGCCAAGATTAACAGCGTACATGATAAAACCATATACGCAAAACACTAAGGGGAAAAGTGTGTAATAAAGAGATTTAAAATATACTTGGAGAAAGTGGTTAAGAATACATATCCGCGGGAATGACTTTCATCCCAAGATACCTGTATAACACTCCCACACAACTCATCTGCCCAGAGAGAGCACTAAAAAACATAAACGCTACCCTAGTACTTCTGTTCCTGCGGCATCTGTTAATTCACTCCATTTATAAAATACATATTGACAAAGACAACTGAACTGGGACCAGGGAGATTTGATTTGGTGTGAGAAAGTCAATTCAATGTGATTTTGTTAAAGGGCTCCTGCAGGCAAATAAAAGAGTTTAAGTAATAAAGTACATAAGGAGATGTTTTACGAGCCAGGCCGGTGTCGCGGCAGGCTCACGATGCCAGGCAGTGAGAGAGGCCGGGTTTTGGAACTGCCTCCTCCAGCGGGTCTGGAGAATGGCTAGGGTGGAGAGGAACAGGTCTGCGAGCGCTCATAATCATCTGGGGAGACCTGAACGAGAGACAGCAGAGGAGGAGAGAGGACTCAGAACCTGGCTGTTTTCAGTGTGTCTCAAGGTCAAAGTAATAAAGAGATTTTCTCCTTTGTTTTACAAGTACTGAGCCTCTGCCTCCTCCACTGTGGCTACCAGAGTTAATGGAGGCAGAGACAGCACTGCAGAACCATGTCAGTCTTGCTTCATGGGACCCGAGGAACGTCACAGGGTAAGAAAGGCTTCAGTGGGTGCTGGTGAGAGGACTCAAGAGTACTCAGCAGTTAAGGTACTGCTCTCACAGAGGCCTCAAGCTCAGTTCTCTGCAATCATACCAGATGGTTCACAACCACCTCTAGGGGATCTGATGCTCTCAAATGGTCTCCACAGGCACCTGCAAGCATCTGCACATGTCCCTCACACACATACACATAATTAAAAATAATAAAAACAATTTCTTTTGAAAAAAACCATTTGACTGGTTAGCTATCACCATCATAACTGACTCAGAAGACATCATTCTGAAACTTGGGTCTATGGGTGAACTTCAAGGGTGTAAAGATGGAAGGCAATATGCACGTTTGCTTGCTTGTGTGTGTGTGTGTGTGTGTGTGTGTGTGTGTGTGTGTGTGTGGTGCATGCACATGCATGTGTGTGTTTTCAGGGCACTTTAACTGAAAATGAGAAGCTATAACTTGGAAAGAATTCTCCAAAAGGTTAAGAATCCGTTTGAGGGCCTTTCCTCTGCTTTCTCTCTGGCAACAGTGCTCTGCCATATCTTTTCTTCTTTGTGTTTTCCTGTCACCCATATTTACTTAGTCCTTGTAAGTCAGAGTTCTGACAATCACATCCACTCTCCCTGGAGCACTGACTGAATCCTTGGCTGCCTCAAGCCTGTCTCCCTCGATTTCATTGTGTAGGTGATGTACCGCCCGCCCATAGGCCAAAGTGGCACCATGGGCCTCAGCTCTCACAGGCTGCTTCTCTCGGGACCTTACTTGGGGTTTAGGATTCTAACAAGTGTACACCCCACACTTAGCTTTCTCCGTCCACTTAATGAGGTGATCACTTGCTTTTAAAACTATGCATGTTGCCGGGCGGTGGTGGCACACGCCTTTAATCCCAGCACTTGGGAGGCAGAGGCAGGTGGATCTCTGTGAGTTCGAGGCCAGCCTGGTCTCCAAAGCGAGTTCCAGGAAAGGCACAAAGCTACACAGAGAAACCCTGTCTCGAAAAAACCAAAAAAAAAAAAAAAAAAAAAAAAAAACCAAAAAAAAAAAAAAAACCTATGCATGCATTAGACTACTGGAGAAGAGAGAGTGGATGTGGGGTTTGGAGAGGAGAATGGCCAAGGTCCATTGCATGCATGGATGAGAACGCCCTAATGAAATTCATTAGCTTTCACAATTAAGACACACTAGCAGAAACTGAAATGCCCAAGAATAAGAAGGAGAGTATGTCACAGACTAACAGACACATTTAAATCTCTTGGACAAGCCAGAAGTAATGCAGATTTGGGGGAGAAAATGAAATCCTAATCATTTTTACACTCAAAGGGCAATCTCTTGAATACAGACTCAATACATTCTTGTTTGCTCAATGAAAGGATGTGGCAGTAGACTAATTAAGTAAAGGAAAAAACTACCTGGCTGATTAGTGCCACACACTTGCAATCCCAGCACTTGGATGGCTGAGGCAGAAGATCAGGAGTTCAAGGTCATCCTGCTCTACAGTACGAGATCCTGTGATAAACCAAACAAAACAAAACCCAAACAAAAGCCAAACAAAACCACCTTTGCTTTTGTGGCTTAAAGCAGTGGGTGTGTTCTACCCTAGAATCAAATCCACTTAAAACAACAACTCATAATCTGTAAAGACACATTTCTGAGGCATAAATATCTTTTCTAAAACTCAAAGCCAAATCAGTGAAAAGAATGGCATTATCTTTCATTTTTGTAAGCCAGTTTAAGATCTGGTATTATTGACAGCAACTGAATTCTCCTACTGGCTTCTCTCTGTTGCCATAGCACATGCCATATAGTGCCTGGAAAACGCCACTAGACACCCAGAAAGGACTGGGACTGCTTAGATGACTCAGTGGCTTGTGGTGCTTGTATCTTAGTCGACTCCAGGGACCTTCACGGTGTAAGAAGAGAGTGGACTCCACAAGCTGTCCTCCGATCGCCACAGGTGAGCCATGGCATGCGTCCCCGTGCCCCTCCACATACAGATCAATAAACAAGTAAATTAATAAAACTTTAATGCGTCGATTAATTTAGTATTATTATAAAAATAGTTTTGCTCTGACAGACAACCTACAGAGCTTCCTTCAGTTACTCTCATAAAAAACGACTAAGGCTGGAGTAGGCAGAGACGTTAAAATTTAGGGAGATACAGAGGGTAAAAAAATTCATACACTACTAAAATGAGGTGTGGTGAAGGAAAGATTGAAAGGAAAAAATTATGAAATAAAAATGGGGAAGATTAAAAAAACAGTGGCAGAAGAGATGTCTCAGCTGGTAAAGTGTTTGCCTTGTAAGTACAAGTCCTGAGTTTGATCCCCAGAAGCCACGTAAAAAAGTCGAGCATTGTAGCACATGCCTGTAGTCCCAGCACCAAAGAAGAAGGGGCAGGCAGGTCCCTGGGGATCATTAGCCATCGATCTAGACTTTACAGAAAGTTCCATGCCAGTAAGAGGCCCTGTTTCAGGGGAAAAAGGTGGACTGCATCTCAGGAAGGACCTCCACGATTGTCTTCTGGCCTCCACACGTATGTATTTGTGCACAGCCACCCGACACGGGAGGATATGCACATGTGCACACACATGCAAAATGTGAAAATCTCTATTTAATTAAAATTATTCTGATATCAAATGGGGAATTGAAATGAATTTCAGATCATTCCTGAAGTAGTAATACTGAAATGAAACTCTGTATTGGGACTCAGATCCATGTGCCTAGAGTATGGTAACACAAGGCTTGCTGGTTTGCAGACGGACTGGTGTCATCAAAGAAAACAGGACCCAAGTGGACAAAAATTAGAGTTTAGACCAGTGATTCTCAACCTGTGGGTCTCAACCCCTTTGGAGGGGGGGCCACATATTGGAGATCCTGCATGTTAGATATTTATATCACGACTTATAACAGTAGCAAAATTACAATTACGAAGTAGCAATGAAATGATTTTATGGTTGGGGGGGTCACCACAACATGAGAAACTGTGCTAAAGGGTAACAGCATTAGGAAGGTTGAGGACACTAGTTTAGATGGACACTACCCACTGCATATAATTAATGTGGTTGGTTCCACAAATATGAAGGTGAGTCACCACAGAGCACTTTCAGAGAAGAAAATCTGAAATACTCTGCGATCCTAAAGTGATCCTTGGTATAGATTTCCCGACATCTGACAATCATCCTATCTATGTAGCATTAGAATAATGAGCTGAAGATTATACAAGAGGGGTTTCCTGGACTTCTTTTATAATTTTCTTATTACAAATAAATATTCATTTTAAATATCAAAGTTTAAATATCAATTTTGTTTCTTTCCTTGCCCTCCCTTCCCAGTTCAGATCACCCAAACTATACTTGATCACTATACAATCTCCAGTAGGCCTCAAATGCTCAGATTTCAATTTCCCCATTACTTCTATTATTGTTACTATTTTGGGGTGCTGAGACTCAAACTCAGGGCTGCACAGACACGAGTGAGTGCTTTGGCACCTTTCCTAAGCTGTACAATAGGAATATAAAAAGATCATCTGTTTGTGCGGTAGTTGTAAAGATGAATTTTGGCAGTCACGTGCACAGCAACAGACACTACTGCTTGGCAATGTGGACTCATCCAGGGGCAACGCTTGCTACTAATATTAGTACTAGTTGCCTAGGAATATGAGAACAAAAAAGTAAAAGATTAATATTTCAATATCGGTAATTATTTTGTCTACTATTAGTACTTATTAGGAAACATTCTTTCATCCAGAAACAAGACATTTATGTGGGAGTTTATTTAGATTTAGTATATTTTTTGGTAGCATTTAAAAAGTTTTTTAAGATGTATTTTTCAAAAAATTGTGTGTATTTGTGTGTGGACATTTGCCTGTGGCTGCAGTATCCATGGAGGTCAGAAGAGGGCATCTGATCCCCTGGGCCTAGAGTTAGAGGTGGTTGTGAGTGCCACAACGTGAGTATGAGGACTGAACTTGGGATCTCTGTAGGAGCAGCAAGTGCTCTTAATCACTGAACCATTTTTCCAGCTCCCTCAAAAGAAATTTGATGTGTCTTTATGAAGTAGACTAGATACACTTAAAAACAAAAGGAGATTTTTAACTGTTACATAGTATATCCTTGTTTCATTAGATGTATTAATGTGAGTTTTAATTATCTGTTTGATTTCCAGGGCCAATCGCTCCTCTCACTTCCTCTCAGCTCTCCACATCCTACGGGACAGACAAGGGGTCTTACCTGGGAGGTGACTGTACACCATGCCCTTTTCTCCTCCACCACAGCACTTGAAATCCTGGCTCACCATCTCTCCTCCACAGCACTGCTGCCCATAGCCATCATGGAGCCTCCCAGCACAGCACACCTGGCTCCCGGAGGTGGCATATGGCATTCTGCCACAGCAGGCATCACCAAAGCCGACCGAAACTCGATTGTGCTGCTCATCTGGACAGCATATCTCTCCTGTCAGATTAGGACAATCACAGTTATCGCATGAGTTAAAATATGCCATAAGTCACAGTTAAATTTTAGTGCAATCGCTTCTACGAGGCTAATGACTGACAGGATGCCTCGGCAGAACGCCGCTCTACTGGGGTTGCAAAATTGCAATACCCCCCCAAACTTTTGCATTAAAGATGGAGTAATGGGTGTGTTTACTTACATCCACATATGCCAGCTCAGCGGCAGGGCTGTCCCCTTCCTGTTAGTCCCTTTCTTACCCTACCAGGCATGTCTGACTAATGTCATTTTGTGTTAGGCCATGATCATAGCCATCCTTAGCTCTGCAGTCCATAAACCACAGGTTAGATGTACCTGCCAGGACAGACTGGCATCTACTTTCCTGTTATTTTTACATACATATGATTTTACATATCTAAATAAAATCCAAGAACCACAAAGGAGAAAAAAAATATGGTGTTATTTTCCTGAGATAGATTGTCTTTGTAAAATGATTTCCAGTTTCACCCACTTTCCTTCAAACATGACTTTGTCCCTTTTTATGACTGAAAAAAAAAAAAAAAAACTCCATCGTGTGTGTACCACATCTCCCTTACTCATTCCTCTGCTTCTGATGCTCAGACCGGTTCCATCACTCCGCTCCCGTGAGTAGTGCGCAGCCAAGGCTGCTGTGGTAAGCTTTCATGCGGTCCTCTGGGTAAATACCGGGAAGCGGTACAGCTGGGTCATGTGGAAGCTCCAGCGTCAGTGTTTGAAGGAACCTCCTTCTTGACTTCCATCATGACTCTTCTGTTTACATTTTCACCACCAGTACAGAATGCTGCCTCCCCTTTGTCCACAGCCTCACCAGCATTCCTGGCTCTTTGTTTACAGACAGAAGTGCGAGAATCTTGAGGTCCTTTTAATTTGCATTTCTTTGGTGGCCAGTGAGGCTGAATTTCTTTTTTCGTATTATTGAAAACTTTATGGTTGTATTTCATGGTGAACCATCTACTCATTTCATTAACTCATTTATTCTGTTTTTCGATTTCTTACTTTTTGAGTTGTTTATTCTAGATCGGTAGTTTTCTACTTGAGTCACAACCCCCACGGGGTTCACATATTAGATATCCTGTATATCAGATACTTACATTATGATTCATAACAGTAACAAAATTATAATCATGAAGTAACAATGAAATAACTTTATGGTTGAGGGGGGCGGTCGCCACAACATGAGAAACTGTATTAAAGGGTCGCAGCATTAGGAAGGTTGAGAACAAGTGAGTGGAGCTAGGTATCAGTCCCTTGTCAAATCTATAGCTGGCGAATTCTCCCATTTTGCTGGCTATTTTTACTGAACAGTTTCCTTTGTTGTGTAGAAACTTGTTCAATTCTTGAAATCTCATTTGTCAATTGTTGTCACATTTTCCTAAGTGACTAGATAGCTGTTCAGATGTCCTCGCTGGTGCCAATGTCTTGAAGTGTTTCTCCTACTGAGAAAATTATTTCTTAATAAGGATATATTTACTTAACCAAACAAAACCCTTAAAACAGGAAGATAATTAAATGAGAGGAAGTAAAATATTATATTTAGCTAGGCACATTCATAATTTGCAGGGTTATGAGACATAATAAATTTCCCTAGAGCTTGTACATGCACAATGTCAGCATGTGAGATTCTGAAAATAAAGCTAATATTTAAAAAATTTAAATAAAAGATTCACCTTAGTCCTTGGCTTGGTGTTTTTAGACCAAAAATTTAAAAATTCCAGCTATCTAGTTTGTTGTTGCTGGCTATATGTGATTGTTTTGTTTTGGTAGCTTTATTTCGGTATGGAGGGGCCTTGAAGAGAATTTACAAAACTGCTTATCTTGGTGATATCTCAGAAATGGCTGACAGTATTTGGGAGATCTAGACCATATACTTCAGCTCCTCTTTACTTCCCATGACCCAAATCTGGTTGATTTCCTTCCTCCTTCCTGAAACTTGACTTTTTTCTCTCTTGCCCATCTCTCCTCTTTATCATGCCCCTTCAGCAGTTTCTTCCCATTTCCTGTACTGCCTTCTTAGGCATTTCTCTTTCCCTGGACCCTATTCCTTGACTATATTTCCAGGGTGTATGGGTACAGTGGCCATGCCAAATAGTTGGATGGTTTTAAAACATGGTCCAGAGGTTATATAATGTAAGCAATGAGTTCCAAGCTTTACTAAGGAAGGGCCCAAGTTCAATGAGAATTGAGGGAGCTCACGGTCTTGAATGTCCTTGTTCTCTGTTAATTAGTTCATCTTCTCATGAGACCTACAGTGTAGAAGCAAGATGAACTGACAGGAAAACCATGGGACAGTATCTGCCTGTGTTTAGAGACCTGAAGAGTAGGAAAATAAGACAAGAATTCATTGCAGCTATCCTACAGGTCTTTCCTGTTCCAATACATTGCTCAAAAGACTGTGCTACTAGACAATAACCACAAATTTCTAGAAATACAAATTTAACAAGACTGAACCACAAAATATAAAAAATCTGAAGAGACTCAGAAATTCATAACAAGATTATTTGATTTACCAAGAAACTTCCCATAAGAAATACTCTGGACAGATGGCTTCCTCTGCAAATTCTACTTATCCTTAAAAAAAAAAAATTAACACCAGTGTCTTCTTCCAGAAAAATTGAAGAGTGGGGAATAACTCCTAACTTAACTGTGAGTTATACAATACCCTGATACTAAAACCAGACAAAGACACTTAGAATAAAAAAAAAAAACCAAAAAACTGTAGATGACAATACTGATTCTGAAGAAAAAAAACTGGAAAAGAAAAATATCATAGAACTAAATTTAAAATCACATTAAAAGAAGAACACTCCACGACCAAGTAGGATTTATTCTGAGAATGGAAAATTAGTTAACAAGACAACATAGCACAAGGAGTGGATGAGAGTCCACTGCAGCACAAGTCTGACAGCCTGAGTTCAATACCTGGGTCCCTCAGTGGAAGCAGAGAACCTACTCCTCCAACCTGTCCTCTGACTTCCACCAGAGCACCATGGTATGCATAGAAAATAAAATACAGTTCAAAGAGATTAAAAACCTTTTAAAATCATGTGTATATTTGTGGGATGTTTGCATGCTAGCACAGGTGCCCATGGAGACCAGAAGATGATGCCAGATACTCCTGAAGCTGGAGTTATAGGTAGTTGTTGGCCATGACATGGCTGCTGGGAACAAAACTTAGGTCCTCTGTAAGAGTAGTCTGCATTCTTAACCACTGAGCCATCTCTCCAGACTCATCAATGAAAATTTTTAAAAAGGTCAGCAAATCAAAATATAACAATACAATACAACACTATCCTGACAACCAAATAAGGGGAAGGTGGGGGACAGGCTCTCGGCTGAAACAGAAAAGGCACAAACAAAGCTTTATCTCTCTCATTGTACTTGACAAAGCAGGACTATAAGGAAAATGCCTTAGCATTAGTAGGGGTGAATATGAAGAGCCTCTAAGAGCCCACTCTAAAAACTGGAAGGCCTTCTAAGATCAGAAGGAGGCAGAGATGCTGGTCTCTACTTCTCAGTGCAGAGTTGGGTGGTAGTCAGAGCAATTACACAGTAGAGGGAAAACGGGCATCCAAAACCAAAGGAGGGGGGAGCAAAACCACGTATGTTCTCAGACAACAGGACCTTAAAGGGAATAACGTCCCATTTATTAAAGACAAGAAACACCAGGACTACTCAATGAATTCATCCATGTTTCAATACGTAAAACATACACAAATAATCCACTAGTCTACACTGTAAGAACAAATAATCTGAAAGACAGTCACATTTAACACAGCATCAAAAGTATACAATACTTAAGGCTGAGCTCAACCAAGGACCCCGGAACAGCGAGAGCATCAAGAAACAGCCCCGTGTAAGAGCATCCCACGGTCACAGATGGGAAACCACTGCTAAGATGTCTGTGCTAGCCCAGGTGATCTGCAGAGCCAAAATGACCTCTCAAAACCCCGAGGCTTCTTTCGGAAATGGGAAAGTCATTCTAAAATTCACACCAACGCGAGGAATCCAAGTCGCTAAAATCATCCCGGCTGAGAACAAAGTCAAAAGCCTTCCACGCGGTGACTTCAAGCTCTAGTACGAAGCTGATGCGGCAAAACAGTGTGGTACAAAGAACGATGCTCGCTCGGCAGAAAAGAAATAGACAGAATAGCAACAAATTCACACGTGCGCTCAAGGAATCTGTAACAAAGGTGTCAAGACCACCCAATGGGGGAAAGAAACATTCCTGTTTGCACAGTTAGTGTTGGGAAAAAGAAACATTTGTGTGAAAAAGAATAAAGTCAAATTCTTACTTTATCATATGCCACAAGAATGACCTCAAAATGTATTGAAGATCACAGAGTAAAACTAAAATTCAAAATTCTTACTAGAAAGCATCTATGGGCAGCTTCATGACATTGGGCTGGGTAATGATTTTTGAATTGTTTTCATTGTAACAGGAAACTTATAGCCATAAAAATAGATGAATTTGTATCTGTCAAAATTTCAGACTTTGTGGCATCAAGGAAGACAATGGAGTCACAAGGAAGGCACTGGAGAAAGTATTTGGAAATCATGAAATACAGAGGGATTATGTTAGACACTTTATTTTGCTATATAACAAAATGCCAGAGACCATGTCATACAGTTTTTTTTTTTTTTTTTTTTGGTTTTTCGAGACAGGGTTTCTCTGTGTAGTTTTGCGCCTTTCCTGGAACTCGCTTTGGAGACCAGGCTGGCCTCGAACTCACAGAGATCCGCCTGGCTCTGCCTCCCGAGTGCTGGGATTAAAGGCGTGCGCCACCACCGCCCGGTAAGTTTTTAAAGGTCTATTTAGTTCATATTTCTGGAGTTTGAGAACATGGCACAAACTTGTTCTACAAACAACTTCATGGCAAGAGTTTGTGAGTGAAGGGCAGGGCAGGCTCCCGGCCAGACCGGCTGGAGAACTGCAGGGCTCGGTGTGTACTTTAAATGACAACACTTGCCAGCTCCAGCTCTCAGGAACGGAATAAAGTCCCGTAAGAACTGCGTTAGTGCCTTTAGTACAGCACCCTGATAATCCGGTTCCTTTGCAGTAAGTCCCACCTTTACAAGGTTCAAACACTGAGGACCAAGCTTCCAATGTGAGCATTTGGAGACAGTAACAAGCAAGGGCGAGTCTGAATGATATATGAAGAACCCATACACTTCAGCAACATAAAAACATGAATAGATGTTTTTCCGAAGAAAAGATACAGATAGCCTGTGAATCACATGGAAAGACACTCAATATTATGAATAATTAGGGAAATGCAAATCAAAATCACTTCACAGTTAACTATAATAGTTATTACTGAAGGGACAGATATACAGAGACACACACAAAATCAGAAAATAAATGTTAGCAAGGGTGCTGATTCACTGTGGTTTATTTACCATATCCCAAAGGTGGAAAGAATCCAAATGTCCTTTGGTGACTAAATACATAACAAAACATGGTGTTTGCATACAGTGGAATTCAGACTTAGAGAGTGAAATTCAGACACAAGGTACAATGTGGGTCAAACTTGCAAACATGCTAAGTGAAATATGCTAACAACACAAAGACAAATATGTTGTGCTCCAATTATATGAGGACCTTAGAGCAGGTGAAGTCAGAGGCAAAGAATGCTGGGGTCTTTGCTATGATGTTACCAGCAGCTAATGCAGGTGGAATGGGCTTGTAAACAGTGTTATATGAGAATATTATAGATCTTTATATCTATCATCTATCATTTTTCTAGTCTATTTCTCCATTAATCCATCTCTTATCTACCATCTGTCTATCTATCTATCTATCATCTACTTGTCATCTATCTACCCACCCTTACTTCCTCAGGATAGAAGAATCTTCTCTCTGGCCTGAAATATAGCTACCATTTTTCTTAAACCTTTTCAACCAGAGAACATAGTGTCCCTTAGTGGCAAACCTAAAGTGTCACATGATTCCAAGGCCTAATCAATTAGGTATTACCTAGCACAGTTATGGGCTTAGAGAAAAAACATGTTTATATCCATGTTGAGGAAAGACAAACTTCTGTATGAAGTCTCTCCTGAACTGGTATTAGTATTTGTGTTAATTATTTTAGTCATAGTTTCCTGAATTCATTTACTGACTGTAGAAAAGTTTTAAGAAAAAGAAAAAAAAGAGATATGTATTATATCAATGAGAAATAAAACTCTTTTTCCCCTCATAAAAGGGCTCTGAGACACAAGATACAAAGACCAGTCACCCCCTAGTTAACCTCTAAAGTGAGTCTTTCAGGTCAGGTTTGAAGATGTTTTCTCTCGAAATGGTGTCACGAAGCCCAAGAGTTCATTGTTATTCTTCGCAAAGAATGACCCACATTGACACTTCTCGGGGGTCATTAGCATATTTATAAAAAAGTGGGGTTACCGAGTACCCCTCTCTGCTGCTCTTTATGATGTGTAGCTATAGAGCATAGTCTTGAGAAGAAAAAAGAAGGAATATTATTTACCAATATTTCAACTCCTCTAGAAATATCAGAATGCCTGTACGCATCCCAGCTGTAAGCATGGAGACAACTGATTGGATTTTAATTACAGTAAGATGCAAGACAGTTTGGGGTCACTACATTTCTTTCTTGATGTAAATGGCCTTAAACTAGTTAACAAAGACCATGGGCTGAGGACCCAGGTCAGAAAAGCATCCCTTCATTTAGACGTATACAGTTTAGCAGCTGAAGCAGGGCCCTGATTCTCCCTCCAGATGGCTTCTTTCTTTCTTTATTTTTTCTTATCTTGACAAGATAGGACAATGTAAGACTGTGGAAAACAACTGCTTCAAAGAATCTGAGTGTCCTATGGGCTCAGCACTTCAGCAGACATTGAAATGCTTTCTGTGACTCAGTACGTGTGCTGGGTAGACATCATAGATATGCATGTATGTGTGATATATATGCATAAATACATATAATTTTGACAGGTTACACATACACACATATCTACATGAGAATCTGAAATTGGACCCCCAGCATCCACATAAAAACCACCCAACCAACCTGTGGTCTGTGCCTGTCATCACAGCACTGAAAGGCAGCGACAGGAGGATCACTGGGACTTGGTAGCCAACCAGCCTAGTTAGCTCCAGGTTCAGTGAGCGATAATGTCTCAGAGAAGGCAGAGGGTGGGGGAGTTGGCTCAGTGAGTAAAAGCATTTGCCACTCAAGCTTGACTACTGGAGTTTGACCCCCAAACCCACATAAAGAGCAGGATGTGCTGGTCCACATCTCTGTCCCAGCATTCCCAAGGACAGGTGGGAAGAGGAGAAGAGTTGGCCAGATGCTTATGGGCCACCTAGCCTGGAGCATGCTAGGTAGTGGCAGAAAAAAGAGAGACCCTGCCTCAACACAGTGAGAGACAAGAACTGACACTCAAAAGTTGTCCTCTGGTCTCCACATGTACACGTTTTGAGGCATTTACATGTCATCTCTCTATCCTCCTGCCCCTTACATGCATGGATGCAAATACATGCTAAACTAAAAGAAAAACAAAACAAAACACTTTTTAAGTGAACAGTGATTGAGGAAGACACTGACTGCTACCTTAAATCTCCAAAGTACACACATATGCATGCATGCATGTAAATATATCACATGTGGACATAAATATACATTGTCAGGTATTAGAAGGCTTATATAATATCAATAAAAGCCCCATAAGTTTTCATTTATTTAATTTGTTGGAAAAACCATTAAATTTTATTTTGAAGTGTAATAAAAGTGTATTGTGTCCTTAGTTCTAAGTCCCATACTGCTGGGCTTGAAGAGGCACATGCAGGCAAATCTTCTTTGTTAAATTACTAAATGGGAGTACACATTTGTCATTAATTTTGAGGGGAAGAACTATTTTCTGGGCTTGGTTTGTTTAAAATAGTCATATCAAAATTTTCAAAGTGACTTTGAAATAAAATTCTTTTATATATCCATATGAGCTATTTTTATTCTATTTAGTGGTGTGTGGGACTCAGAAGATCCTCCCAGGGTCGACTGACATGGGAGCTAAGAGCAGACACTAGGAAATGCCCATCTCATTTCTCAAAGTTTTAAAGAAGTTATTTGCAGGAAGAAGAGAGAAGAATCATAGATGAGAACCCCCAACTGTGGCCATTTGGAGAGAAAAGAACATTTGACAGTGTTTTATTTTATCAGTTGCTAACAACTGTGAATCAGAATTTAATAAACAAGTCAACACTCTTCTACAAAATCCTTACACTTCTGTCAGCATATTTCCTTCTAGGAAACATTATTATGATTTATTCAATTATGAACATATTCTTTCTGGAGAATCAGAGACAATAACATTGCTATAAAGATAGATTTTTTTCCTCTGTGAGTTGTAGGGGAAGATGAAGATGGTCGAAATGAAGGCTCACCATCATGAATAAACTCGAAGTATTTAATCACAATACCTTACATGTTTGACCCTGTGTTCTGCAAAGGAAACTGGGTCAGAGAATCCCTGACATCATATACTTGGATGGTTATAGTTATACAGACTACAGTGAATGCTTGACATTAATGGTTTCAACTAACCGTACGTTTAGCACTTCGGGTTCAACTGTGTCTCTCAGAGCACTCAATTCTCTTAAGGCATCTGAAAAATCACTTTCTTCTCTCTTTTCAATTCATCTTCCTGTCTTTAAGAAAGACATTGGTGTCCTGGGGCTGGAGGGTTGGCTCAGTGGTTAAGAACGCTTGTTGCTTTTCCAGGGGACCTGGATTTGGCTCCCAGCACCCATCTCAGCTGCCCCACAACCACCTGTAACTCCAGTTCTCAGTGATGGGACACATGGCAACATAAACTAACCCAGCACATACACATAAACAAACAAATCTTTAAAAAGAGGACGATATCAGTGGTAAACTTAGGTGACAGGAAAAAAAGTGGTTATGTTTATATATTTAGAGTGGTTTCTCCAGAGACAGGAGAAGTTTATTGGCTGAAAATAATTCTTAGAAATGTCAACATATGTTAATGAAGTAGACGCGAACAATGGGAACAAGAGGCAGACAGATTTGGGGGCCCTAGTCTACGACCAGGTAGCCACTAAAGTCAAGTCCCTTCCTTCCCTGTCAGCCATATGTAGAATATACGATCTTGATTCCTCTATCATTTATATCAGGGATAAGCCATGCTGGGTACAAAATGACAATGCCATGATGTCACCCTAACAAGCTGGTTGCTGGCCTACATGAGACGGGGGTCGGGGGAGGGAGGAGGAAAAATGCTGTCCTGGGGTAGGAAGGCTCAGTGGGTAAGAATGCTTGCCATGCAAGAAGAAAACTGGGTGCGGCTGCGCCAATCTGGAACCCTGCAGCTTTCTAGCCATTAGCCGGACCCTATCTCAACAGAATAAGGCCAAACCTCTTCTAGACTCTGCACATGTCTGCATGCATATACATGCAAGCACGCATGTGTAAGTGCATGCATGCATACACACACACACATACACACACACACACGTAGATGTAACCAACCATCTTATTAAATAAGAAACACAGAACCAATACAAAGAAGAAAGCTAAGAGATCAGAGCTAAGAGCCTTACCCGTCTGCTGCAGTTAGCCTCTTCAGCCAAGAGAGAGACCTACTTCCTGTATGTTTGTCTTTATATAGACTTTCTGTTCTGCCTTCTCATTGGTTGTAAACCCAACCACATGACGGCCTCATCACTGCCTGTCTGTACAGACCTCCAGGTCTTCTATGGTTGGTATTGAGATTAAAGGCATGTGTCTCCAATGCTGGCTGTATCCTTGACCACACAGAGATCTACCTAGCTCTGCCTACCAAGTGCTGGGATTAAAGGCATGCACCACAAACACCCAGCTCCGCTGTGGCTTACTAGTAAATCTGACCCCCAGGCAACTTTATTTATTAACATACAAATAAAATCACATTTCAGTACAAATAAAATATCACCATACACACACACACACACACACACACACACACACACACACACACACACACAAATAAAAAACAAATTCCAACCTCCTGACCAATGGAAAGTTACCTAAGCCCAGGCCACTCGAGCAACCAGACCAAAGGCTTGTTTTTTGATTTGTTGAAAGGCAGCATGAATCTTTTAATCAGCACTGTTCACATCTCTACAACTTCCTTTCTCTTTCAAAGGAAGCTTTTACCTGTGATGTTCCCCCCCTCTGCCTCCTGTTTTGTTTCTATTATCACCGAGGTGGAAGCTCCCTCCAACTAGCATCATAAGCATGCTTTGATGAAAGAGTAATCAAGTCCTCAAAAAGGAGCGTGGAGCTTGAGAAAATAAAGCAGGCATTCCATTTTGAGTTCTCAAGCTATACACCAATCTTGGAGTGTTAGCAGTCACTTTTAAACCCATTTCTTACTTGTAAACGGCAGTGAAGTTAGGCAATAATGGAGATTTTTTGCAAACCTTTAGATACAAAGCCTATCCGAGATCTTCCACTTTATAAACTGTGGCTCATTCCCTATGACATTTACTGGGCACTGTTTCATGTCATTTAAATTTGGAAAACAATGTCTAGTTTACTTTAGCTAACAGGATTAACTACTGGAGTTTGGAATGCTCACATAAATGGACCCAGTTATCATCCACTTAGGAATGGGGCATGCAGTTCTCCAGAGAGAAATGGAGGGAGTGGAGAAGAGTGTCTCAGTCTGGGAAGTACACTAGCTTCTGGTTGCTTCCCTCATTGCTAAGACAAAGTGCATGATAAAACAATCTGAGTTAGGAAGGGTGATGGTGGCTCACAGCCGAGGACTCATTCCCTCGGCTGGGAAGGCCAGTACAGGAGTGACTTCACACTGCATCTGTACTTGCAGGGCAGAGGAGGAAGTGGTCAACGCTCAGCTGGCTCTCTTCTGTTTTCTCTTTTCTTCAGTCTAGGACTCCAGCACACCAGATGCTGCAGCCCACATTAACCCCGGGGTTTTCTCTTCTCATTAAAGCTCCCTGGAAACACCCTCACAGCTGCTGCCAAAGGTGTGTCTCCTAAGTGATTTCAAATCTAGCCACGCTGACATGGAAGATGAACCATCACAGACAGTTCATGACTCATAGATTTGATGAGGAAACCTTGAAGTGTGTGAATGAAACAAAGCCACAAGAGATAAGTTGTTGATCAGGAGTTATTGATAGACATTTCTGTCTACCGTGGATGTTAGAAGTTTCTGATACATCTCTTTCACTTCTGGCTGCCTTTCAACAAAGCCAGAGAAATAGCATTTAAAGCACGCCACTGGCTGTGCCTTTGTGGTTCAGGTTTTGATGGGAGGGTCCTGGAAATAATTCACTGACGTGGGTCACAGGCTTGCATTTTCAGCTTCCCTAAGCTGCTGAAGACTGTGGCACAGGACGCTTACCTGGAAGAACTCTAGCGTAATACCCAGAGCAGCACTGGTGATCTGGCTGTGCCTCATGGATTCGGCCCCCACAACAAATGCCAGTGGAATTCGGAAGAAATGCAATGTATTTCTCTTCACAGCATCTGTATCCAGGCTTAGGGTCATAGAGAAGTCCGTCACAACAAACCTGAAAGTTTGGAATCGGTTTTAAAGAAATATTTTAAAAAATAAGCCATTCTACATTTAAAAATAAATACATCCACTTAATTAAGAATGCTTCATCTCGCAGAGCATAATTATCTTCTGAAAAAGTCTTGAAAGGTGGCCATATTACCTACAGCTGTAAAAATGTATTCTTCAGCATTATACAGATTCCATAAATGTCAGTTGATACAGCGCAGCTTACCTTCCTGTGGCGATGTGTTGTGTACCCTAATAGAATTTGCCTGAAGATCAGAGAACCAAACAAGCCACTAGATTTAACATAGATGCCAGGCAGTGGTGGCACACACCTTTAACCCTAGCACTCAGGAGGCAGAGATCTGTCTGGATCTCTGTGAGTTCAAAGCCACCCTGGACTACATGAGATTGACTCAGTCTAGGAGTGAAACAGAGCCAGGCAGTGATGGCACACACCTTTAATCCCAGCACTTGGGAATCACATGCCTTTAGTCTCAGCACTAGGAAGGAAGTGATATGGTCGGGCGGGGAAAGGTATGTAAGGTGTGAGAAGACAGGAACCAAGGCTTTTCCACTGAAGCCTCTATGGGCTGACCTTTTGGCTGAGAGTCCTTTCGGTTGAGGATTCACAGGCATCCAAACAGAGGAGTCATGGAGTTGGTAAGGTAAGAAGTGGCTGTGGCTTGTTCCTTTGTCTCCCTGATCTTTCAGCATTTATCCCAGTATCTGGCTCTGGGATTTTTTATTAAAAGACCATTTAAGATTCATGAAACACCTTCCCCTCTTCAACTAAGCTTTGCTTTGTGATATAACATTATGTAACTGAAAATGTAAATTACCTTTAGACTGCCAATGCTTCTAATATAAAGTTACTTAAAATTGTAAAAGAACCATTTCCTACACACACACACACACACACACACACACACACACATCTTTATTTTCATGATTGCTTAACTTGAAAACATCACACCAGTGTAAACTACTTCTTACTCATCCTTTTTGTTAAATAAGTTGAATTTTCCTTATAATGTATATGATCATTTATTTATGAATCCCATTTTTCCAATAAGGCAATCTCCTCTCTCTTTTCTTTTCTCCCTCTCTGCATATCTACACACACGTATATAAACACATATCTACACACCTATGCAAACATACATCACAGCAAATGTATACCATAACCTACTACAACACAGAAAGAAATTTATATGGAAACTAATTTTGAAAAGTCCTTTTCACTGTGTTTTTGCCAGGAGCTAGCTGCAGAAAAAAATATACGCTTGAACAATCAAGTTCGGCTTTGTATCTTTATGCTTCACATAAGACAAATCAAACCCTGAGTGGAGGCTGGGAAGTGACTCAGAACGTGGACTTGGGAGGAGTCCCTTCAGTTAGACAGACTCTTCCCATGGCAGACCAAATCAACACTGTTTCCTGGGAACTCCCCATTTCCCTCTGAGATGCCTCCACGTTGGGAGCGGCTAAAGCAGAGACTGAAACACGGCCTAAGTCTTCCACAGTCCCACTCACTCAGTCACTCATCTACAAAATTATCTAAGGGCACAGAAGTGCTCTCCAATCCAGCCACCAGGGCAGCTTTCCTAAACAAACAGTAACACGTTTCTGTTGTTGGATTTAGTTGTTAGCCATGAGTATTTAAGAGCAGTTTCACTGTAAGCATAAACTGGATGATTCTTCCTTTCAATGCCATATTCTGCATAAAAAGTATGCAAAGTTATGTACCATGATTAACAGTTCTGAGAGGACGCTTTTGTTTTTTAAGCAATTTCTAAAGTTTTCATCAAAATCACTCAATATCAACTCTATGTACAAAAAAATTACTAGACAAGATATAGTTGTATTTCTAAAAGTTCTGCATTTTAAGTAGCAGATTTTTATATTAAAAAACAAGTTCCCATCATGACCTTTCCATGTCCATATGCACACTCATGTATAGACCACACACATACATACATACACACCCATACACACAATTAAATTAAAGCATAATAATTTTAGAGATATAAAAAATTTTAAGGTTGCCAAGTGGCTGGCTTTCTGTGTCTCTTACATAGTAACTACCACCAAGCGAGTAGCAAACATAATAATTTGTATTTCGATCCATATTGCTTCAGAAACTCACTTTATTCATTCTGGAGTTCCTTTCTAGTGAATCTTATGGATTTAGGAGTAGCCTTAGTCATCAAATGCGCAATGTTACTGATAAATAGCACATTATTTCATTAGATGAAATCTTACCTTCAAATCAAGTAGTTTTCTGTGTTGTTTGTCAATAAAAGCCATTTACAAAACCCTCTGTCTGGCTGTATTATTGATCTGATTCCTAAACAGCAACTAATATGAACATTAATCTACAAATGACCATAATTCTAAAATATTTCTGACACACCAGGAGCAGGCCTGTTCATGGCAATGTATCAGAGCTGTGGGAAAAAACAGCCATCTGTAGCTGAATGAATTTGTATAATGAAAACTTTGAGTCCCTCAAGATGATACTAATTTAGGGGGTCCTTATTGTCCTAATAAACCCATATTTTCTGAAAAGTATGAAGGCTAAAATGCTCAGAAGGTCAGTAGGACTTTGATAGGCATACTTTCTTCTCTCTGTGATCTTCATAGCATAATATGACAAACATTTGTCATAATAGAGCACAGTGTAGGGGCCTGGGTTTACATTGGTACATGTGAGAAGATCTACCTTAGTTTCCGGAGAATAGCAAGTCTGCCCACAGATATTTTCAGGGTGTTGACACTTGACCGCCTTGCATAGCTCATCACTGTGTCCCTCTGTTAACTTCTGGGTTTCATGGCATGGATGCCATGTTTTCCGTAAAAGGTCATACCCGAGAATGATACCATTTGGACTTCCTGGTGTCATCCAATCTATTTGAAGGGATCTGCAACAGATAAAAATATACATATACATGTAAATACACATAGATGTATATACAGACATGTATGTGTGTGTGCTTGTGTATGTGTGTGTTTGTGTGTATGTTTGTGTGAGATCTGCTTCATAACTACATGTATGCAGCACCACTCCAAGCTGGAATCAATACCACTGAAAAGACAACAATACAACTGTTGTCAACCTTATTCACTCAATCTTCCAGATTGGTCAGACGGTCTTATTTCATGAGCAATTCTCTGCTCATGAGTGTGTACTAACACACTTAATATATGCTGATGCATATGCTAATATACTTGTACGCTCGTAGCCATGACTGTCATTCAGCATGTTTTAAGACTCAATCCGAACCGTTTTAGTTGGGGGAGAAGAATACATGGCAGGTGCTCAGAGGCACCCACTTGAAGTTTCAGAGGCAAAAAGCAAATGTCCCTGTGAGGAGTCAAATAGGACCCACAGGCCATCAGTGTTGCTGAAGAAAAGCGCAAGGAAGAAGCCTTGGTAAGCAGCAAAAGCAGGAGTATGGCAGACGTAACCTCTTCTCTGTACACCTTCTCCTTTACAAAACCAGAGGCAGATGGCACGATATCAGGCTAGCCAAAGGTGTATCTGCAAGGTAACTGTGAAAGCTATGGGCAGTGTTCGCTTCCTGGACATGGTTGTCAGCTTCTCCCTTCTTTGCTGTAGGATGCCTTCAGTAATGCCTGTGCTGGTCTGAGAAAGCCTGTGAAAATCACAAAGAGCAGCACAGAATCTGGGATCTCTGAGACAATGTCATTCCCTGTCGGTCTGGATCTGACTGTATAAATCCCTATGATTGGTTCTTAAACCTGCAGTCAAAATCTACTCCCAAACTGAGAAAATCTTCAACATCACTAACTTCTTCTATATAGTCCCTGACATTTCTTCGCATTTGAATCACCGCTAAGTAGATTTGGTAACTCTCTTGCTCATACATGGTTTGTGGTCAGAAGTCTAGGAATTGGAGAACATTTGATTTTTAAAAACTGGAGGAACCACTTCATTTTAGACACAGATATGCTTTTGGGGGTTGGTATACAAAGAGTGTGTAACAGTTGATCAAAATTTCCTGCCTTCTCGGTGGTATGTTAATATTACATTTGTGGTGAATGAGACCAGAAAAGCAAAGCTGCGCAACAGAAAGGAAATGAAATCAGAATGCCCAGTGGCTCACATCTGCAATCCCAGCACTGGGGAAGTCGAGGTGGGAGGATAGCCATGAGTTTAAGGCCAGTCTAGGTTGTCTCAAAACATAAAACAACAGAAAAAGATCCATGATCAGATTAATACTGTAGAATCTGCCTGCATTCTATGCACATGATGTCTCTGCAGATTCTCAATAAGCAGAAGTAGCTAAAAGTTTGAAACAAGGCACTAGAGGGTTCACATAGTTTTGAGGCATAGCATGAAAATGACTAGTCGATTTGTGACCACTGTTTTTGAAAAATGAGTGGAATTCTGACATGAACACTAATTCCCACTTTGCCATTCTAGAGTCTCTGGCGGGATGTTTAGCCAGTCACAAACAACTGCAGGATGATTTTCCACACAGAGAATGTTCTAGAAGTACATGAATCAAAGCAAGGCATGAATCTGGGCCTATGTCTCAAGACATTGTTTCTAATTTGATTGTGTTTGTGTTGGGAGCATGTGTACCATGGCATATGTGTGGTGGTCAGAAGACAACTATTCTTCTCCCAGGGTCCTGGGCATCAAACTTAGGTCATGAGGCTTGGCAGCAAATATCTTTACCCACTAACCACTTCACTGGCCCGACGTTAAGTCTTAATCATCCAAGTTTCACATTAACTTACATTGGAGCATTATTTTTCTGTCACTGTGTACTAATATTTTAAATTATTTTTCATTTTGGATCTGATCAGCATTCTCAGTGACATCACTTTCAGAAATCCAATTAAGCACAAACACTTACCTGAAAAGGCAGCAGTCAAGATAAACCCTGACATTTTAATAGACTGATTAAATTATCATTTCATTTTCTAGAAAGTATACATACAGAACAGAGAGGAAGCTAACATCACCATTCAAGGGATTCATAGGCTAATACAGCCATTGCTATTTGTCCAGAGATCCAACTTTCAAATCAGCTCTACAGTCTGCAGATACTGCATCCATATTCACTGCAGAAATGAATTATAGCAATCACTATGCCCTCTGCATGTGAGTGGGGGGAGGTATACATGCACACGTGTGCATGCATATGTAGAGACCAGAGGTCAACCTCAGGTGCCATTTGCTCAGGAGCTGCTTGCCTTCAAGTCACAGTATGTCAATGGCCTGAGGCTCACTGACCAGGCTAGGCTGGCTGGCCAGTAAACCCCATGGCTACCTGCCTGGCTCCATACGTGGGTGCCAAGAATCTAACTAATGTTCTCATGCTGATGCAGTAAGCACTTACCAGCTGAGCTATCTCCTAGTCCTAGGACACTACTTTAAGTGACAGTCAAGGGTCTGACAGGTCAGGGAATGAAATTCACAGTATCTTTAATAGTCTGATAAAAGCAACCATGGGCACACACATGTGAGAACACAAATCACAGGGGTCAGACATTCCAGCTGGACATTTCTTTTTAATTCTGTCATTTGATAATTATTATTCAGTTTCACTATAGTGCATAATGATACATCTATCCTTATCAAAGCCATCCCTTCTGATAACATGGAAGCTAGGAAGCAGTGGGAACACAATTTCTTATCTTTGCACAGGTCGATGCTGAAATACTGTGAGTCAGGATGCTGTAGGAGGAGTTGGGTTTCACAGCAACACTTTAGTACTGTATTCTAATATTTTATCACCATTTGTCAAAATATCTTATTTGAACCACAAGGGGAAATTTTTTATGCTTCCAAGACCTCAGACTAAACTGTTACAGATTAAACAGCTTTGGATTTCTGGTTCTTCTAAGAGAGGTCTTAAAAAACGTGGATATTGTTTTATTACTCCTTCACACAGCAGTCACACGCCTCAATAATATTCTAGACTATGTTATCAAAAATGGTGAGACTACTTTAAATATAAAGCAAAATACATGTGTTTTGACCAAATGTTAGCTTTTGATTTTTGAGAATTTGAGTATTTAGATTGATTTTAAATATTCAATAACATTGAATATTTAACTACCCTATTTGGATGTTTATTAAAAACTGCATCAAGTGAAAAAAAAGACAAAAAAAACCATACACACACACACCAGGTGAATTGTGAAAAAAACAGTTTTTATGTTTTTCTTTTTCAAGGCAGGGTTTCTCTGTATAGCCCTGGCTGTCCTGGAACTCACTCTGTAGACCAGGGTGGCCTTGAACTCACAGAAATCCACCTAACTCTGCCTCTTGAGTGCTGGGATTAAAGGCGTGTGCCACCACAGCCCAACAAGTGTATTCATTTTTAAAAGCATATAACCAAGGCCACTCAAAGAAGGCATCATGGGAGACAAGGGTATGAACATGAATAGATGGTCAAGATGGCAGAGGGAATTCTGGGAAGGACCAGCACAGAAGTAAGAGGATCTGCCTGGCTCTGCCTCCTGAGTGCTGGGATTAAAGGCATATGCCACCACCACCTGGCCCACACACATTTTAATATAAAAAGAGAGTTATGGAGGCCTCCCAACACCACACCGACAGTTTGAGAGTGAAACAGCTCAACTGTTCAGTGTTACTACTTCTAAAAACAAGCAGCCCCTTTAGAGTCGATAACCGGGCTGAACAGAGCAGGTAAAACCAGGAACAGCAAGGAGCATGAATGGGCATCAGCGGGTTACTGTGGGTGGAGTTCACATTTCTTCCTTTAGGGAGTTCAGTTATTGCTCCAGAGGTGATTGCCAGGCGATGGGTTTATCTGTTTGAGAGTTACTTCAAAGGCAACATCAAGGTTCTGAAAAGTTCTGAGGCCACCACCAGTCCATCATCCTAACCAACCCAAAATAAACAGAATCTGGGGAGTTTTTCAAAGTCCACACTTTAATGAATACTTATTAAATACCTAATGCAAAAGCAGGCGTCAATCTGTCTTTATCATCGAAGGAGACAGGTAATGTCCCTTTGATCATTAAACTTA
This sequence comes from Peromyscus californicus insignis, assembly GCF_007827085.1. NCBI lineage: Eukaryota > Metazoa > Chordata > Mammalia > Rodentia > Cricetidae > Peromyscus > Peromyscus californicus. The sequence continues at coordinate 73,599,496 of NW_026294436.1, read as the reverse complement.
CATTTTGCTGGAGGGCGATGAGCAGTAAACAACATGAGAATAACTAATACCTCAGGTCATAGTTTGAGGAGGCCTGGCTCTTCTGTGCAGAAACACAGAATAAGGATGAAACAAAGTGAGGGAGTCAATGAGTGATCCAGGCTGTAAGTTATCCATGTGCTTGATGTAGAACAGTCGGTCAAAGAATCCAGCAGCCTTGGAGTGCACTGAGCAAGAGACAGGATGTTAGAAAATAAGACATAGTGGCTGCTGGGAGGCTGGGATGGAGCTTGCCAACTGTGTGGGATTTCATGGGCTAGGAAAATAAATTTGGATTTGGTTTTGAGTGTGTTGGATAACCACTGGACATTTCTGAGCCAAGATAGGAAAGGGAAGTTATTTACTTAGTATTCCTACTCCTTACCCTCCACACACATTCCCTAGGTTCTGGAATGGGCCCCAAGTACATCACGCAGAGAAAGTGAAAGCAGAGAAATTGGCAGTCGCTGCTTCTCATGGTTTGTGTCTGAAGGATGGAAGTATCCAAGCCTGATCTGCTATTGCTAGGAGGTCCTGGGGATGTCTGAATCAGGCCAGCAATGTGGCTGAGCAGGTGAAGTCTCTTCAACCAACCTGGATTTGATCTCTGGAACTCACATGTTAGAAGAGAGAACTTACTCTGGCCAGTTGTGCTTTGGTCCCCACATGTGTGCCATGGCAGGTACACACTCAGTCTCCATCATACAAGACAAAGTGAAAACATCATTGAAAATGGAGTCTAAGTGGAGTTACCCTACAACGGGGTGGGGTGCTTCTCCTGGACACATAGGCTAACAAAAGCCCACTGCCAAATACAGGTTACCTCTTTTCCAATTGTTGGTCACTGGAGTCTGATAGACACCCCCACTGCAATAATCGCCTACTGCCATTGCTCTTGGCTACCCTCTAGAACTTGGTGACAAGAACTTATTGCTGAAGACACCACATACTTGAGTCACAGGAAATGGAGAAATCAAGCTGGCACTGATCTGAAAGTTTCATTCTTCCTGGCCAGCTTTCATAGTGATGGAAGGTTCTGTGAATGTTACCATGGGAGAAAAGTTATCGCCAATCTTACCCAGCTGTGAATTCTGCAAGCTATAATAATGATTGGCCTGGCAAGATATACCCGTTTGTACAATTATGGCATCCATGTTGTGGGAGTAACTAACCAATCACTTTCTGATTGGATTTAAAGCCCATTCCACAATAATGAACTGTTGTTGATTGCATCAAAACTGATGACTGTCCACGTCAGAGGATTTGGGAAGAATCTAATACTATCATTCTGCTAAGTGGACATACTAATAAACTGACTCCTAAGTTCTTATGTTCATACCCATGGATCAGTGCATCTCTCAGTCTTCATCAGAAAATCTTTTCACAGTAGATGATGATTAATATAGAGATCCAAATGTGGTCAACATAAGAGAATAAGGTGACTGTGGAACACTCAGGTCTAAATGAGGTATCTATCTAATCATATCCTCTTTCCCTCAAGGCTCAGAGACCAGCCCAGAAGAGGGGGTAAGAAGATTATAGAATCCAGAAGTAGTAAATGAATGTCTATATTGAAATACTGCTTATTGGATACGACAAGGCCATGGTACATGTTAACTCACAGTGGCTGTGACTATACACAAGACCTGTACAGAATGAATCCTAACAAAAGTCAAGGTAGGACTGACAAGGGAGGTGCGTGTGAAGTCCTATCCCTAACTGAGAAGCTGTTGGCAGGTGATGGATGCTGGGGGAGGTAGAGGAAGTTTTCTTCAGGGATGCAGCCCCTGAAAGGCCACCAGCGTTCCATTAGAGGCCCATGAACAATGGGCAACACTATGTAGACTTAGTAGGTTTTTTAAAAAGAGAGCAGCCATAAAGTTAGGAGGAAGAAGTGGTAGTGGAGGGGATAGGGGGTAGAGGGGAGTAACTGGAGGAGAGGAAATAGTGGGGTGGACAGGATCCAAAAACATTATGTGCATGCATGAAATAATAAAAAATAAATAAATGAAAATGGTCAAATATATGAACTTCTATATGTGGGGTGGTGGTGCATTTGCAGAAAAAGATGACCAGAATGGTACGAATTCACTTTTGGGTCCAGGTTACAGAAGTGACAAGAGAAAATCAATAGGCATTTGGATGTATGGGCATAGCTCAGGGTCACAGCTGGGTCAGGGGCCATTGACTGACTGCTGAGAAAGTTTACACTCTCTGAGTTTCTGTTGATGGCGCCCAGAGTTAATGAGTGTGCTTGCAATGGAACCCAAGAAAAGGGATTCAGAGAGCAAGAGATAGGAAGAATCCAAAGGCCCAGGAGGGGCTAGAGGTACAAAGGCTGCCTCAGGCCACCTCAGTGACTGAGCTGCTTCTGTGCATGCTACCAGAGGCAGAGAAGTCAGTGGGCATTTGGGAAGGAGAAGGGGGCACAGATGTGGTGGTGACGGAGCTTCTGGAGTAGGTTTTGAAAGCCACTGTGGTCATAAGACACTGAGTTCTGTACCGCAGTATTGAGCTTATAGCAAATCTTCTAGTTGAAGACCCTTCTCCATGCTTTTTAAAGATTACAACAGAAATTCCAGCCCAAATTAAAAGTAATTTTCAACTGTCCATATTAGCAAGTTGGGGAACTTAGAGCAGTAGTTCTCAACCCATGGGTTGTAACCTCTTTGGCAAACCTCTATCTCCAAAAATATTTACATTGCGATTTATAACAGTAGCAAAATTGGTTATAAAGTAGCAATGATTATGGTTGGGGGTCACCATAACATGAGGAACTGTATTAAGAGGTCACAGCATTAAGACGGTTGAGAACCACTGCTTTAGAAGCTACATGATGGAAACACAATGTAATTGGTTGGGTCTTACAGCCTGATAGTTTCCTTATTGAAATAAATGAAAACATGAATCTAATACATATCACATATATGTTTATGAAATCATAAATTACTACCTTCAGTTCAGGCCCTGAGTCACTAAAAAATCAGAGAGAGAGAATCTCTGATAGAGGAGAGACTTTGACAACCTATGCCACAATATTAAAATCTAGGAGCTCCTCAGTATCTCCTCAGACATACGACACAGAAAGGAGAACTTTGTTCTCTGGAGGCTCTGATCTCTCACACCAGACTCAGCTCCAAGTTAAGTACTTTGAACACACTGGGATTTATGCACGATGCTCATGGCTTAACTGTCCTTTGGATGAATCCAGCCTACAACGCTTCTATCATAATGACTGCTGAAATGTTGCTTTATAAAAATATTATGGGCACCATTCAGTATCTCCAGGCAAACTTGAAAACAATTATTTTGTAAGCATTCCAAGGACTTTATACCTCAGATGTCACATCAGTAATCCAGCCTCAAAGCAATGTGGTCTCAATTAAAGGCAATACAAGACAAGATCAGGGCTCTCTTGACTTTCCCTGGAGCTCCATGCCTAGAAACCATGGACTTCAGAATGCAGGCAGGGACAGGATAAAACCTCTTCCTTATGTTTCTTTCCCAGCTTTTTGTTTTATGGAGATAGCATAAGCAAACTTCCAATCAGTCCAGTACCAGTGAAGCTGTCGGTTGGAGTGTTTGTCATATTTCAATCAAAACAGGAGCCAGCCTGTTCTCTCTGCCCAGCACTGTCTCTACAGTTTCAAGGACCAGAATTAATGAATTAGCTATTGATTAAATTCCACTCTAGCAAATCCACCAAGGCAAATAAATGAACTACCCAGGGCACATGTAGGCCATGGCCAGACATGTCTAGGGTATCGATCAGTAGTTAGTATTCTTTGGGGACACCGAAGCAGCTGATGATAAGATGACAAGTAGGGAATGTACAAGATGGGACTAGAGTTTGCTTCTAAAGGGACATTTCCTGAAACTACAATGGTCCATATGAGCTTTCTGCATGCACGTGCACCTCTGGGTTACACAGAATGTAGGGAATATGACAAGAACTTGCACTGAAGATGATGTAGTCAAAATCTAGGCATACATTAAGGTCAAAGACAAGGATGAGTTGATGCATTCCAGGCATCTAATCAAACAGACTCATGTGATAGCTACATGTTATCAGAGTATAACGAAGTTAAATTTTGCTGACATTGCATTTTATCAAAGAATACATAAAAAAAAACCCATTGAAAATGTATGCTTTATAAGAAGCCAAGTTATTTGCAATGTTCTAGAACTAGTAAAGTCAATCTACTGGTATTTTCCTGGGTGGATTTCACATTTGATTTTTACATATTGCTAACATAAAAGAGATTAAAAAATCCAGAAATATAATTAACAAGTATTCACTGCCAGAAGTATAACAAAATTACACAGACAATGCTATTCACATAGGAGGCTAACTGCTTTGGTGCTGGTATGCTTGGACTGATGGCTTGGCAGCCTGTACCCACTTCTTGCAGCCTTGCCTTTGGGAACTGGTACTCTGCCACAATGGCTCATTTTAAGAAAGGAAATATTTTACAGGCCAACATTTGGTTGTGAATGGTGTCTATCAGTTTGTTTTTGTTAGATCTCTGGCTGAAAGGGGAAAGAAACAAAAATAAATCAGCCAAAGGCATTGCAATAAAGAAAAATATGTTGCATGGGGGCATCCTGTGCTGACCAGCACGGAGTAAGGCTGCTACAGCCGTTCCCTCCCAGATAGCCTAGTGGGAAAGCCTGCACACACAGCACTATCTGAGGACTCTGGAACGGAACCATGGCAGGGACACCACGAAAAGCATTAAGTCATGAAGACTGGATGTCAGAAGATGAGTTCCTCATTTTTCTTCCCCTCCACATTTAACCCAGGGGTAGCCCCAGGGTGGAACAGGAGAACTGTGAAAGTGAAATATGAGAGGCTGGCAATCTTTTTCCATTTTTTTTTGACCAGAGTATGCAGAGGGGGAAATATATATTCAGGACAAAGAGTGTGGGGCAAATTCCCACTCTGTTTTGTTCCCGTATTTTTCTTCTTGGTCTTGCCCAAAGGATGAATCAGGAAGTCCCATGGCTGCTCTGGCCAAACGGGAATCAGAAAGACCTATTCAGAGGAACTAGAAAAAAGAGCCCTGCTGCCCAGAGAATAAACTTAGGGAAGGAGAATCTTTGCTGTTTTGTTTCTCCTCGTTGCCTACAAAGTAGCTTCTGTTGCGCTAACTGTGAAGAAACCAGAAGGCACAAGGCCCAGGAGTAAATAACATTTTAGCCAAAGGTTCAGGAGAGGAAGTGTAGGAGGCTAGAAAGTTGGAGAATCAGTTCCAAGTGGCGTGTTTCCAACTGTGTCACACACATGAGGGAACACTTCATTTTCTGAACCTTTCTACTATAAGTCCTGAGGGAGCCATGGGGAAGTATGTACATGCAAAGGAAGTAAAGAAGCAACGCAAAACTTGAGGAAAACAAACTGGCTGCTAACTAACTGATAAAGAAACAGAAAACAATTTGCTCTATACCTAACCAGTTGTCAAACCCAGGTAAAAGAGAATGACTTCATCTTGAGAGGCTATGAGCAAAGTTATCATATCACAGCCTAATATTTAAAAATGATTCCAGGAAATAATCCCATCATTCAAAATGATCTGAATGAAATCTAGGATGGTTATATGAACATCAGCTAATACAGACATAAGAATAAGGAAATTATGAGGGCTGGTAATGGATAATCACATAATGAGAAAAGGGTCAGCTTATCATGTCAATACACTGCAGTGTGCATGTATGTAGTTGGTAACAACATATCAAATGCACAAGGCAAGAATGATGTACTTGTCCTAACAATGACACATCTCTCACCTCAAAAAGTAGAGGTGGTAATTTACTTTTAGAGCCAAATGTGAATGACCACGGGCTGAGAACACACAGGCTACCCCAAATTCCCTGTTCCAATCTGGCAGGAGTTCACTGAAGTCCCAATCAGTCGACAGCCATATAGAAAGATCACTGTAAGGCATGGCTTCTTTCCAGGAATTTCCCTTCACACATCTCAAGAAGCAATAGATATATCCACAATTACATGTAGATAATCAAATCTCTTCTTCTAGTAATTGACAGAGTAACTCAGCAGGTCAATAAGTTGATAGATAATCCAAACATCGCCATGACTCAATAAATGGTATTCTGTGCCCTGAAACAAACCTTAGCTAATGTAAGAGAATTGAAAATTGCAAACTAATGTCCCTAGAACATACAAGAATTAAACTAAAAAATCTGTACAAAGTATCTGAAAAAATTCTAAATATTTGTAAATTAAGTCATCTCCCTGTGAATGATGGATAGGTCAAGAAGGTCCAATGGTCAGTAAAAAGCAGTTTGAACAAATGAGAACGCAACATCTCACACAATGGGTGCCACCTAAATCAGGGCTCAGAGGAAAACATAAGGCAGCAGGCTCTCCACTTGACCTCATACCAACCAAGTAAGCTACTCTCTCTGAGGAAACAAAAAGGACGAGAAAAGCAGTAAAGAGCAGAATTATCTCAAGTAGCAAACTGAAAATAATATTTAAGAATCAATAAAGATTCTGTCCCACTCTGTAGGCTGTAGGCTGCCTCTGCACTTGGATGATCGTGCCTTTGCTGTACAGGTGAGCTGTAGGTTCCATGAGATCCCATTTATCAGTTGTTGTTCTAAATGCCTGAGCTGTATGGGTCCTGTTTAGAAAGTCCTTTCCTGTGGCAGTGAACTGAAGTTTACTCCCTTCTTTCTCCCTCTATCTATATCAGGTCTTAGGCTGAGGGTGGGTCTTGTTCCATCTGGAGTTGAGTTTGGTGCAGGGTGAGAGATAAGGGTCTGCTTTCTTTCTTCCACATGCAGCTCTCTCAATTTTGGCCAGCACCAGTTGTTGAAGACATCATCTTTTTTCTCCAGTGTGTCTGTTTGGCCTTTTTGTCAAAAATCAGCTGGCAATGGGTTCATGTACTTTTATGTGGTTTCTTAATTCTATTTCTTTGAACCAGATGTCTGTTTTTAAGCCAAATACCATGCTTTTCTTCTTTTTCATTATTATAGCTCTGGAGTATAACTTGAAATCTGGGATGATGATACCTCTAGCAGGTGTTTTTCATTTTTAGTTGTTCAGGATTGTTTGGGATATCCTTTTTTTAAATTTTTCCAAAAAGAAATATAAGATTATCCATTTCAATTTTCATGGAGAATTGTGTTGGGATTTTGATAGGAATTGTGCTGAATCTGTAAGATTGCCATTTTGTAGGATGGCTATTGTCATATCCTCAACCTTACAAAGACACCACATAGTGTAGCAGGAGACTGTGGTCAGCACAGAGACCACAATTTGTCAAACGGTAGAGAAAAGACCATGGAGTACTTGGTTCTAAATGATATCTGTGTCACTCCTCCCCACCTCTTCCCAAGGACTGTTGTGGAAGAGGGGTTGGAAAGATCTAAGAGCCAGAGGCAGTGGATGAGTGCCCCAAGGAGTCAGTGTTCTCCAGACACGAAAGGGTGGTCATACATACAAACCCACAGTGCTTGTGCCGGCAGGCATGAGACCTGCTCACACTCAAGACAGATAAATTCTCAGCACGAAGAGAGAAGCATGAAGTTCGACCCCTACCTGAGGAACTATTGGCAAAGAGAGCTGCTAGGAGGAGAGTCAGTTTTCTCAAAGTGTGTGGCCTAAATGTGGCCTCCAGTAGGCCAACCATGTTCTAGTGGATTGCTACACTACGGAATACATTGGCACAGCACAGCCTGGACACAAAGTTAGGTGGGTAGGAAAGCGAGTGAATCCAGTAAGAGCTTGGGGAGTGGGCTGAATAGGATCAAAATACATTGTATGCAATTCTCAAATAACTAATAAAAACAAGAAAAATTTGATAAAACTGAGAGGTATTTTTAAAAACATCTACTAAACTAAAAACCTCTAAGACTCTACCATGGAAGGAAATAAGTCAACACATACACTGTAAACAGCATTCTTCTCATAAAACTGACAAATTGTTTGAAATGGACCAATTCTTTGCATATTCAAGGTTAAAATAAAAAAGCCCAGTTGAAAAGAAACATTTAAAAAAATTTCAAATTATTAAGAAATTGCAGCCGGGCGGTGGTGGCGCACGCCTTTAATCCCAGCACTCGGGAGGCAGAGCCAGGCGGATCTCTGTGAGTTCGAGGCCAGCCTGGGCTACCAAGTGAGTTCCAGGAGAGGCGCAAAGCTACACAGAGAAACCCTGTCTCGAAAAAAAAAAAAAGAAATTGCATTCCAAGTTAAAGGTTTTTCTCCAAGAAAAACTCTGGGCAAATGTGGGTTTCAATGGTCAATTTCACCAACATTTAAGAAATATATAAAATAATGTTTTATAAGATTTCTCTACAAAATAAAGAAAGGCGTAGCTCTCAGTGCATTTTTGTAGGGACAGAATCAGCATGACAGTCAAACATGGTAAAGGCATGGCTATAAGAAGAAGAACAGTAGAGCCAAATCTATGAGAACAGGTGGAAACATCTATAGATTACAGCAAGCAGCCCCAGCAACATGTAAAGAGGAGACCACACGGCAAGTAGATCTTACCCTCCGGTAAGTAGGGCTTACCCAGAGAAAGCAGACTGGTTTATGGCTTTTTTATTTTTTTATTTATTTATTTATTTTGGTTTTTCGAGACAGGGTTTCTCTGTGTAGCTTTGCGCCTTTCCTGGGACTCACTTGGTAGCCCAGGCTGGCCTGGAACTCACAGAGATCTGCCTGGCTCTGCCTCCCGAGTGCTGGGATTAAAGGCGTGTGCCACCACCGCCTGGCGGTTTATGGCTTTTAAATCAAAACATAATTAATCATCCAAAAATGTAAAATGTGGGAAACTATGTGACATAATATTATAATATTTACAATAAATAACTATCAGAAAGTGAGAAATAAAAGATAATTCTTTAATTCGATAAAAGATTTTTTCTCTAAACTTCATAGGTGACAAATATCCTTGCTAATGGTAAAGGCCTGAAAGCGACCTTAAGTTTGTTTTGTAGATCCATGTAGAATTCAGCAATCTACAACAAAGTGCCCAAGACTCATAATAAACTTAACAAGGTTGTGGAACAGAGTTTTATTATATCAAAATCAATGGTCTTTCTACACGCCAATAACAAACAAAACAAACAATTAAATTTTAATTTGCTTAAAGGAACATTAATAATTGTACCCTTAAAAAGAAATAATTAGGTACAAATCTAAGGAAATACCTTCACTACTGTGTATTGAGTTCTATCTAATGTTGATGAGATAAATGTATCAAGCACATAAGCAATTTATTGTGCCTAATACTTGAAGGATTAGACACTATTGAGACACAAATTCTCCTCCAATTGACTCACAGATTCAATGCAATCCTAATTAAAACCACAGAGATTTTTGTAGATATTAATAAACTGTTTCCAAAATCTATATGGAAAAGTAGAGTAAAAGAAAAGCCAAAACAAGCTTTAAAAATCTCAGACAGAGTCAGGCTTCATGTTTTCATAAGCTACTACGCATCTGTAACAACCAGCATTCCATGATGCTGGTGATCTGACAGACATATTGATGAATTCAATAGAAGATTCAAAATTTTACCTCTCTGGGGTATTCTAAGTTTCTTAGTTTTCCTCATTTCTTTTCTTTGTGCATCTATGTCTTATTGCATTTTCAGAGACATCATCTCAAAATCTCTTCCAAGTTTCAACTCAGTGTTCATACTTCTAACATCCACAAAGTACCTTCATCTCCCATTAATTACTCCTTTTATTTTTCTTGTGTCCTGGGTTTGCTTCTTTGATAAGAGGGTCTACTTTAGAATATGTTTTCTGCACATACACTGTTTCTGAGTCTATCAAATAATTTTATTTATCTTGGTCCTTTTGTCCACCTTGAAGAGTGATTCACCCACCCATACAAAGCTAGCTTGGAGCTTCATAGATTTCACAGATGGCTGATCAGCACACTTTCCCATTGGATACCTGAAGTACAAGCTATTATTTGTTTCTTTTGGAAGATCCCATATTCTATTTTATGGAAGTATTTTATGTTATGTGATTCACTGTTTTCTGGATAAAAATTATCAATTTCTTCTAAGGAGGCATTTCTGATTGACTACTTGATTCGGAGAGTAGAGAGTGCAGTCAAAGGTTTGTGTTCAGCTGGTACGCTCACTTCCTCACTGCTTTTACCTCTGCTCCTCTGGGAAGAGTGTCCATAATTCTTAGTATACACTATTAAGTTTCCCTAGAGGATAAACGACTAATCCCATGGAAGGTAGACTGGACCACATAGGAGAAGAGAAATGTGGATATATATGCAGAGGGAAGGGACCTTGGGCACCAATCACTGTCTTTTATAGATTTCCAGCTATGTTCATCTTTGACCTTCATTCCATACCCCTACTTCTCCATGGTCTCATGCCTCTCTATTCTCAGATTCCCTGCAGAAAAATTAGTTTGTTTCATATCACCCTTTCTGTCTTCCAAGCAATACAACTTTACCAATCATTATAAATAATTATCGTTTTCCAGATAAGTTCTGCTTCCAAAATTGTCTTCAAATCTGGCTGTGCTAGTGTCTCCTCTCTCACTTTCTTTGTTAGTGTGGTGCACTGCTCATTTGAATGGTCCTCTATTAACCTCTTACATTTGGGAAGATGCAGTCTTTACCTCCAATCATTTTCCCCTCTGGTATTATCTGTAGTAATCTTCATAAAAGAAAACTATGATGGAGATCCAGACACATTTGTTCAGTTTCTCATAAAGCTTAGAGACTACTTTTTGCTGAATGTAAATATATAATCCAAAGCATAATTCTTTAGTCATTCAGCAGAGTTTGATTTATAAAAAGATGTGGTGATATCTGTAATCTAAGAAATAAAGCTTGCCTGAAGATCAGAGGACAGAGCAAGCCACAGAGTTAAACATAGAGGTCAGGCAGTGGTGGCACTCACACCTTTAATCCTAGCACTTGAAAGGCAGAGATCCATCTGGATCTCTGTGAGTTCAAGGCCACATTGGGCTACATGAGATTAATCCAGTCTAGAGCCAGGCAGTGGTGGCACATACCTTTAATCCCAACACTTGAAATCTCATGCCTTTGCTGCCAGTATATGGGAAGCACACATGCCTTGAATCCCAGCACTAGGAAGGTTGAGATAGGAAGTGAAATGGCTGGGTGGAAAAAGGCATATAAGGTGTGAGGAGACAGACTTGGAGGCATTCAGTCAGAGGATTTGTGGAGTTGGCAAGATGAGAAGTGGCTGTGGCTTGTTCCTTTGTCTCTCTGATCTTTCAGCATTTACCCCAATATCTGGCTCCTAGTTTTTATTATAAGACCATTTAGGATTTGTGAAACAAGAAGACAAGAACAAGACAAAACCCATCCCCTGAACTATAATTATTTTCTGACTTAAAAAATGGACTCAGTGTTCTATCCCCAAAGATTTTTTCCATCCCTTATAATCCTAGCCAGATTAGGGAATTTTTCCTCTTTATATTTGTCTTGCACATTTTCAATATTGACAGTATTTTCATATAGTTTATAAATATTTAGTTTCCCACCCCCACTATAGGATGGAACTTTGCAAATTTATATTCATATCTTCTCTTTGGAATTTATTTTTGATTCCTATTTTATTATAACCACAAATATGTTTGATTAAAAAAATAAATAAAGTCTTTAGTGCCCAAATAACTTTCCCATTCCTCCTTTCTATAGTAAGCATCTATTCCTGGTATACATGGCAAAAATTCTACTGAAATGATTGTGCTAATTAGAACATCCAAAATTGGACAGGAATGTATTGTTTATTTGGAAACACATTGAAGGAGATAAAATTTTTGACATGAGTGGCTAAAATCTAGTTACTTTCACTTGCTAATTGTTATAATGATTTTTTGATAAAGTCAATTGTCTCGTTAGGGTTTCTATTGCTGTGAAGAGACACCAGGACCACAGCAACTCTTATAAAGGAAAACATTTAATTGGGGCTGGCTTACAGTTTCAGAAGTTTAGTCCATTATCATCATGGCATGAAGGCAGGAAGCATGCACACAGACATGGTGCTGGAGAGGTTAACTAAGAGTTCTAAATCTTGATCCGTAAGAAACAGGAAGTGAATTGTATCCCACACTGGTTGTAGCTTGAGCACATGAGACCTCAAAGCCCACCCCCACAGTGACATACTTCCTCCAATAAGGCCATCCCTACTCCAACAAGGCCACACATCCTAATAGTGCCACTCCCTATAGGCCAAGCATTCAAACACACAAGTCTATGAGGGCATACCTATTTAAACCATCACATCAATATATCTATTTTTGTTCTGATAGCAAAACAAAACAAAACAAAAAACCATAGAAATGTCATTGTTCTGGCTGAACCTATCAGAATGGAAACACACCATGATGAATGGAATCAGTCTATGTGTGTTTGTGCACACGTATTTAGGTGAAACTTGATTCATCTTGTTAGGATCAAAGTTTGACAAGGGACAGCTCGCATTTCCTTCTTTAGTCTCATTCAGTATAGAGGAATCAGCAATTACAACCTCACTTCTGTTCTGGGAAATGACATTAAGTCTTTTTCCTGTAAACACTGAATTATTATTACTATTTTTGAGTGTTGTCCCTGTGCAGAGGCCATGCTAATAGTCTCCGTATCGTTACAATTTTAATATATGTGCTGCCAAACAAGCACTTATTCTACTTTTTACTTTATTTGTTGAGAAAGGGTCTTACTCTGTAGCCCTTGCTCTCCTAAAATTTGTTTTGCAGACCAGGCTGGCCTTGAATTCATAGAGCAATGTCTCCAGCCCCAAATCTGAATTATTAAAGGACTCACTTTCAACCTCTGGTAATTTCTCAGCAAGGAAAGAGTAAAGAAAGGGATCCTATTAAGAATCTGATAAAATTGTTAGCAGCTATCCAAAAACTATTTGCTCTATTTATTTGAGACATATTTTTAGCTTTCAGGCAATCTGAGATAGATAAATCAAATATTTTCAAAGAGATCCAGTTATAAAGTAGTCATTCTAATTAAAATTAGAATTTTGCTTCACAAAAGAATTCATTAAAGGACACATTTAAATAAAGAGGCTCTCTTACATCCAAGTATCTGTTAATAAATGACTAGGCATGAGACATGGAATCAGGAAAACAGGTTCAATGTTTTTGGTATGCAGTATAGATTACCTGAGAAATATAAGAAATTTGATATGCACCCATACTTACAGCAACCTTTAAGTGAGATTTTCACAGCTAAACTGATTTCTTTGATATTTACTTCCATTTCTTATGATCAAAGTTGTTTAGATTGACTGATAAAAAGCTAGGTACCTTGAAGTAATATCACGGATTATAGGTATTGAAATGTCACTTGGAGTATCTTCCGCAGTGTGGACTTGGGTTCCATTGCTTTTCATGCAGGCATCTTTTGTACAGACTTCCACCTGCAAAGATTAGTTTGGAAAGGAATAAATATAATCATCTTCAAAACAGACCGACAACAGTCTGAATACACCTTCCCCCTCTTCATATGAACCTCTTCAAGTCTGCTATAGCCTCATGGGGCTTAGTGAATATTCTCCTTTTTGATGTGAATTGAATCCAGTGGGATGAGCTCAGAACAGAATACAGAATTGGGCTCAGGACAATTGATTTAGTGATTAGCATGGTGATGTTTGGTCTCTGGTTCTGAACATTCACAAAGAGAAGGGCTTATTAATCTATTCAGAACAGTCAAAGAACGGGAGACGCTCAGGTGGTGAGTCACAGGACTAATAGGTTATCCTTGCACAGTGCTCTCCAGATCTATAACCACGTGGTGTAATGATGATATCTCCTGGAAGTCTTGACACTTTGCAACAAATTGCCTAAATGCTAATGTCTAATGGGAGAAAAATGAAGCCCAGGGAAACCTCCCAATAGGGCCGAGCTATTTTATATCCATTTGTTCCAGCTGCAATAGCATTGTCCCCTTAATCACAGCAGAAATCATCACTCACCCCTTTAATTCCGCCACCTAGTTAGAATAAAAACCGAGAGGGTGGAAGAATTTAGGATTGGAAATGGGGCCCATCAAACATCAGTAACCCAAAAGGAGTGTATCCAGTGGCTGGGAGGAGAACAGGTGGATACACAGGAGGTATCTGGTGGAAGAGCCACAGCATGTAGCCTTTAAAGGGTAAACTCAACTCTATTTCCTTTTATTTTAAAAAATATGTGTATGTCTTAACATATGTATGTGTTTCATGTGTTTGCAGGTGCCTATGGATGCCAGAAGGGGATGCCACATCCCTTGGAACTGGAGCTAGGTGTGGTTGTGAGCCACCTGATGTGGGAGCTGAGAATGAACCTGGGTCCTCTGCAAGCACTCTTAACCACTGAGCCATCTCTCCAGTCCCTGAACTATACTTTTTCTTGTGCTAATTGACATTCAATGTCTTATACACAGAGGTAAAAGAAGCTATGTACTGATGATTCTTAAATTCTGGTGCTGTGGTTTTTAGCAAATCAGTCCTCCAATTATTTACATCAGAGCTTGGAGCAAGATAGATGAGATTCACACTGTACTTCAGAGACATCATTTAGTTCCCAGTACCATTGCATCTAAACACTGAGCACATGTTTACTGTAGTACAATAGCTGTGGTATCAATAGTTGTTATATTGCCCTTTGTGGTAACATTTTTATAGACTTAAACACTATTAGGACCCTCCACTATGATTAAGTACAAACAAGAAATAACTTTGAGGTAGATTATCTTAAAATACAATGGGATAGAATTAGTGACATAAATTTTATGCATATTGGAAGGTATCACACTTTGGTACACAGTGGGATTAACTCGAGTATCTCAACCAAATTTATTATTGTCTTTTGCATACATAATATATTTCTGATGGACTCTCGACCAAATAATTTTTTAATGTCTTCCGGATGTACAGTAATAGTGCAGGTTTGTAGGGTAAGATACGCATTTCAATACATGTTTACATGTTATGTGTTTACAGCATGCAGGGAACAATCAGTGTAGGAGATGGTGCTGTCTCCTCACTTTTTCATGGCTGGAGCTTGAGTTCTTCCCCTCTAGCTATTGATAAAGTAGAATATTGTGGAGTTAGCCTCCCCAACCCCTGCTTGACAGCATCAGAACTCACTGCTCCTGAGTTTTAGTACCTGTTACCCAGGCTTTCTCTATTCCCAACTGTCATCATTTCTGATCTCTAGAAAAGATCATTCTGCATTCAGATCCAATGCTCTTTAGCTTGCACATATGAGGAGTTATCAGACCTACATTTTAGCAAGTCTGTAAATCAGGGGGCAGAGCAATCGGGAGACCCGAAAGATGGTCAGATATCTGATATTTGTGTTTCTCCAAAACACTTCCTGTTGACTTTGGGAAAGCATTACACTGTGTTCTCATTCTTTGTTTTTGTTTTTGTTTTTTTCTGGAGGTGAGGACCAAACCCAGGGCCTTGTGCTTGCTAAATCCCCAACCCCGTGTTCTCATTCTTACTAATACAACATTGCCAGTCTTCACCCTGAGTATATCTCTAGTTCCATATGTTCTATAACATGTGCATAAAATGTCAATATTAGGGTTTACCACATTTACTTGAAAAGACCTTAAAAATCAAGTTTAAAATTCAAGTTATGATTCCCTTTGAAAGGGTGATGTAAAAGGATTTATTCAATGATCAGCTTTAAAATCAATTGCTATTCTATGGAAGAGGTTAACCTAGAGAAGTTTTGTTCATAATATTGGGCATGCTTGTCCAATGCTGACTTAAATGATGTTTGACTTCCTAAAAAAGGCACTAAAATTTAACATTCAAATTTCCAGCCATGCATAAATATGCCATGTGTGATAATCCTGATCTACAAAACAAAATTCCACAGTGTAGACAGTAAGGAAAAAATTCAAATTTTGGGTTCGATTTTGACCTTCTGTCTTTGTTTCAATGACACAAGTCTGATTAAAATATGCTTTCTCCTGGCCACAACTGACCCAAACCATCAGTGTGAGTGAGGGCTTCCATATTACTTAAGGGGCACACGATTTGATATGACAGGCCTTGTTCTATAGGCCAAGGCTGAACAGTGCATGTGCACACAACCTCAGAGTTCTCACCACAAGCCTGCACTCTGCACCCTCAGCTTTGTATCTAAGTATGTATGCATGAATGTATGTATTATATATATATATATATATATATATATATATATATATATATAGTGTGTGTGTGTGTGTGCATGTGTGTGTGTGTGTGCGTGTGTGTGTGTGTGTGTGTGTGTTTGTGTGTGAAGGCCAGAAGAGGGTATCAAGATCTCTTGGAGTTGGAGTTAAAGACATTCTCAAGACACGTGGATTGTGATGTGGGTGCTAGGCTCCAACAGTGGCCCTCAGAGTAGCACAGTAAGCACTCTCAACCACTGAACCACCTTTCCAGCTCCAGACTTTCAGACTTCATAAGCAAATGATCATGCTTTGTTCTCAGGGCTCAGTCTTATCCCACAGGGACCCAAAGAAGACCTCACAGCAAAGCCTCCATCTCCATCCAGTGCTCTTTATTCACAAGGCTGTAATTGGAATGACTTGAGGCATGGCTTTATGAATTGACCCATATGTTGTCTACTTGTATGTGTGGACTCTTCCTGAGGTGTGTGAATGCAAATGTCAGTCCACCTGTGCCGTGCTGATGTAACTCACATAGATTGTTGGCAATGAAAACACAATCCATGAAGCTTTCTTTCTGTGTCTATTGTATCCCTTCTTTGTGTTCTGTTGTTGCTTATGGAGCCAAGCCCATGGGTCATAGTAGGGATGGCTGGAATATTGTAGCTAAATAAACATGCTTCACTGTCAGATATGGAAAAACGACTTGTAACTTGGGCAGACATAGCACTCCTGGTAAAATGTTTCTGGAATCAAATAAAATTCCCGCATTTAATGCCTTTTGGAAATTATTCATGAAATGCTCATGAATTTTAGAAGTTGCATAGATTATTTAAACATTTACTAAATTGCAGCCTCTCTATAAATGCTGAGCTTCTGGAATCTTTTCTTCACCCATTTGCTCCCTTGGCCTTCTCATCCCACGTATCTGATAGTCATACAAGATTTTCAGTCTCTCCAGGACAATACTGTATCTTACATACTTCTGGGCTCTGGTATTTCTTCTATTTCAGAGTCAGTAGACCTTGAAGAGGTCCACAGGCTTGGCTTCAGGTGGACAATGCACTTTCTGAGTTCTGCAATAAATTTGCCATCTAAGTGTCTAAATACTCTTCTAGGGAAGGAGGTGTGGACTTAGAAGATTCTCCTAGACTCCCAAGGACAAAATGTTTAAATGCAGCCATGTCACAGGTAGGGCTATGGAGTGTTTGCTGCATGATGAAAAGACTTATTCCTTCCATCTTTGGGTAAAATCCTTTGGTATAGTTTTAATTTGCCTCATTTTATGTTTTTCTGTTGCATTCAAAGTCAGGAGTGCTAGTGGAGGAGAGAATATTTGCCTTTACACAGGGAGGATTGATATCCAGTGAGCTTTGCTACTTCCCTGAGTAAGTGGCTTAAAAAAGAACAGAGAGAAAAATCTCTACATCTGCAAGTTAATTCTGATCTTGATACCAATAAAAGGCCAAGAAAGAAGACCAACTGGGAAGACTGTGTTTTGGTGATAGTTTGATTAACTTCCTTTCACCAGTGGGCATTTTATCATCTCTCCCAATCAGCACCAAGCTCCATCTTAACCAAGAACTGTTCTCCAGGGATTCAAGGCTGCGAATCCCTCACGGCAAACAGCTTTCACTCTGGTCAATTTCCCCTTCCCACCAAACAAACAATAATCTGTAACCGGGACAGAGAGCCGCCACACAGAGACAACGCTCGGCATGTTTTATTTAACATATCCATGAGCTTAACCATCCAAAAAAGAAACCAAACAATGTTCTGACCTGAATGTCGTAGACAGTGAAGGGAGACAGGCCTTTCAGAATAAATGACCCCGGCACATCCATTCCAGTCTTACAGAGCTTATTATTTACATAGACAGAAGACTCAGTGACAATGCCATTTGGGTTGGAAGGAGATGTCCAGATGACATGTACAGCTGTACTGTTGATGATGACAACCTCTGGAGGAAGCATGCCCTGAGGCTCTAGAATTAAAGAAGAAACTGAATAAGCCCCAGCTGTCTCCACCAAAGCACTTGTTAAACCAAACGCAGATTGGTACAGAGACTCAGCAAAGGGCTCCTTGCTTATCTACTCTCCCGTGATGAAGTTAGCACAGTCTGAAGTCCTGTGCAAATTGGCTTATTACACTCTCAGTTAGAAACCATGAGAATTGGTGGCAAAATGCTTCATCTCGCCAGCGTAGTGCTAATCCTCAATGCTATGTGACCAGTGGGATATAAATGATAAATTACTCACCCGTCTGCACCTCTAAACATGTATCTATTACTTGTCGTTTTTCAACCTTTCACTTTATATCTCCTTGGGGTGGAGGGGGGAGGGAATTTGCTCCTTAAGCCAAGTAAAATAAAATAAAATTCAAATACACTGAGGCTACTGGAATGTGAAAAATCATTTGCTGTTACTAGCTTGTAACTCAAGTAATATGAAGCAATAATGCAATATTGTCATTATGTAAATGATTTTGAGTGTTGATTACCATAGGTAATGATGAAATCTAACATTAGAAAAAATCTTGCTTAGCATTAAATTACACAATTATTCAAGCATGTCAGAAATAACTATGCAAAGGCCTATTTTTATCATAAAAACTCATCTTAACTAGTTGAAAAATCGTCTTTGTGATTCATCCTATTTTATAAACAAAAGGTGCCGACCTTTGGCATCACAGAGGAAATGGGTTCCATCCCTAAAGAGTTCTGCTAATGGCCTGGAACACTTGCTTGGGAGGTAACGATATGATA
Source organism: Peromyscus californicus insignis (assembly GCF_007827085.1). Classification (NCBI taxonomy): domain Eukaryota; kingdom Metazoa; phylum Chordata; class Mammalia; order Rodentia; family Cricetidae; genus Peromyscus; species Peromyscus californicus. The sequence continues at coordinate 73,580,573 of NW_026294436.1, read as the reverse complement.
ATGCTTATAATGAGACCATCTAAAGCCAGAAAGATTAGAAAGACCATTCCAGACTCATTTCCGACTCAGAAGTTGATTCTCTGGCTTCCTCTCCCTTGCTAACTGGCTTAGAAACCGAGACATAGGCAATTCTTCTCTGAAGCTGAACTTCCACCCAGTGTTTTTTTGGTGACTCGGGGAGGGCTCTTCCTGAGCTGGGGTGTCATTTTGAAAGCCCAATGCTATTGAGGGCTAATCTTAGAAAAAAATGTTTCTGAATGTCACCTTTTATTGACGTGAACTGGCTCCCAACTAAGCGTGCCCGGAGAAGAACATGTGGAAACTGGTCTGATAGGCAGGTATTACAGCTCCATGCTGCTGTTTCAAGGGGACTGGTTTATTCATCTGTCACTTGATGACAACAAGCATGGAAACATTTTGGTTTCTGCCCCCTTCCTTTCAGGATCAGGAATCTTATAAAGGAGGGTCAATCAATACCATTGGCATCTCTGACGTCAAGACCCTTTTGGAATCTTTACTCACCCTCATCATATGTGGTCACATGCACGATTGTGCTGTTGATTCCATGGACTCCATTGAAGACAGAGAGGAGAATCTGATACTCAGTGCTTGGAGCTAAGGCGCCAAGGACATGTGAATCTACATCTGGGAAGATTTTCAAGGATTTATTCAAGGCCCCAGAATTCCAAAGCAATGTGTAATATTCCACATCACCTTGTAGATCTTGAAGAGCTGTTAACAGAAAACATAAATAATTTTAAACATGGCAGGTGGGAAACATAGAATAAATTCTCTTGTTAAATATTTCTAGAATGAGAGAGAAGCAAGCTATTAGAGAGTCAGCTTTATAAAAAGGTTCTGGAATCTTCTCTGTGGTGAAACTGCTGGAGTTAGATTTTATTTTATTTTTAAACAAATGTTATTTTTTGCTTCACTCTATAATCAATTGAGAAATCATATTGAGGAACATATGCTTTAGAATTTCATGTGTGTATGTGTGTGTGTGTGTGTGTGTGTGTGTGTGTGTGTGTGTGTGTGTATGTGTGTGTGTATGCTATTTATAATAACCTTCAAAGTATCAATATAACTGTTTACAAACATACGTGCAATGTAAAGTAACACAGCATGGAGAACGTCCATGACTTTTTTCAAGGACCCCTTTACATTAATATCTTGGGGTTCATGCAGAAACAGCACGTTTTAATTTGGATTATTTTTTTCTCACTGTGATGCTACTTTCCTTTATCTCCAGCAATATTTTAAAAAGATGGGTGTGCCTTTGTGGTTGGGAGGCTCTGTGCCAGGAGACGTGGTGATTAAGTCGGCAAACCCTGGAGTCTGAAGTGTTTTTTCCTCTGATATCACCAACCGTGCTCACATTTCCTCAGTGATGAAGCCAGTCAGATCAGTGAAGCCAGGTGGGCTGTGTGTGAGAAAGCTCCTTTCCTCACTAGAGATAGTTTTCACTGGGACATCCCTCACTAATCTGCGGCCATTCCACAGCAGGGAAGGCATGGTAGATGTCGTTTGTGCTACTTGGTACTGCTGTGGGGTGTTCTGTATGGCAAATGTGTTGCTGATTGGTCAATAAATAAAACACTGATTGGCCAGGCCTCGGGTTTGATTTTATTAATAAGACTCTCTAAGATTCATGCTACATGGTACTCCAACTAATTTAAATTTATTTTAAAAGTTAAACCTTTATGACATTAAGAATGTGACAGACTTCCTGGGGAGACAGAGCACATACAATCTACTCACCCAGAAAAGGAACCCACGGAGAACAAATACTCAAGTACCAACTGTACCAAAGCCTGTTTTGGTGAACCAGTGCTCTTGTTCTCTGGGTCACTAGCAGGAGTATGGGTGAGGGGTCACTGGTAAGGAGCAGGCATACCTCAAAAGCAGCTGCATTACTGGAAACCCTACGCCACGATGGGTGGATCCCAAAGCTGGCAACCCTAGAACTGTTCTCACAGCTGCAGGCAGCTCCGCCATCTGAATGTGGCTTTCTGTCCTCAGTTTGGTTGGCCAGCATCCCCACATCCAGCAACTGTTTCCTCCTTCTGCGTTGTTGGGAGGGGCCCTCCAGAGTCTTCCAACCACCCAGAGTATGTGACCTCCTATTTACCCCTGTGGCTGGTGGGTTCCCCATTATTCCTAGAGGAAATGTTTCAGTTTGGAGGGGATGCCTCAATTAGGTGGAATATGCCATAAAACACAAGGGTAAACAGATTTTACTTATGTTATAGATGTTCCTCAGGAGCACACAGAGATTCACAGATTATGTGTATTGGAACTGGCATTGCACATTCAAGGAGAGCATGGATATTATGTCAAGATCTGAAGAAAACCCCTTTACTAGCCCATTCCAGGCCCAGTTCCATTTGCCAACCCACTTAATGTAGAATACAAGCTATTCACTGCCCCAGGGATGACAGAAGGGTGGTGGGCTAGGCCTGCTGCAGAAGCCTCCACACGTTACCCTGGTCTTAGGACTAGAAACAGGCGGTGTAACTGGACGGCAAGAGCCACCTTTTGCCTTGTCCTGCCTTTTGCCAAGCGGGCAGCTATTACAGTGTAGAGTCCCAGCACAGACTATCAGCAGGGACACTTGGTGTTGCTACCAGTCACTACCACACCAGATACTCCGTGACCCACTGCTCAAGCCACAGCGGCCTCTTCCTACTCACTGAACCAGTTGAGAGACAGAAGAACTGTTTTTCATTCAAAAGACAGAACAAATTAGAGACTGTTGACCTTACTTCCTCTCTGAGAGAGGAAGAACTTTAACTGAATTAGTCAGAAAGAGAAAGCTAGTAAATTTCACCTTTTCTGTCTATTGAATAAACCTGGCTTGAATGTAATTTATCTTTTCTTAAAGAGGAAATTATGTTATATGGATTCTTCATTACATAAGATAACAGAAATGTTGCCTAGAAGACTCTGTATACTATCATTTTCAGAAGAAGGAGGTGGAGGTTTTAGAAAACATTTAAATAATGTTCTTCAAAAAAATAACACAAAAGGACATGCTTTTATTAAAAGAAGCTATGGGTATACAAAACCACGTGCCTGGAATTGTCAATAGGCTTGACCTGGAATGGTTGAGAGATCTGCCTTGGAGAAGAAAGGGAAGAAACAAACAGCCAGGGCAGAACTAAAACCTGCATTGAGTGAAGAAAACAGGCAGAATATACAGATACATAACACCAGAGACTGAAGGAAAAGTTACTTTCCAGAGTGGTAGCAAGATGCCTGCAACAACAGCGATCTGCCTGCAAGACACACTGGGGCAGCAGCAGCATATGTGGTGCAGGTGTAACCAGCCACATTTCCATCCATTTAAGGCCAACTCCGTGAGATGGACTTATATCTGACACTTCTAAAATGACCAATGACCTAGATAAGTCATAGGTCCAGGGGAAAACCTACTACTATAACTCTGCTAAAGGAACAGAGCAATAAAATGACCCCTAATGACATTCTGCTAGACTCATAGATGAGTGCCTTGGTCAATTCTTACAGAGAAGCTTCTTCTTGCAGTAGATGGAACTTATCAGAGACCCACAGCTGGACATGTACAGAGAATGAGAGACTTTGAAGCCATGAGCTTTAACTGGGATGTCTTTATCAAACCTCTACCCTCAAGGCTCAGGGAACACTGTGGAAGAGGATGCAAAAGGATTTTAAGAGCCAGAGGTGGTGGAAGACTCCAAGGAAACCATGTCTTTTAGACACACATATAAACTCACAGAGACTGACAGCACACACCAGGTCTGCCCAGGTTCAAACCAGACAAAATTCTAGCACAGAAAAGGGGAAATGGACACAAATTCCAACCCCTAACCAAGAAGCTACTTGCAATTGATACCTCCTGGCAAAGGAAAAATCAGTTTTTGCCAGTGCAGTGTCCCTGGGTACATCAACCACAGTCCAGGGCAGACCCCATGCCCAGGAGAAGTTGGCCAACTCAAAACAAACTCCAGAATTTTTTTGTGTGCTCTTTTGTTCTATTTTGGTCTTTTGTACCTTACTGTTTTGTAGACTTGTGTGTGTGTTGTTGTTGTTTGTTTTGAAATTTGTTTCTTGTTTTATGCTTTTATGATTGGAGAGAAAGAACATGAAGTTGGGTGGCGGGGGTGGGGTGAGGAGGATCTGTGAGGGATTAGGGGAGGACAAAGAGTACAATCAAAGCCTATTGTAAACCTATGAAAACATTTAAACAATAAAAATACCACAGAGACCAACTTAAAGGGAGAAATCATTTCTTTTGATTCAGTGTCAGAGGATTTAGGCCAGAGATACTGGACCTTACTCCTAGGGGCCTGAGGCGAGGCTGAACCTCATGTGTGAGAGTGCGTAACCAGGAAGGCTATATCCTCCTGAAGGACAGAGAGCAGAGAGCCGAAGGTTTCAGACGAGTCAGCTGCCACACACTCCCAGTGAGGCCTGTCTACTAAAGTCTCTACCATCTCTCAGAGTAGCTCTGCCAGCTGTGGACAAAGAGGACAAAAACAGAGTCTGTGGGAATGTTTTACATTCAAACCATAACAAAGATAAGAATGGGTGGAAAGCAATCCCTGAACTTAATGACAATTATTATAGTATGTTATAGATATTGAGGACTGAGAATGGCAAAATTCACCTTGAAAAGCAAATGCAGCAAATAATCATGGATTTATTAGTTAAGTCTTATCCACAATGAAGAGATTTTTATAAACAGAATATAATCTGTCTTACTTCTCTGTTGCTATGACAAAATGCCAAGATCAAGGCAACTTATAAAAGAAAGCATTAATTTGGTGTTCACATTTCTAGAAGGTTAGAGTCCATGACTATCATGATGGGGAGCAGGGCAGCAGGTAAGCAAGCATGGTTCTGGAGCCGTAGCTGAGAGCCTGAATTTTTATCCAGAGGATGGAGACCAAGAGAGCAAATCTTGGCCTAGAGTGAGCTTTTGAAACCTTAAGCCCATCCCCACTGCCACACCTCCAACAAAACCATCCCTACTAATCCTTCCCAAACAGTTTCACCAGCTAGAGACCAGGTATACTCAAACATATGAGCCTGTGGGCTCATTCACACCCCTACACTGTCTGACCCAAATGCTAACACTATATCCAAATGTAGATCTGGCACAGTAAACTATGACATGAAATGTTAAAGGTTATCCACAGTAGGATACGCTTGTTATTTTCCTTGTTGCTGACATAGAACACTCATGGAAACGACCTCAGAGGATTTATTTTGACTTGGGTTCTGAGGCTACAGTCCCTCATGGTGGAGAAGGCAGGGATGGGCATGGAGGTTCTTCATTTTCTGGTGCTTCAGGAAGCAGGCAATGGGACAGGGATGAAGACTGGGCTGTAACCTTCAAAGCAAGCTCTCCATGACCTTCCTGTGCCAATTAAGGACTGTGACACAAAAGTTTCACAACTTTCAATATGGCCTCACCAGTTGGAAGCCTAGTGTTCAAACTTATGAGCCAGTGGGGACATCCATACCCAAAGTATAGGGGGACGGGGGGATCAGACAATCTTCAGAAGGCTCAGCTAAAGTATGTTTCAGGAGAACAAAATAACATCAGCATGTTTTGAGGGGAAACATTTGATCCAAGAAAGTTGTCTGCATCTGTATGATCATTTGTGTACAAAAAAGGCAAAGGTAGTCCTCTACTGACGAAAGTGAAAAGAATGTGCAAACATGAAAGGAAGATTATCTTATACAGGCAAAAATGAACGTACTGTTACATTAACAAAACCCTTTCATGATGATCCAGTGAGATACCTCAGAGGGAAAAGCACTAGCTATACAAACATGACCCCCTAAGTTCAATCCTCGGAGCCCTGGTGGAATGAAAATCAACTCCCCCGGGGTGTTTCTCCTTGACCCCATTGGAGGACTCTGGCATTTACACCGCCCCCCCCCCACGCAAACAAACAAAAAGCAATCATAACAATAGTAGTAAAATAAGCAAATGATGCCCACAATGCAATCATCATCCAGAGGACAGAGAGGTGAATTGAAACCCAGAATTTAGAATTGGGGAAATACAAGGATTGATGCTAAATACTGAAGTTATTTTGAGAAAATAGTTCTGTAAGTGTTACATAACAATGAAAATGATTTATACACCAAACATTACAATTACAATAATAAAATTAAGGAAAGAACACATTAATTTTTTATTATATGCAAGATAGAATGACATGGAAAAAGGTAAAAGGTATCACTATGAACATACACTAAATTAAAATAAAGATAAATGTTTAAATGAATGTAGAGATAATTGTCTTTAGGTGAAATCTTTTGATGGGTAAAAGGTGACAAAATATTATTACTTTTTTCTTTTTACCAATGCTTTAGGCATGGAGGAGAACGGAGAAAGAAAATATGATCTATGTGTGGAAGCTTATGTTGTCTATCCGTCTACCCCCTGCAAAAGTCTGAAAACACAGAGACATATCTTTACCTCACATTACAAACATATGTAATGGAAGCAGGCAAATTGTCAAGTAGCTTCTCAAATGGCTCTGAGCCAACCCTTCCTAGAGTAACTTCGGTGCTCACCAAGTCTTATCTGAAAAACTTCCAAGGTATGAATGGGAATAACAGCAGGTTTTATTGCCTACATCCCAATAAAAATGCAAATGTCAAATGGCTTCTCTTTGTTGACTTGTGATTGATAAAAATTTACCAGGAACATTTGCTGTGCATTTGTACCAATCACAGTAGAGGGGAAAAAAAGTCTTTTATTATAATCTTCTGTGTGTGTGATATGTGTGCATGTGCAGGTTCATGTGTGTGAGTACACACACACTACAGTGTACACATGGAGGTCAGAGGGCATGCATGGGGGTCAGTAGACAGCCGTAGGGGTTGATGCCCACCTTCTACTGTGATATATAGTCTCTGTTTATTACTGTATACCAGATGAGCTGTTGGAGGGGCTCCTCGGGAGTCTCCTACCCGTGTCTCATTATGCAATAGGTGTGCTGGGGCTACCGACTGAGACAGCCCCCAGCCCAGAGTGAATGAAGTGTGTGTGTGTGTGTGTGTGTGTGTGTGTGTGTGTGTGTGTACACACATATATATTTCATGATATTTTGAAAGATGATGTTTACTAAGCCAAGTTGTAAAAATGTATTCCTAAGATTTCCAACTCTAAGATGTGTTAAACAACAGCTTTGTACTGTTGAACTTAGTAGGTTACGCACCAATTTTTCTTCCATCAAGCAAGAAAAAAACATTAAAATTAAAGTTGCAAAAATAGGCAGCTCCTTTGCAGAGGAGTGACTAGTTAATTGACGTAAGATAGCAGATTGCACAGAGGAGGGGCAAAATCCTGCAGCAGGCTTTCACAGACGAGCCTTCTCAGAGCTAACCTTTGTACTCACGAAGAGTTATCTGAAGAATTTCCAAGGTATGAATGGAAACCACAGCAGATTGCATTACCTACATCCCGAAGGTCAGAGGTTCTGATTACCAAGGTAATGAAACTTCAGCGGGCCGCTTCAGATCTATTAGGTTTGTCAGCTTCTATAAGCACGCTGACTTCAGGAACGCAATGATATCAGGTATTCGAGTAAGAACAGAGCAGCCACATCTTCCCTTTAGTATTCAAGTATTACAAGGAGGGGGGGGTGACTACTTTTATGGGCAAGCTCTTAAGATGAATTGGTAAACAAGGTGGAGCGGGGAGGAAGAATGGAATGGGTGAAAACACACACACAGACACACAGAGACACACAAGCACACAGACACACACACATACATACTCACACAAATAAATTCAACTTCAGTTAAAACCTATTTTTCCCGGACATGTTATAGAAGGCAATCAGAAGATCAATTAGCTCAAAATTTCCCATTAAAATGGTTCAAATTATTCTAATCCAAATGCCACAGATCATTACAAACCAACAAACTTACAAAAATCCTGGAGGGTTTTTAATGTTTTTTTTTTAATGAATTATTTGGTGGAAGCATAGATCAGCACATGTGTGCCTCTATACATAATGTTCTTTGGGCCCACAGACCCTGAGCGTGGTTCTCAGCCTCGGTAGTACCGGGAAGCAGTGAAACCTTGAAGATCTGGTACCTGGTAGAGGTTACTTGGCTGTTGGGGGCATGCTGCTGAGGAGAATCTTGGAGCATGGCCACTTTCTTTTGCGTCAAACCTGCTAGGATGTGAGTACCTTCCTCCATCATGCCCGCCTCATGCATTGCCTCACCACAGGCCTCAGAACTCCAGAAAGAAGTGATCACACACCCCAAAACTGGAAATGTAAGTTGATATCATCTTTCCTTCCATGCACACGGGTTTATTGGGGGTATTTTATCACAATGGAAGAGTGACCCACACAAAACCTGCTCCGATTTGTAGTTGATGACTCATGATGGTTATCACATGGGAGACAGTTTATGCAAACCTGTCTTCTTAGACCTGAACAAACTCCTGACTAGCCCAAATTATGCTAATGGTTGCCATTGTTATATCCGTCTTTTAGTATAACAGTAGATAACTGTTCTAGTGAGTGTTTATCTTTATAAAACAAATTACTTTAGTCAAACCTGTACAAATTAGATATTTCTCAGTATTCAGTGAAAATACTGACAACCTTTGATTCAGCCATTTGTCAGATCTTAAGTCATGCCTGCAAAAATGGTTAGTATGACTATTTCTATTACAGACTCACGACTTTCCTGGTTGTTCTTAAAGGCAATACACATGAGTAAATCAGATGCTAAATGCCATACCATTAGGTAGCTGAGATTTCATCACCATGGTTCCCAAAGTTATAGAGACATCTGTATGCTCTTTCTCTCCCCCAGAAGAAGTGTTCCATCAGGCCAAGGTGAGATCCTCAACACAGTGATAGTGCATCGAGATGGAATTCCTTCACCAGCCAACAGTGGTTCTAAGGCATGGTGCATGGGAGAATCACACTGTGGCAGACCTTGTATATGGTTCTTATTAATGAGGAATGAGTGAAAGGTGCTAGGTCTGGGAGCTGCAGAAGGGTCACAGTCCTGCATGGTGCCAAGTGATTAAGTAGATGCTTCTCTCAGACTATCCAGTCCCCACACTGATGGAACTACTCCCCATCTGAAGTGAATATGGGAAGGGCACATGGATCCAGGAAGTGGTAAAAAGGCATTCATCTCTTAAGAAGAACCTCACAGGCCTTGGAGGATGGTTGAAAGAATGAGAACCTGGAGTTCCACCCCCAGAACCCACATCAAACCTAGGCATGGTGGTGTCTGCTTGTAATAGAGTACTGGGAAAGCAGAGGTAGAGTCATGAGTTCAAGGACAGTTGAGAGAAACATCCTGCACATAGATAGCTTAGGCACCTTAACTTGTTTATTTTTAGTGTGCTGTGGTGGTTTGGTTGAGAAATGTTCCCCCATAGTCTCTCAGGCATTTGAATACCTGGTACCAGGTTGGTGGTGCTGTTTGGGGAGGTTTAGGAGGTGTGGCTTGCTGGAGAACTTTGTCACATTCATGCTGCCTGCTGGCATGCCTCCTAGCCACAATGGACTCTAAGCCTCTGGAACCATAAGCCCAATCAACACTTCCTTCTTTAAGTCGCCTTGGTCACGGTGTTTCATCACAGCACCAGAAAAGTAACGCGAGTGCTAGAACTCAGGGAAAAGAGAGACATGCAAAGTGTCTTACTTGGTTTCTCCCATCTCACGTCTATGGCTGTGTGGTTAAGGACGCTCGCGGTGACAGTGGCTCCTCTCTCTGGAAAGCCTGCTAAGGTGGTCACTGCCACTTCTTGGCTTGGCGTAAAGCCCACGCTGTTGTGTACCAAGAGCTTATATTCGTACGATGTAAACCTGAAGGTTTTATCAAAATAAACAAAAAAGCATATAAGTTATGTTCTATAGAAGACAAAATGCATTTATTTATTTTTTTTTCTCACAAAATACAGGGTTCCTTTCCACAAAATGTTCAGTTTCCTTTTCCTTCTGGGAAATGCATTATTTCCTTTCTTCTGACACAAACGTACCATTATCTCCGTAACTCTCCATCCTCAACCAGAGTGTCAGGAAAACATTTGATTTGGAAGCCGTAAGCAAATGTCAGTCTTTTAAGTAAACTCGGGTTATCATTTTCCTCATTCTTACTGTTTTCAGAAGCAGTGAGGATTATGGCTCAATCCGAGATGTAATTACAGGGCTGGCAGCTTGCCAGTTTCCTGTCCCAATACCATCCAGGGAGTTTTATGCTCTTCTTTAGGGAAACTCATCCATTTTCAAATATCAGACTCCATCATCTTTTTCTTCCTACACTTCTTCTCTGTCCCTAGCATCTCATTGGCTGGCAGATAAATGCTTAAATGAAATCTCAATTGTGAGCAGAGTACACAAGATTGCTCCTCTGAGAGTTTGGTGACAGCGAGGTGGCCCGGCCCCAGTGTGTACATGTTGAGTCAATATAGAGGGAATGGAGCCATACTTCATCAGAGGAGAAACACGGACACACAGTGTGATAGGCACTTCCTGGGCACATGTTAAATTGTTAATTCTTCATCTCTGGTTCTTTCAAGCAGGAGCCCTGTAGCTTTATCTTTTTGGTTCTAAATTGTCTAAGTAGGAAAATGCTATTTATAGACAAAATCAGGCCCCAACTCTACAACAATCTGTATAATCTGGAGATACTTGCTTAGACACATTGAGTTCTAAGTGGCTGTCCCAACTTTGGCTTCAAATCTTCTTCTAATGTGGGATCATTATGTGTTCCCAGGGTATCTAGCCTCTGAAACCTTCACAGCCAGGCCCAAAGTCTCAATATGTCATAGCCCTAGCTGGTCACAGGACAAAGGGAAGAGTGCCATTTCCAGAAACTTCACTAAATGGCTCGAGCAAAGTCAAGTCAGGATTTTTAGAGTGTTTTCATACCTCCAGGTGGAGCTCTGTCTGCCTCTCATTATCCCTCACTTAGGACCCAAAGGTATTTTCCTGGAGTTCTGCCTCAGTCATGTAAAGGATGCTACTCTGCTGCTGCTATAGCCACAGATAATGAATGGTTCAGAGGGCTGTGGAGGGGGGGGGGATGGAGGCTCATTTATTGGTTTAAGTCTCTAAACAAGAGCTACCATGGAAGTTTATGCTTCTTTGCTCTACAGCACCATCCCCATCTTGGGTGTTCATTCCTTGCCTGCCTGTTCTTCCTTTCCTCCTGCTTCCCAGAGCTCTGTCTTTTGTCCTCTCCCTCCCTTTCTTCATTTCATGGATTGAATCATTTACTACCCCCCCCCAAAGAGACACATTATCAAGCTGTGTATTTGTCTATCTAACGAGTTAGAAGGGGTCACCCAGCTCAGGGAGCACTCTCGATACAATGGCTGCTATCCTGTAAGAGAACAGAGAGAACTTTCGATGCCAGACACAGGCAAGGAGACGATGCACATGAGGACAGGGGGACTAGCAGGAGTGATGTTCCTTCAAGCACAGACATGCTGGGACCGTCAGAAGTTAGGAGAGGCAAAGACGCCACTTTCTGAAGCCCGTGGAGGGAGCCTGGCCTTGCAAACGATTTGTTTGGTGACCTTAACTATGAGAACTGGAACAGAGTACCCTTTATGCTTGTGTTGTTTCTAGCCATCCAGTTTGTGGAATGTGACATTAGCAACCCTGGGAAGATACCTGTCTATGTGCTCTTCACCAAGAACCAACCAGCCTACAGGACCAAGGCAACCAAAAGTCAACAGCCACAGTAATTTCCTGTGGCCCTGATATTTCTACAGGCATCACACATCCATTCCTCACAAGTAACTCTATAAAGTGCTATTATAGTATGGATTTTGAAAGTGAGGAAAATAAGCTTGGAAGCATTAAGTAGCTTGTCCAAGTCATTGAACTCCTCACGAGAGCTGAGATTCAAATGCAGGCAGTCTGATTGAAGATGCTCTGAACCAGTGGGCTGTAGCATTGGGTACTGCCAGTGTGATGAGAAAGTAATAATAATAATAACAATAACAATCCAGGGATAATCTGCTTTGCCCCTTTTGGGATGATGTCATATGACTGGGACTTGACCTTTGATACCTTTCTAGCTGAAGGGAGGGGGCGATTTAATTCTGCATCCAGACTGCCTGCCTGGTTTCCTCTGTGACCCCAGGATGAATGTGAAGGGTGGTGAGTCAGGGTTAAGAGGGTGTTGGGTCTGAGACAATAGAAGGAAGGGAAGCTAATGGCTCACGTGGGAATTGAACCAGCGACCTTGGCTTCATTAGCTCTGTCCCTGGGTAAAATACTTATAATTGTATTTCAAGTCATAAAATTGCTTTATTCCTTTAGCTGAAGACTAGAAGCATAGTCTTTTCTGCTACAGTACTGGAGCTTTTCTTCCACATGTTGATGCTATGATACAACTGACAGCCTTTGTGGCTCCAAATGACACCACGGTTTTAGCCCTTTACTGTGTCAAGCTAATAGCACTAATATTTTTCTTTGTGTACAAATTTTGGAGGGCCTTCCTCCTATGATACTTGTAGGAATTTTATAATTTTATGTAGTATGCAATTTAGGTAGATCAGGCAATATGTATTCCAGATACATAATATATTCCATATATGTTATAGATGGAACACACACACACATATATAAAATAGATGGAACACGCACACACACTAGATGGAACACAGAAGGACAGAAGGCATGGACCCTATAGATACATGCTATTGGAAAGTGGGCTTTTAAGATAGCACTAAAACTTCTCAAGTTGAACTGCCTTTATGGTACATTTATTTCCAATAGTTAAATGTTTTCTCTGTGTTAGAGATTAACAACCGAACGGAACACCAGGACTGAGAAGAAGACCCTCTTGGTCACTTCTGAGGAGTCGGTCTTTCTAATATACATTCTTTCCCTTGACTGAGAGCTCAGCATGCATTCATATTTGCCTTTGGCTGTTGCTATAACTTTCAGAAAGAATTGTGAAGATGTTTAATGTATGTGTGTTTTCAGGTATCCTTAGAGGCCAGAAGAGGGCATTGGATCCCCAGGAGCTGGAGTTACATGCATTTCTGGGCCCCCTGAGTTGGCTGCTTTAAACCAAACTTAGGTCCTCTATAAGAGCAGTCAGTGCTCTTAACTGCTGAGCCATCTTTTCAGCATCATATTCTCTAAGTTTTAATAAAAATCTCTTTCCTACTAAATGAAAAACTAAAATTGCAGTTTTCAATGCAAAACATATTAAAAAATTAAATCCCTGTATTTTATGTCTGTACTTTCAACCTTGTGAGTCTGAGACTTATTTTTTTACTATGTATATATGTGTGTGTATGTATGTGTGTTTCTATGTGTGTGTGTGCATGTATGTGTGGGTGTGTGCACATGTGAGTGCAGGTGCTGTTCTGGAGAAGGTGTTGGAACTCAGGGAACTAGAGTTACAGGAGGATGTGAGGTATCTAACATGGGTACTGAGAATCTAACTCAGGCCCTCTGCGAGAGTGCTACACATCTTAACCCCTGAGCCAGCTCTCTGGCTCCAGCAAAGACAGACTTGACTTAGTAATGGTGTACTCTTGTATCTTGTCTACACAACTGTGTGGCTCACATTTCACCCCTGCACAGACAGCAGGATGAGTTAGTTGGATGGAAGCAGCTTTCCTATGCACTCTCTACATTGTCTTTTCAGTGAACTGCTGATGCCACATGGCACATTCCACTTAATAACAAAATAAAGTTTACACAAGGAGAACAGGTCAGGCGACACCATATACTCATAACAAGATCCATTCCAGGAGCAAATGTAGACTGTTAGTGACAATACAATGATGACGTTCTCCTTTGTGCAAAACAGCATAGGCTAAAAATCTTACTGTGTAATAATTCTTAGTTCAAAGTCCAGCTGTTCTAACTCAAACGAAAAAATAAATTCTGTTTAGTTGAAAACATCAACAACAACAACAACAAAACAAAAACAAAACAGCACCCATTAGATTCTGCCTGGTTGATGCAGGCCCCATCTGCTTATCTATCAGTTACTTGTAGGACATGAACAGGTGTTTCACAGTTCCTAAATCAGTCACCCTCACAGATTTCAGGGCACATGTAGTTTACTAGGTTAGTGACCCAACCATATTCGTGTCCAACAGAAAAATGATCCCTACTGTCTTCTTTGGGAAAAATACACCAAGAACAAATAGCATTTGCTGTAGTGATCAACACCACTTCAGCCACTGATTCGTTCATTTATTCAAACCTTATTTCCTAAATGCTAGCAGTCACCTGCTGGACACAAAGAATAAGGATCTTGCTGTCTGTTCTCTTGGAGCCAGAGCATGTGCAACCTCTTAGGGGCATGTTTCCTGTTGTCTGTGTGACTCCATGTGAACCCTGGGGGCTGGGGGTCGAGGAGGCCAGAGATGGGTATTGATTGTTTATCTTTCTCAGTTTCTCTCCACCTTAATTTTTGAGATAGGGTTGCTCACTGAATTTGGAACTCATTCATTTAGATTACCTGGTCAACAAATCCTAAGGATTCTCTTGTCTCTATCTCTCTAGTGCTGGGGTCATAGGCACAGGCTGCAGCACCTGGTTTTTATGCATGGATTCTGGAGGATCTAAGTCAGGTCCTCATGCTTGTATTGAAAGGTCTTTACTCAATGAGTTACCCGCTAGCCTCATGGGAATGTTTTGAAATGAGAAAATTTAGACTTGGTTCATCTAAAATTTACTCTTTTTTCCCCCTTCTCTTTGGATGTAAACCACTGAGACCATAAAAGTTTAACCTCATCAATGAGGAGGTGTGATTTGGTCTAGCTCTTGATGTCAAGTGGTATTCAGTCTGGTGGAGGCAATTGTCCAGTGAAAGATATGTTGCTATTTTGGCTCAAAAGGTGTACAGGCTGATAGCTTGAAAAGCTCTGACTTCTCTGGTTACCTGATAAAACTCTTCAATATAGCTGAGAATGACTTGGGTTATTTTCATCAAAATCAAATCTGTGTCAACTTTATTGACATCCCAACAGAATTCATGTTTCAATATTGTCACTGCTATAAATGATGATGCTCTTAAAGATGCAGTCTAGTTAGCTGCTTCCTGAACTAAGTCTTCCTCATCTCTGCCACAACCAAAAGCTCGCCTGAATAGTCTCACACAATGAATATGAGAGACCTCGTGTGACATGCTGGAGCTCAGTTCCTCACATCCTTGTGGGAACAAGGAAGTATGCTAACAAATGACCCATCCTAAGATGATTGCAAAAACAAAAGGTATTTTTATTTGAATTAAATTATCTGGATAATTGGCTTGATAACCTGCATTCCATAATAAGATATAGAAGACAAAATTACTATAAGAGAGTCCTGGACTTCAGGATATAGAAATATTATAGAAAAATATGCCATTGCTGCTTAAATTATTGTTCTCTGCATTAACACATACACTTTAGTAAACAGGCCACTTGAACAAGGTAATAACTCCAACTTCATTCTAATTTTATAACTATATTTATAAAGGGAGGCCCCATCATTCTTTGCTATATATTTTGTATCAGAAGAATTGTCACTTAAACACTGCTCTAAATGCATCTATAATGATAAAAATACAAGATGGCATCGGGTAGGGTGACTGGAGAGGTGGCTTAGGGGTTCAAAGCACCAGTTGCTCTTCCAGATGACCTCGGTTTGATTCCCAGCAACCACATGGTGGTTCACAATGGCTGCGACTATATTTCCAGAAGATCTAATGCCCTCTTCTGGCCTCCACGGGCATTGTATGCATGTGGTGCACAGACATCCATGCAAGCAAAATACCCATACATATGAAATAAATAAAATAAAATATTTTTTAAAAAGTGTGAAAAAACACTTCAGTGTTCTGTTTATTTACATAAATAGAAAAGGGAACAGGGAAATTTGGGGGGAACAGTTAATTATGTATGCCTTCTAAAAGGAGATGGATTCAATTAAAAACAACAACAAAACAGCCAAATGAATAAATCAACAGGATAAACAAAGTCAGCCTCCTGTACCCTGGGGTTCCACATCCTCAGATTTAACCAACCATGAATGGGAAATATTTAGAAAAATAACAGCATCTGGTACTGAACCATTTTTTTTTCTTGTTTTGTTCCCTAAACAATGCAGCACAACAACTCTTCGCCTTTACACCTTACGAAGCATTGTAAGCAGTGCAGAGATGATGTAAGCACATGCCAGCCTGTGGTGGGTTATATGCTAATACTTCACAATTTTACATCAAGGACTTTAGCATCCACAGTTTTTAGTATCTATGGAGCCAGAGGTGGGGTGGGATGGGGGATGGGATGTGGTCCCAGAGGCAATTCCCCCAGATTCCAAGGGAACCTAGGTAGGTCCAGGGGAAAGTTTCGTTATGGTATCACAATACAGGGGACAACATTGGTTCTTTCATGGTGTGCTGGGAGCTGTGAGTCACCAGCGGGAAGGGGAGCCCTGGCTGCTGTCAGGGTAGATGAAGGCGGTACCTGAGCAAACAATGTACGCACTTATCCCCTTTATCAGTAAAACCCTGAGCCCTTCTGAGGGCTAATTTACAGCTTCCTCTCAGGCTGGCAAGAAGGCCTACTTTGAGCAAAAGTAACCTGAACATTTTTGGAATTACAGGGGGTAGACCAATAAAGAAAGGAATGGTCTTACATTAAGATGACTGAGCCATATATTTTGAATGTTAAGAAACAGAAAACACAGTTGGTGATGGCATAAGCCTTTAATCCCAGCACTCTGGAGACAGAGGCAAGTGGATCTCTGAGTTCAAGGCCAGCTTGGTGTACAGAGGGAGATCCAGGACAGCCTGGGCTACACAGAGAAACCTGTCTTGAAAAAACAAAACAAAACAAACAAACAAACAAGAAACAGAAAACAGGTCCCAACTTTTAACCCCAAGCTCTTTATGAGGGTATAAGCAATTACTTATTAGATAACTGAAGAGGACCTGGAACTTCTGATCCTCTTATTACCACCTGCCTCTACACCCCAATTATTCTCCTTGCTTGAGATTGAACCTGTGGCTTCCCTCAAGTCAGACAAGCACAACTGAGCTTAGTTTCCAGTCCCTCAGTTTTTTGAATAAAAACAGAAACCACCAATTCAAGATCCACTGTGGAAAAAAAAAATATCCCCGACATTTAGCCTCACATGTCTACTTAGATCCCAGAATAGAGTTTTGTTTATCTGCACAGTCCTTCTAGAAATAGCTGCCATGAGAATGTTGATTTCAACTTATATTCAGACCAGCGAGAGAGGGGACAGGCAGCTTCCTGGAGGAAGAACCTTCTAGCCAAGACCTGAAGAATGATTGATTCTGATGGGAGGAAGGGGCCTGATGAGGAATGAGACCAGAGACGGGAATTCTCCCCGCTGTCCTTAGGGAGCACAGAATGACAGATGATGCAGGTAGAGCCCCAGAGATGGTGAAGGGTTCGCCTCAGCTCACAAAGCTGCTTCCTTAGCAGAAAAAAAGTTTCGGTCTAACTTTATCGTGTGGTATGTGTTTTTTGCGGGTATCACCTACTGGCTCATGTTTTAAACTCTAGATTCAACTCTTTCAAGTCTCACTAATTCAGTGACTTATAACCCGTTATCTCCCCAAACCCTATGTACAGGAGGCACCCACTGATCTCCACAGTTCCCTGTGTATTCAATATTTCCAAATTCCTTTACTAAGTTTCATGTCTAGATAGAGCTGTGACAAAGGCGGCAGTAGGTTGGGACTCACACATCTCCAAGTTTGACTTGAAAGGCTTATTTCAAGCACGCCGTTGAGATGGCAAACACTGCACATGCCTCGGCTACACTTCGATGATTAATGCCACAGATAATAACTGAACATATTCTACTGCGTGACTGATAACAGGTTCACACGATGAAGACGCTGGGGTACTTTGAACTATTCAACATGCCCCAAACTAAATGCCAGCATTTGTTTTTATAGTTTTTGTAATCTCACCTGCTAAGACCCTTATCTTTGTAAAACCACCGAGTTCCTGAATAAATATTGTGCCACAGATTTAAATCTTCTGGGGGATTTGAAGCAAGTGGTTGCTGGATTTTGCGTCTCAGAAGCTCATATCTAAAACAAAAGACAAGCAGGAATATCATGATTGTCTCAACTAACATTATTACTGAGATTCAGGTAGGTTAGCAGCACTTGTGTGACATGCATGAAAGCATAAATAATACCTTAGTGCAATTATGAAATCTTTCAAGATGAACACTTCTTTTTCCTGGCTTAACTATCATACAGTCTGTTAATTGCAAATGATCATTTACACTCACTTTTTTTGATCACCAGTGGGAATGGTGACATTTTAGATTTCTGTGTCAGATTTGCTCAATATTTGTTGCAAGTTTCACACAAAAGAGGACTATACAAATCTTATCAAGTTAATTATTTCATAAGACTCCATCAAAATTGTATAAACCATGATGATATTATCCACTGTTTTCTCTGCCAAGTATTCAGTTCTGGCTGCTCTACAGCTATTTTAAAAGTCGCAGTTCTTTGCTTCCATCTTATCTCTGAGAACATCCTTCACAAGTCTGTAGACAGTGGTGATAGAGAAACAAGCACAGGGTTAAGTTTATAATTCAGAGACACAGTTGTCCCACTGTGTTACACAGGACATGCACCAGAGCTGCCAACAGAATAAAAGTACTTTTTGAAAAGAGCAGGATAATGAAGGGAAATTTTAGCTATGAGATAAATATGTTAGGATTTTAGTCTGTCTCAACGTGATACTTACTCTTTCTTGATGAGCACCCTTGGTTCCATTTAAATCAAGACATACAATGTTCTATTATACAGTTGTTAAGAACAGAGGGATATTGTATAATTATTATGAATTTGTGGGAGTAGGTATGGTATCCAGTACACAATTAATTCTATATTGAGATGTTAATAAAATCCTGCTTCCTTCCTTCTTGAAATGATATAGCTAAAATAAACCCCAGAGCAAAACCACTTTCCCTACCTCAAATTTGGTCCGTTTGGTTTGGATGGTGGCTGCCAAGAAATCCCAACATAAGATTCACTTAGCGGAACAGCGGACAACGGGGCCAGTTCCTGAGGCAGGGCTGGATGGGTAGTAGCAGAGGTAGGTAGACTCTCAGTGCATCCTCCTAGGTACCCATTACCTCCAGAGCAAGCAACAATGGTGACTGAGTAATTAGTAAAAGGCATGAGATGCTTGATTAGATGACTGGACACCATGGAGGTCACATTGGTTATTGTGATGAGAGGGTCGGGCATGCGGATCTCATAGCTCAGTATGGCTCCATTCTGGATAAGTGGGGCTTTCCAGGTGACCTGAAATAAAAGACCAATAGCATTAGTATGACAACACAGGAACAGAGCAACTGAAGTTCACAAAGTCTAGAGTTTTGCCTGCCTCATTCGCCCTAAAGTCATTTTCTGAAGGCCTACATTTAACTTAGCTCTGTACACTAGACAGTAATGAAGGACGGGGGTCAATGAGCTGAATGCTAGGAACCGAGTGGGAGCTGCTTCCTGAGCCTGACTTTTAGCTGTGATGCTTTCTAAGACTGTCAGACTAATACACACCATGGTGATTCATTTCCACCGTGGGTGTGCTGAAGGACACAGGGCAAACACACGGAGGGAGGAAATTCACACATCCACATGCATCACAAGGCAGCATGAGGACTTGAGAGTTTGCACATTTATAACTCAATTAAATTGAACTCAGGGCTCCTTGCTTTACCTTGTGGGTCAAAGAGGCTGTTTTACAAAGCCTGGGATGGGTGACCATTATTTGCATTTTCTGAGATTCACAATGGAATTTCTGAAGCTGGTGGATAGTTTAACAGATCTAGTTTCAGGTAAACATGTAGAAACATGTAGAAAGCTTTTAAAAGTGCAATCAAAGGATCGTTCGGTTTGAATGAATTTAACATTAGAAAACAAAATAACATCTTATGAATTCCATCGTATCAGGTGGGACACTTCTGCCTACATTTATTAGAGCTTAGTGGACAAAGGTTCAAGGTTAGAGGCCCCTGAAGGCTCCATAAAAGAAGGTCTGTTGCTGCTGCACAAATACACAATTTGGTGATTTCTGCATGTCTGATTTTACTTTCTTTATTTTGCTAAGAAGTGGCTTCCAAATCTTATAATACGATTTAAAACTATTGATTGTTTTTGTTTTGTGTGTGCCTGTGTGAGTTTATGTACACCACACCAGTTCAGGTGCCCAAGGAGACCAGATGATGTTGGACCCCATGAAACTGGAATTATAAGTAGTTATGGGATGCCTGATGTGGGTGTTGGGAACTGGAGCCCTCTGCAAGAATGGTAAGTACTCTTAACTGTTGAGTCATTTCTGCAGCCCATAAGTCCTTTTGGGTTAAAAAGGAAATACAAGCGGCTCTCTTCTTCATTGGTTGATGTAAGAGGCATGTTGATGGATGGCAGGGTATTGAACTTGCCTTACATTTTTGGAATCAGATCAGATTTGTCCCATTATATTATTGTTTTGATATTCTGCTTGATTCAATTTGCTAATATTTTATTCAGAAATTTTAGCTATTCAAATATGAAATTATTCTATACCTTTATTGAACTGTCCTTTTCAGTCTTAGTAGAGACTGTCTACCAACTTTCTAAAAGGAAATGGTCCAGCCCAATGATGACTGAATGCTGGTGGCTTTATAACAGGGAGAGACCAAAGCGGGGACATAGGAAACTACAGGATTCCTGTCTCTCAACCTACGGGGCCCCACACGGCTTTAGGATGCTCCTCACAGAAAGCACATCACTGGATGGAGCCCCTTATCCAGGAAGCTACAAAACCAACAGCCCAGCACAGCTCTTCTCTCTAACCCTAAGTTGGCCTGTTACTAGCAATACAACGTGCACTAAGATCGGTGAGACAGCCGCTCAACGCCTTCCGTCATTTACCACCACCGACTCGTACTTCCTATATATCTTTAACCTGATTCTGCTCCCCACCCCCAGTCCTTGCCACCTGCAGGCATCTATTACATTTATTTGTCTACAGTGCAAGCTCCATGAGGTGAGGGGCTTTATTTATTTATTTATTTTGGCCCTACTCTCTCTTTGGTGTCAAAAGGAGATATTCATAAATATACTTCCATGAATGTGAGAAGTGAAACATATTGTCATTGTTAATATTATTGACAATTTACTTAGAACAGTAGTGCATGGTAAATATTGAATGGCTTTCTTAACCCGTGCATTAATGACTATCCTGTGATTCCTCATGAATGTTTTATCCATTTGCAATTTTGATTTTCAAATCTGTCCTTGCAGAGAGGAGTCACTGTTTCCAGGCATGTATTTGTTTACCAGAAGCAACCCCACTAGAAAATGCACTTTCTGTAAAGTTTTAAGACATTTCCAAGTACAATATGAGCCAATAATACAAACACATAATTGTGTTCTTTAAACAATATTTAAATATACTACATGAAACACTAGATTTAGTCCAGTATTCCTCATGCTTCTTTTCACTGGTAAATTTCATTTTCTAGTTAAAAAATGGGAATTGATGAGGTGTGAGGGCCAAAGTTATCACTTGGTTGCCATACCTTTATATTTCAATATCTTTCTAAAAACTTTGGGGCCCCATGTGGTGGCACACACCTTTAATCCCAGAACTTGAGAAGCCGAGGCAGGTGGATCTCTGTGAGTTCCAGGCCAGTTTGGTCTACAAACAGAGTTCCAGTATAGCCAGAGCTGTTACACAGAGAAACCCTGTCTTGAAAACCCAACCAACCAACCAACCAAACAAACAAACAAAAACAAAAAACAAAACAAAACTTGACCTGGGGTTTCCATGGTTTTCGTGGGCCTGAGGTGATGACCCATGAGACTTAGCTCCCTTAGTCAAGCTGATCAAACCTTCCCTAGCTACCTGATAGGACATGTATACCTGCCTCCCTCTCCTGGATGCAAGTGTCCATCCCTCACAGGGGGAAATAAAGGCCAACTAACTCCTCCTCCCAGATATTGGGATCCTGGGGTCCTTGACCCACTCAAGTAGACTGGTACCTTGTTATCTTCTGAAATCATGCATGTATTTATTTTTTCTTTTCTGATCCACTATGATCGCTGATGCCTAGTTTTTAAAATTTTGGTAGAAAGAATCAGAAGAACGTCTGTGGTGTAGCTGTTGCCTTTTTGAAGGGACTATGTATGCCATGACACATGCCATCTAACATCACCGTGCCAAGGCCCCACAGAACTCTTCCAGAATTAAGTCAGTTCTGTAATGACTCATTCTAGGCTTGCTTGTTTGATTTGTTTTTTTTTTTTTACTTGACTGAAGCAAGTTCTTATGATTTTTCCAGTGTATACAATAAATATCATATATGCTATATGTAAAAATTAAATTCTATTAGTGTTAAATCAACTGAATTCCATATGCTTTACTTTGACCAAAATTTTAGAATTGTGTTTCTTTAACAATTCTCAGGCCGAAAATAATTAAGATTATTTTGGGTGTTTAATTTTTAAAGACTAAATTAAAAAAAGGATAAAGTTATTTCTAGTTTGTGGGTTAAACAATTTTCTTCAAAAAATTTAAATTATCTAGCATCACCGAGTGTCTGCCTTTCATTGGCAAGAGAGAACACAGCCTAGATCCAAGTAATAATTCCGACAGATGAACTTTGCTGTTATGCAAATGGCCTCTGCTTTGTGCTCTGGTGAGCAAGCTACTGTACCAAGGCTCTTGGCAGTGGTACAAGACTGAGTCCATGGAAGCATGTGTGTATTTACACAAAAGAGGCTTCTAAGCTGCAAAACTCCCTCCTGTTTGGTTACACTAATTTCCCTTGAATGAAGTTTGTATGCCAGCCAAA